>NC_069501.1:291262778-291912778 GCF_027579735.1 Bombina bombina
CTTGCGTTGAAAATAAAAATAAAAGTGCATCACTTCCTAAGGACCCTATGTAAGCATAATAAATGATATGCACCGACCCCCTGATGTGCATCATGCTCCATTATAGAGACGCTCCCCTCCATATAATACCATAGGATTTGATATATGTATAATCAACCAATCACACTCCTGTCTAAAAATTATACAAATTACAACAATCTAACCTATAAATAACTGACATATCTATTCAATGCCTTCTATCAAACCAATCCCCAACCATTTAAAGGGTAATGAATACCCACAATTTAAAGTACAATGTCACCTGGGGAGGTAACCAAAAACACAGGGGTATCTGCCGATAATGGGATTGGGTCATGAGATCAGGCTTTAAAAAAACGTATATGTGTAGCGTGCACAAGTGTCTCCCTATAATCTAGTAACAAGTACGTGATTTAAAATACAATTAAAAACAATAGTGTCAATCCCTGCAGATACTATTATCGACTCCCAAATCAATAATTTGAGCCATCAATGTAAAGACACAAATGGAGACCAGGAACAGAATCAAAAAGAGAGTAGAGAGGGGGGGGGGGGGAGGGGGAGGAGGAAAGGGGAGGGGGGAAGGAAGAGGATGAAAGGGGAGAAGAGATGAAAAGAAGGGAGGGGAGGGAAGGGGGGGGAAGAAGAAAGAAAGAAAGAGGAGGGAATGCAATAAGAAAGAAGAAGAACAAGAAGAAGAACAAGAAGAAGAAGAACAAGAAGAAAGAAAATTAGAAATGAAGAAAGAAAGAAATACCACCCTATTATCAGCGCAAGAGGCTGAAAATAGTGTACTACCTCAGAACAATGCAATCATTTACTCCCATCACAATATAGATCTTGAGGACTCTCAATAAATAATAGGGTAGTTTCCCTAATCAAGGCCCCATTAGCCCAGGAATGTTTGCCATCCTGTATGGGCATTCAGGCCTCTCAGAGTCAATGTTCCCAGTTCATGTATCCACCGGGTCTCTTGGCACATGGTCAATCAAACGGAATCTCAGGTCAGTCACAGTGTGGCCCTTCTCGAGAAAATGTCGAGCCACCGGTTGGTCAGCTTTACCATTCTTCAGAGCTAATCTTATGCTCGACCGGTGGTTCGCCATCCTAGTCCTGGCATCATCCGTGGTCTTGCCAATGTAAAACATTCCACATGGACAATTCAGGAGATATGACGTGGGTGGTCGTACACGTTAGGAAATAGTTGATCCTATACATTTTTCTTTTCAGGATGCTGAAAGATGTTGCCTGCATGCATACTGTTGCAAGTAACGCAACCAAGACATTTGAAGCACCCATTCTTCTTCCTCAGCCATGTTTGTTTATCCGGCAAGGGCGAAACGTCGGTCTTCATGAGAGAATCCCTAAGGCTTCTACCCCTGCGATATGCCAGACAAGGTGTGCCCCACTGTGTGAATGGCAAAGTGGCGTCTGTTTCAATCAATTTCCATTCATCTTTGATTGCTCTAGAGATCCGATACTGATCAGGGGAATAAGTTTTCACAAAGGTTAATTGTTTCTTGTTATCACCTACAACTTTGCTGGTCCCGATCGCTTCCTGGACAGCCTGATCACACATTATCTTGAGTTCCTTCTTCTTATATCCCCTCTGAACAAATCTGTTAGTCATCTCCATTAGTTGTTCGCGGCGGCGTTCGGGGTCGGTGTTGTTACATATTACCCTTTGAAATTGGGCTTTCGGTATGTTTCTGATAAGGGACGGCTGATGGCAACTCTTTGCATGGAGAATCGTATTTCTGTCAGTGTTCTTCCTGAACAATGTAGTGCCAATGGAGTCTGAGGTTTTGAATACCCTTACATCTAGATAGTCCACTGACTCACTACTGGCCATAAATTGAAACCTAATGGTGCTGTCAAGAGTATTGAGTGTCTGAACCCATTCCTCGAAGGTCTGCCTGTTATCCTGCCAGATCAAAAACAGGTCATCGATATATCTACAATAGAATTTTATAGACATGTTGTCATAGACCTTCATATGTGTTGTCTCGTATTCTGCCATATATAAATTCGCCAGCTATGGGGCCACATTCGACCCCATCGCTGTGCCTGCAATTTGAAGAAAGAATTTATCGTCAAAGCGATAGTCAGAAGCTCCATCAAGACATGTTCAGGTGGACCAATATATGGTGTATGTCTTAGGCTATTTGCCACTGCTGCTATCCCTACTGAGTGAGGGATTACAGTATAAAGACTAGAGACGTCCATGGTGACTAAAAGGTCAGTTTCTGTAATGTCCTTCAGACTTGTGATCTTTTGTATAAATGATGTTGAGTCCTGTATATATGATTCCATTCTCTTCACAAGTGGTTGGAGAAAGTGACCGACAAATATAGCCAAGGGCTGAAGAAGGGATCCTCGGGCTGAGACAATCGGTTGACCTGGAGGATCCTTTTGGTCCTTATGTATTTTCGGCAACATGTACATGATCGGGATAATAGGAAAATCCCTCTGTAAAAACATGGCTTCTTGTTCGGTGATGAGTCCCTCTTGTTTCCATAAGGTGATCTTACCATCAATCTCACGTTTCAATGCCAAAGTGGGATCATTCTCCAATACCTGATACGTTTTCTCATCCATCAGTTGGCGATTGATCTCTTGTTTGTAATCAAGTAGATCCATCACTACGACCGCCCGCCTTTATCGTCAGGGTGTATCACTATCGTAGGATCAACCCAGCGGGATTTAAGCGCTCTTCTTTAGACAGGTTATCCTGTTGTCTCCTGCTGATCTGTGATTCTTGTGACAAATTTGTCAGGTACTTAGTGTACGTGGTGATAGAAGCATTATTAGAGCTTGGATCAAAACTGCCAGCTGTTCTGAAATGTTGTTCTGTGTCGCCAGTATTGCCAAAGTATTCTTTGAGACGTAAAAGTCTACCAAATCGTTGCATATCAATATATGTTCATCCTTGTGGTAGGTACAAACGTTAGTCCTTTATTGAGTAGTGACTGTTCAGCTGTGGATAACATCCTAGAGCTAATGTTAAAAACATTATTCTCTATCTCCTCCGGGTTGAGGGGCGGCGGGACATGCCCCCCCTTCTCGTGTGCGGTCGGGTCCTCGTCCTAAAAAACGATTTGCTGAAGTTGAATATGGTGCCAATGGTGCGCGTGAGGAAACATTCTCTAATGGACTGTCCCAATGTTGTTTGTTGCCGGAACCCCTAGATCTTGTTGTGATTCCTGAGAAGGTGGGGCCTTCGGGATTAAGGGTACTCTCCCCTGAGCTGGTATCAACTGTATTAATTGATCTTTTTGTGTGCCTCCTTTTTCTTCTTGGTCTCAATTGCTTCCTCTCCTCCGGTGCCAACATCCAGCGGTAAACACTCTTGTGCGTGTAGTCCAACCTTCCGTCTGCAGTTTTCGATTTTTAAAGGAAATTAATTCTTGCTTGTATAATTTTACTTGTTTTGCTAGTTTATCTAGCCAGTCACATGTGCTGTCAGCTCTTAGTTTATTAAGTTGTTCAGTCTCAAAAGTCCATATTTCGATCATTTTTGTAATAGCCTTCCAGCTTCACGAATTACTAACAACATCAAATCAAACGAAAATTTGCTCAGAATTTTGCACCAATTGGTGCAAAATTCAGCACTTGATCTGCCAATCGTTGGGACATTTCTAATGTGAAAGCCTCTGGGTAGCATTCTCTTCTTATGGTATTCAGATAAGTAAGTACCATGGAGGTTGAGGTCAATTTCCCTTTGCTTAAGTTTTGCCCATGTGTTATAGAGAGATTGATTAGATTCCTCTATCTGTTGTTCCTCAATTGATCCAAATCTGATGAAATCTGCATCTTCATCTGTGAACACCAGCACATCTTCGTATTTATCCTCCTGTGTGCCACAAGCACTAGTAGTGTTAGCAGAGGGGGTATTCTCAACAGGAAGTATAAAGTTGTCACTGGTCTCCATATTGTGTTGCTGCAAACTCAGGAGAGTCACAAAGAACAATAGAGGGGAAGTTATATATAAGCTGAGTCAACTCCTTTGTGGGTGCACTATACCAAAAGGATAATCCAAGAAAAGTTCAATTCACCTGCCAGGGTGCTCTCAAGGGGTATATAATAGTGCGTAAGACAAAGCACTCACTGGACTTTGGACATCAAGCGTGAAAAAACTTTAATGTGACGTTTCGGGACTTCAAACGTCCCTTCCTCTGACAAACAAAAGATGCAAATAAACAAGCTTATAAAGGCCTAGATAACCCTCCCCCAAGTGAAACTCCAATCACTGGAGATCATGTGCAAAATTCATAGACCAAACCAAATAATGTTTAGGCGAACTCTCATTCATATTCAATATAAATGACCCTATAATAAACGAACCACCAGTCGAGCATAAGATTAGCTCTGAAGAATGGTAAAGCTGACCAACCGGTGGCTCGACATTTCCTCGAGAAGGGCCACACTGTGACTGACCTGAGATTCCGTTTGACCATGTGCCAAGCTTGAAAAGATGTGGAAATAGAGGCAAGATACTACTTCAGAAAGAGACCCGGTGGATACATGAACTGGGAACATTGACTCCGAGAGGCCTGAATGCCCATACAGGATGGCAAGCGTTCCTGGGCTAATGGGGCCTTGATTAGGGAAACTACCCTATTATTTATTGAGAGTCCTCAAGATCTATATTGTGATGGGAGTACATGATTGCATTGTTCTGAAGTAGTACACTATTTTCAGCCTCTTGCGCTGATAATAGGGTGGTATTTCTTTCTTCATTTCTAATTTTCTTTCTTCTTCTTTTATTCTTCTTTTTCTTCTTCTTTTTCTTTTCTTCTTTCTTATTGCATTCTCTCCTCTTTCTTTCTTCTTTTCCCCTCCCTTCCCCCTCCCCTCCCTTCCCCCCCTCTCCTCCCTTCCCTTCTTTTCATCTCTTCTCCCCTTTCCTTCTTTCCCCCCTGTCTTTTTTTAATGTGATCTGGAGATTATATTTATTTTTGAGAGTCATCGTTCCAGGATGGGTTGTACCGGTGTTTGTGGACACAGGCTGCCTAGGCAACGTGAATATTCAGCCTATGATAGAGGAGGTGTGACCCAAGGGGGCGTGTGTGAGTGCCGTCTTCGGTCTGCACTATATACAAATCGGCAACAGTTGTTCCGGAATGGGAGGTGTTGGGATCTGTTAATCCATGTTGCTCAGGTAACGCGAACACTTAACCTATGAGAAAGGAGGTGTGAGCTGAGGGGGCGTGTCTAAGTGCTGTCTTTTGTCTGCAATACATAGAAATCGGCATTAGGTGTAAGGATGGCCAGTGGATTTCATTCCGTTATTACACGGTAGTAAAGGGACCAGGTTGTCTACTCTGTGCTAGGTTTTGATGTGATACACATCAATATTCAAGAATTGACGCTAGTGATAGCTGTGACATTGCCCTTAGCAACACATTACTCTAACCAATTAGAGGTGTTTAGCGTGACGTGTGAGATTGTTGGATTTGATCTGGGACATTCCATTATTTGCATAGGGGTATATTGCGGTTTGGGATTATGGACAATGGGCATGATCAAGTTTTAACCACATCTTTACTATAATTTACATTTACTTTCACTTATCAACTATGATCCATTATAAATTATTAGGTTTTTAATATCATTTTTATTATTGACACGTTTATTATAGGGTCCTTTATATTGAATATTATTTGGTTTGGTCTATGAATTTTGCACACAATCTCCAGTGATTGGAGTTTCACTTCGGGGAGGGTTATGTAGGCCTTTATAAGCTTGTTTATTTGAATCTTTTGTTTGTCAGAGGAAGGGACGTTTGAAGTCCTGAAACGTCACATTAAAGTTTTTTCACGCTTGATGTCCAAAGTCCAGTGAGTGCTTTGTCTTACGCACTATTATATACCCCTTGAGAGCACCCTGGCAGGTGAATTGTTGGTGAAAGTGCATATACCTATGAACTTTTCTTATATATATATATATATATATATATATATATATATATATAATGCAAGGAAAGTGACCAGCGCTCTATATGATCTTACTTATAATTCTAAATCTGTCAAGATATCTGAGTTCCGTGTTTGTTTGCGAACTATGTGTGGAGATATCTGTTTGCCTGTGATTTGTGGTATTGTGCAGCGTAAACCAATGATTATATGTACCCCTAACACAGTGGGTGAAATATACAATAAAGAGAGCAAATCTTGGTAGTTCAGCGCAACGAAATACAATAGATGTGGGTACTCAAAATAATGTGTGAGCACAGAATAGTGATTGGTATAATATCCTTTTTGACAGGTTATTCAAAATATGATTTTGTATATATTCTCAATAAAGTTCTGATTCATATATATATGGGTGAGTGAAAGGATGTCTCCTTACCGGATTCTACCCCAATCGTATGAGGTAAGAAATGGTCATGTAAGGAGTATTTGGTGTCTCGTCTCTGGTAACAGCAGGTAGAGATGTCTCAGAAGTTTGTGTCCTGGAAATGTTTCCCCCTCAAAGGATCCTTCTCTGCAAATGTGTGTGTAGTCTTTGTCCCGTAGAAACTTCAGTAGAGATTGGAGTCTAAGTGGCTCTCCGGAGTATGGTACTTCGAATGATGTCCCTCAGATTCTCATTTTCCCAGATGAATATAGGAAAAAGAAACGAGAATACATAGCGTGATACTGTATAAAAATCAATTTTATTCTAAACAACTGTGGTAAGATATACACTCACATGTGTAGCCCTCAATCCATGATGAGGTAAGATTGTAGCATATCAAAAATATATACACATAAAGCCAGTTAGTCACCCCGGTTAGGATGGTAGAAAAACACTGGTGATGTATGGTCTTTTTAAGCTGCTGAATCTTAAATCCTGAGAGTAAGACACTTTTTCAGCAGTGGGGACGCCCAGAAAATGGTTGTATAGTTGAATAGTAAATTCTGTCTGTATATTTACAGTTTTAATACCAAGGTATCAGTTTGCTTGCTTGGGTAAAAACGGCTCAGTGTTAATTACTAGCTTTGCCATTTAGACAGACAGATATTTCCGTGGTAGAGGGCGTGAGAGCCCTATTAGCAAAATCTTAGCATTAAGTCGCTCTAAAAAACATATATAAAAAACACAACAGTAGAAAGCGTAAGAAAGTTCGTCCAAAAGCCGGTCACAACAGGGGATGTGAAGACTGCACTGTCACACTTCAAATGTCACCTTACACGTTTCGAAGTTTTATCTTCTTCGTCAGAGGTAGTGTATAGTACAGTGAACCGGCAAAGCTTATAAAGGCTTGAAGTGGAAGTCGTCTTCGCATACTCCATGTGACGTGATTACGTTGTGGCTTTGGACGGCCAATCAGGAATATTGTGTAACCTGTTTCTATGGTTACTAAGGTAGGAAAGACTATTCGTGTGACGTAATTACGTAGTAGTTTGGGTCGTCCTATCAAGTTTATTGTTTGACGCGTTGCTATGGTTACTAAGGCTGGAAAAGATCTGTCCCCGGGTTTGTTACAAATTCCTTCTTTTGCATTTTGAGGGTAATATTATTTGAAGGATGTAGATGTAAGTGGGGACCGTCATGTGTGATAAGAACATAAAAGAGATTACTAGATATGGGTATGATACAGAAATTAAACATAAACAGAATCGAGATTGCTAAGAGGTGGATATTACCCCTTATTTAGTGAGAATGGTTACTGTGGAGACCATGTTCGTGTACACGGTTACGTAATCCAGTCTGGGCCTATTTCTCTTTGGTATAAGCGGCAGTCTCAATTTTGAAAATGCTTTTATTGTCTCTAAAGGCAATATGCGTAATTCTGCCTTTGTTAGAAGGACAGTATATATATATCCTTAAAATATCTTTTCAACTAGAATGGTTTTATAAATTCTATAGAATCACCAATCTAATGATGCTTGGGAGACCCAGAGTACACAAAACCTTGTGAATGGATATAATAAAGAAATGTGTTTTTAACTCTAATAAGTTACACTAGATTAAAGGAAAACTTATTTAAAACCTATAATATTGTATACATTAAAATTAATGTATTCAGAACCAATAGACAATAAGAATATTCCTAAAGGTGCTAAGAATACAATACATATTCATAAACAACAAAAAAAGACCTCTACCCAAACATACCCCAAACATCATACATCAGTTTCAAACAGAAAACACAGTAACAGAAATGCAGTAGTCATAACAAAAACCCGAGCATACGACAATGTTATGATTCCCGAGATTGGAATAGGGACAATTATAATGGACCCCCACCCACACAAGTATCTTGGAACAAAAATCAAAATAACAGAGATTATTTTTCTAGAAATTCCAAAAACAAAAAACAGTATAATAAACCAAACACAATACATCAACAATATCACAATCATAATAATTCTCATCCGAGAGACAACTATCCAGAATGGAGTAACTCCAATCCTGGGCCAAGTCATTATACAACACAAAGACAGAAGGAGAAAATACACCAACCACCTCAATACAGAGCCCATTCACAGAAGAATTTTTTAGAGAGGGAATGGATGGGAAACCATTACCCCCAAAATATACCAAATTTTATAGAAATACCACCACGAACACCAATAGACTCACCCAACTATGAGGTAAATCTAAGACCACAATGGTCCAGAGACAAAACAAGGAAAAGAAAAGGACCCGTAGAGGAAGAAGAGGAAGAGGTGTGGTGGGAAAAAGAACAAGGAACAGACATACCAAGAACTCCAAAGAGGGGGAAACAGGAGACAAATTATTAAAAAATATTTAACCTCTCTTCCTCCTCCTTTTCCAATATCCAAATGGAAGTATTATCTAAGGGACTGAGTTTTGCCCCTAGCAGAGGTCCAAACCCCTTTAATTTATTCATTGACTTCAATAAGTTTATTCGGAAACTCACATTGTGTAGACACTACGAAAAAATAAAACAAAAATAAGCTGCGAACACCAGTGAAAACCTCACAATAACTGATACAGAAACGTTGAATATTCTGGAAGAACTAAATCAGGAAAATGAAGATTATCAGGGAAATTCATATTTAGAAGAAAAGAGAAATTCTAATCTCAAACCAACCTCTATCTTCATCCCATTCAATCCAAGGGAAATTTTATCCCTACCTTTAGTGACTTAGTCTCTAAAGAACTTGAAAGTCTATGTACCAACTTTAAAATTAAGAAGGACAACCTATCCAAGAAAGAAAAAGACGCACTACAATCCATTATGGATATGGATAACATAGTGCTGAGAGAGGCAGACAAAGGAGGAGGCTTAGTAGTCCAAAACAAATCAGACTACATTACTGAAGCCTATAGATTGCTTAATGATCCTCTCACTTATGTATGCCTCAGAGGAGACCCGTCTACTAAATTCCAAAAGGAATATGATTCTCTTATCGATACTGCGAATTTTAACAAATTACTGAACACCAACGAGTTGAAATACCTCACCCACCCGTATCCAAGAAAAGCTATCTTTTACCACCTACCAAAGATCCACAAGGACCAAAAGAATCCTCCGGGGCGACCGATAGTGTCCGGGATCGATTCTTTAACATCAAAACTTTCCGAATACGTGGACAACTTCCTAAAGCCTCTGGTAATAAAATTACCTTCATACATCAGAGACTCCACAGACCTTATAGTCAAATTTAGTCACATACAATGGAAAAATACGTATAAGTGGGTGACACTAGATGTGTCTTCCCTGTATACTTGTATTCCACACGATCTGGGAATACAGATGATGGAACAAGTTCTAAAAAAGAACACCAAACTCACAGAAGTTCACCAACTTTTCATCCTAGACAGCATCAGATTTATCTTGGAAAAGAACTTCTTTTTATTTGATAATACATATTTCCTACAGACCAGTGGAACCGCCATGGGGACCACAATGGACCCCAGTTACGCCAATCTATACATGGGCGAATGGGAAAATTTACATATTTATACCAATGATCCCTTCCACAACATCATCATATGGTGGGGCAGGTACATAGACGATATTATAGTCATATGGGACGGAGAAGAAAAAAACCTGTCAAGATTTTATCGAATCTTTAAATGCTAACACGCTCAATCTTAGATTTACCTCAGAAATCCAGATAGAATTCCTGGACCTGATATTGTTCCATGAAAACAACAAGATCATGACAAAACTCTACACAAAGGAAACAGACTGTAATGGATATTTACAAGCCAACAGTGGTAATTACCAGCCCTGGATTAATAACATCCCGTACGGCCAGTTCCAGCGGGTTCGAAGAAACTGTACAAAAATAAGTGACTATAACAAAGAATCAGACATACTAAAAAGAAGAAGGTCAGATCACTGGAAAGAAAAAATCTACTCAACGGGAAAAATGGAAAGATTATACCAAAATCACAGAATATCTCCATGATCACCACCTTTAATGAAGCAGCTCCAGAAATCAGAAAAATCCTGAAAAAATATTGGCCGATCTTACAACAAGATAAACTACTAAAGAACACAATATGTCTCCTAACATTACATTCAGAAGAAACAAAAACTTTTAACAGATGCTAGCACCTAGCCAACTTAAGCAGAATATAGGAGATAATTGGCTCACGGACAAAAGTAAGGAATTTTTCAAATGTAACAGACTCAACTGTAAGGAATGTGAGCATGTGTACATCCCTAATAAACCTTCAAAAATAATCCAATCTATAACTTTCTCAAACAAAACCTGTACCATCAATAGACTGACTAATTGTAAAACCATATTCGTGGTATACTTGTTGGAGTGTCTATGCAAACTCCAATAAATAGGATGTACCAAAAGACCATATAAGACCCGCCTACTAGAGCATCTAAAAAACATTAAAGAGGGCTACAAGGACCATAGTCTCTCTAGACATTTTAAAAACAAACACCAACAGAATCCTCAATTCTTAAGGGGAACTATTTTGGAACATGTGGTCCCCCCAAAAAGGGGAGGTGATAGATTTCAACTATTACGACAGAGAGAATCATATTGGATTCATTACATGGGCACCATGGCACCTAATGGACTAAACGAAGATATAGATTTAGCAGCATTTCTCTATTAATGGGTTGTTATTCCCACCAAATAACAGTTACAGTCCAAGACCAACACCAAACAATCCACATAATTACAAATAAAACATGGAGGGTGCAATGCAATAACAGGTAGCCTCTATATAACACGCAGGCACTATAGTGTGTTTGTTGTTTTCTTTTCTTTATATAATTTTTTTTTAATGTATACAATATTATAGGTTTTAAATAAGTTTTCCTTTAATCTAGTGTAAGTTATTAGAGTTAAAAACACATTTTTTATTTTTTATTTTTAAGCCCCTCTCTATTCTCAGCTTTTCTCTTGTTCAACTTCCCTCCTCCTTTACCCTTTTCTCTCTTTTCTTCTCTTCTCATTTGATATATACTGTTATCAGCTGCAACGTTTGTAGTCATGCTATAAAAAAATGTAAAAAACTAAAAGGACCATGAGTTAGGTTATGATACAATTCCAACATTGAAACTATGTTTATAAATTCTCATGTGAAATTATTGATCAATGGAAAGGACAATGTTAGTCAACAAAGCCGGAAACATGATATCCAGGCTCTCTGATATGTAAATTCTGTTATATTCTCAATCCATGTTTTCCAAATTGCTTAAAATTGCAACTTTATTGTCTTTTTCAACATCTTAATAAAGATTTCTTAAAAAAAACACATTTCTTTATTATATCCATTCACAAGGTTTTGTGTACTCTGAGTCTCCCAAGCATCATTAGATTGGTGATTCTATAGAATTTATAAAACCATTCTAGTTGAAAAGATATTTTAAGGATATATATATACTGTCCTTCTAACAAAGGCAGAATTACGCATATTGCCTTTAGAGACAATAAAAGCATTTTCAAAATTGAGACTGCCGCTTATACCAAAGAGAAATAGGCCCAGACTGGATTACGTAACCGTGTACACGAACATGATCTCCATAGTAACCATTTTCACTAAATAAGGGGTAATATCCACCTCTTAGCAATCTCGATTCTGTTTATGTTTAATTTCTGTATCATACCCATATCTAGTAATCTCTTTTATGTTCTTATCACACATGACGGTCCCCACTTACATCTACATCCTTCAAATAATGTTACCCTCAAAATGCAAAAGAAGGAATTTGTAACAAACCCGGGGACAGATATTTTCCAGCCTTAGTAACCATAGCAACGCGTCAAACAATAAACTTGATAGGACGACCCAAACTACTACGTAATTATGTCACACGAATAGTCTTTCCTACCTTAGTAACCATAGAAACAGGTTACACAATATTCCTGATTGGCCATCCTAAGCCACAACGTAATCACGTCACACGGAGTATGCGAAGACGACTTCCACTTCACTCCTTTATAAGCTTTGCCGGTTCACTGCACTATACACTACCTCTGACGAAGAAGTAAGTTAAAACTTTGAAACACTTAAGGTGACATTTGAAGTGTGACAGTGCAGTCTTCACATCTCCTGTTGTGACCGGCTTTTGGACGAACTTTCTTGCGCTTTCTACTGTTGTGTTTTTTTATATATGTTTTTAGAGCGACTTAATGCCAAGATTTTGCTAATAGGGCTCTCACGCCCTCTACCACGGAAATATCTGTCTGTCTAAATGGCAAAGCTAGTAATTAACACTGAGCCGTTTTTACCCAAGCAAGCAAACTGATACCTTGGTATTAAAACTGTAAATATACAGACAGAATTTACTATTCAAATATACAACCATTTTCTGGGCGTCCACACTACTGAAAAAGTGTCTTACTCTCAGGATTTAAGATTCAGCAGCTTAAAAAGACCATACATCACCAGTGTTTTTCTACCATCCTAACCGGGGTGACTAACTGGCTTAATGTGTATATATTTTTGATATGCTACAATCTTACCTCATCATGGATTGAGGGCTACACATGTGAGTGTATATCTTACCACAGTTGTTTAGAATAAAATTGATTTTTTTATACAGTATCACGCTATGTATTCTCGTTCTTTTTCCTATATTCATCTGGGAAACTGAGAACCTGAGGGACATCATTCGAAGTACCATACTCCGGAGAGCCACTTAGACTCCAATCTCTACTGAAGTTTCTATGGGACAAAGACTACACACACATTTGCAGAGAAGGATCCTTTGAGGGGGAAACATTTCCAGGACACACACTTCTGAGACATCTCTACCTGCTGTTACCAGAGACGGGACACCAAATACTCCTTACATGACCATTTCTTACCTCATACGATTGGGGTAGAATCCGGTAAGGAGACATCCTTTCACTCACCCATATATATATGAATCAGAACTTTATTGAGAATATATACAAAATCATATTTTGAATAACCTGTCAAAAAGGATATTATACCAATCACTATTCTGTGCTCACACATTATTTTGAGTACCCACATCTATTGTATTTTGTTGCGCTGAACTACCAAGATTTGCTCTCTTTATTATATATATACAGTATGTATATATATATATATATATATATATATATATATATATACATGTGTGTGTATGTATATATATTTATATATATAGAACCAAAAGAGTGATAATCCGATACAATTAATAGGATTTAATTAATATTGTTAAAAAAAAATCACAGTTTAAAACACATCATAATAAAAAAACAAATGTCTGTGTAAAAACATATACGCCGACAAGACTCCTAACGCCAAAAAAAGTCAGTAGTTAAGAGCTTTATGGGCTAACGCCGGAATATAAAGCTCTTAACTACTGTGCTCTAAAGTACATTAACACCCATAAACTACCTATGATCCCCTAATCTGCTGCCCCTAACATCGCCGACCCCTATATTATATTTATTAACCCCTAATCTGCCCCCCCCCCCCAACGTCGCCGCTACTTAACTACATTTATTAACCCCTAAACTGCCGACCGGACCTTGCCGCCACTATAATAAATGTATTAACCCCTAAACCGCCGCACTCCCGCCTCGCAAACACTATAATAAATAGTATTAACCCCTAATCTGCCCTCCCTAACATCGTTGCCACCTACGTACAATTATTAACCCCTAATCTCCCGCCCTCACCGCTACTATAATAAAGTTATTAACCCCTAAACCTAACCCTAACACCCCCCTAACATAAATATAATTTATATTAAACTAAATAATATTCCTAAAATTAACTAAATTATTCCTATTTAAAACTAAATACTTAACTATAAAATAAACCCTTATATAGCTACAATATAATTAATAATTACGTCGTAGCTATTTTAGGATTTATATTTATTTTACAGGCAACTTTGTATTTATTTTAACTAGGTACAATAGCTATTAAATAGTTAAGAACTATTTAATAGCTACCTAGTTAAAATAAATACAAAATTACCTGTAAAATAAATCCTAACCTAAGTTACAATTAAACCTAACACTACACTATCAATACATTAATTAAATAAATTACCTACAATTACCTAAAATAAAATAAACTATTCTATAATACAAAAAACCCCACTAAATTACAAAAAATAAAAAAGAATTACAAGTAGTTTAAACTAATTACACCTAATCTAAGCCCCCTAATAAAATAAAAAAGCCCCCAAAATAAAAAATTCCCTACCCTATTCTAAAATACAAAAGTAATCAGCTGTTTTACCAGCCCTTAAAAGGGCTTTTTGCGGGGCCTTGCCCCAAAGTAATCAGCTCTTTTACCTGAAAATAAAAATACAATACCCCCCCCAACATTTCAACCCACCACCCACATACCCTTACTCTAACCCACCCAAACCCCCCTTAAAAAAAACCTGTCGCTAACCCCCTGAAGATCATCCTACCTTGAGTCGTCTTCACCCAGCCAAGCCGAATTCTTCATCCAAGGTGCGCAGAGGAGGTCCTTGATCCGGTAGAAGTCTTCATCCAAGCGGGGCAAGAAGAGGTCCTCCATCCGGTGGAAGTGTTCATCCAGGCGGCGTCTTCAATCTTCATCCATCCGGAGCGGAGCCATCTTCAAAGGAGCTGACGCGGAGCCATCCTCTTCTACCGACGGACTAACGACGAATGAAGGTTCCTTTAAGGGACGTCATCCAAATGGCGTCCCTTCAATTCCGATTGGCTGATAGAATTCTATCAGCCAATCGGAATTAAGGTAGAAAAAATCTGATTGGCTGATGCAATCAGCCAATCAGATTGAAGTTCAATCCGATTGGCTGATCCAATCAGCCAATCGTATTGAACTTGCATTCTATTGGCTGTTCCGATCAGCCAATAGAATGCAAGTTGAATACGATTGGCTGATTGGAAATAGAGTTAAAGTCTTGTGAACTTCTTCGGTTTCTCAATTGCCAGAGGAGTACCGAGTTCCTAGACGTGTTTGACAAGGTGCGTGCTGGTACGTTGCCTCCTCACCGGTCCTACGATTGTGCCATAGACCTGCAACCCGGAGCCATTCCTCCTCGGGGCCATGTGTACCCTCTGTCTGTTGCAGAAAATTGTGCTATGGTGGAGTATGTTGCCGATGCTCTGTCGCAGGGGATTATCCGCAAATCCTGCTCTCCTGCAGGGGCTGCTTCTTCTTTGTGAAGAAAAAAAGTGGCGAGTTAAGACCATGTATCGATTATAGGGGTCTTAATCGTCTTACCATTAAGAATGCTTACCCTATTCCGCTTATTACGGAACTCTTTGACCGCCTCAAGAAAGCTACGGTCTTTACTAAACTTGATTTGAGAGGAGCGTACAATCTCGTTAGGATTAAGGAGGGCCACGAATGGAGAACAGCATTTAACACCAGGAGGGGGCATTATGAGTATCTTGTAATGCCCTTTGGCCTATGAAATGCTCCTGCTGTTTTTCAGGAATTTATTAATGATGTCCTACGAGATATGTTGCAACAGTGTGTTGTGGTGTACTTAGACGACATCCTCATACACTCACCCACACTTGAGGCTCATCGTTCTGATGTTACACAGGTTCTTCAGAGGCTACGACCTGTTTTGTAAACTCGAGAAATGTGAGTTCCATCAGACTCAAGTAACCTTCCTAGGTTATGTTATCTCCGTTGCAGGGTTCTCCATGGATCCTGACAAGTTATCTGCAGTTCTGCAGTGCCCTCGCCCAGTTGGTCTTCGGTCTATTCAACGTTTTTTGGGGTTCGCCAATTACTATAGAAAGTTTATTAAAAACTTTTCTTCCTTGGTCAAACCTATCACAGACATGACCCGTAAAGAGAATGATCCACTCCATTGGTCACCTACTGCCATTAAGGCCTTTGATAGTCTTAAGACTGCCTTTGCTGCCGCTCCAGTTCTGGCTCATCCTAACCCTGTCCTGCCTTTCATTCTTGAGGTTGATGTGTCTGAGACTGGAGTAGGTGCCCTCTTGTCTCAACGTCCTATGCCTGACGGTTCCTTGCATCCGTGTGGTTTCTTCTCTAAGGAATTGTCTCCAGCGGAGTGCAATTATGAAATTGGCGACAGGGAATTACTGGTCATAATTTTGGCACTTAAGGAATGGAGGCATCTTCTCGAGGGTACTAGCGTGCCAGTGCTCATTCTTACTGATCACAAGAATTTAACTTAGCTATCTGAAGCAAAACGTTTGTCGCCCCGACAGGCCAGGTGGGTGCTATTTTTGTCTTGGTTTAATTATGTGGTCTCCTACCTGCCTGGTAGTAAGAATGTTAGGGCTGATGCCCTCTCTCGACAATTTTCGCCTCTGTCCAAGGAGGAGTCTGTACCTACTCCTGTTATACCTCCTGACCATATTTTGGCTACCATACGTACTAATTTTTGTTTAAATAATTTTTATTGAGGTTACATAAAAAGAAAAAAAATGGAACAAACACAATGAGTTACAGGAAACAGATACATATGCAAAAAAATAAAAAAAGACATATCAATCAAGTTGCCATCAAATAAAAACATATCTGTTACAGCACAGTCACGTAAAAGATGAATCTCGCGTTTTCCATTATTTTTTTCTTTTGTAAAGAGAAAAAAAAATTTAAACCTCACATTTTCAAAATAAGAAGTAATCATTGCACATATATAAAGTGACCTAAATACAAGACATATAAATTGTAGCAAAAATATACTCATTACTAAAGGCCATTGGTTTTCATTAGATAGGGGAATGTTCACGATAACAATGTTATATCTGAAGAACTGAACTATTTTAAATAGAATAGCACATGTTTCCTATTACATAACTCAGTATTCTACAATTAGGACAGCACAGAAGTATAACCAGATACAGCATAATAATAATATATTTTCCAACAATTACTCAGGCCATCCTATGCGTTACCATGTACAATCTCTTTGGCAGGCCTTTTATAATAAATGAGATATCTATTTATAGTTAATATTTTCAGGCTAAATGGTTTAGCTCTTAGCTGCATAGCTGAAGTAACGATATACAGGTGGCCCTCGTTTTACAACGGTTCAATTTACACCGTTTCAGAATAACCACCTTTTTTTCCAGTCATGTGACTGCTATTGAAAAGCATTGAGAAGCAGTGCATTTATTAAAATAGCCAGTAGGTGGAGCTGTCAGCTTGTGTTGCAGCAAAGCCAAGCAAGCTGAAATTAATCAGTTTAACCAGATCTGAGCTATAGAGCAGATTTCAAAGGAACAAGATCCTCCCTGTCTATAAATCAGTCCAGATTGTAATGCATAGAAATAACTGTTTGCAAAAAAATGCAAGTGAAGTCTGTGTTGTGTGATTATTTTATTAGTTTTATAATGCTGTTTAGCAAATGTTTTTTTAGTTTAATTATATATTCTGTGTTGTGTGATTATTTTATTAGGTTTATAATGCTGTTTAGCATTTAAAGTCTTCATTTCAAAGCTTTAAAAATAATGTATTAGGTGTTACTTATGACAATTTTGAGAGAGGCCTGGAACCTAACTCCCTCACTTCCCACTGACTTACATTATAAACTGGGTTTCAATTTACAGCAGTTTTGATTTACAACCATTCCTTCTGGAACCTAACCCCGGCGTAAACTGAGGGCTACCTGTATAGGAAAGCCATAATGTGTCACAAATATAACATACTATGAAGAAAGACACAAACATTATCTGTCATCTAGCTAATCATACCATATGCCAGTATACAGAAAAAGCCTAAGCATATATATGTGTGACCTATAAATAGAACTGAATGATATATGATTCACTTGCATGGCGGGTATAGCGGCCGATATGGAGATTGCATTGTGAAAAAAATATGCAGTCCTCAATATCTATTGTCAAACTTAACATAGTGTATACCATTGTACCTCATAGTTTAGGTGTAAAATTTTAGAACATAAACAGTAATTGAGTGAACATAAGGAAAAAATTGCGGTATGTTACGAGAAAAAAATGCGAAAGTAACTACTGGGGGGAAACCCAGAGCACATTAAGACACTCGCATGAGTCAAAATAGACCTCATGCGGGGGGGTAGGAGACCAAGAATATATAAAAAAAAGACAAAAGTCATATGCTTTTATAAAACCCATTAGTCAGAGGAGCACCCTAAACTAATGTTTTATGGTTGTGTAATCCTTGGAGAGTAATAAATGATAACCAGAGAAGGTGTTGCCTCCCAATAAGTTTGAAAGTTAAAGTTATCTGTGGGCTGGAGTAAAATATTTAGATATAGTGTATATTGGTTAGCTATTGAAAACACAGACTCCACCTGCATGTAGTGAGGCAGTGTTAGTAAAGAAAGTAGAGGGCAGCTTAGTGTAGTTTTTACATACACCTTGGGATTATGACAGAAGTTGAGCCAGTTAACAAATAAGCATTATGAGCAGGTCGGGAGCAGCTCCTGTAAAGAAGCTGAATCTGTTTTTGCTGTTAGAAGTTAAGTTCATAAATATTGCTGCGATTAGAAAGTATGATAAAGGGTCAATGTTGGCTTTAGATCAAGATGTGGTTATGTCTAATCTGTAATATAGGGAGAACATTTTCTTTATTTTATATGTAGACCTTATCACCTGGGCACGGGCCCTATACCCAAAGACAGGTCGATTAAATTGAAAGAAGTGTACTCCATTAAGTAATCAGTATACCTCACTTGTAGCAGCACCTGAGTGGTAAAAGTTAATGTCAATTTCATAGAAAACATATTAACCCGGGTTAAACCTATATATTCGGTAACTGATCAATACCGGGGAAATATAGATATTAAAGATATTTATTTATCAAATAGTAATTCTCATAATGATCGACTACTACATTGCCCATGTCTCTCAACTAGATGGATTGAAAAAATAACTGTTCTACTGACCTCTATAAACATTAAAAGATGCATAAGACAGTTACCTAACTGTGTGTAATACATAAACAAGCTTTAACATCGAGGAACAGGAGTAACATACAGGGAGTGCAGAATTATTAGGCAAGTTGTATTTTTGAGGATTCATTTTATTATTGAACAACAACCATGTTCTCAATGAACCCAAAAAACTCATTAATATCAAAGCTGAATATTTTTGGAAGTAGTTTTTAGTTTGTTTTTAGTTTTAGCTATTTTAGGGGGATATCTTTGTGTGCAGGTGACTTACTGTGCATAATTATTAGGCAACTTAACAAAAAACAAATATATACCCATTTCAATTATTTATTTTTACCAGTGAAACCAATATAACATCTCAACATTTACAAATATACATTTCTGACATTCAAAAACAAAACAAAAACAAATCAGTGACCAATATAGCCACCTTTCTTTGCAAGGACACTCAGAAGCCTGCCATCCATGGATTCTGTCAGTGTTTTGATCTGTTCACCATCAACATTGCGTGCAGCAGCAACCACAGCCTCCCAGACACTGTTCAGAGAGGTGTACTGTTTTCCCTCCTTCTAAATCTCACATTTGATGATGGACCACAGATTCTCAATGGGGTTCAGATCAGGTGAACAAGGAGGCCATGTCATTAGATTTTCTTCTTTTATACCCTTTCTTGCCAGCCACGCTGTGGAGTACTTGGACTCGTGTGATGGAGCATTGTCCTGCATGAAAATCATGTTTCTCCAACATAGGTGTGTCCGGTCCACGGCGTCATCCTTACTTGTGGGATATTCTCTTCCCCAACAGGAAATGGCAAAGAGCCCAGCAAAGCTGGTCACATGATCCCTCCTAGGCTCCGCCTACCCCAGTCATTCTCTTTGCCGTTGCACAGGCAACATCTCCACAGAGATGGTTAACAGTTTTTTTGGTGTTTAAATGTAGTTTTTATTCTTCAATCAAGTGTTTGTTATTTTAAAATAGTGCTGGTATGTACTATGTACTCTGAAACAGAAAAGAGATGAAGATTTCTGTTTGTAAGAGGAAGATGATTTTAGCAAACGTTACTAAAATCGATTGCTGTTTCCACACAGGACTGTTGAGATGAAGTAACTTCAGTTGGGGGAAACAGTTCGCAGACTTTTCTGCTTGAGGTATGACTGGCCACATTTCTAACAAGACTATGTAATGCTGGAAGGCTGTCATTTCCCCTTATGGGGACCGGTAAGCCATTTTCTTAGATTAAGTAAAAGAATAAAGGGCTTCATAAGGGCTTAAAAAACTGGTAGACATTTTTCTGGGCTAAAACGATTACTTTGCTAAGCATATTTTGCAGATTATAACTCTTAATAGTTATTATAATCTTGGGGATTGTTTAGAAAAACGGCAGGCACTGTATTGGACACCTTTTTCAGATGGGGGCCTTTTCTAGTTATAGGCAGAGCCTCATTTTCGCGCCACTAATGCGCAGTTGTTTTTGGAGAGCAAGGCATGCAGATGCATGTGTGAGGAGCTAAGAACCACTGAAAAAGCTTATAGAAGGCGTCATTTGGTATCGTATTCCCCTCTGGGCTTGGTTGGGTCTCAGCAAAGCAGATAGCTGGGACTGTATAGGGGTTAAATGTAAAAACGGCTCCGGTTCCGTTATTTTAAGGGTTAAAGCTTTCAAATTTGGTGTGCAATACTTTTAAGGCTTTAAGACACTGTGGTGAAATTTTGGTGAATTTTGAACAATTCCTTCATACTTTTTCACATATTCAGTAATAAAGTGTGTTCAGTTTAAAATTTAAAGTGACAGTAACGGTTTTATTTTAAAACGTTTTTCTTCTGTTAAGTGTGATCAGTCCACGGGTCATCATTACTTCTGGGATATTACTCCTCCCCAACAGGAAGTGCAAGAGGATTCACCCAGCAGAGCTGCATATAGCTCCTCCCCTCTACGTCACTCCCAGTCATTCTCTTGCACCCAACGACTAGATAGGATGTGTGAGAGGACTATGGTGATTATACTTAGTTTTATATCTTCAATCAAAAGTTTGTTATTTTAAAATAGCACCGGAGTGTGTTATTACCTCTCTGGCAGAGTTTGAAGAAGAATCTACCAGAGTTTTTGCTATGAGTAGTAGTTAAGATCATATTGCTGTTTCTCGGCCATCTGAGGAGAGGTAAACTTCAGATCAGGGGACAGCGGGCAGATGAATCTGCATAGAGGTATGTAGCAGCTTTTATTTTCTGACAATGGAATTGATGAGAAAATCCTGCCATACCGATATAATGTCATGTATGTATACTTTACACTTCAGTATTCTGGGGAATGGTACTTCACTAGAATTACACTGTAAGAATTACATAAAGCTGTTTAATAACTAGAAATTATGTTTAACGTTTTTGCTGGAATGTAAAATCGTTTTCATTTGCTGAGGTACTGAGTGAATAAATGTTTGGGCACTATTTTTCCACTTGGCAGTTGCTTAATCTTTTTTCTGACAGTTTCTGTTCTCTCTCACTGCTGTGTTATGATCCAAGAGGGTCAGTACATGACCACTGTAGATTTAAAAGATGCCTACCTTCACATACCGATTCACAAAGATCATTACCGGTACCTAAGGTTTGCCTTCCTAGACAGGCATTACCAGTTTGTGGCTCTTCCATTCGGATTGGCTACAGCTCCAAGAATCTTCACAAAGGTTCTGGGTGCTCTTCTGGCGGTACTAAGACCGCGGGGAATCTCGGTAGCTCCATACCTAGACGACATTCTGATTCAAGCTTCAAGCTTTCAAACTGCCAAGTCTCATACAGAGTTAGTACTGGCATTTCTAAGGTCACATGGATGGAAGGTGAACGAAAAGAAAAGTTCACTCGTTCCACTCACAAGTGTTCCCTTCCTGGGGACTCTTATAGATTCTGTAGAAATGAAGATTTACCTGACAGAGGACAGGCTAACAAGACTTCAAAGTGCTTGCCGCACCCTTCATTCCATTCAACACCCGTCAGTGGCTCAATGCATGGAGGTAATCGGCTTAATGGTAGCGGCAATGGACATAGTTCCCTTTGCACGCTTACACCTCAGACCACTGCAACTGTGCATGCTAAGTCAGTGGAATGGGGATTACTCAGACTTATCCCCTTCTCTGAATCTGGATCAAGAGACCAGAAATTCTCTTCTATGGTGGCTTTCTCGGCCACATCTGTCCAGGGGGATGCCATTCAGCAGACCAGACTGGACAATTGTAACAACAGACGCCAGCCTTCTAGGTTGGGGTGCCGTCTGGAATTCTCTGAAGGCTCAGGGACAATGGAGTCAGGAGGAGAGTCTCCTGCCAATAAACATTCTGGAATTGAGAGCAGTTCTCAATGCCCTCCTGGCTTGGCCCCAGTTGACAACTCGGGGGTTCATCAGGTTTCAGTCGGACAACATCACGACTGTAGCTTACATCAACCATCAGGGAGGGACAAGAAGCTCCCTAGCTATGATGGAAGTATCAAAGATAATTCGCTGGGCAGAGTCTCACTCTTGCCACCTGTCAGCAATCCACATCCCGGGAGTGGAGAACTGGGAGGCGGATTTCTTAAGTCGTCAGACTTTTCATCCGGGGGAGTGGGAACTCCATCCGGAGGTCTTTGCCCAAATACTTCGACGTTGGGGCAAACCAGAGATAGATCTCATGGCGTCTCGACAGAACGCCAAGCTTCCTCGTTACGGGTCCAGATCCAGGGATCCAGGAGCAGTCCTGATAGATGCCCTGACAGCACCTTGGGACTTCAGGATGGCTTACGTGTTTCCACCCTTCCCGATGCTTCCTCGATTGATTGCCAGAATCAAACAAGAGAGAGCATCAGTGATTCTAATAGCTCCTGCGTGGCCACGCAGGACTTGGTATGCAGACCTGGTGGACATGTCATCCTGTCCTCCTTGGTCTCTACCTCTGAAACAGGACCTTCTGATACAGGGTCCCTTCAAACATCAAAATCTAACTTCTCTGAAGCTGACTGCTTGGAAATTGAGCGCTTGATTTTATCAAGACGTGGGTTTTCCGAGTCAGTTATTGATACCTTAATACAGGCTAGGAAGCCTGTTACCAGAAAGATTTACCATAAGATATGGCGTAAATACCTATATTGGTGTGAATCCAAAGGTTACTCTTGGAGTAAGGTTAGGATTCCTAGGATATTGTCTTTTCTACAAGAAGGTTTAGAAAAGGGTTTATCTGCTAGTTCATTAAAGGGACAGATCTCAGCTCTGTCCATTCTGTTACACAAACGTCTGTCAGAAGTTCCTGACGTCCAGGCTTTTTGTCAGGCTTTGGCCAGGATTAAGCCTGTGTTTAAAACTGTTGCTCCACCATGGAGTTTAAACCTTGTTCTTAATGTTTTACAGGGCGTTCCGTTTGAACCCCTTCATTCCATTGATATAAAGTTGTTATCTTGGAAAGTTCTATTTTTAATGGCTATTTCCTCGGCTCGAAGAGTCTCTGAATTATCAGCCTTACATTGTGATTCTCCTTATTTGATTTTTCATTCGGATAAGGTAGTTCTGCGTACTAACCCTGGGTTCTTACCTAAGGTAGTTACTAACAGGAATATCAATCAAGAGATTGTTGTTCCTTCCTTGTGCCCAAATCCTTCTTCGAAGAAGGAACGTCTACTGCACAACCTGGATGTAGTCCGTGCTCTAAAATTTTACTTACAGGCAACTAAGGAATTTCGACAAACGTCTTCTCTGTTTGTCGTTTACTCTGGGCAGAGGAGAGGTCAAAAAGCTTCTGCTACCTCTCTTTCTTTTTGGCTTCGTAGCATAATTCGTTTAGCTTATGAGACTGCTGGACAGCAGCCTCCTGAAAGAATTACAGCTCATTCTACTAGAGCTGTGGCTTCCACTTGGGCCTTCAAGAATGAGGCCTCTGTTGAGCAGATTTGCAAGGCTGCAACTTGGTCTTCGCTTCATACTTTTTCCAAATTTTACAAATTTGACACTTTTGCTTCATCGGAGGCTATTTTTGGGAGAAAGGTTCTTCAGGCAGTGGTTCCTTCTGTATAAAGAGCCTGCCTATCCCTCCCGTCATCCGTGTACTTTTGCTTTGGTATTGGTATCCCAGAAGTAATGATGACCCGTGGACTGATCACACTTAACAGAAGAAAACATAATTTATGCTTACCTGATAAATTCCTTTCTTCTGTAGTGTGATCAGTCCACGGCCCGCCCTGTTTTTAAGGCAGGTAAATATTTTTTTAATTTATACTCCAGTCACCACTTCACCCTTGGCTTTTCCTTTCTCGTTGGTCCTTGGTCGAATGACTGGGAGTGACGTAGAGGGGAGGAGCTATATGCAGCTCTGCTGGGTGAATCCTCTTGCACTTCCTGTTGGGGAGGAGTAATATCCCAGAAGTAATGATGACCCGTGGACTGATCACACTACAGAAGAAAGGAATTTATCAGGTAAGCATAAATTATGTTTTTGTGCTTTGTTGACAAGTTTAAGCCTGTTTAACATGTCTGTACCATCAGATAAGCTATGTTCTATATGTATGAAAACCAAGGTTTCTCCCCATTTAAATTTATGTGATAATTGTGCCATAGTGTCCAATCAAAGTAGGGACAATGATGCCACAGATAATGATATTGCCCAAGATGATTCCTCAAATGAGGGGAGTAAGCATGATACTGCATCATCCCCTTCTGTGTCTACACCAGTTTTGCCCACACAAGAGGCCCCTAGTACATCTAGTGCGCCAATACTTATTACCATGCAACAATTAACGGCTGTAATGGATAATTCTATTGCAAACATTTTATCCAAAATGCCTACTTATCAGAGAAAGCGCGATTGCTCTGTTTTAAACACTGAAGAGCAAGAGGACGCTGATGATAACTGTTCTGACATACCCTCACACCAATCTGAAGGGGCCAGGAGGGAGGTTTTGTCTGAGGGAGAAATTTCAGATTCAGGAAAAATTTCTCAACAAGCTGAACCTGATGTTGTGACATTTAAATTTAAATTAGAACATCTCCGCGCACTGCTTAAGGAGGTATTATCTACTCTGGATGATTGTGACAATTTGGTCATTCCAGAGAAATTATGTAAGATGGACAAG
Source organism: Bombina bombina (assembly GCF_027579735.1). NCBI lineage: Eukaryota > Metazoa > Chordata > Amphibia > Anura > Bombinatoridae > Bombina > Bombina bombina. The sequence goes on from NC_069501.1 coordinate 291,288,148, forward strand.
TTCCTAGAGGTTCCGGTGCCCCCCCGACGCTTTTCCTATACCCAAGCGGGTGGCGGACATAGTAAATAAGGAGTGGGAAAGGGCCCGGCATACCTTTTGTTCCTCCCCCTATATTTAAGAAATTATTTCCTATAGTCGACCCCAGAAAGGACTTATGGCAGACAGTCCCCAAGGTCGAGGGGGCGGTTTCTACTCTAAACAAACGCACTACTATTCCTATAGAAGATAGTTGTGCTTTCAAAGATCCTATGGATAAAAAATTAGAGGGTTTGCTTAAAAAGATGTTTGTTCAGCAAGGTTACCTTCTACAACCAATTTCATGCATTGTTCCTGTCACTACGGCAGCGTGTTTCTGGTTCGAGGACCTAGAAAAGTCGCTCAATAAAGGAATCTTCGTATGAGGAGGTTATGGACAGAGTTCAAGCACTTAAATTTGGCATAACTCTTTTCTGCCCAACATAGGTGTGTCCGGTCCACGGCGTCATCCTTACTTGTGGGGATATTCTCTTCCCCAACAGGAAATGGCAAAGAGCCCAGCAAAGCTGGTCACATGATCCCTCCTAGGCTTCCGCCTACCCAGTCATTCTCTTTGCCGTTGTACAGGCAACATCTCCACGGAGATGGCTTAGAGTTTTTAGTGTTTAACTGTAGTTTTTATTATTCAATCAAGAGTTTTGTTATTTAAAAATAGTGCTGGTATGTACTATTTACTCTGAAACAGAAAAGAGATGAAGATTTCTGTTTGTAATGAGGAAAATGATTTTAGCAAACCGTTACTAAAATCCATGGCTGTTCCACACAGGACTGTTGAGAGGAATTAACTTCAGTTGGGGGAACAGTGAGCAGTCTCTTGCTGCTTGAGGTATGACACATTCTAACAAGACGATGTAATGCTGGAAGCTGTCATTTTCCCTATGGGATCCGGTAAGCCATGTTTATTAAGATAGTAAATAAGGGCTTCAACGGGCTTATTAAGACTGTAGACTTTTTCTGGGCTAAATCGATTCATATATTGACACATATTTAGCCTTGAGGAATCATTTAATCTGGGTATTTTGATAAGATTATATCGGCAGGCACTGTTTTAGACACCTTATTCTTTAGGGGCTTTCCCAAATCATAGGCAGAGCCTCATTTTTCGCGCCGTGTTGCGCACTTGTTTTTGAGAGGCATGACATGCAGTCCGCATGTGTGAGGAGCTCGGATACATAGAAAAGACTTTTCTGAAGGCGTCATTTGGTATCGTATTCCCCTTTGGGCTTGGTTGGGTCTCAGCAAAGCAGATACCAGGGACTGTAAAGGGGGTTAAAGTTAAAAACGGCTCCGGTTCCGTTATTTTAAGGGTTAAAGCTTCTCAAATTTGGTGTGCAATACTTTTAAGGCTTTAAGACACTGTGGTGAAATTTTGGTGAATTTTGAACAATTCCTTCATATTTTTTTCGCAATTGCAGTAATAAAGTGTGTTCAGTTTAAAAATTTAAAGTGACAGTAACGGTTTTTATTTTAAAACGTTTTTTGTACTTTGTTATCAAGTTTATGCCTGTTTAACATGTCTGAACTACCAGATAGACTGTGTTCTGAATGTGGGGAAGCCAGAGTTCCCTCTCATTTAAATAAATGTGATTTATGTGACAATGACAATGATGCCCAAGATGATTCCTCAAGTGAGGGGAGTAAGCATGGTACTTGCATCATTCCCTCCTTCGTCTACACGAGTCTTGCCCACTCAGGAGGCCCCTAGTACATCTAGCGCGCCAATACTCCTTACTATGCAACAATTAACGGCTGTAATGGATAATTCTATCAAAAACATTTTAGCCAAAATTGCCCACTTATCAGCGTAAGCGCGACTGCTCTGTTTAGACACTGAAGAGCATTGACGACGCTGATGATAATGGTTCTGAAAGGCCCCTACACCAGTCTGATGGGGCCAGGGAGGTTTTGTCTGAGGGAGAAATTTCAGATTCCAGGGAAAATTTCTCAACAAGCTGAACCTGATGTGATTACATTTAAATTTAAGTTGGAACATCCTCCGCGCTCTGCTTAAGGAGGTATTATCCACTCTGGATGATTGTGACAATTTGGTCATCCCAGAGAAACTATGTAAAATGGACAAGTTCCTAGAGGTCCCGGGGGCTCCCCAGAAGCTTTTCCTATACCCAAGCGGTGGCGGACATTGTAAATAAAGAATGGGAAAGGCCCGGTATACCTTTCGTCCCTCCCCCCATATTTAAAAAATTGTTTCCTATGTCGACCCCAGAAAGGACTTATGGCAGACAGTCCCCCAAGGTCGAGGGAGCGGTTTCCACTTTAAACAAACGCACCACTATACCCATAGAAGATAGTTGTGCTTTCAAAGATCCTATGGATAAAAAATTAGAAGGTTTACTTAAAAAAATGTTTGTTCAGCAGGGTTACCTTCTACGAACCAATTTCATGCATTGTCCCTGTCGCTACAGCCGCGTGTTTCTGGTTCGATGAGCTAGTAAAGGCGGTCGATAGTGATTCTCCTCCCTTATGAGGAGATTATGGACAGATCATGCTCTCAAATTGGCTAATTCTTTCACCCTAGACGCCACTTTGCAATTGGCTAGGTTAGCGGCTAAGAATTCTGGGTTTGCTATTGTGGCGCGCAGAGCGCTTTGGTTGAAATCTTGTCAGCTGATGCGTCTTCCAAGAACAAACTACTTAACATTCCTTCAAGGGGAAAACGCTGTTTGGCCCTGACTTGAAAGAGATTATCTCTGATATCACTGGGGGGGTAAGGGCCACGCCCTTCCTCAGGATCGGCCTTTCAAGCCAAAAATAAACCTAATTTTCGTCCCTTTCGTAGAAACGGACCAGCCCAAAGTGCTTACGTCCTCTAAGCAAGAGGGTAATACTTCTCAAGCCAAGCAACTTGGAGACCAATGCAAGGCTGGAACAAGGGAAAGCAGGCCAAGAAACCTGCCACTGCTACCAAGACAGCATGAAATGTTGGCCCCCGATCCGGGACCGGGATCTGGTGGGGGGCAGACTCTCTCTCTTTCGCTCAGGCTTGGGCAAGAGATGTTCTGGATCCTTGGCACTAGAAATAGTCTCCCAAGGTTATCTTCTGGAATTCAAGGGGCTTCCCCCAAAGGGGGAGGTTCCACAGGTCTCAGTTGTCTTCAGACCACATAAAAAGACAGGCATTCTACATTGTGTAGAAGACCTGTTAAAATGGGAGTGATTCATCCTGTTCCATTAGGAGAACAAGGGATGGGGTTTCTACTCAAATCTGTTCATAGTTCCCAAAAAAGAGGGAACGTTCAGACCAATCTTAGATCTCAAGATCTTAAACCAGTTTCTCAAGGTTCCATCGTTCAAAATGGAAACCATTCGAACAATTCTTCCTTCCATCCAGGAAGGTCAATTCATGACCCACGGTGGATTTAAAGGATGCGTATCTACATATTCCTATCCACAAGGGAACATCATCGGTTCCTAAGGTTCGCATTCCTGTGACAAGCATTACCAGTTCGTGGCGCTTCCTTTCGGATTAGCCACTGCTCCAAGGATTTTCACAAAGGTACTAGGGTCCCTTCTAGCGTGCTAAGACCAAGGGGCATTGCTGTAGTACCTTACTTGGACGACATTCTGATTCAAGCGTCGTCCCTTCCTCAAGCAAAGGCTCACACGGACATCGTCCTGGCCTTTCTCAGATCTCACGGATGAAAGTGAACGTGGAAAAAAGTTCTCTATCTCCGTCAACAAGGGGTTCCCTTCTTGGGAACAATAATAGACTCCTTAGAAATGAGGATTTTCTGACAGAGGCCAGAAAAACAAAACTTCTAGACTCTTGTCGGATACTTCATTCCGTTCCTCTTCCTTCCATAGGCGCAGTGCATGGAAGTGATAGGTTTTGATGGTAGCGGCAATGGACATAGTTCCTTTTGCGCGCATTCATCTAAGACCATTACAACTGTGCATGCTCAGGTCAGTGGAATGGGGACTATACAGACTTGGTCTCCGAAGATACAAGTAAATCAGAGGACCAGAGACTCACTCCGTTGGTGGCTGTCCCTGGACAACCTGTCACAAGGGATGACCTTCCGCAGACCAGAGTGGGGTCATTGTCACGACCGACGCCAGTCTGATGGGGCTGGGGGCGCGGTCTGGGGATCCCTGAAAGCTCAGGGTCTTTGGTCTCGGGAAGAATCTCTTCTACCGATAAATATTCTGGAACTGAGAGCGATATTCAATGCTCTCAAGGCTTGGGCCTCAGCTAGCGAGGGCCAGGTTCATTACGGTTTTCAATCAGACAACATGACGACTGTTGCGTACATCAACCATCAGGGGGGAACAAGGAGTTCCCTGGCGATGGAAGAAGTGACCAAAATCATTCAATGGGCGGAGACTCACTCCTGCCACCTGTCTGCAATCCACCTCCCAGGAGTGGACAATTGGGAAGCGGATTTTCTGAGTCGTCAGACAGTACATCCGGGGGAGTGGGAACTCCAACCGGAAATCTTGCCCAAATCACTCAACTGTGGGGCATCCCAGACATGGATCTGATGGCCTCTTCGTCAGAACTTCAAAGTTCCTTGCTACGGGTCCAGATCCAGGGATCCCAAGGCGACTCTAGTAGATGCACTAGTAGCACCTTGGACCTTCAAACTAGCTTATGTATTCCCTGCCGTTTCCTCTCATCCCCAGGCTGGTAGCCAGGATCAATCAGGAGAGGGCGTCGGTGATCTTGATAGCTCCTGCGTGGCCACGCAGGACTTGGTATGCAGATCTGGTGAATATGTCATCGGCTCCACCATGGAAGCTACCTTTGAGACGAGACCTTCTTGTTCAAGGGTCCGTTCGAACATCCGAATCTGGTCTCACTCCAGCTGACTTGCTTGGGAGATTGAACGCTTGATTTTATCGAAGCGAGGGTTCTCAGGATTCTGTTATTGATACTCTTGTTCAGGCCAGAAAGCCTGTAACTAGAAAAATTTACCACAAAATTTGGAAAAAATAATATCTGTTGGTGTGAATCTAAAGGATTCCCTTGGGACAAGGTTAAGATTCCTAAGATTCTATCCTTCCTTCAAGAAGGATTGGAAAAAGGATTATCTGCAAGTTCCTTGAAGGGGACAGATTTCTGCCTTGTCTGTGTTACTTCACAAAAAGGCTGGCAGCTGTGGCCAGATGTTCAAGCCTTTGTTCAGGCTCTGGTTAGAATCAAGCCTGTTTACAAACCGTTGACTTCCTCCTTGGAGTCTCAACTTAGTTCTTTCAGTTCTTCAGGGGGTTCCGTTTGAACCCTTGCATTCCGTTGATATTAAGTTATTATCTTGGAAAGTTTTGTTTTTGGTTGCAATTTCTTCTGCTAGAAGAGTTTCAGAATTATCTGCTCTGCAGTGTTCTCCTCCTTATCTGGTGTTCCATGCAGATAAGGTGGTTTTACGTACTAAACCTGGTTTTCTTCCAAAAGTTGTTTCTAACAAGAACATTAACCAGGAGATTATCGTACCTTCTCTGTGTCCGAAACCAGTTTCAAAGAAGGAACGTTTGTTGCACAATTTGGATGTTGTTCGCGGCTCTAAAATTCTATTTAGATGCTACAAAGGATTTTAGACAAACATCTTCCTTGTTTGTTGTTTATTCCGGTAAAAGGAGAGGTCAAAAAGCAACTTCTACCTCTCTCTCTTTTTGGATTAAAAGCATCATCAGATTGGCTTACGAGACTGCCGGACGGCAGCCTCCCGAAAGAATCACAGCTCATTCCACTAGGGCTGTGGCTTCCACATGGGCCTTCAAGAACGAGGCTTCTGTTGATCAGATATGTAGGGCAGCGACTTGGTCTTCACTGCACACTTTTACCAAATTTACAAGTTTGATACTTTTGCTTCTTCTGAGGCTATTTTTGGGAGAAAGGTTTTGCAAGCCGTGGTGCCTTCCATCTAGGTGACCTGATTTGCTCCCTCCCATCATCCGTGTCCTAAAGCTTTGGTATTGGTTCCCACAAGTAAGGATGACGCCGTGGGCCCGGCCACACCTATGTTGGAGAAAACAGAATTTATGTTTACCTGATAAATTACTTTCTCCAACGGTGTGTCCGGTCCACGGCCCGCCCTGGTTTTTTAATCAGGTTCTGATGATTTATTTTCTTTAACTACAGTCACCACGGTATCATATTGATTTCTCCTATGCAAATATTCCTCCTTTACGTCGGTCGAGATGACTGGGGAAGGCGGAGCCTAGGAGGGATCATGTGACCAGCTTTGCTGGGCTCTTTGCCATTTCCTGTTGGGGAAGAGAATATCCCACAAGTAAGGATGACGCCGTGGACCGGACACACCGTTGGAGAAAGTAATTTATCAGGTAAACATAAATTCTGTTTTTTAGATGCCGCTTTGCAATTAGCTAGATTAGCGGCGAAAAATTCAGGGTTTGCTATCGTGGCGCGCAGGAGCGCTTTGGCTAAAGTCTTGGTCAGCGATGTGTCTTCCAAGACAAAATTGCTTAACATTCCTTTCAAGGGTAAAACATTATTTGGACCTGATTTGAAAGAGATTATTTCAGACATCACTGGGGAAAGGGTCACGCCCTCCCACAGGATAGGTCTTTTAAGGCTAAAAATAAGCCTAATTTTCGTCCCTTTCGCAGAAACGGACCAGCCTCTAATTCTACATCCTCTAAGCAAGAGGGTAATACTTCACAACCCAAACCAGCCTGGAGACCAATGCAAGGCTGGAACAAGGGTAAGCAGGCCAAGAAGCCTACCACTGCTACCAAAACAGCATGAAGGGGATGGCCCCCGATCTGGGACCGGATCTGGTGGGGGGCAGACTTTCTCTCTTTGCTCAGGCTTGGGCAAGAGATGTTCAGGATCCTTGGGCGCTAGAAATAGTTTCTCAAGGTTATCTCCTGGAATTCAAGGAACTACCCCCAAGGGGATGGTTCCACAGGTCTCAATTATCTTCAAACCAAATAAAAAGACAGGCATTCTTACATTGTGTAGAATACCTGTTAAAAATGGGAGTGATTCATCCAGTTCCAATAAGAGAACAAGGGATGGGGTTTTATTCCAACCTGTTCATAGTTCCCAAAAAAGAGGGAACATTCAGACCAATTTTGTGATCTCAAGATCCTAAACAAATTTCTCAAGGTTCCATCGTTCAAAATGGAAACTATTCGAACGATCCTACCTACTATCCAGGAAAATCAATTTATGACTACTGTGGATTTAAAGGATGCGTACCTACATATTCCTATCCACAAGGAACATCATCAGTTCCTAAGGTTCGCTTTCTGGACAAGCATTACCAGTTTGTGGCACTTCCATTCGGATTAGCCACTGCTCCGAAGGATTTTCACAAAGGTACTAGGGTCCCTTCTAGCGGTTCTAAGACCAAGGGGCATTGCAGTAGTACCTTACTTGGATGACATCCTGATTCAAGCGTCGTCTCTGTCAAAAGCAAAGGCTCATACGGACATCGTCCTAGCCTTTCTCAGATCTCACTGATGGAAGGTGAACAAAGAAAAAAGTTCTCTGTCCCCGTCAACAAGAGTTCCTTTCTTGGGAACAATAATAGATTCCTTAGAAATGAGGATTTTTCTGACAGAGGTCAGAAAATCAAAAATTCTAAGCTCTTGTCAAGTACTTCATTCTGTTCCTCGTCCTTCCATAGCGCAGTGCATGGAAGTAATAGGATTGATGGTTGCAGCAATGGACATAGTTCCTTTTGCACGAATTCATCTAAGACCATTACAACTGTGCATGCTCAGACAGTGGAATGGGGATTATACAGACTTGTCTCCGACGATTCAAGTAGATCAAAAGACCAGAGATTCACTCCGTTGGTGGCTGACCCTGACAATCTGTCACAGGGAATGAGCTTCCGCAGACCAGAGTGGGTCATTGTCACGACCGACGCCAGCCCTGGTGGGCTGGGGCGCGGTCTGGGAACCCCTGAAAGCTCAGGGTCTGTGGTCTCGGGAAGAGTCTCTTCTCCCGATAAACATTCTGGAACTGAGAGCGATATTCAATGCTCTCAAAGCTTGGCCTCAACTAGCAAAGGCCAAATTCATAAGGTTTCAATCAGACAACATGACGACTGTTGCATATATCAATCATCAGGGGGGAACAAGGAGTTTCCCTGGCGATGGAAGAAGTGACCAAAATAATTCAATGGGCGGAGGATCACTCCTGCCACTTGTCTGTAATCCACATCCCAGGAGTGGAAAATTGGGAAGCGGATTTTCTGAGTCGTCAGACATTCCATCCGGGGGAGTGGGAACTCCATCCGGAAATCTTTGCCCAAATAACTCAATTATGGGGCATTCCAGACATGGATCTGATGGGCGTCTCGTCAGAACTTCAAGGTTCCTTGCTACGGGTCCAGATCCAGGGATCCCAAGGCGACCGCTAGTAGATGCACTAGTAGCACCTTGGACCTTCAACCTAGCTTATGTATTCCCACCGTTTCCTCTCATTCCCAGGCTGGTAGCCAGGATCAATCAGGAGAGGGCCCTGGGTGATCTTGATAGCTCCTGCGTGGCCACGCAGGACTTGGTATGCAGACCTGGTGAATATGTCATCGGCTCCACCATGGAAGCTACCTTTGAGACAGGACCTTCTTGTTCAGGGTCCATTCGAACATCCGAATCTGGTTTCCCTCCAACTGACGGCTTGGAGATTGAACGCTTGATTTTATCAAGCGTGGGTTTTCAGATTCTGTAATAGATACTCTGATTCAGGCTAGAAAGCCTGTAACTAGAAAAATTTACCATAAGAATATGGAAAAAATATATCTGTTGGTGTGAATCTAAAGGATTCCCATGGAACAAGATAAAAATTCCTAAGATTCTATCCTTTCTACAAGAAGGTTTGGAGAAAGGATTATCTGCAAGTTCTCTTAAGGGACAGATTTCTGCTTTATCTGTCTTACTTCACAAACGACTGGCAGCTATGCCAGATGTTCAAGCATTTGTTCAGGCTCTGGTTAGGATCAAGCCTGTTTATAGACCTTTGACTCCTCCCTGGAGTTTAAATCTAGTTCTTTCAGTTCTTCAAGGGGTTCCGTTTGAACCCTTACATTCCGTAGATATTAAGTTATTATCTTGGAAAGTTTTGTTTTTGGTTGCAATTTCTTCTGCTAGAAGAGTTTCTGAGTTATCTGCTCTGCAGTGTTCTCCGCCCTATCTGGTGTTCCATGCAGATAAGGTGGTTTTGCGTACTAAGCCTGGTTTTCTTCCGAAAGTTGTTTCCAACAAAAATATTAACCAGGAGATAGTTGTACCTTCTTTGTGTCCGAATCCAGTTTCAAAGAAGGAACGTTTGTTACACAATTTGGACGTAGTCCGTGCTCTAAAATTCTATTTAGAGGCTACCAAAGATTTCAGACAAATATCTTCTTGTTTGTTGTTTATTCTGGTAAAAGGAGAGGTCAAAAAGCAGACTTCTACCTCTCTTTCCTTTTGGCTTAAAAGCATTATCCGATTGGCTTATGAGACTGCCGGACGGCAGCCTCCTGAAAGAATCACAGCTCACTCCACTAGGGCTGTGGCTCCCACATGGGCCTTCAAGAACGAGGCTTCTGTTGACCAGATATGTAAGGCAGCGACTTGGTCTTCTCTGCACACTTTTGCCAAATTTTACAAATTTGATACTTTTGCTTCTTCGGAGGCTATTTTTGGGAGAAAGGTTTTGGCAAGCTGTGGTGCCTTCCGTTTAGGTGACCTGATTTGCTCCCTCCCTTCATCCGTGTCCTAAAGCTTTGGTATTGGTTCCCACAAGTAAGGATGACGCCGTGGACCGGGACACACCTATGTTGGAGAAAACAGAATTTATGCTTACCTGATAAATTACTTTCTCCAACGGTGTGTCCGGTCCACGGCCCGCCCTGGTTTTTTTAATCAGGTCTGATGAATTATTTTCTCTAACTACAGTCACCACGGTATCATATGGTTTCTCCTATGCATATTTCCTCCTGTCCGTCGGTCGAATGACTGGGGGTAGGCGGAGCCTAGGAGGGATCATGTGACCAGCTTTGCTGGGCTCTTTGCCATTTTCTGTTGGGGAAGAGAATATCCCACAAGTAAGGATGACGCCGTGGACCGGACACACCGTTGGAGAAAGTAATTTATCAGGTAAGCATAAATTCTGTTTTTTCTTGAAGGATGCAGACTTCTTCCTGTACCACTGCTTGAAGAAGGTGTCTTCCAGAAACTGGCAGTAGGACTGGGAGTTGAGCTTGACTCCATCCTCAACCCGAAAAGGCCCCACAAGCTCATCTTTGATGATACCAGCCCAAACCAGTACTCCACCTCCACCTTGCTGGCGTCTGAGTCGGACTGGAGCTCTCTGCCCTTTACCAATCCAGCCACGGGCCCATCCATCTGGCCCATCAAGACTCACTCTCATTGCATCAGTCCATAAAACCTTAGAAACGTCTTGAGATATTTCTTGGCCCAGTCTTGACGTTTCAGCTTGTGTGTCTTGTTCAGTGGTGGTCGTCTTTCAGCCTTTCTTACCTTGGCCATGTCTCTGAGTATTGCACACCTTGTGCTTTTGGGCACTCCAGTGATGTTGCAGCTCTGAAATATGGCCAAACTGGTGGCAAGTGGCATCTTGGCAGCTGCACGCTTGACTTTTCTCAGTTCATGGGCAGTTATTTTGCGCCTTGGTTTTTCCACACGCTTCTTGCAACCCTGTTGACTATTTTGAATGAAACGCTTGATTGTTCGATGATCACGCTTCAGAAGCTTTGCAATTTTAAGAGTGCTGCATCCCTCTGCAAGATATCTCACTATTTTTGACTTTTCTGAGCCTGTCAAGTCCTTCTATTGACCCATTTTGCCAAAGGAAAGGAAGTTGCCTAATAATTATGCACACCTGATATAGGGTGTTGATGTCATTAGACCACACCCCTTCTCATTACAGAGATGCACATCACCTAATATGCTTAATTGGTAGTAAGCTTTCAAGCCTATACAGCTTGGAGTAAGACAACATGCATAAAGAGGATAATGTGGTCAAAATACTCATTTGCCTAATAATTCTGCACTCCCTGTATTACTAGTGAACAGATTTGAAGCAAGAGAGAGTGTTGCTAACATTTAACATGTGTATAACAAGCTAACCTTATGTCCCAGCATATAATCAGATCGTTCGTTATGGGTAGCTTAGCCAATACCTTATTTGCCTCAAGCTTGCCCTAAAATAAGTTTCCACAGAGATTTCAGCCAATGCCTAATTTAATGCTTTTTCGTGCTGATAGCAAGAAAAGTCTGCAGTATCGAGTGTCCCCAAGCAAGTCATCTTGTAGTGATAATAAGAAATGTAAGAGGGCAGAATAAAGTGAGGCCCATTCATGAAGTCTATCCATACCGGCATATAGGCAAATCTCTTGCAAGCTCAAGGTAGTGACCCTGTCTTCAGGCAAAGTTGAGCCGCGTGGTATAGCCGCTTTTCCCCACATCTTTGTAAATGCCGGCTTTTTAAAGGCATCCAGACTCTGCACGGATTGAGTAACCCACTCCTTCTTATAGGTCTTGACTGCTGTTCCCACAGCGATCGGCCGCCTCACCGCGGGACTCACACAACAGCCTCCTCTCTATCCCCCGCATGCCGTCGCTCCCTGGACTCAGCTAGGGCCGTTATCAGAGGTAAGTGATTCGCCGTTCTACTTGTCTGCTTTTCAGGACTGGTAGCTATTATAGCGGTAGGACCGGAGATATTCGCTTTCTGCATAGGTCTCCGGATGTCGCTCTGCTGTGCTAATCGATGCTCACCGAAAGAGTGACATATTGTTGCTGACAGCACTTTCTCCAACCGAGCAAAATGTGCAGTTATAACCTTCTCGAGTGTTTCATAAATTTGTGTCTCCATGATGAGCTCAGCAAGGTGCTTAAGTCTGCAAAAAAGAACAGTGTTCATGCATCCAACTAGGATGTCTTTGGTAATGGCGTCTAAAGTCGCCAGCCGCGTGGGCCTCTTAGAGTATCAAAACTCGTCTCCAATCTCAGTACAAGTTCTAGAGTCACCTTAACTCTCAGAAATTAAGACAGTCGCAAAATATATCAGCTTCCTATATCTTAATGCCATCCATGTCCGATTTTAGGTTCTGAAAAGTCCCACAAAGTCAGGAGCTCTGAAAGTGTGCGACCTGCCATGTTGATAGTTAGCTCCGCCCCCATACGTACTAATTTGACTTCTCCCTTGGGGGAGGAGATCCTGGCTGCACAAACCAATCACCTCCTGAGAAACCTAGTGGTAAGTGTTTTGTTCCTGAGAATCTTCTAACTAAACTTTTGCACACTTACCACTATCCTAAAGCCGCAGGTCACCCAGACAAGAACCAAATGATTTGGTCTGTCACTCGACAATTCTGGTGGCCAGGTCTTCGTTCTGATGTTGCTGCGTATGTTGACTCCTGCTCAGTTTGTGCACAGAATAAGACTCCTCGACGTCTTCCTGTGGGTCTTCTTCAACCTATTGCTAATGGTGAGCGTACTTGGACACATCTTTCCATGGACTTCATTGTCGAGCTCCCTGTTTCCAATGGCAATACTGTTATCCTTATGGTGGTTGACCGTTTTTTTTCTAAAATGTCACATTGCATTCCCTTGATTAAGCTGCCTACCGCTCAGGAGCTTGTTTCATTTTTGCCCGGAGGTCTTCCATTTACATGGGTTACCCAAGGAGATAGTGTCGGACCAGGGTAGCCAGTTTGTCTCCAGATTTTGGCGTTCGTTTTGTGCTCAAATGGGGATCCAGCTGTCCTTCTCCTCGGCATATCACCCTCAATCCAATGGGGCTGCGGAACGGTCTAATCAAGCTCTCAATTCCTCCGTTGCTATGTCTCAGATCACCACAATAATTGGTCTGAACTGTTACCTTGGGCAGAGTTTTGCTCGTAATAGTGCTATTAATGCTTCCTCCAAGATATCCCCGTTCATGGCGAATTATGGGTTTTAACCATCCTTGTTGCCCGATTCATTCATGTCTCAGGGTATTCCGGCTTTGGAGGAGCATCTCCGGCAACTCCGTTCCACGTGGGTGCAGATTCAGGATTGCCTTCATCGTTCTATGCAGCGCCAAAAGTTCCAGGCTGATCGTAGGCGTCTGCCCGCACCTTCCTACCAGGTTGGTGAGAACATTTGGCTGTCCTCCTGCAACTTGAACCTTCATGTGCCTTCCAATAAACTAGCTCCTCGTTATGTTGGTCCTTTTCGAATACTCCGACAGGTCAATCCTGTGGCCTACGCTCTTGACCTTCCTCCTACAAGGCGCATCTCCAATGTTTTTCATGTCTCCCTCTTGAAACCATTGGTTTGTAAATCGGTTTTACCACTGTGTTGCCTCGTCCTCATCCTATCTTTGTTGACAACCATGAGGAGTATGAGGTCAGCAGCATTATTGACTCTCGTATGTCCAGGGGCCGTGTACAGTATTTGGTTCACTGGAGAGGCTACGGTCCGGAGGAGAGTTCTTGGGTTCCCTCCTCTGATGTTCATGCTCCCACCCTCCTCCGTGCCTTCTATGCCCGTTTCCCCAATAAGTCTTTTGTCCTCCCGCGGGGGAGGGGTCGTTGAGGGGAGGGTACTGTCAGGGTCTTTTCCCTGTTGTGTTTGCCATGTGCTGTTGGGAGCCATTTTACTCACCTCTCTTCCTGATTATGGTGCATTGTGGGGGATGCTGCTCAATTTCTGCACTTCCTTTTTATGGCCAAACTGCTGTGCATCATCCATGTGAGACAGGATGCAGTCTCAGAATTGTGATGTCATCACTTATTATTTAAAGGGCCTCTGTTCAGTATGCTTTGCCTTTGCGTTGTCTGAGACCTGTTTGTGAGAGTTCCTGTGTATTACCTGGCTGCCTGACGTCCTTCCTGGTTCCTGATCCCTGGCTTGTTCCCGACTCTGCTGTTTTCCTTGTTCCTGATTCCGACTCGTCTGACTATTCGCTTTGGCTCCTGACTCGGCTCGTCTGACTAACAGTTCTGGTTTTGATTCCTGGCTTGTTATTTAACTTGTGGACTTTTTATTATTTTTTTGCTATTAATAAAGGTGTGATTATTTTTGCACTTTTCGTCTCAGTCCGATTCCTGGCACCCTGACAGGGGCTTAGATTAGGTGTAATTAGGTGTAACTGCTTGAAATTCTTTTTTATTTTTTGTAATTTAGTGTTTGTTTGTTTTTGTATTATAGAATAGTTTATTTTATTGTATTTTATTTTAGGTAATTGTAGGTAATTTATTTAATTAATTTAATGATGGTGTAGTGTTAGGTTTAATTGTAACTTAGGTTAGGATTTATTTTATAGGTACTTTTGTATTTATTTTAACTAGGTAGCTATTAAATAGTAATTAACTATTTAATAGCTATTGTACCTATTTAAAATAAATACAAAGTTGCCTGTAAAATAAATAAGAATCCTAAAATAGCTACAATGTAATTATTAATTATATTGTAGCTATATTAGGGTTTATTTTATAGTTAAGTATTTAGTTTTAAATAGGAATAATTAGGTAATTTTAGGAATATTATTTTGTTTAATATAAATTATATTTATGTTAGGGTTAGAGTTAGGTTTAGGGGTTAATAACTTTATTATAGTAGCGGCGACGGTGCGGGCGGGAGATTAGGGGGTTAATAATTGTAGGTAGGTAGCAGCGATGTTAGGGAGGGCAGATTAGGGGTTAATACTATTTATTATAGTGTTTGCGAGGCGGGAGTGCGGCGGTTTAGGGGTTAATACATTTATTATAGTGGCGGCGAGGTCTGGTCGGCAGATTAGGGGTTAATAAGTGTAGTTAGATATCGGCGACGTTGGGGGGGGCAGATTAGGGGTTAATAAATATAATATAGGGGTCGGCGGTGTTAGGGGCAGTAGATTAGGGGTTCATAGGGATAATGTAGGTTGCGGCGGTGTTCGGAGCGGCAGATTAGGGGTTAATAAAATGCAGGGGGCAGCGATAGCGGGGTGTCAGATTAGAGGTTAATAAGTGTAAGGTTAAGGGTGTTTAGACTCGGGGTACATGTTAGGGTGTTAGGTTTTTTTTTCAGCCCAAACTGCTGCATTGTTTCCTATGGGGATATCGTGCACAAGCACGTTTTAGCTGCTTACCGCTACAGTAAGCAACGCTGGTATTGAGGGTTGAAGTGGAGCTAAGTTAGGCTCAACGCATGTATATATATATATAAAATCTAATAAGCAGAAAGTAGGAAATATCATCCAATACCAAATTCCTACTATCAAAGTTCTATATATGACTATGACAAGATATGATCAGAGTTGCAGCTTAAGATCAAATGGCAGATATCAAAAGATCAAAACATCAAACAACATGAAAGCAGACAGCATACCAAAATTCCTTCACATTCATGAGTCTCAAAAAGAAATAATGTAAGTGAAAAATCCCAAGTTGAAGTTCATTTACAAACCATGGCCCATTTGAATAAAACTGTATATCTACCCATGACGATCTCACAATCGATCATAATGAGACTGCTAGTAGTGAACCGATGCGTGGTGTACAGCTTCCTGGTACCTCATCACCTTTCTCTACACACTGGACCATGTGATATTAGTGGCAAGGTTAAGATCTGTTGGATCTCATTTTGTTTATATTAACTAACAATTGCTTCCAGTTTTTGGATGAGTTGTACCTGCAGGTCAAGAGTACGGCCATGGGCATCGGGTTAGTCCCCAGTTTTGCTAATCTTTTTCTGGTTATATTTTGAAGAAAAGTATATTTAGCAATACAATTGGTGGGCAGACCTGGTGTTGTTTGGTCATTATATTGATTACTTGTTATTTAAGTGTCAAGGATTTGTGAATGAGACTTTAGATTTTGTACAAATCTTTAATGATGGATTTGACATTTACATATAATTTTCAACTAGATAAGATTACATTTTTAGATGCGACTCTTTCATGGGATAATAATGAGAACTTGTTCTCCTCTACTTATTTCAAAACTGTGGATAGTAATAATAACTTTCTGTGTTTTTCAGCAATCATTTAAATAGTTGGAAGACTACTTTTCACTATAGACAATTCTGCAGAATACTTAGAAAATTGTAGCACTTTAGAAGGGTTTGATTGACAATCTACAGTTTTGAAAGATAGATTAAAAGAAAAGGGATATCACTTGCATCTAATTAAGAATAGCTATGATAGAGCGAGAAGTTTGGATAGATCCCACCTAAGGTCAAAGATACAGTTGGGGAAATGTACTATTGTTTATAACACAATATAACTCTAACTATAGAGCAATTAAGAAAGTTATTGCAAAACATTGGCCCATTCTATTAAGAGGCCCCATTCTGAAAAAAAAAATTAGACACCCAGCATAGAGTGGTCTAAAGAAGAGCATCAACTTTGAAGCAAATACTAGCCCTGAGTAAAGTGGTCATTGTTAAAAAAGAAAGAGTGAGGGGAATGCCACCCTCTATAACATCAAATAAACGAGTGGGACCTTTTAGATGATGTTGGCATAAAAGGTGTTCAATGTGTCAATACATTACTCATCGATCATTAAATATATCACCTTGAATACAACTGGGGAGTTATTCAATATAAAGGAACATTTAACATAACTTTGTAGTCTACATTCTTATGTGTAAGTTAGGGCTGCAACTAACTATTGTTTTCATAATCGATTAGTTTGTATTTTTCTTTTAGCCGATTAATCAAAAAAGAATTGACAATTTTCTTTCCAAAGGCAGGGAGAGTCCACTACTGGGAATATCAACACCTGGCCACCAGGGAGGAGGCAAAGACACCCAGCCAAAGGCTATAAATATCCCTCCCACTTCCCCTATCCCCCCAGTCATTCTTTGCCTTTCATCACTATAGGACGATGGCAGAGAAGTGTTAGAAGAAAATTGTAGTCCATTAATTGGTATGTTCCCTTCAAGTATGGCCTGGGGTGTTTGAGTAACCATGTAATCCTCTCAGTGAGAGTTGTGGTGAACGCTGGATCTAGATGTCGCAGGGAACGATCTCTGACAACTATCTAGACTTAAAACTATCACCACCTGAGAAATCAGTGTTAACGTTTTACACTGTTTTCTCATTATCTTCATGTCCCTGTCATGATGAGACTGTCAGACCTTGAGACGCTGTGCCTGCTCCACAACTTTGATCCTGGAGGGTAAGTCCTTTATATTACTTTTAGAGATTATGCCTAGTAGGGCTGCAAATCAGTTCACAGTGCGATACTTTTTATTTCTCTTCCGGATATGGGGACATTTAATACCTTTTATATAAGAAGGTTATTTTATTGAGCAGTTGGGGCTAATTTTTATGTGCTGCTTAGCTCCTTGCCAACCGGAGCATAAGGCAGGGAGATTCCACGACTTCATTCCTTACTGTTGGGAAATACAACACCTGGCCACAAGGAGGAGGCAAAGACACCCCAACCAAAGGCTTAAATATCCCTCCCGTTTCCCCTATCTCCCAGTCATTCTTTTCCTTTCGTCACTATAGGAGGTGGCAGAGAAGTGTCAGATGATTTGGATAGTCCTGTAATGGGTATGTTCCCTTCAAGAAAGGACTGGAGTTTTAAGTAATCATGTCAACCTCTTAGTGAGAGTATTGATGAAAGTTAGAGTCTGGAGATGCAGGGAAAGTTTTTCTGCGAACCCATCCAGACTGTCGCTAACAGCTCCTGAGCAATCAGTGTTGACGAGTTTCACTGCTTGCTGCTACACACTCAAGTCCATGTCAAAAGCACTGCTGCAAGACTGTCACACTTGAGAGGCTGTGCCTGTTCCACAGCATGGATCCTGGATGGTAAGACTGTTTTTATATATGCAATTTAAAACGCTATACAGGGTCACAGTGTGGCTCCTTTATACCTCGATAGGATCAAGGGTTAATATCTCCTTCGGGGAGATTATTTAAACAGTCTGGGGATTTATACAGTATCTGCTTAATGTGAGAGTTTTTTAGGCTCATAGACTGTGTGTTCTTGATTATTTTTTTTTGGCTTGGAACAAACAGGTTTTTGAAGTGTTAGTGTTGCGCAGCTCATAATAGCTTGGCGCTTTTTTTCATAGCAGGGGATGACTGCGTGGAGATTAAACGCTTAGCCAAAAGAGGGTTCTCTGAGAGTGTTATCGACACTCTGGTTCAAGCTCGTAAGCCAGTACTCGTCTTATCTACCATAAAGTTTGGATGACTTACTTGTACTGGTGTGAAGAGCGTGGTTTCTCTTGTAAGATGTATCGAGTCCACGGATTCATCCTTTACTTGTGGGATATTCTTCCCAACAGGAAGTGGCAAAGAGAGCACACAGCAGAGCTGTCCATATAGCTCCCCCTCTAGCTCCACCCCCCAGTCATTCTCTTTGCCGGCTCTAAACAATCGGAAGGGTAAAGTGAATGTGGTGTTAGAAGTGTAGTTTTTATTTTCTACAAGCAAGAGTTTGTTATTTTAAATGGTACCGGTGTGTACTATTTACTCTCTAGCAGAAAGTAGATGAAGATTTCTGCAGGGAGGAAGATGATTTTAGCAGGTTGTAACTAAAATCCACTGCTGTTCCCACACAGGACTGAGGAGTACAAGAGAACTTCAGTTGGGGGGGAACGGTTTGCAGGTTAGGCTGCAATAAGGTATGTTCAGTCATTTATTTCTAGACAAGACTGTGATAATGCTAGAAAAGACTGTTAATATCCCCATGAGGGAAGGATAAGCTGTATTCAGAGACTAAGTATGGAATTTCAAGCTTACATAACAGGGCTAGTTTATGCTGGTTGACACTACTTCAGGGCAAACGGTTTTTATTGAAATATCGTTTTTTGAGACACTTTGAAGGTTCCTTTGGGTTTCTTTCAGGGGTTGTTATCCACATGGCTATTACTAAAACACTTGGGAGTGTTTCTTTAGGCCTCACAAGCACCGGAGTGAGGTGGGAGGGGCCTAATTTCGCACCTCAGATGCGCAGTTATTTTGACTAGAATTTCAGGCTGTTTTCACATGGAGGGTCCTGCTGGAGTTTGAGGGCCTATAAGAAGCTTTTTCCCCACAAATCTGGTTCCCAAGGGCAGGTAGGGCCACAGCAGTGCTGTGGCAAGGTGCTGTAGTTTCTTTAACCGTTTTTTTTTTTGGCTTCTGTCGATCCGGTTTTGGCATTAAGGGGTTAATCGTTTATATTGCTAGTGGTGCAATCTTACTAATGCTTTAGGTGTTTTTTTCAAAATGTGTTTTTACTTGATTAAAGTGATTTCCAAGCCTGTTTGTATTACTACTAGTCTGTTAAACATGTCTGACACCAAGGAAAATCCTTGTTCAATGTGTTTAGAAGCCATGGTGGAACCCCCTCTCAGAATGTGTCCCACTTGTACTGATATATCTATACACTTTAAAGAACATATTGTTGCACTTAAAAATGTGGCCCAAGATGATTCTCAGACAGAAGGTAACGAGGTTAGCCCGTCAACCTCTCCCCAAGTGTCACAACAAGTTACGCCCGCTCAAGCAACGCCTAGCACCTCTAGTGCGTCTAACTCTTTTAACTTGCAAGACTTGGCGGCAGTTATGAATAATACCCTCTAGGTGTTCTTATCTAAACTGCCCGTGTTACCTGCAAAGCGTGATAGCTCGGTTTTAAGAACAGATAATGAGCATTCTGACGCTTTAGTAGCCGTATCCGATATACCCTCACAACACTCTGAAGTGGGGGCGAGGGATGTGCTGTCTGAGGGAGAAATTTCCGATTCAGAAAAGGTTTCTCCTCAGACAGATTCAGATACGTTGGCTTTTAAATTTAAACTAGAACACCTCCGCTTATTGCTCAGGGAGGTATTAGTTACTCTGGATGACTGCGACCCTATGGTGGTTCCAGAGAAATTGTGTAAAATGGACAAGTACCTAGAAGTTCCTGTTTACACTGATGTGTTTCCGGTCACTAAGAGGATTGCGGATATCGTTACTAGGGAGTGGGATAGACCAGGTATTCCCTTCGTTCCCCCTCCTGTTTTTAAGAAAATGTTCCCCATATCTAACCCCATGCGGGACTCGTGGCAGACGGTCCCTAAGGTGGAGGGGGCCGTTTCTTCACTTGCAAAACGCACAACTATACCAATTGAAGACAGTTGTGCTTTTAAAGACCCTATGGATAAAAAATTAGAGGGTTTACTTAAGAAAATTTTTGTTCAACAAGGTTTTCTTCTCCAACCTATTGCGTGCATTGTTCCTGTAACCACTGCAGCTGCTTTCTGGTTCGAGGCGCTGGAAGATGCGCTCCAGACGGAGACCTCATATGAGGACATTATGGACAGAATTAAGGCTCTTAAGCTGGCTTATTCTTTTATCACAGATGCCGCTTTCCAACTAGCTAAGTTAGCGGCAAAGAATTCAGGTTTCGCCATTTTAGCGCGCAGGGCGCTATGGCTAAAGTCCTGGTCGGCCGATGTGTCGTCAAAATCCAAACTATTTAACATCCCTTTCAAAGGAAAGACCCTCTTCGGGCCTGAATTGAAAGAGATTATTTCAGAGATCACTGGGGGAAAAGGCCATGCTCTCCCCCAGGACAAGTCCTTCATGACAAAGAACAAACAAAATAATTTTCGTTCCTTTCGGAATTTCAGGAGCGGTCTCGCTTCATCCTTCCCTTGCTGCAAAGCAAGAGGGTAACGCTGCACAACCCAGGGCAGCCTGGAAACCTTACCAGGGCTGGAACAAGGGTAAACAGGCCAAGAAGCCTGCAGCTGCCTCCAAGACAGCATGATGGGGTAGCCCCAGATCCGGGACCGGATCTAGTAGGGGGAAGACTCTCTTCGTTCAGGCCTGGGCAAGAGATGTACACAATCCCTGGGCCTTAGAGATTGTATCTCAGGGATATCTTCTAGAATTCAAGGACTCCCCTCCAAGGGGAAGGTTCCACATTTCTCGTCTTTCTTCAGACCAGACAAAGAAAGAGGCGTTCTTACGCTGTGTAGAAGACCTACATACAATGGGAGTGATCCACCCAGTTCCAATTGCGGAACAAGGGCTGGGTTTTTACTCAAACCTGTTTGTGGTTCTAAAGAAAGAAGGCACTTTCAGACCAATCCTGGATCTCAAAATTCTAAACAAATTCCTCAGAGTCCCATCATTCAAGATGGAGACCATTCGGACAATCTTACCAATGATCCAGGAGGGTCAATATATGACCATCGTGGATTTAAAGGATGGGTATCTGCACATTCCTATCCACAAAGATCATCACCAGTTTCTCAGGTTCGCCTTTCTGGACAAGCATTACCAGTTTGTGGCTCTTCCTTTTGGGTTGGCCACTGCTCCCAGAATTTTCACAAAGGTGCTAGGGTCCCTCCTGGCGGTTCTAAGACCGCGGGGCATAGCAGTGGCACCTTATCTAGACGACATCTTAATTCAGGTGTCAACTTTCCAAAGAGCCAAGTCTCACACGGAAATCGTATTGGCATTTCTGAGGTCTCACGGGTGGAAGATGAACATCAAAAAGAGTTCTTTCTCCCCCCTCACAAGAGTTTCCTTCCTAGGAACTCTGATAGACTCGGTATATATGAAAATATTTCTGACGGAGGTCAGAAAGTTAAAACTCTTAACCACTTGCCGAGTCCTTCATTCCATTCCTCGGCCATCTGTAGCTCAGTGCATGGAGACAATCGGACTAATGGTAGCGGCAATGGACATAGTCCCTTTTGCACGGATACACCTCAGACCACTGCAACCATGCATGCTCAAACAGTGGAATGGGGATTATGCAGATTTGTCTCCTCAAATACAGCTGGACCAGGGGACCAGAGATTCTCTTCTCTGGTGGTTGTCTCAGGATCACCTGTCTCAGGGAATGTGCTTCCGCAGACCAGAGTGGATAATCGTAACGGCCGACGCCTGTCTGTTGGGCTGGGGACTCCCTGAAAGCTCAGGGCTTATGGTCTCGGGAAGAAGCTCTTCTCCCGATAAACATTCTGGAACAGAGGGCAATATTCAACGCGCTTCAGGCATGGCCTCAGCTAGCTGCGGCCAAATTCATCAGATTTCAGTCGGACAACATCACGACTGTAGCTTACGTCAATCATCAAGGGGGAACAAGGAGGTAACCAAAATAATCAGGTGGGCGGAGGATCACTACTGCCATCTCTCAAGTCGTCAGACTTTTCACCCGGGGGAGTGGGAACTCCACCCGGAGGTATTTGCCCAGCTGACTCGGCTATGGGGCACTCCAGAATTGGATCTGATGGCGTCCCGTCAGAACACCAAACTTCCTCTTTACGGGTCCAGGTCCCGGGATCCCCAGGCGGTGTTGATAGATGCTCTAGCAGCGCCTTGGTCTTTCAGTCTGGCCTATGTTTTTCCACCGTTTCCTCTCCTTCCTCGTCTGGTTGCCAGATTCAAGCAGGAGAGGGCTTCGGTGGTTCTGATAGCGCCTGCGTGGCCACGCAGGACCTGGTATGCAGACCTAGTGGACATGTCATCTGTCCCACCATGGATGCTACCAGTGAGGCAGGACCTTCTAATACAAGGTCCTTTCAAGCATCCAAATCCAATTTCTCTGCGTCTGACTGCTTGGAGATTGAACGCCTAATTTTATCAAAGCGTGGTTTCTCTGAGTCGGTTATTGATACCCTGATTCAGGCTAGAAAGCCTGTCACCAGGAAAATCTACCATAAGATTTGGCGAAAATATCTTTTTTGGTGTGAATCCAAAGGTTACTCATGGAGTAAGATTAGGATTCCCAGGATATTGTCTTTTCTCCAAGAAGGATTGGAGAAAGGATTATCAGCTAGTTCCTTAAAAGGACAGATATCTGCTTTATCTATTCTTTTCCACAAACGTCTGGCAGAGGTACCAGACGTTCAAACATTTAGTCAGGCTTTAGTCAGAATCAAGCCTGTTTATAGACCTGTGGCTCCGCCATGGAGTCTGAATTTAGTTCTTTCAGTTCTGCAAGGGGTTCCGTTTGAACCTTTACATTCCATAGATATTAAGCTTTTATCTTGGAAAGTTTTGTTTTTGGTAGCTATCTCTTCTGCTCGAAGAGTATCAGAGTTATCTGCTTTACAGTGTGATTCACCTTACCTGGTTTTCCATGCAGATAAGGTAGTTTTGCATACCAAACCCGATTTTCTTCCTAAGGTTGTGTCTAATAAGAATATTAACCAGGAAATTGTTGTTCCTTCTCTGTGTCCTAATCCTTCTTCGAAGAAGGAACGTCTGTTACACAATCTTGATGTGGTTCGTGCTTTAAAGTTCTATTTACAAGCAACTAAGGATTTCAGACAAACAACTGCATTGTTTGTTATCTATTCCGGTAAGAGGAGAGGTCAGAAGGCGTCTTCTACCTCTATTTCCTTTTGGCTGAAAAGCATCATCCGTTTGGCCTATGAGACTGCTGGCCAGCAGCCTCCCGAAACAATTACTGCTCATTCTACCAGAGCAGTGGCTTCCACATGGGCTTTTAAATCTGTTGAACAGATTTGTAAGGCAGCGACTTGGTCTTCGCTGCATACTTTTTCCAAATTTTACAAATTTGATACTTTTGCTTCTTCGGAGGCTATTTTTGGGAGAAAGGTTTTGCAAGCAGTGGTGCCTTCCGTTTAAGGTACCTGTCTTGTTCCCTCCCTTCATCCGTGTCCTAAAGCTTTGGTATTGGTATCCCACAAGTAAAGGATGAATCCGTGGACTCGATACATCTTACAAGAGAAAACAGAATTTATGCTTACCTGATAAATTACTTTCTCTTGTGATGTATCGAGTCCACGGCCCGCCCTGGCTATTAAGTCAGGTAGTATTTTTGTTTAAACTACAGTCACCACTGCACCCTATGGTTTCTCCTTTTTCTTCATAACCTTCGAATTTCTGGGGAGTGGAGCTAGAGGGGGAGCTATATGGACAGCTCTGCTGTGTGCTCTCTTTGCCACTTCCTGTTGGGCAGGAGAATATCCCACAAGTAAAGGATGAATCCGTGGACTCGATACATCACAAGAGAAAGTAATTTATCAGGTAAGCATAAATTCTGTTTTTTCCTGACATAAGGTTAAGGTTGCCAGAATTTTAGCTTTCCTCCAGAATGGACTGGAGAAGGGCCTATTTGTTAGTTCCCTGAAGGGACAGATATCGGCCCTGTCAGTGTTACTGCCCAAAAGATTGGCTGAGCTTCCGGATGTGCAGTCCTTTAAGGCTCTGGCTAGGATCAGACCCGTGTTTAGATCTGGGGCTCCGCCTTGGAGCCTCAATCTTGTTCTTAGCGTTTTGCAGCAGGCTCCATTTGAGTCTATTCATACTGTTGACATTAAATTATCTGGGAAGGTTATTTTTTTGTTGGCGATTGCCTCTGCACGCAGAGTTTCTGAGATTTCTGCTTTGCAATGTGATCCCCCTTATCTGGTTTTTCATGCTGATAAGGTTTTAAGGTTGGTGTCGAATCATAACATTAATCAAGAAATTGTTGTTCCTTCCTTGTGTCCTAATCCTCCTTCTGCGAAGGAAAGTTTGCTTCATAATCTAGATGTGGTTCGTGCCTTAAAGCTCTATCTTCAGGCTACTAGGGAATTCAGACAATCTTCCTCTTTGTCATCTAGCATAAGGGGCAGAAGGCTACTACAACTTCTCTATCTTTCTGGTTGAGTAGTGTCATCCGCTTAGCTTATGAGACAGCGGGACGACAGCCTCCTAAGAGGATAACGGCTCATTCCACTAGAGCAGTGCCTTCCTCTTGGGCTTTTAAGAACGAAGCCTCAATAGATCAGATTTGTAAGGTGGCTACCTGGTCCTCCTTACACACGTTTTCTAAATTTTACTTTGATGTGGGAAAAGCAGCTTTCATGGGAAAAGTTTTGCAGGCTCTGGTGCTCTCAGAATAAGGTCCACCTCTTTTTTCTATTCCCTCTCGTTCTTCATTCAGTGTCACTGTCCTCTGGAGCTTGGGTATAGTTTTCCCAACAGTAAGGAATTAAGTCGTGGACTTTCCCTGCCTTATGGAAGGAAAACATAATTTATGCCTACCAGATAAATTTCTTTCCTTCCTGGCAGGGAGAGTCCATGACCCCGCCCATATTTTTTTTTTTTATGGGCGGCTCCCTTTTTATATTATTTCTTCTGGCACCTTTTATACCCTGAAGTTTCTCCTACTTTTCCTTGTTCCCTCTGCAGAATGACTGGGGGTTAGGGGAAGTGGGAGGGATATTTAAGCCTTTGGCTGGGGTGTCTTTGCCTCCTTTTGGTGGTCAGGTGTTGTATTTCCCAACAGTTAGGAATGAAGTTGTGGACTCTCCCTGCTAGGAAGGAAAGGAAATATTCTGGTAAGCATAAATTATGTTTTTTTTGGGCTCATAAGAACACAGATAGATGATGCAGGTTAGTTTGGGAAGATTATCCCACTGGGGCCATTATACCGCTACGCAGCTGATATTCAGCTTTGCGTGGTTTCTTTTCTAGCTGGGAGTGGTTTCTAGATGCGCCCCATGTGACAAAGCCTTTTTTGCTGAGGCTCGTCGGAAGTTTGCTCTTGTGTAGCGATCAGCATAGAGAGTTTGCTGCAGGCATTGGGAGAGATCCTGACTTCATTCCAGCCACGCTTGTCTAGCTAGGAGGTGGTGAATACCAAACCCAAGGCTGAGGGTAGAGGTGCCATGCTAAGTGTTTACATTTTTTTATATTTGGTTGCTATAATATTGAGATCTTATACCTCTCAGGACTTAGTTGTCCATGAGATGCCTATTCTGCTTTTGCAGTCCCCTTTTAACCCTATGACAGCCCCGCGGTGCACACTTATCTCTGGCTGGAGGTAATCTTTTGCCAGCAAACTTTACTTCACAGCTTCAGTCTGCGGTATCAGCTGCATTAAAAGCTTTGCCTATCTCTGGAAAACGTAAGAGAAAGGTTAAGCATAGTTTCACTGACTTGGGGGTTAATTCCTCTCTTCGGTCTGACTTTGCTAGTTTGTCTCACCTTTCTGAGGATGATCTAACTTCGATTGCATCTGAAGGTGAGCTTTCGGAGTCAGAGGTATCTAAAATTAAATCTCCTACTCCTGAGGAACCAAATTTTAGGTTTAAGGTTAAACACCTCCGCTTTTTCTTGAAGGAGGTATTGTCTACCCTAGAGGTTCCAGAAGCTAAGCTTCCTGAAGAACCTATTATCCCTAAATTAGATAGGGTTTATGAGGAGAAGGTTCCTGAAACCTTCCCGACGTACAAATGGCAAAAACTATCTCTAGATAATGGGAAAAGATTGGAACTCCTTTTCCCCTTCTTGTACCTTTTAAGAAGCTGTTTCCGGTCCCTGAATCACATTTAGAGTTATGGAACTCTATCCCTTAGGTAGACGGGGCTGTTTCTACTCTTGTCAAGCGTACTACTATCCCTAAAGGATAGCTCTTCTTTTAGAGATCCCATGGACAGGAAGTTGGAAGGCTATCTACGAAAGATGTTTTAACACATGGGCTTCCTATTTCAGCCAGCAGCCGTTGTGGCAGCTGTCGCAGGTGCTGCTGCCTACTGATGTGATTTGTTGTCAGAACTAAATAAAGTCGAATCCCCCATGGAGGATATATAGGACAGAATTAATGCTCTCAAGATAGCCAACTCCTTTATTTGTGATGCTAATATGCAAATTGTTCATCTGAATGTCAAGGCTTCAGGTTTTGTCGCGTAGAGCTCTTTGGTTGAAGTCTTGGTCCGCAGATATGGTTTCTAAGACCTGACTTCTTTCTTTACCATTCAAGGGGAGATTTTGTTAAAGGGACAATCAACACCAGAATTTTTGTTGTTTAAAAAGATAGATTATCCCTTTTCTATTCATTCCCCAGTACTGCATAACAAACAGTTATAATAATACATGTTTTACCTCTGTAATTACCTTGTATCTAAGCCTCTGCAGACTGCCCCCTTATTCAGTTCATTTGACTTGCACTTTAGCCAATCAGTGCTCACTCCTCGGTAAATTCATGTGCGTGAGCTCAATGTTATCTATGTGAAACACATGAACTAATGCTCTCTAGTAGTGAAACACTGTCAAAATGCTTTCAGATTAGAGGTGGCCTTCAAGATCAAAGAAATTAGCATATGAATCTCCTAGGTTTAGCTTTCAAATAAGAATACCAAGAGAACAAAGCAAAATTGGTGATAAATGTAAATTGGAAAGCTGTTTAAAATTACATGCCCTATTTAAATCATGAAAGGTTTTTTTGGACTTGACTGTCCATTTAAGCTACCCAGATAAGGGTCGAGATCGAGGGATCCTCAAGCGGAATTGGTAGATGCATTAGTGGTTCCATCTCATATCATTTTCCTCCATTGGTTCTTCTCCCTTAAGTAGTGGCTCGCATCAAGCAGGAGCAGGCTCCAGTGATTCTAATAGCTCCTTTGTGGCCACAAAGGACTTGGTTTGCGGATCTAATAAGAATGTCCTCCTCCCCTCAGTGGAGGTTACCTTGTCGTGCAGACCTTCTGACTCAAGGTCCTTTCCTACATCAAAATCTCAATTCTCTGAGACTGACTTTGTGAAAATTGAACGTCTAATCTTATCTAAGAGAGTTTTTTTCGGATAGTGTGATAGACACTTTAATCCAGGCTTGCAAGTTGGTCACTCGCCGTACTTCCCTTCATTGGTGTGAGGAACGCAGGCTTCCATGGCACCAGGTGAAGGTTACTTGCTCCAAGATGGTTTGTAAAAAGGTCTATCCGTCAGTTCTCTAAAGGGTCAGATCTCGGCCCTGTCTGTCTTACTGCACAAGAGATTAGCAGATCTTCCGGACGTGCAGTCCTTTGTTTAGGCTCTGGCTAGAATCAGGCCTGTGTTTAAACCTGTTGCTCCTCCTTGTAGTCTCAACCTTGTTCTTCATGTTTTGTTAACTATCGCCTCAGCTCGCAGTCTCTGAGATTTCTGCTTTACAGTGTGATCTGCCTTGCCTTATTTTCCATGCCGATAAGGTGGTTTTACGTACCTAGTTAGGTTTCCTACCTAAGGTAGCCTTATGTCGCAACATCAATAAGGAAATTGTTGTTCCTTCCCTTTGTCCTAATCCTTTTTCCTCGAAGGAATGTTTTCTCCACAATATGGATGTGGTACGTGCCTTACAATTCTATCTTCAGGCTACTAAGGATTTCAGGAAATCCTCTTCCTTGTTTGTGTTATACTCTGGTAAGTGCAGGGGTCAGAAGGCCACTGCGACTTCATTATCTTTCTTGCTAAGAAGTATCATCGGTTTGCCTTGGCTGGACAACAGCCTCCTGAGAGGATAACGGCTCATTCCACAAGAGCAGTTTCTTCTTTCAAGAATAAAGCTTCTATGGATCAGATTTGTAAGGCAGCTACCTGGTCCTCCTCACATACTTTTTCAAAGTTCTATAAACTTGATGTCTTTGCTTCTGCAGAGACATCTTTTGGGAGAAAGGTGTTACAGGCTGTGGTGCCCTCAGATTAGGATCCGCCTTTCCTTTTTGCCCTCCCGTTTTATTCATTCAGTGTCCTCTGGAACTTGGGTATTGGTTCCCAACAGTAATGAATGAAGTTGTGGACTCTCCCTGCCTTTGGAAAGAAAACAAAATATATGCTTACCAGATAAGTTCCTTTCTTTCCTGGCAGGGAGAGTCCACGATCTGCCCGTAATATTTTTTAGGCAGCTTTCCTAAAAAATATTTTTCTTATGGCACCTCTATAACCTAATGTTTCTCTTGCTTTTCTTTGTTCCCTCAGCCAAATGACTGAGAAGATAAGGGAAGTGGGAGGGATATATATAGCCTTTGGCTGGGGTGTCTTTGCCTCCTGGTGGCCAGGTGTTGATATTCCCAACAGTAATGAATGAAGTTGTGGGCTCTCCCTGCCAGGAAAGAAAGGGATGTATCTGGTAAGCATACATTTTGTTTTTTAGATTAGAAACTCTTGAAATAACGTTGTTCATGCAGAAGAAAATTATAGTTTATATGTAATGTTGAAATAAAAAAAATAATGTGCTTATTTAAATGTGTGTATATGAAATTTAATGCAGACCCTAAGGGTACACATTTAGCAAGTATAATATGGCTTGGTTAAAGGAATAGTCTAGTCAAAATTAAACTTTCAAAATTCAGATAGAGAATGCAATTTTAAGCAACTTTCTAATTTACTCCTATTGTCAATTTTTATTCTTTATCTTGGTATCTTTATTTCAATGTAAGCTTAGAAGCCAGCCCTTTTTTGGTTTAGCACCTTCGTAGCGCTTGCTGATTTTTTTGGCTACATTTAGACATCAATCAGGAAGTGCTACCCCGGTGCTGAACCAATAATGGGCCGGTTCCTATGCTTACATTCTTGCTTTTTCAAATAAAGATACCATGAGAACAAAGAAATTTTGATAATAGGAGTAAATTAGAAAGTTGCTTAAAATTGCATGCTCTATCTGAATCATAAAAGTTTAATTTTGACTAGACTGTTCCTTTAACCCCTTAATGACCAAGGACGTGTCAGGCACGTCCTACAAAAAAATACACTTAGTGACCAAGGATGTGCCTGACATGTCCTCTGGGGTTTCAAGCACTGGAAGCGATGGTGATCGCTTCCAGACACTTTCAGGGTATTGCAGTGATGCCTCGATATTGGGACAACATTGCCATACTCTTTTTAACCCACCATTGCAGAGAGGGCCACTCTGTCGCCCTCTCTGCATCAACCATCGATGGTGCTGATCGTTGGTGGGCGGGAGCAGCAGCAGGGAGGTGGGTGGGCGGCCCATCGATGCTCAGTTCCGGATCCTGTCACTTCGATGTTATTGCTAAGAGTCGGGATCATGGCGGGGGTGAAGTGGGGGGTGTGCGTGCTTGCGCGCCACATTAACACGGCTATATTGAGAAGGTATGGGAAGGAGGGAGGGGGGAATATACATGCCAGGCAAGGGATATGGGAGGGGGTGGGTGGGTAGGGTATTGAGGGCGCAGCTACACTACAGAAAATATTTCTCTTGTAAAGGTGTATCCAGTCCACGGGTTCATCCATTACTTGTGGGATATTCTCCTTCCCAACAGGAAGCTGCAAGAGGACACCCACAGCAGAGCTGTCTATATAGCTCCTCCCCTAACTGCCACCCCCAGTCATTCTCTTGCAGCTCTCGACAAGAAAGGAAGTATCAAGAGAGATGTGGTGACTTAGTGTAGTTTTTTCCTTCAATCAAAAGTTTGTTATTTTTAAACGGTACCGGCATTGTACTGTTTTACTCTCAGGCAGAAATTGGAAGAAGAATTCTGCCTGGAGGTTTGATGATCTTAGCGGTTTGTAACTAAGGTCCATTGCTGTTCTCACACATAACTGAAGAGAATGGAAAAAAAACTTCATTTGCGGGGACGGTCTGCAGATTACCTGCTTTGAGGTATGTTCAGTATATTTTTTTCTAAAGAGATAAGGCCTAGAAAATGCTGACAGTGCCTGGTATATTTAAGGTAAGCCTGATACAGTGATTTAACAACGACTGGGATCGTGCTTGCAAAAAAGGATAATATTTATGTTAATACTCATATTACTTAGTGTAAAAACGTTTGCATGGTTTATAGAACAAACGTTTTTTTCTCTGAGGGTGATAAATCTTTATTTGGGGCCTAGTTTTCCGCATGGCTAGCTAGATTACTCCTAGGAGTACTTTTTTAAGGCCCTCTGACTTTGAGTGCATGGTGGAAGGGGGCTATTTTCGCGCACTTTATGCGCAGTTGATATTCAGACTGAGACATCCAGCTTCCCTAAAGGAGTCCTCTGGCATCTAGGACCACTATTGAGGGTTTTTTTCCTGCAAAAATCGTGTTTAAGGGCAGGTAGGAGCCACAGCAGAGCTGTGGCAGTGTGTTTGACTGTTTTTTAACGGTTTTACCGTTTTTTCTAATCCAGTTTGGGGCCTAAGGGGTTAATCATCCATTTGCAAGTGGGTGCAATGCTGCTTTAGTCTCTTATACACACTGTAAAAATTTCGTAGAGTTTACTACTTTTTAACACTGTTTTGCAGTTTATGTGGTAGTTTTTTTCTCTTAAAGGCACAGTACCGTTTTTGTTTAATTGCTTTTTCACATTTATTAAAGTGTTTTCCAAGCTTGCTGGTCTCATTACTAGTCTGTTAAACATGTCTGACATAGAGGAAACTCTTTGTTCATTATGTTTAGAAGCCATTGTGGAACCCCCTCTTAGAATGTGTACCAAATGCACTGACCTTTCTATAAGTTATAAAGACCATATTATGGGTTTTAAAGATTTATCACCAGAGGTTTCTCAGACTGACAAAAGGGAGGTTAAACCACCTAGCTCTTCCAATGTGTCAGAACCTATATCTCCCGCGCAAGTGACGCCAAGTACATCTGGTGCGTCCAATGCGTTTACCTTACAAGACATGGCGGCAGTTATGAATCATACCCTCACAGAGGTATTGTCCAAACTGCCAGGGTTACAAGGTAAGCGAGACAGCTCTGGGGCTAGAACAAATACAGAGCTTTCTGACGCTTTAGTAGCTATGTCTGATATACCCTCACAATGTACAGAAGCCGAAGCAGGAGAGCTTCTATCTGTGGGTGACATTTCTGATACAGGGAAGGCGTTACTTCAGTCTGACTCTGAAATGACAGCATTTAAATTTAAGCTTGAACACCTCCGCTTGTTGCTCAGGGAGGTTTTAGCAACTCTGGATGACTGTGACACCATTGTAGTCCCAGAGAAATTGTGTAAAATGGACAAATACTTTGCAGTGCCTGTTTAGACTGATGTTTTCCCAATCCCTAAGAGGTTTTCAGAAATTATTACGAAGGAATGGGATAGACCAGGTGTACCGTTCTCTCCCCCTCCTGCTTTTAAAAGATGTTTCCCATAGATGCCGCTACACGGGACTCGTGGCAGACGGTCCCTAAGGTGGAGGGAGCAGTCTCTACCCTAGCTAAGCGTACAACTATCCCCGTCGAGGACAGTTGTGCTTTCCTAGATCCAATGGATAAAAAATTAGAGGGTTTCCTTAAGAAAATCTTTATACAACAAGGTTTTATTCTCCAGCCTCTTGCATGCATTGCCCCACTCACTGCTGCAGCGGCTTTCTGGTTCGAGTCTCTTGAAGAGGCTCTACAAGTGGAGACCCCGTTGGATGATATCCTAGACAGGCTTAAAGCTCTTAAGTTAGCCAATTAATTTATTTCTGATGCCGTTTTTCATTTAACAAAACTAATGGCTAAGAATTCAGGTTTTGCCATTCAGGCGCGTAGGGCGCTATGGCTTAAATCCTGGTCAGCTGACGTTACTTCAAAGTCTAAGCTTCTCAACATCCCCTTCAAAGGGCAGACCCTATTCGGGCCTGGACTGAAGGAGATCATTTCTGATATTACTGGAGGAAAAAGCCACGCCCTTCCCCAGGATAGGTCCAACAAATTAAGGACCAAACAGACTAATTTTCGTTCCTTTCGAAACTTCAAGAGTGGCGTAGCTTCAACTTCCTCTACTGCAAAACAAGAAGGAAATTTTGCCCAGTCCAAGCCAGTCTGGAGACCTAACCAGGCTTGGAACAAGGGAAAGCAGGCCAAAAAACCTGCTGCTGCCTCTAAGACAGCATGAAGGAGTAGCCCCGGGACCGGTTCTAGTGGGGGGCAGACTTTCTCTCTTCGCCCAGGCTTGGGCAAGAGACGTCCAGGATCCCTGGGCTCTGGAGATTGTTTCCCAGGGATATCTTCTGGATTTCAAAGCCTCATCTCCAAAGGGGAGATTTCATCTCTCACAATTATCTGCAAACCAGATAAAGAGAGAGGCATTCTTACGTTGTGTTCAAGACCTTCTGGTTATGGGAGTGATCCACCCAGTTCCAAGGGAGGAACAGGGGCAAGGATTCTATTCAAATCTGTTTATAGTTCCCAAAAAAGAGGGAAATTTCAGACCAATCTTGGATCTCAAGATCCTAAACAAATTTCTCAGGGTCCCATCCTTTAAGATGGAGACTATTCGAACCATCCTACCTATGATCCAGGAGGGTCAATATATGACTACCGTGGACTTAAAGGATGCTTATCTTCACATTCCGATACACAGAGATCATCATAGGTTTCTCAGGTTTGCCTTCCTAGACAGGCATTACCAGTTTGTGGCTCTTCCCTTCGAGTTAGCCACGGCACCAAGAATCTTTACGAAGGTTCTAGGGTCCCTACTGGCGGTTCTAAGGCCATGAGGCATAGCAGTGGCTCCTTATCTAGACGACATTCTGATACAGGCGTCAAATTTTCAAATCGCCAAGTCCCATTTGGACATTATTCTGGCATTCCTGAGGTCTCATGGGTGGAAGGTGAACGAAGGAAAGAGTTCTCTCTCCCCTCTCACAAGAGTTTCCTTCCTAGGAACTCTGATAGATTCAGTAGAAGTGAAGATTTTTCTGACAGAGGTCAGGTTGTCAAAGCTTCTAACTTCCTGCCGTGCTCTTTATTCCACTTCTCAGCCGTCGGTGGCTCAGTGTATGGAAGTAATCGGCTTAATGGTAGTGGCAATTGACATAGTTCCGTTTGCCCGCCTACATCTCAGACCACTGCAACTTTGCATGCTCAATTAGTGGAATGGGGTTTACACAGATTTGTCCCCTCTGCTAAATCTGGATCAAGAGACCAGGGATTCTCTTCTCTGGTGGTTCTCTAGGGTATTGGTATCCCACAAGTAATGGATGAACCCGTGGACTGGATACACCTTTACAATAGAAAACCAAATTTATGCTTACCTGATAAATTTATTTATCTTGTGGTGTATCCAGTCCACGGCCCGCCCTGTCATTTTAAGGCAGGTGTTTTTTATTTTTAAACTACATTCACCACTGCACCCTATAGTTTCTCCTTTTTTCTTGCTTGTCTTCGGTCGAATGACTGGGGGTGGCAGTTAGGGCAGGAGCTATATAGACAGCTCTGCTATGGGTGTCCTCTTGCAGCTTCCTATTGGGAAGGAGAATATCCCACAAGTAATGGATGAACCCATGGACTGGATACACCACAAGAGAAATAAATTTATCAGGTAAGCATAAATTTTGTTTTTATTTTACATATAAAAATAAAAAAACATATTTTGGGGCAAATTGGGTACTGGCAGACAGCTGCCAAGACCCAAGATGGCGGCAAATAGGTAGAGGGGGGAGGGTTAGAGAGCTGTATGGGGGAATCAGGGAGGTTGGTGTCTAAGGGGGATCCAACACTGCAGAATCAATATTAAAAAAAAAATGCTTTTTATTTTAGTACTGGCAGTCTTTCTGCCAGTACTTAAGATGACGGTGACAATTGTGAGGTGGGGGAGGGAAGAGAGCTGTTTGAGGGGGTCAGGGAGGGATCAGGGGTGGGATGATCTCTACACTAAAGCTAAAATTAACCCTACAAGCTACCTAATTAACTCCTTAACTGCTGGGCATAATGGAAGTGTGGTGGGCAGCGGCCTTCTAATTACCAAACATCAATGCCAAAGCCATATATGTCTGCTATTTCTGAACAAAGGGGATCCCACAGAAGCATATACAACCATTTGTGCCATAATTGGACAAGCTGTTTGTAAATAATTTCAGTAAGAAACCTAAAGTTAGTGAAAAAGTTAACAATTTTTTTTTTTTATTTGATTGCATTTGGCGGTGAAATGGTGGCATGAAATATACCAAAAATGGGCCTAGATCAATACTTTGGGTTGTTTACTACACTAAAACTAAAATTAACCCTACAAGCTACCTAATTAACCCCTTAAATGCTGGGCATAATACAAGTGCGCAGCTGCATTTAGCGACCTTCTAAATACCAAAAAGTAATGCCACAGCCATATATGTCTGCTATTTCTAAACAAAGGGGACCCCAGAGAAGTATTTACAACCATTTGTGACATAATTGCACAAGCTGTTTGTAAATAATTTCAGTGAGAAATCTAAAGTTTGTGAAAAAGTGAGCGATTTTTTTGA
The DNA here is from genome assembly GCF_027579735.1 of Bombina bombina. Lineage (NCBI taxonomy): Eukaryota > Metazoa > Chordata > Amphibia > Anura > Bombinatoridae > Bombina > Bombina bombina. The sequence goes on from NC_069501.1 coordinate 291,322,977, forward strand.
AATAATTTTTTATTGAGGGTTTTTTTATAATGACAACATAAAAAATATGACTTATAAACATTACATTACATAGCAATGATTGCCTCAACAAAAATATGACAAAGAAAGGAAATATATAATAAGTGTCAAACTATAATTGAAAACCTTATTTTATGTTTATCATAATGAAAGTAGCTATTATTCCAGGCCATTGTGTTAAGACACATTCTGAAGGAGCACTGTAGCTACTAAGAAGACCCAATTTATTATGTACTTCTTAAGAACTTATATATCTATTAATATAACAATACCAGAGAACCAGAATATGTAGCTGCTAAGTCAGTCTGAAAACTGGCTCTCTGTTAGATTAGCTTATCAAATAATTTAATGCTTCTTATTATCAATGTTTCTTGATACCAAGAATAAAATATGGAGCAAGAGGGAAGTTGGGGGAGTATCAGCGGATAAGCAACGCTATATAAATAATTTTTCTATGTAACAATATTATTAAAATAGCAATGATCAACAGCAATAGCAATGGGGGGCGGGAGACCATAAAAGTCTTAATTGACTGGGTCAATTAGTTATCTTAAGATAATGCGTGGCGTGTAGTATTAAACTATATGTCAGTTACATATGAGTTGTAATGGGTATCAAGAAAGAGTGGGTGTGGTATGAAACCAACTCAGTTAGGATGGAAATTAAGTTTTCTATTCAGTAGTTAAACAATTCTCCTTTTACTCTGAGTAAATTGAGTTAGGCTCAAGAGGGAAACCCTATACGTTTTACATTAATTATAAACCCGTTAATATGCGAATAGACACAAATAGCTAAGCTGACTGATTACCTAGAAAAACTTAGATCTACCTAAAATTTTTGTTCATCACGGGCATATAAACAAATTGCCCCGTCTCCCAATACTTATAAGTTATTATACCTTTACTGAGGAAACATGTATGGCAGGATGAATATACTCCTGATAGGTATGGGTTAGTAAGGAAATACATCACCCTTGGAACCATATGTAAGCGAACTCCTGCAGCATCTCCCCTCAGGGGTTATTGTCACCACTGGACACAGACGGGTAAGGGATAGTGGATATGACCCGCTCACAAATGGAGAACGGGAAAGGGTGAGGGGAGATACATTTGGTGGAGAAGTATTCTTAGAGCTGATGGCCCTATAGTCTCTCAAACATTGGGTATTGTATTAAGTACGAGCCTATGTATAGGCATAAACATAGCACACACATACTTGGATTTGTCCCACGAAACCATGCTAACTATTCGTGGTTAAGGTAGGGTAACCCCTGGCTGGGTTCCTGGACTCGCATAGCTGATTCTGGACAGGTGCGATAATAGCATCTAAATAAAAAAAGGCTAGATAAATACTGTATATGAGCTTAGGGTTAAATTGAACAAGATCTAGAATAACGAGCTGGATCTTATGCCACTATATGTCTTAATAAGGAAGAGTAAATTGAGCGAGCGCCCAATATGGCTAAGGTATCTCTGCAGATTTAGCTGGAAAGGTCCTATAATATAGTAGGGTATGATCTTATAAGAGTAATGTGTGGCGTTATGGTAAGGTACTTAACATCAACATGAACTGCCATAAACAGTGAGCATAATGGCTGTTACTAACAATACATGCAGATGTACCGCTAAATATATGACAGGAGGTCCAGTGTATAATGTACCCAGGAAAAATAGGGAGTAAAGGGTGAATAAGCCTGTTGGGACTATTGGGAATGTGTCAAGGGAAGAACTATATCTGTAGGCAGAATATCAGGGCGTGTGTACTGCAATAATACCTAGATGAGCCTACATGTTAACCTGTGGTGCCTCCCGGCTTGCTCAGGAGAACAAATAGATAATTTAAGTATATAATTTGAGCCCTCAGTATAATATGCATGAACGTGTAGCAATAAACTGTTAACAGAATTCTTTGCAGTCTTAGAATAATAATTTGGTACGTATCTAAGGGATAGCTCTATGGACTCTGTTGAATAACAATATTACTTGCAGTTTGCTAGTTAGAATACTACATCAAGTACATATAACACTGGAACATTTTTGGTGTGGAGAAGATAGTCATACTGTATGAGTGAGCAATTTTTTTTTATTTGATCGCATTTGGCGGTGAAATGGTGGCATGAAATATACCAAAATGGGCCTAGATCAATACTTTGGGCTGTCTACTAAAAAAAATATATATATATACATGTAAAGGGTTATTCAGGTATTCCTGACAGATATCAGTGTTAAAATGTAACTATCGCTAATTTTGGGGGGGAAATGGTTTGGAAATAGCAAAGTGCTACTTGTACTTATTGGCCTATAACTTGCAAAAAAAAGCAAAGAACATGTAAACATTGGGTGTTTCTAAACTCAGGACAAAATTTAGAAACTATTTAGCATGGTTGTTTTTTGGTGGTTGTAGATGTGTAACAGATTTTGTGGGTCAAAGTTAGAAAAAGTGTGTGTTTTTTCCATTTTTTCATTATATTTTATAAGAAAAATTATAGTAAATTATATGATGTGATGAAAATAATGGTATCTTTAGAAAGTCCATTTAATGGCGAGAAAAACGGTATATAATATGTGTGGGTACAGCAAATGAGTAAGAGGAAAATTATAGCTAAACACAAACACAGCAGAAATGTAAAAATATCCCTGGTCCCAAACGGTCAGAAAATTGAAAAGTGCTCTAGTCACTAAGGGGTTAAAGATGAAATTTACAAGTGTCAGTTATTTTCTATATTGCTTTTTAAACACAAACCGCACAGTACATCAGTTAAATTAGTGTCAGATTAGTTTTAGAAAATTCTAACAAAATAAATTGCAAAGGACTATATAAAAATAAATAAATAAATAAACTTACTATGAAGTTTGTGCTTCTGCAAGCCTTCAACCAATAAAAAATACCTTTCAGTTCCCTTTAAATACTGCAGTATAAAAAGTACTGCATAGTAAATTAATTAATTAGTATGATTTTAAACAAGTGTGCAGTATATTTAAGATGCTCATTAGAACAGCTTAATATTTACCAATACATACTACATTCTGCCATTAAATCAAGTGCTCTTTATCACAGGTGTCATATATATATATATATATATATGTGTGTGTGTGTGTGTGTGTATAAAACTAATATTATACATTGTATTAGTGTTCAATTCCATATTAGTTAAAACATTATAATTATTTAACCACGAATGCTAGAAATAGTTGAAATTGCCCTCTCTAGCAGAAAACTGGTTAATAACCACTTGTAGCAGAAAACACCTACATACGTACATGACTGGCTACCAATGCGGATGTCCTCCCCAGGACTCTTGTTTGTTTGTTTTTCTATGGGTATGTCAGGGGCAGATCGGTTTTTGCAGCTCACAGTGTATCCGATTGTAACCCGTGCTTCGGCATACTGAACCAGCACGGACCCTTCGATCCTCACACTAGACATAGGGCTAGATTTATTAAAGCTGAGGCGTATACGCGCCCCTGTACGCCTCAGCTCGCCTGTGGCGGGGCGAAAATACCCGCAGGTATTCGGCATTGCACAGGAGCTGTTAATCTCCTCGGTCTGACTAGACCGAGGAGATTGAATTTCGCCACATTAGAGGTGGCGAAGAAGCTAAGGAAGCAGCGGTCTGGTGACCGCTGCTTGATAAATGACGGCGAGCAAGTTCTTGAGAGAACTTGCTGCAGTATGGGCTTAATAAATCTAGCCCATAGAAACCTGCTCCAGGAACACCTTTTGGTGCTACATCCTGGCACGCTGTTCATGGAATATGGCTGTGGAGTGTTGCCAGTGCAGTTCCGCCACAGAGTCACATTAAAGTCTGGCGAGCATTGTACCTGACTGAGCGCTGTGAGAGAGCTGTAGCGGTATTCTTCCCCCATATAAAGCGCAGCACGGAGTTTGCAAATTTCTCCACATATCTCCAGGAAACGGGAAAAATCTGTAAAGCTTTCAGCAAAGCGGCCATGCAGCGCAGGTTTTCATTGGGCAGGAAACTGCACAGTCTCACATGTTTTCTAACACTGAAAAGCAATGCCTGAGTCAAGCACTCAAAAACAACTAATCGATCATCAACTAATCGATAATGAGAATCATTGACAATGATTTTTATTATTGATTTTATAGATTAGTTGTTTCAGCCCTAGTGAAAGTGCAGCCTTCAATATTTATGGCACACCTCTCGGAAAGTAGGTACAAGGTTTTAGTGAACACCTCAGAAACACCAAAAATAGATCTATGAAACAGTGTCTCTAGGCACTGTTTCTGCTCATACCATAGGAGCTTGACATTATAACATGACACCTTTGAAATGTATACCCTGGTCTAATGTGTATAATAGGTAAACCAAATTACGCCAGAGGGAAATTTTTTGGAAATATGGTTTTCAATCTTTATTTCCCTCTGATATTAATAAGGTGATTGACTGCACTTTTTAGTTAAGTGTTTTGGTCAACATTGAATATTGTATACATTACTATATTTTCAGATATTCTTTATGCTTGATTCTTCTTTTTGATGCACATAAAGTACACTTCGCTAGCTATTGACGGTTTCGTCAGGTACTGCAATTATGTACTCTGGCCAATTCAAATCTGTAATGATTTAGGTTTTCTAAGCTATGAAGGAAAAAAGAATACCGAAGCCAGAATGCTAGTTCGCAGTATGTGTAGAATTTAGTTTGACAAATACTCATAATGCTATTGTCAGTCTCTCTAATATTTTCTTTCTTTGATAATAGGTACACTCTCATATTAAATATAGCAAGTGGGCATTTTTGTCCCACTAAATTTCGCCATTGAATATTGTACTTGGCCAGTTTTATCCCGCTATACTTTAATATTTTATTTATAATTGTGATTTATTATTCTACTTAGTTAATATGTTGTTATATCTATTTAATTAGTCACAGTTTATTCTGCTTGTAGATGGTTTATTCTCCATACATTTCTGTGCACCGTTCATGACAGCACATTGATAATGCTCACACTCATTTATTGTTTGACACTTGTTTAGTGGTTATTATGTATTCAGAATGTAGCGTATGTATCATGGGAGGAGTCTGACGTGTTGTGATGTTCTTATATTAACCCCCCTCCTAGCATCATGTGATCCAGTTTGTAGAAATAGGTGATGACGTACCAAGAAGCTGTACACCGCACATCGGATCATTGGCATTCTTGTTATGATCGAATGTGCAGTCTCTGGGTTAGTAGTATACAGTTTTATTCTAATGGGTCATGTTTTGTAATTGAAAGCCAACTTGGGTTTTTTCACTTACATTATTCCTTTTTGAGACTCATGAGTGTGAAGGACCGAGGAGCTGACTTTGTGAACTGTGGTAGCTGTTAATGTCACAACTAGTTATACGTCCCTTATAAGAGGATACTTTTATGTGATTGGTCACTGTTGTATTTTTAAAGACTGTCATGAAACATCTGGTTATATAGCCGAGAAATGCTTTGCATATGTACAGGGGCAGACATTCTCCCTCTGAGTGTACTATTTTTGGTTGCTTTCAACATATAACGTATGATTGTAATAAATTAGTTTAACAACCGGTAGTATTCTTCCATCTGTGGATACAGCAGGAGAATTCTCTTACGGTACAAGGTTTACCTCTTTTGAGTTTCAGAAATCGGGATTCAGGGAGCTAGTACGCTGTAAGATACCAGCATGCCTCTGACAGCACACTAGGGTGCTTTTGTCAAATGTGAGTACCCTGTAGAACTTGATTAACTCATTCTTGGTGTAGCTGTTTGACACGCACATGCGGCACCTCTCTGTCGACGTTTTCAGTATTGGATCAATGCGAGTGAAAGGAGTTGTGCAACTAACTGTGACAATCTCTTTGATGATACCATTTTCTTACTGGGCCTTTAAAGGATTATATCTTGTTTGGAGACTCTGATGAGTGTTTGTCTCTTTTTCATGTGTGTTTATGTATTTATCCTTTTTCCTATGCTTGCTTGATTTCTGTATTATTACGTAAATTTATTTTCTTTCATGTAATTGGCAAGAGTCCATGAGCTAGTGGCGTATGGGATATACAATCCTTCCAGGAGGGGCAAAGTTTCCCAAACCTCAAAATGCCTATAAATACACCTCTCACCACACCCACAATTCAGTTTTACAAACTTTGTCTTTGGTGAAGTAAGTTTGTGCTAAGATTTCTATGTTGATATGCGCTTCTCAGCATTTTTGAAGCCCAATTCCTCTCAGAGTACAGTGAATGTCAGAGGGATGTGAAGGGAGTATCACCTATTGAATGCAATGGTTTTCCTCATGGGGATCTATTTCATAGGTTCTCTGTTATCGGTCATAGAGATTCATCTCCTACCTCCCTTTTCAGATCGAAGATATACTCTCATATTCCATTACCTCTACTGATAACTGTTTTAGTACTGGTTTGGCTATCTGCTATATGTGGATGGGTGTCTTCAGGTAAGTATGTTTTCATTACTTAAGACACTCTCAGCTATGGTTTGGCACTTTATGTATTTATATTTATATAAATATATGTTTTGTACTTATATTTGCCATGATTCAGGTTTCAGTATATTTCCTTTTGCAGACTGTCAGTTTCATATCTGGGAAATGCATTTTTTAGAAATATTTTTCTTACCTGGGGTGTAGTCTTTTTTCAATTGACTGTCATTTTTCAAATTCGCGAGAAGAATTAGGCTCGCGAGGGCGCAAAATTCAGAAGTTTATTGCGTCATTCTTGGCGCGAGATTTTTTGCCGCGTAGTTACGTTCATTGACACAAATTCGTCATTTCCGGCGTCTTAGTTCACACCGGGTCCTTTCACAATGTTGCGTCATCTATGACGCGAGTCTGTCGTTTCCCAGCATTTTTGGCGCCAAAAAATATTTTTCTGTTTATTGTGCATCATACTTGGTGCCAAATATTTTTATTATTTTAGACCCCATTACGTTTTGCCTCTTGCCTGTTTCTATGTCATAGGGCTATTCTGTTTGCATTTTTTCCCATTCCTGAAACTGCCATATAAGGAAATTGATCATTTTGCTTTATATGTTGTTTTTTTTCTCTTACATTTGCAAGATGTCTCAATCTGATCCTGTCTCAGAATTCACTGTTGGCTCCCTTCTGCCTGATAACAGTTCTACCAAAGCTAAGTGCATTTGTTGTAAACTTGTGGTGATTATACCTCCAGCTGTGGTTTGTAATAGTTGTCATGATAAACTTTTACATGCAGAAAATGTATCCATCAGTAGTAGTTCATTACCCGTTGCTGTTCCCTCAACATCTAATGCACAAGATATACCTGTAAATTTAAAAGAATTTATTTCTGATTCGGTTCAGAAGGCTTTGTCTGCCATTCCGCCTTCTAATAAACGTAAAAGGTCTTTTAAAACTTCTCATAAGGTTGATGAAATTTCAAATGACCAGCAACATACTGAATTATCCTTCTATGATGATGATCTATCTGATTCAGAAGATCCTGCCTCAGATATTGACACTGATAAATCCTCTTATTTATTTAAATTGGAGTATATTCATTCTTTGTTAAAAGAAGTGTTGATCACATTGGATATGGAGGAAACTAGTCCTCTTGACATTAAAACTAGTAAACGTTTAAATTCTGTTTATAAACCTCCTGTGGTTATTCCAGAGGTTTTTCCAGTTCCTGATGCTATTTCTGATATGATTTCTAAGGAATGGAATAAGCCTGGTACTTCTTTTATTCCTTCTTCAAGGTTTAAAAAATTGTATCCTTTGCCAGAAGTTAGATTGGAGTTTTGGGAAAAGATCCCCAAAGTTGATGGGGCTATCTCTACTCTTGCTAAACGTACTACTATTCCTACGTAAGATAGTACTTCTCTTAAAGATCCTTTAGATAGGAAACTTGAATCGTATCTAAGGAAAGCTTATTTATATTCAGGTCATCTTCTTAGGCCTGCAATTTTTTTTGGCTGATGTTGCAGGTGCTTCAACTTTTTGGTTGGATACTTTAGCGCAACAAGTATCGGATCATGCTTTGTCTAGCATTGTTAAGTTGATTCAACATGCTAATAATTTTATTTGTGATGCCATTTTTGATATTATCAAAATTGATGTTAAATCTATGTCTTTAGCTATTCTAGTTAGGAGAGCTTTGTGGCTCAAATCTTGGAATGCTGATATGACTTCTAAGTCCAGATTGTTATCTCTTTCTTTCCAAGAAAGTATTTGGTTCTCAGTTGGATTCAATAATTTCAACTGTTACTGGGGAAGGAACAGAAACCTAATCCTTCCCCCAAGGAATCTGCTTCCAATTGGAAGCCTTCTTCAAATTGGAATAAATCCAAGCCATTTAATAGATCAAAACCAGCCCCCAAGTCCGCATGAAGGTGCCCTCATTCCAGCTCAGCTGGTAGAGGCAGATTCAAATTTTTCAAAGATGTTTGGATCAATTCGGTCCAAAATCATTGGATTCAGAGTATTGTCTCTCAGGGGTACAGAATGGGATTCAAAGTAAGACTGCCTTTGAGAAGATTTTTTCTCTCACGCATTCCGGTAAACCCAGTAAAGGCTCAGGCTTTTCTGAAGTGTGTTTCAGACCTGGAGTTATCAGGGGTAATCATGCCAGTTCCGTTTCAGGAACAGGGTCTGGGGTTTTATTCAAATCTATTAATTGTCCCAAAGAAACAAAATTCATTCAGACCAGTTTTGGATCTAAAGATTTTGAATCGATATGTAAGAGTACCAACTTTCAAAATGGTGACTATAAGGACTATTCTGCCTTTTTGTTCAGCAAGGGCATTATATGTCCACAGGATGCATATCTTCATATTCCGATTCATCCAGATCACTATCAGTTCCTGAGATTCTCTTTTCTAGATAAGCATTACCAATTTGTTGCTTTTCCTTTTGGCCTAGCGACAGCTCCAAGAATCTTTTCAAAGTTTCTAGGTGCCCTACTCTCTGTAATCAGAGAACGGGGTATTGCGGTATTTCCTTATTTGGACAATATCTTGGTACTCGTTCAGTCTTTACATTCTGCAGAATCTCACACGAATCAACTAGTGTTGTTTCTTCGAAGACATGGTTGGAGGATCAATTTACCAAAAAGGTCTTTGATTCCTCAGACAAGGGTAACCTTTTTAGGTTTCCAGATAGATTCAGTGTCCATGACTTTGTCTCTATTGGACAAGAGACGTTTGAAATTGGTTGCAGCCTGTCGGAACCTTCAGTCTCAGTCATTCCCTTCAGTAGCTATGTGCATGGAAGTTTTAGGTCTCATGACTGCAGCATCGGACGCGATCCCCTTTGCTCGTTTTCCCTTGGTGCAGGGATTATACAAGAATATCACAATTAATATCCTTAAATCCCAATGTTCGACTTTCTCTGACTTGGTGGTTAGATCACCATAGTATATTTCTAGGGGCCTCTTTCGTTCGTCCAACCTGGACTGTGATCACAACAGATGCAAGTCTTTCAGGTTGGGGAGCTGTTTGGGGATCTCTGACAGCACAAGGAGTTTGGAAATCTCAAGAGGCGAGATTACCAATCAATATTTTGGAACTCCGTGCGATTCTCAGGGCTCTTCAATTTTGGCCTCTGTTGAAGAGAGAACGGTTCATTTGTTTTCAGACAGACAATGTCACAACTGTGGCATATCTCAATCATCAGGGTGGGACTCACAGTCCTCAAGCTATGAAAGAAGTATCTCAGATACTTGTTTGGGCGGAATCCAGCTCCTGTCTAATTTCTGCGGTTCATATCCCAGGTATAGACAATTGGGAAGCCGATTACCTCAGTCATCAGACTTTACATCTGGGAGAATGGTCTCTCCACCCAGATGTGTTTTCTCAAATTGTTCAGATGTGGGGGCTTCCAGAAATAGATCTGATGGCGTCTCATCTAAACAAAAAACTTCCCAGGTACCTGTCCAGGTCCAGGAATCCTCAGGCGGATGCAGTGGATGCATTGACACTTCATTGGTGTTATCAACCTGCTTATATTTTCCCGCCTCTAGTTCTTCTTCCAAGAGTGCTCTCTAAGATCATCATGGAGCAATCGTTTGTGCTGCTGGTAGCTCCAGCATGGCCTCACAGGTTTTGGTATATGGATCTTGTTCGGATGTCCAGTTGCCAACCTTGGCCACTTCCACTAAGGTCAGACCTTCTATCTCAAGGTCCGTTTTTGCATCAGGATCTCAAATCATTAAATTTGAAGGTATGGAAATTGAACGCTTAGTGCTTAGCCATAGAGGTTTCTCTGACTCAGTGATTAATACTATGTTGCAGGCTCGTAAATCTGTTTCTAGAAAGATTTATTATGGAGTTCGGAAGACTTACATTTCATGGTGTTCTCATAAATTCTATTGGCATTCTTTTAGAATTCCTAGAATTTTACAGTTTCTTCAGGATGGTTTGGATAAAGGTTTGTCTGCAAGTTCCTTGAAAGGACAAATTCACAGAATTTTTGTGTCTTATTTCACAGAAAGATTGGTAAACTTCCTGATATTCATTGTTTTGTGTCTCTCCTACTTGGAGTTTTAATTTAGTTTTGAAGGCTTTACATGCTCCTCCGTTTGAGCCTATGCATTCTTTGGACATTAAACTACTTTCTTGGAAAGTGTTGTTTCTTTTGGCCATCTCTTCTGCTAGAAGAGTTTCTGAATTATCCGCTCTCTTGTGAATCTCCTTTTCTGATTTCTCATCAGGATAAGGCGGTTTTGCGGACTTCATTTAAATTCTTACCTAAGGTTATGAATTCTAACAACATTAATAGAGAAATTGTTGTTCCTTCCTTATGTCCTAATCCCAAGAATTCTTTGGAGAGATCCTTACATTTTTTGGATGTGGTAAGAGCTTTGAAATATTATGTTGAAGCTACTAAAGATTTCAGGAAGACTTCTAGTCTATTTGTTATATTTTCTGGTTCTAGGAAAGGTCAGAAGGTGTCTGCTGTTTCCTTGGCTTTGTGGTTAAAGTTTTTGATTCATCAAGCTTATTTGGAGTTGGGTCAAGCCCCGCCTCAGAGAATTACAGCTCATTCTACTAGATCAGTCTCTACTTCGTGGGCTTTTAAGAAGCTTCAGTTGATCAGATTTGCAAAGCAGCAACTTCTTTGCATACATTTACTAAATTCTACCGTTTTGATGTATTTGCTTCTTCGGAAACAGTTTTTGGTAGAAAAGTTCTTCAGGCAGCTGTTTCAGTTTGATTATTCTGCTTTTGATTTAAGTTTTTTTCCTTTTATTTATGAGATCAAGGCAGCTGTTTCAGTTTGATTCTTCTGCTTTTGATTTAAGTTTTTTTCCTTTTATTTATGAGATCAAACGTATATTTTGGGTTGTGGATTATTTTTTGCAGCGGAAAATGGCTGTTTTTATTTTTATCCCTCCCTCTCTAGTGACTCTTGCGTGGAGTTCCACATATTGGGTATTCCTATTCCATACGTCACTAGCCAATTACATGAAAGAAAACATAATTTATGTAAGAACTTACCTGATAAATTCATTTCTTTCATATTGACAAGAGTCCATGAGGCCCACCCCTTTTTTATGGTGGTTATGATTTTTTTGTATAAAGCACAATTATTTCCAAATTCCTTTGTTGATGCTTTATTACTCCTTTCTTTATCACCCCACTTCTTGGCTATTCGTTAAACTGAATTGTGGGTGTGGTGAGGTTATAGGCATTTTGAGGTTTGGGAAACTTTGCCCCTCCTGGTAGGATTGTATATCCCATATGTCACTATCTCATGGACTCTTGCCAATATGAAAGAAATTAATTTATTAGGTAAGTTCCTACATAAATTATGTTTTTTTTGGTCTTTTAGTTTCAGATAGGGCCCCCTAGCAGTCATTGTAGCTGGAGTTGATCACTATCCTTTAAAAAGGTTTATCAAATTTTTTTTCTACAAAATTTACCATTTAAAGGGACAGTAAACACGAAAATGTTTATTGTTTAAAAAGATAGATAATCCCTTTATTTACCATTCCCCAGTTTTGTATAACCAACACTTTTATATTAATATATGTTTTTCCTCTGTGATTACCTTGTATCTAATCTTCTGCAGACTGCCTCCTTATCTTACATCTTTTGACAGACTTGCATTTCAGGCAATTAGTGCTGACTTTAATAACTCCACGTTCATGAGCACAGTTATTTATTTCCTAAGATATGGTGAGTCCACAGAATCATCAATTACTAGTGGGCGCACTACAGCAAAGCTGCTATATTTGTCACTTCCCTTACCCATAACCCCCAGTCATTCTCTTTGCCTCTAGTGCAAGGAGTAGGTAAAGCAATTAGGTGTCCTGATTAAGATTCTTCTATCAAGATTTTTGTTTTGTTTTGAATTTCAGGGCAGGATTGCCCTGCCTTCCATCACAATCTGGGTATAGCTGTACTCCACATTATTCTCTTCAGTAGGGCTGTGGTAGCTTTAAAGCAGTTAGGAACTTGTAAAGTGTGCTTTGCTGTGTTTTTTCTAACATATTGCTGTCCTGGTATAGAAAGCCTGAGTAGGTTTACTCTAGCCTTTCTTTTCTAAACAGGTCTCTGTGAGGAGTGGCATTCTCTCATACCGGGTGTGTTGAACTTCTGCCGGACGGCTAGATGCAGGTAAGTGCTATTGAGTCTTCTATGTTGGGAGATTAGGTACTTTAAAAGATTCTGCAATATAAAATGGGACTGATATATCCTAGATGGGATATTATTTGTGGCAGGTGCAGGCACTTACTGTGACAGATAGACACTGGTTCCCTTTGTTAGTAATGAAGGGGTTAACCAGCTTCATGAGGCTTAATTTTTCTACTGATGTTTAGGAATATAATTCCTGTGCTTTTTCTTGTAGTGTGTACTAGTTCTAGTTCATGCGGGGGAAAAGGTTTTTCTGTAAGCACCTTGGAAACAGGTTTTTGGATTTTGGGGCTTGTTTTTTAATTATAAGCCTGGTGGTTCTTATGTTTTACTGTCTATCAGCACTTTATTATTTCATGCTTGGCGCTGGACTAAGGGCCTTCCGCTGTTATAGTAGTAGTAATGAAGACAAAACATTTTTTCTTAGTTTTTAATTTTAGCCTGTATGGTTCTCGTGCGCTTTATGGCCCTGTCTCCTTCTTGGTTAGTAAGAAGGCAGCGGCACTATTTCTGTGTGTATATTTGCATTCATGTGACCCTCCGTGTTTTCAGATTGAGAACGGAACAGTGGGGTCAGTTTGTTCTGTTAGCCTTGTTGTGATATCGCTAAGGTTATTTTGAGGCTACGCTGTTTTTTCTGGTTCATGTTTGCATATGTAGGCAGACAGTATCTGTTCTATATTTTTAAATTTATTTATTAATGTTCATGTGAAATTAAAGTCTATAAGGGCAGATTATGTTCAAATAAAAAGTTGACAAGGCCTGCTTGAAATTAGAATATATACTTTTTTGTGACAGTGAAGTCTTTAAGATAAAACAATGAAGGTCTTTTTTTAGCTGGCTGCTAACTGGAATTCATGTTTATGCATGCTGATATTTTGCAATATTATGGATTGATGGAACAGGGGGCTGTTCTTGACATCTTTTGCATGCCGATCCTCATGATCTTCTTTCACCTTGTTAGAGGATTTTGGGTTTTACATATATTTTTTTATTGTATAGGAACAGGAGTTTTCTCCCCTTTAGAGAGATTGGGTTTATCCTGTTTTTTGTTATGTCTCTTTAGGCTTAAAGTGACATTATTATTTTCCAAGTTTAATTTGCTCATTGATTTGTACTAGTCTTGTGTCTCTCAAGATGATGCTGTTTTGGCTATGCCACAGTTTTCTCCTTATTTGTCCCTATCCTTAATGGTGTCACATGCAGTGCCATGCGGTTCCTCTCAATCACTTGGAGGAGTTATTTGTCTACAGATTTTGCAGCTCAGATTTTCTCTCAATATCTGTGGTGTTATCTGTCTTTCTTTTCTTTTAGGGAAAGTGCAAGAGGACATTTAAATATTCAGATTGTACTTTTTCTGCTAAATATGTTACTATCCCTCAAGTCTGATCTTGGAGCTTCTGAAGGCGATATCACTTTCGGACAGTATATTGCCTTCATCTGATGCTGAGGAGTATCCTTCAGATTTTAAACTTTAACACCTTCGTGTATGGTAAGGAGGGTTTGGCTAATTTGGGACAACTCCGATATGTTGTTGTCAACCCTAGGAATCTAGTGAATTTTATAGATACTAGGATTCCTTTGTGAAAGTTTTTTCCTGTTCCAGACCGTGCTAGGAGAGTTTTCACAGGAATGGGAGAAGTCAGGGATTTCTTTTTTCCTGTCTCCTGTTTATTAAAAAAAAAAAAAGTTTCCTGTTGTTGTCTCCATTTAATATTAGGGTGCACGGTGCCTAAGGTAGTAGGGCATTTCTACTCTGGCTAAGAGAACTATGATTCCTCGAGAAGATAGCTGTTCTTTTCAGGATCAATGGTCTAAGCTGGTGACTTACTTAGAAGTTTGTATTGCCACTGTTTCGAGTGCGGCATCTTATTGGTGCAATGCCTTTTCTAATTCCAATTGGGTAGAGACAGCTCCAGTACAGTATTTAGGCTCTTAAGCTAGCCAATTCTTTATTTCTGATGCTGCCAAACTCAAGATATCTGCTTCGCTGTTCTAGTCAGCAGGGCGTTATGGACAGTGGATTTTCCTCTAAGTCCTAGTTTTTGGTGCATCCATACAAGGGTAAGACCTTGTTTTGGTCCAGATCTGACAGGAATAGTTCTGATATAAAGGATTTTGCTCCATTTTGGATTTGGTCCAAGTTGGGGGTTGATTCTCTCTGTCTTCTGACATGGATTGGAGATGTTCCAGATAGTCTATGGACATTGTGCTTCAGAGTTTCTATTTAGTAGTTATTCCTTCCCTTTTCTCATCTCAATCTTATCTACAGAACAGATATAGTTCCAGGTCCTGTAAGAGAACAGGGCCTAGGATTTTATCTTTTCTGTTTGAGGTTCCTGAAAAGGAGGGAATTTCACCCTATAGTAGTCCTAAAGTTTCTAAACAGGTTGTCTCAGGGTACTAGGAGGGTCAGTACATAGTCCTGGAGGACGCGTAATTTCAAGTTCCTGAGCTTTGCCTTTCTGTCAAACTTTTTCAGTTTGTGGCTCTTACCTTTGGCCTTGCCATGGTTCTGAGAAGCAGCTGTATTGGCAGTGATCTGGTTCAGGGAATTGCTGTTTTGCCATTCCTGGGCATCATAATGGTTCAGGTGCCATCTTTTCAAGATGCTATCTCATTCTGAGATCTTGTTGTCTCTGTTCATTCCTCGAATGGAAGTATATCTGACAATAAGTTCCCTTGGTCCAACTACAGATGTAGTTTCTTAGGGACCTGATTGGTTTTCCTATCTCTGAAATTATTTTTCACAGAGGTCAGCAAATAGAGGATTTTTGCTTTTTTCGGCACTCTTCTGTTTAGTCCTTCAGTGGCTCTATGTATGGAGGTAATGGTCTGATGGTTGCTTCATTGATCATCATCCCTTTGCTAGATCCATCTGAGAGTCTGCGGTTATGCATATTCAGATAGTGGACCGAGGATCTTGTGGTTTGTCTTGGAGGATAAATCTTGATCTGTCGACATGAGATTCTTTCCTGTGGATCAGAGAAGGAAGTTAATGGTGGAGCGCTCGCTTTGCTTGCAAGAGGTAGCGGGAGCTTTACTTGCATTTTCCAGTATTTTTTGGCTTTCTCAAGTTCATCTGTCTCGGGGCACATGCTTCCGGAGATTTTCCTATGTGTTTGTCATGGTCACTAGCCTGTTGGGTTGGTGACTATGGACTTGGGAGGAGTATGCTCTCCCCATATCCTTTTTGGAGTAGAGAGTGATCTACAATGTTCTGATGGCTTGGCCTTCGTTGTCTTTTCCGGTTTTCAGGTTCTAGTTGCACATTTTCATCTCAATGGTTTTCATTAACCACCTGGGGGGAACCTGGAGTTCCTCTGCCATGTTTGGTGTGGATTGTTCGGTGGACAGACACCCACATTCTAGTTTGTTCTCTATTCTCTTTTTTAGAGTGTATACTGGGAGCAGTCTTCTTGAGCAGTTAGATTTTTCATTCCGGGGAGTGGGTTTTCTCTGAGGGTTTCTCCAGTTTAACTTTCACATGGAAGGTGCTGGAGTCGGAAATTGCAGTGTGCAAAGTTTCCATGTTATGTTTAGGGTTGGAGATTTGCAGGCTACTCTGTTAATACCCTGGAGGTTCCTTGGAATTTCTGTCTGATGTCTCTCCTCCTCAAATTTTTGTTCATATCAAATGGGAGTGAGCATCAGTATTTTTATGGTCCTTGCATAATCTTGAAGGTTCTGGGTTTACTTAGCGGAGATGTTGTTCTTCCACCTTGGTGGTTGTTCCTGTGGAAGCACCTTCTAGTTCAGAGTCTTTTCTTTCAGACAACTTCTTTTTCTCTGAAGCTTTCTGCTTGGAGATGGACTGTTTAGTTCTGTCTAAGAGTGTTTTTTCTGATTCGGTGATTGGCGTATATTCCCTGATTGGTGTGGATCCAAGGACTACTCTTGGAAGTAAGGTCAGCATTTCTAGGGGTTTTCTTTCATGTAATTGGCAAGAGTCCATGAGCTAGTGACGTATGGGATATACATTCCTACCAGGAGGGGCAAAGTTTTTACAAACTTTGCCTCCTATGGAGGTGGTGAAGTAAGTTTGTGCTAGATTTCTACGTTGACATGCGCTTCTCAGCGTGCTGAAGCCCGGTTCCTCTCAGAGTACAGTGAATGTCAGAGGGATGTGAAGGGAGTATCACCTATTGAGTACAATGGTCATCCTAACGGGGATCTATTTCATAGGTTCTCTGTTATTGGTCGTAGAGATTCATCTCCTACCTCCCTTTTCAGATCGACGATATACTCTTATATACCATTACCTCTACTGATTCTCGTTTCAGTACTGGTTTGGCTTTCTACTTTATGTAGATGAGTGTCTTTTGGTAAGTATGTTTTCCTTTTATTTAAGACACTCTCACCTATGGTTTGGCACTTTATATGTAAAGTTCTAAATATAATGTTTGTAATTATATTTGCCATGATTCAGGTTAATCAGTATATTTCCTTCATACAGACTGTCAGTTTCATTTTTTGGGAAATGCATTTATAAATATGTATATTAAAAAAAAAAGAAAGAAAAAGAAAACATTTTCTTACCTGAAAATTTTTCAAATTGACTTTCTTTTCTAAATTGTGGGCTGTTAGGCTCGCGGGAGCACAAAATGCTACAATTTATTTTTTGGCGCGAGAATTACGTTTGTTGACGTAATTTCATCATTTCCGGCGTCTTAGTTGTCGCCGAGAGTTTTCACGTAGTTGCGTCATCTATGACGCTCGTGTTTGTTGCAGACGTTCTTGGCGCCAAAAAATATTTTGTCAGTTGTGCGTCATACTTGACGCCAGATTTTTGACATTATTTAAGTCCTTATTTCATTTTGCTTCTGGTTTCCAGAGGCTTATTTTGTTTGCATTTTTTCCCATTCCTGAAACTGTCATATAGGGAAATTGATAATTTCGGTTTATATGTTATTTTTTCTATTACATATTGCAAGATGTCTCAAGCTGACCCTGTTTCAGAATCTACTACTGGAAACCTGCTGACTGATGTCGGTTCTACCAAAGCTAAGTGCATTTGTTGTAAACTTGTGGTAACTGTTCCTCCGGCTGTAGTTTGTGCTAGTTGTCATGATAAACTTTCAAAAGCAGACAATATTTCCATTAGTAATAATCCATTCCCTGTTGTTGTTCCTTCAACATCTAATGTTCAGGATATTCCTGTTAATGTGAGAGAATTTGTTTCTAATTCCATTCAGAAGTCTGTCATACCACTTTCTAATAAACGTAAAAGGTCTTTTAAAACTTCTCATAATTTTGATGAATTTTTAAATGACCAACAGCATTCTGATTTATCTATCTCTGATGAGGATCTATCTGGTTCAGAAGATTCTACCTCAGATATTGACACTGACAAATCCTCATATTTATTTAAAATGGAGTATATTTGTTCCTTATTAAAAGAGGTGTTGATTGCATTAGATATGGAAGAGACTAGTCCTCTTGATATTAAAACCAGTAAACGTTTAAATTCGGGTTTTAAACCTCATGTAGTTATTCCAGAGGTTTTTCCAGTTCCTGATGCTATTTCAGATGTAATTTCTAGGGAATGGAATAGACTGGGTACTACTTTTACTCCTTCAAGGTTTAAGAAACTGTATCCTTTGCCAACTGATAGATTGGAGTTTTGGGAAAAGATCCCCAAAGTTGATGGGGCTATCTCTACTCTTGCTAAACTTACTACTATTCCTACGGCAGATAGTACTTCTTTTTTTTTTTTTTTTTTTTTTTTAATAGTTTTTATTGAGGGACCAACAATACAAATGCAAAATTCAGTTTGCTCAGTATAACAAAAGTCATAAGTTGATACAGAGATGTACAGTACCATACATAACCTCAAATATAACAATTTGATTTAACGATAAAGTTGAAGAAAGAAAAAACAAAAAAAAAGATTTCACGCATAATGGTTAGAGAGCAAACACCAAACCTCCCCCTTGTTTTTGCCTCAGGAATGGCTGCGGCCACTTTTGGGCCCCCATGCACTTAAAGTAACAATCAGAGGATTTTGGAATGCTTTAGGCCACTTTTGGGCCTATATTTAACCTTTTCCTTCACACCGCTACCAGGACCTTGGGTAGGTCCAGAAAACTGGAACAAGAATGGAAGGGGATCACAACTTTGTAATGGGGGGAGGGGGGAAAGGGGAGGGGGGAAAGGGAAGGGGGGGGATGAGGGATGAGGGGGGGCGAATGAAAGACTAGTAATGAAGTCCCCGTTATCAAACTTAATACCTAGTCTGACCTGTATCCTCTGTGTATGCTCTCATTATTCAAATAACATGTATCCTATGCATATTAGCAGTAACCACAAAATTTGTTTAACAACATTACAAGTTTGCTCATCCTGGATGGGAATAGCTTAAGCTGCAAAGGTGCGTCTTACCTGTCAGTAATACATTGCTGTTTACATAGTTCTGCATTTCAATATCAGTACAACGGACAACTAGTGTAATATGGCGTATAAGCATATACACATAAACTTTGTTTCCATTATATGGCCGAGCAGTGCGTAATATATTGAGAAAGCTAGGCTCTAATAACAAAGGCATTTCCTCTAAGCCAGTGGTAGGTTAATGTCTAATTGCTCTTTTGATCCCAAAATACTTAATCCAAAGACTAGCTCAATTATTGTCTTGTTCAGTAGACTCTACATCTTCACTACAGTGATATCTCTCGTCATCTTACGCCTAGCAGACAGTGTGATAAGATATAAATCCAACAGGCCTTGCTAAGCAATGCTCAGTCTATCTTAATGCTGGAATAGGTTATTGACATATATTGGTTATTGTTCTGTACAGATATATTTAGCATCTACTTGCTTTACCTTACTAATAGGCTCACACTGTAAGTCAGACTATTTAGCATGGGGACACTCATTAACATATGTGTTACTAACAATCAAATTACAATAAGATATGCAATATGACTCACAACACAACCAGACAGCAGCACTTCAAAGCAACATGCAACATGAAACTTGCTCACCAAACATATACAACAATCAAGAAAATAACAAATAGGTGCATAGGGGATTTCATGACCCCCACTGTGCCCCATGACACATTAACCCCCAAGAGGCATCCCAGTTTCAAATTGCTCCCTGCTACTTTAAATCTATGTAATAACATCAAAATGTACTATCTCCAACCAAAGTTCTCTATAATGGGTACATGTCCACCTTAGGGCTCCCTAGGTTTCTTAATAATAGATGAAATGTTCAGTACATTAGTAGGTGCAGGACTCCCTTATGTAGCCGGTCTAGAAATCAGAAAACAAAAGGACCTCTGAGAGCAACTGCAAACTGTATAAATCCTAAACAGGTCTATTACACAGGGAGAGAAAGAGAAACATAAAATGCATTTGACTCAGGCTTTTGGAATCAGCGCAATTGGGGAAAATAAAGTGTCGATAGTCAGCAGTGCCGCGAGGTCAATGTTTACCCCACTCCACACACATTAAAGGAGTCTGTTAACATATAATATGCAGCAAGGGGAGTCCTGTCATGCGAGAACCTCCACCGGGAGTCCCAGTCAGTACATGACTCCAAGGCTATCCAGCCGCTAAGATCAAAGTGTACCAGTGTATGCGGTATACCTTTTTCCGTGGTTTCTCCTTGTCTTGAAGGCTCTCCTACATGGGTAGGCTCTTCAGAGCAATGCAGCAATACAGGCTGCTCCGGCCGGTTCTTCAGTCCCAACCAGGAAATTTGAGTACCAGCCTTACTCCTCGCCATATCCTCTCTAGGGACCGTCGGGACTGTCTCTTCTTTAATACCCAAACAGCTCGCCCCTATCTCCAGCGGACCGGCCGCATCCACCAGAGCAGCAGCGGGCTTGTTAGCATCCAAAAGGTCAGTATCTATAGCTGGCAACATGCACTGACAGGTGCTTTTCGGCATATGGTTTAGCTGCGTTCTGAGATCCGCTCCCCGGTCTTCTGTGCATAGCTCAAAATCTGAACTCTCTGTACCTCTGGGACTGACGGTGGCTATAAGTCGATCCATTCTGCTCATCAGCTTCCGGTCGTATTCCGCAAAGAGAGCCAGGATGGCCATGTGGAAATCACCCATGATACCGTGTAAGCTTCAGCCTATACAGATTATACAGGAAAACAGCCGACACAACTGATGCTTGAAAGTAGCTTTCACCAATTGTTCAAAGTTGTGCGGCCATCATAGCTTCTGCTCGCTTAGTTTTGTAGGCCTCCAAATCAAAGTTCCGTCCCAAACTTTGTGGCACATATAGGGCATCAGAGAATCCAGGAGACTTGTAAGGGACACAAGTTAGTAGTTCTCTAACTGCAGTTACTGATAGCAACCCTAAAATTCTAGTGTGTTTGTTGTTTTTTTTGTGGAGCTCTAGTAAAACACGTCCATTCTCTTTGGCTGTTAGCTCCGCCCCCAGATAGTACTTCTTTTAAAGATCCTTTAGATGGGAAACTTGAATCTTTTCTAAGGAAGGCTTATTTATGTTCAGGTCATCTTCTTAGGCCTGCTATTTCTTTGGCTGATGTTGCTGCTGCTTCAACCTTTTGGTTGGAAACTTTAGCACAACAAGTACCAGATCATAATGTGTATATTAGCATGTTGAATTAACTTAACAATGCTAATTTCATTTGTAATGCCATTTTTGATATCATTAGAATTGATTTAAGATATATGTCTTTAGCTATATTAGCTAGAAGAGCTTTATGGCTTAAATCTTGGAATGCTGATATGACTTCTAAATCAACGTTGCTATCTCTCTCTTTCCAAGGTAATAAATTGTTTGGTTCTCAGTTTGATTCTATTATTTCAACTGTCACTGGGGGGAAGGGAGTTTTTTTGCCTCAGGATAAAAAATCTAAGGGTAAATTTAGGGCTGCTAACCGTTTTCGTTCCTTTCGTCAAAATAAGGAACAGAAATCTGACCCTTCCCCTAAGGGAACGGTTTCCAATTGGAAGCCTTCTCCAGTCTGTAATAAATCCAAGCCATTTAAAAAATCAAAATCAGCCCCCAAGTCCGCATGAAGGTGCGGCCCTCATTCCAGCACAGCTGGTAGGGGGCAGACTAAGATTTTACAAGGATGTTTGGATCAATTCAATCCAAAATCATTGGATTCAGAACATTATTTCTCATGGGTACAGAATAGGTTTCAAAGTAAGACCGCCTGTGAGACATTTTTTTCTCTCACGCATTCCAGTGAACCCAGTAAAGGCTCAGGCTTTCCTGAAGTGTGTTTCAGACCTAGAGGTATCTGGGGTAATTGTGCCAGTTCCTTTTCAGGAACGGGGTCTGGGGTTTTATTCAAATCTTTTCATTGTTCCAAAGAAGGAGAATTCTTTCAGATCAGTTCTGGATCTAAAAATTTTGAATCGTTATGTAAGAATACCAACATTCAAGATGGTGACTATAATGACTATTCTGCTTTTTGTTCAGCAAGGGCATTATATGTCCACAATAGACTTACAGGATGCATATCTTCATATTTCGATTCATCCAGATCACTTTCAGTTCCTGAGATTCTCTTTTCTAGACAAGCATTACCAATTTGTTGCTCTTCCTTTTGGCCTAGCAACAGCTCCAAGGATATTTTCAAAGGTTCTCGGTGCCCTACTCTCTGTAATCAGAGAACAGGGTATTGCGGTGTTTCCTTATTTAGACGATATCTTGGTACTTGCTCAGTTTTTACATTCTGCAGAATCTCACACGAATCAACTAGTGTTGTTTCTTCAAAAACATGGTTGGAGGATCAATTTAAATAAAAGTTCCTTGATTCCTCAGACAAGGGTAACCTTTTTAGGATTCCGAATAGATTCAGTATCCATGACTTTGTCTCTAACAGACAAAAGACGTCTGAAATTGATTTCAGCTTGTCGAAACCTTCAAATCATTCCCTTCAGTAGCTATGTGTATGGAGGTTTTAGGTCTCATGACTGCAGCATCGGACGCGATCCCCTTTGCTCGTTTTCACATGAGACCTCTTCAGCTTTGTATGCTGAGCCAGTGGTGCAGGGATTATACAAAGATATCACAATTAATATCCTTAAATCCCAATGTTCGTCTATCTCTGACTTGGTGGTTAGATCACCATTGTTTAGTTCAAGGGGCTTCTTTTGTTCGTCCAGCTTGGACTGTGATAACAACAGATGCGAGTCTTTCAGGTTGGGGAGCTGTCTGGGGATCTCTGACAGCGCAGGGGGTTTGGCAGTCTCAAGAGGCAAGATTACCAATCAATATTTTGGAACTCCGTGCGATTCTCAGAGCTCTTCAGTTTTGGCCTCTTCTGAAGAAAGAACTGTTTATTTTTTTTCAGACAATGTCACAACCGTCAAGGTGGGACTCACAGTCCTCAGCTATGAAAGAAGTATCTCGGATACTTGCATGGGCGGAATGCAGCTCCTGTCTAATTTCTGCGGTCCATATCCCAGGTATAGACAATTGGGAAGCGGATTATCTCTTACATCCGGGAGAGTGGTCTCTTCACCCAGATGTGTTTTTTTCAGATTGTACAGATGTGGGGGCTTCCAGAAATAGATCTGATGGCTTCTCATCTAAACAGGAAAACTTCCCAGGTATCTGTCCAGGTCCAGGGATCCTCAGGCGGAAGCAGTGGATGCGTTGACACTTCCTTGGAGTTTTCAACCTGCTTATATCTTTCTGCCTCTAGTTCTTCTTCCAAGAGTGATTTCCAAAATCATAATGGAGCGTTCATTTGTACTGCTGGTGGCTCCAGCATGGCCTCACAGGTTTTGGTATGCGGATCTTGTTCGGATGTCCAGTTGCCAACCTTGGCCACTTCCGTTAAGGCCAGACCTTCTATCTCAAGGCCCATTTTTCCATCAGGATCTCAAATCATTAAATTTGAAGGTATGGAGATTGAACGCTTAGTGCTTAGTCATAGAGGTTTCTCTGACTCAGTGATTAATACTATGTTGCAGGCTCGTAAATCTGTATCTAGAAAGATTTATTACAGAGTTTGGAAGACTTATATTTCATGGTGTTCTCATAAATTCTCTTGGCATTCTTTTAGAATTCCTAGAATTTTACAGTTTCTTCAGGATGGTTTAGATAAGGGTTTGTCTGCAAGTTCCTTGAAAGGACAAATCTCTGCTCTTTCTGTTCTGTTCCACAGAAAAATTGTTAATATTCCTGATATTCATTGTTTTGTACAGGCTTTGGTTCGTATCAAGCCTGTCATTAAGTCAATCTCTCCTCCTTGGAGTCTTAATTTGGTTTTGAGGGCTTTACAGGCTCCTCCGTTTGAGCCTATGCATTCTCTGGACATTAAATTACTTTCTTGGAAAGTATTGTTCCTTTTGGCCATTTCTTCTGCTAGAAGAATTTCTGAATTATCTGCTCTTTCTTGTGAGTCTCCTTTTCTGATTTTTCATCAGGATAAGGCGGTTTTGCGGACTTCATTTAAATTTTTACCTAAAGCTGTGAATTCCAACAACATTAGTAGAGAAATTGTTGTCCCTTCATTGTGTCCTAATCCAAAGAATTGTCTGGAGAGATCTTTACATTCTTTGGATGTGGTTAGAGCTTTGAAATATTATGTTGAAGCTACTAAAGATTTCAGAAAGACTTCTAGTCTATTTGTTATCTTTTCTGGTTCTAGGAAAGGTCAGAAGGCTTCTGCCATTTCTTTGGCATCTTGGTTAAAGCTTTTAATTCATCATGCTTATTTGGAGTCGGGTAAATCCCCGCCTCAGAGGATTACGGCTCATTCTACTAGGTCAGTTTCTACTTCCTGGGCTTTTAAGAATGAAGCTTCTCTTGATCAGATTTGCAAAGCAGCAACTTGGTCTTCTTTGCATACTTTTACTAAATTCTACCATTTTGATGTTTTCTCTTCTTCATAAGCAGTTTTTGGTAGAAAAGTTCTTCAGGCAGCTGTTTCAGTTTGATTCTTCTGCTTATAATTTCATTTTTTTTCATTATAAAGATTAAAACTTTTGATTTGGGCTGTGGATTTATTTTTCAGCGGAATTGGCTGTCTTTATTTTTATCCCTCCCTCTCTAATGACTCTTGCGTGGAGTTCCACATGTTG
Organism: Bombina bombina; assembly: GCF_027579735.1. Lineage (NCBI taxonomy): Eukaryota > Metazoa > Chordata > Amphibia > Anura > Bombinatoridae > Bombina > Bombina bombina. Next base: position 291,347,606 of record NC_069501.1, read on the forward strand.
GGTATTTGCTATCCCATACGTCACTAGCTCATGGACTCTTGCCAATTACATGAAAGAAAAAATAATTCATGTAAGAATTTACCTGATAAATTCATTTATTTCATATTGGCAAGAGTCCATGAGGCCCACACTTTTTGTGGTAGTTATGATTTTTTTGTATAAAGCACAATTATTCCAATTCCTTGTTGATGCTTTCGCTCCTTTCTTATCACCCCACTTCTTGGCTATTAGTTAAACTGAATTGTGTGTGTGGTGGGGGGTGTATTTATAAGCATTTTGAGGTTTGGGAAACTTTGCCCCTCCTGGTAGGAATGTATATCCCATACGTCACTAGCCATGGACTCTTGCGAATATGAAAGAAATTAATTTATCAGGTAAATTCTTACATAAATTATGTTTTTGCCCTTCTCCAGGTTGGTCTGAAGGACTGTTTGTCAGCCAGTTCTCTGAAGAGTCAGTTTTCTGTTATATCCTTTTTTTACACAAGTGTCTGGTGGATGTGCCAGACGTGTTTTTTCTTTTGTCAGAATCTGGTTAGTATCAGGTCTGTTAAAGTCTGTTGCTCTTCTTGGAGCTTTTCCTTTGTTTTAAGGTTTTTGGAGCAGACTCAGTGTGAGTCTTAGCATTCCATAAGATTTTTCTTGGAATTTTCTTTTTTGTTATACATTCTGTTCAGGGAGTTTCGGTACCCTGGGTTTTGCTGTATGATTCGTTTTATCTTTTTCGGATATGGCGTTTTTTTTGTTTTTTTTTCCTAAGTGTAAAATATTGTTTGAATTGTTGTTGTTCCCTCTCTGTGTCCTCATTCTTATTTTTTGAGGTATGTGTGTGCACAATTTGGATATTGTGCAGGCTTCTGTTTTTGTTTGTTTTCTCTGTATAAAGAGACTACTGCTTCTTCTCTTTTCTGGTTGAGTTTTCTTCGTTTGCTTTTCAGACTGCGGGGCTGCAGTTTTCCTAAAAGAGTTATGGCTCATTATTTGAGGGTTGTCTCTTCTTTTTGGGCTTTCAAAATGGAGCTTCTGTGGAACAGATTTGCAAGTCTGCCACTAAGTTTTTCTTTGCATATTTTTTTCCAAATTTTTCCAAATTGGTTCTTTGGGGCATATTTATCAAACTCTGAATGGAGCTTGATGCCCTGTGTTTCTGGCGAGCCTGCATGCTCGCCAGAAACAGCAGTTATGAAGCAGCGGTCACAAAGACCGCTGCTCCATAACCTGTTCGCCTGCTCTGAGCAGGCGGACAGACATCGCCGGAAATAGAGTACGATCGGGTTGATTGACACCCCCCTGCTGGCGGCCCATTGGCCTCCAGTCTACAGAGGGCGGCGTTGCACCAGCAGCTCTAGTGAGCTGCTGGTGCAATGCTGAATACGGCGAGCGTATTGCTCGCCGTATTCAGCGAGGTCTGTTGGACCTGATCCGCACTGTCGGATCAGGTCCAACAGACCTTGATAAATATGCCCCTTTGTCTCAAGTTGAGACTTCTTTTGGGGGTATAAAGGTTCTTCAAGCAGTGGTGCCTTCTGTTTAGGTTATCTGTCTTGTCCCTCCCTAATCACCCTGTCCTCTAGCTTGGGTATTGGTTCCCACTAGTAATTGATGATTCCGTGGACTCACCATATCTTAGGAAAGAAAACAAAATTTATGCTTACCTGATAAATTTATTTCCGCCCTTTATTTAAGACAGTTGTTTTTTCTAAACCTCAGGCACCTCTACATTTTTGTGTTATCTTCTTTTTCATTTTTTCCTTCGGCTAAATGACTGGGGGTTATGGGTAAGGGAAGTGACATATATATCAGCTTTGCTGTAGTGCTCTTTGCCTCCTCCTGCTGGCCAGCAGTGATATTCCCACTAGTAATTGATGATTACTAGTGGACTAGTGGACTCACCATATACAGAAATAAATACATTTATCAGGTAAGCATAAATCATGTTTCTTTCATGTAATTGGCAAGAGTCCATTAGCTAGTGATGTATGGGATATACATTCCTACCAGGAGGGGCAAAGTTTCCCAAACCTCAAAATGCCTATAAATACACCCCTCACCACACCCACAATTCAGTTTTACAAACTTTGCATCCCATGGAGGTGGAAATCCCCGCCTCAAAGGATTTACGGCTCATTCTACTAGGTCAGTTTCTACTTCCTGGGCTTTTAAGAATGAAGATTCTGTTGATCACATTTGCAAAGCAGCAACTTGGTCTTCTTTGCATACTTTTACTAAATTCTACCATTTTGATGTTTTTTCTTCTTCTGAAGCAGTTTTTGGTAGAAATGTTCTTCAGGCAGCTGTTTCAGTTTGATTCTTCTGCTTATAATTTCAGTTTTTTTCATTATAAGATTAAAACTTTTTTATTTGGGTTGTGGATTATTTTTTCAGCGGAATTGGCTGTCTTTATTTTATCCCTCCCTCTCTAGTAACTCTTGCGTGGAAGCTCCACATCTTGGGTATCTGCTATCCCATACGTCACTAGCTCATGGACTCTTGCCAATTACATGAAAGAAAACATAATTTATGTAAGAACTTACCTGATAAATTAATTTCTTTCATATTGGCAAGAGTCCATGAGGCCCATCCTTTTTGTGGTGGTTATGATTTTTTTGTATAAAGCACAATTATTCCAATTCCTTGTTTGATGCTTTCGCTCCTTTCTTATGACCCCACTTCTTGGCTATTCGTTAAACTGAATTGTGGGTGTGGTGAGGGGTGTATTTATAGGCATTTTGAGGTTTGGGAAACTTCGCCCCTCCTGGTAGGAATGTATATCCCATACGTCACTAGCTCATGGACTCTTGCGAATATGAAAGAAATGAATTTATCAGGTAAGTTCTTAAATAAATTATGTTTTTATATGGCACACGTGAACTAACGCCCTCTAGTTGTGAAAACTGTCAAACGCATTTAGATAATAAGAAAGAATACCAAGGGAGCAAAGCAAATTTGATTATATAAAAGTAAATTGGAAAGTTGTAAAATTGCATGTCCTATCTGAATCATGAAAGTTTAATTTGGACTTTACTGTCCCTTTAAGTCTATCTAAATAATTCATTTGATAAGCTTTTCTAAAGGATTGTGATCACATTATTGAGGTTTTCAGAATTTATTTATTCTATTATTCTCCCAACCTTTTGAATAAAAATGTAGAACCTTTTGTTGCTAACTAAACAGGCTTTATATATGGAAGTTAAATGTCTGTTTCAAAAGACATGATTTCAGGCTTTATCATAGTCTAAAAACATAGTTGTGCATAATGTCCTATGGGATTGATTTCAAACCTTGGCACTCCAGATGTTTCAGAACTGTTTCCAATGATGCTTAGGCACTCTGAAGTCCAGTCGAACATCATGGGAAATGTAGTTCTGAAACATCTGGAGTGCCAATGTTTGCCATCACTGTCATATGGGTATAATCCGGATTTGACCTAAATGTCTTTCATTTTTGGTCAAGTCTTGATGATCTTCACCTGCTATTTATGAGGAAGCACTTTATGCATATTGCGTTCTTTCAACCTCATGAGCATTCTTTCCTTTTCCTCTGGTTCTCTTGGTGACTATATCCCAGATAAATACCTTTTTTTCTTCTAGAGACTTCTTTCTCACATTTTCTAAGAAGAAAGAAATGTCTTTCACACAGATTCCTATTATTTAAACGTATTGTCATTTACTTTAGCAGTATGCTACAAAAGCCCTATGAGGAGCCATTTTCACGTTTGTTTGTGTTTATGTTAAAAACTCCTTAAAACATAATTTCAAAAGTATGTGTGTATGGATATATGGAAGCTAGTCAGGCCATAGCTTCAACAGAATGCACTGATGCACATGCACAGTGGGGGGGGGCAGTCGCATGACACGTGAATAAAGCAGTGGACAGTATAATGCTGAAGCTTTCATAAAGCATGTGTGACATTATCCTCATATTGGCAGCAAACAATAGCAGTACCTGCTGTCACCGCTCAAACCCCCTTGCATGCATAAGTAATTATACTCGCGTGCACCCTTTGTTACTTGACTCTACAAAATTTGGACAAGGACACTTAAGTAGAAGTAATTTTGCAGATTTTTGGAAATTTTATTAAAATACTTATAAGCTCTTCTTCAGGAGGGACAGTTCATGTCTATTATTGACTGACAGGATGCCTATATTCATATTCCAATTCACATGGATCAAATAAAGTTCCTTTGCTTTGCCTTTCAGGACAAGAAATACCAGTTTGAAGATCTGCAGTTCGGTCTAGCCATGGCTTCCAGAGTGTTTACCAAAGGGTTTTGGAGCTTTGATGATGGTTTATAGGACTCAGGGAATTTCTGTAGCTCCCTACACTGATGGATTTAGCCCAGTTGATTGATTTTGAGAACACAGTGGAACACAGACGCTTTACTACTGATAGTATCTAAGCACAGGTGGTGCTTAAATATGCCAATAAGTACTCTTCCTCCTCCAACTCAAGTCTCCTCCTGCCACTCATCCATAAGATTATCTCTTACAGATGAGCACAAGTGGTTGCAACAGATTTCCCTTACAGCTGTTTGGAGATTGCGGGGTTAAGTGTAGCCATTTTGAATGCGGTGCCCCTTGCCAGATTTCATATGTGGCTTCTTCAATTGACGCTGGACAAGTCTTTTTTTTTGTGGCAGTCTCTCTAATCCATCATGTAAGGGACTCATTCTGGAGGACATGTTGATCTAAATAGATGCCAGTTTTTTTGGCTGGGGGGCAGTCATAGAGTCAAGCGAGTGCAGGGAGTTTGTTCTCCTCAGAAGGCGAGTTACCCATCAGTACTCTGGAAATCTCTGCAATTTTTGGACTCTGTAGAGCTGACTATTGGTGGCTTATATCAGTCATCAGACAGGAACTAGTATGTAGATGACAGAGGTATTGCACATCCTAAGATGGACAAAACACCTTGTCTCTGATCACCGCCATTCACATTCCAGGGATAAACAACTGGAAGATAGACTTTCTCAGTCAATCATCCGGGGGAGGGTTCTCATCATCAAAAGGTGTTTCACCAGATCCACAAGTTTACCTCACTTTTGCGCCAGAGTGTAGGACCTTGAGATGGATCTGGTAGATACATTAGTGGTCCCATGGTGGTTCAGGTTGATGTACAGCTTTCCTTCATTTGTGTTTCTACCTAGTGTATTAGCCAGAATCAAACAGAAGAGGGCATTAGTAATTCTGATTATTTTGCCATGGCCTTGCAGAATTTTATATACACATCTCTTTCAGTTGTCCTATTGCCCCCATTGCATCTTCCCCTCAAAAAGGATATTCTTTATCAAATCCTTCTTTCATCAGGATCTTTAGATACCAGCTTTGATGGCAAGGCGGACGAATACCTGATTTTGTCCAACAGTGTGTTTTCTTATAAGTTCAAGACCTTGATTCAGGCTCCGAAGCCTTTGATTAGGTGAATCTTCCACATGGTATTGAAGACTTATTAGACTTGTTGTGCAGCTAAGAATTATTGATGAAGATCCTTCCAGATTCCTAGAGGCATTTTCCCAAAAAGGTTTAGATAAAGGTTTGACTCCTAGTTCTCTTAACGACCATATTGCTGCCATGTTTGTTCTGTATCTTTACTAAACCAATTATTCAGCCAGCCACTCCTCTTTGGAGTCTGAATTTGATGTTGAGGGTTATTCAAGCCCTTTCCTTTGATCCCATGCATGGCTTTGACCTTCAGTTGTTATCTTGGAAAGTTCAGTTTTTGATAGCCATTTTTTGGCTAAGCTTGTTTCTGAACTTTCTATAGGCTGAGGTTCCAAATCAGTAACCTGCGCTTTTCCCTTCCTTTTTAGGGTAGTCTCGTGGACTTCAATGCTTGGGTATTGGATAACACTTCTGCACTTATCAATATGTGCAATTGGATATGGTAGGAGAGTGCTGGGAATATAGGGTCGAGTAAACTGATATAATGTTGTAGGGGTGTTTAGCTTCCTCCTGGTAGGCAGGAAAAGTAATCTCATATAATTTTGTGGACTCACACCATCCTGCAAGTTTACTTCTACTGCTGCTATAATAACTGAAATTTATAGGTATGCATCCTCTGTATACCCATATAACTTTATAAAGCAGTACGGAGTTGGGGTTAGGTTTAGATAGTACTCAACATTAGCATTAAACACCTAGCAATACTCCACCTCTATGGGATGAGAAAGTATTTTAATTAAAACTAGGGGTTCTTGACCTCTGAATTTATCTACGGAGCCCAACAAAACCTTTCATCACTGATACAAATGAATTGATCAACGAGTTCCATGTGATTTAATTTTACTGTCTCATGGATCCCCACATAACCATGGGAGGGAGCTGGTGTGTAGTGAAGTTTTGAGGTTGTACATATTGTGTAATATATCAATAAAAACAAGAAAAAGTAATCTCCTAATAGAGTCTGATACTAGCAAGCAAAAGAAAAATGTTAGTCCTCAGAGCCTTACAAATATATATAGACCAATTCACAAAACACACAGTTGCTTCCGCTTAATCAGCAAAGTATCACCAGATTAAAAAGGGGAGGAATACAATGTATCCAGAAATACAAATTTATTAAACACAGTTCCTATGTACAAATAAAACCACCGGTAGTATATCATTTTCTAAAATAAAAAACAGCTTAAGGAGATCCTTGATATAAAGTGTGATAGATTCTTAGTGCAGAATAATGACTGGTATAGTGGCTGGTTTAACCACCCTTATTTGAGGGAAATTCAATAGCCTTATGTGTCTATTACATGTGGTCATAGGACAGTTATTATATCCAATAAGCAAAGGCACAGGTATCTTTGTACCTGGATAATTCCCACACTTCTGTACCTTTTTAGTCCGTAGAGGGTTTACGGGTGTGCAATTTTCGGATCACTTTGTCAGAAACCTCTTCTCCGGATCGTAATTGGCCCCGTTCACAACATACCTCTTTTTTATTTTGTATTCGGCAGGTCTATGTGGGATAGCAGGTGAACCGTTTCAGCGTGTTTGGGGTGTGGGTGGTTGTGTGTGACGTCCTGTTCACGTGACCAACCTGCCCTGATCTCAATCCTCGTCGTGTTCCGGCAACAGATAACAGAAATTGGACAGAGCTCTCTGTATGTTATTCTGTTTCTTCAACGGATCAACCGTCCAAGTTGGATATCACCATCTACGCGTTTCAGCCGTAAAGGCTTTTATCAAGATGATCAGATTGTGGTTAACCTCTTCTTTTATTACCAGTTCAATTTCTCTGTAACCAATCAGAATAGTTTTTTTCCCTCCAATCATAATCCACATGTAATTAAAAAAAATTTCCTCCCTTATGCGTTTCTGCTTTTTTACACATAATTGTCTGATTCCTTCAGCATATAAAGTCTTTTATCACACTCAACATTAAAATTATTATTATAAATCTATCAGGACCTCCTATAAATTTGGAACAAAACAGATATCGAACACGAAATACAAATAAAAATAATAATAAAAAACAGTGTGTGATTTATATATGTGATGAAAAAATATGATGAAAAAAATATGATGAAAGAAATATATGAACACCAGTATATAATTTAAGAAGGGTATTCGTAAAATTATGCTAGTTTGGGGAATATTATTATTACAAATTCTCTTAATTAATAAAACTGATTATTCAAAAAAAGATTATATATTATAACTAGAGCACACACCCCAAACACGCTGAAAAGGTTCACCTGTTATCCCATATAGACCTGCCGAATACAAACTATAAAAGAGGTATGTTGTGAACGGAGGCCAATTACGATCCAGAGCAGAGGTTTCTGACAAAGTGATCTAAAAATCGCACACTCGTGAACCCTCTAAGGACTAAACAGGTACAAAAGGGAGGGGATTATCCAGGTACAAAGATGCCCGTCCCTTTGCATATTGGATATAATAACTGTCCTATGACCACATGTAATAGATACATAAGGATATAAGCAATTAAGGATTAAAAAGACTTGAAGGGAATTTCCCTCAAATAAGAGTGGTTAAACCGGCCACTATACCGGTCATTATACTGCACTAATAATCTATCACACTTTAAAACAAGGATTTCTCCAACATAGGTGTGTCCGGTCCACGGCGTCATCCTTACTTGTGGGATATTCTCTTCCCCAACAGGAAATGGCAAAGAGCCCAGCAAAGCTGGTCACATGATCCCTCCTAGGCTCCGCCTTCCCCAGTCATTCTCTTTGCCGTTGTACAGGCAACATCTCCACGGAGATGGCTTAGAGTTTTTTGGTGTTTAAATGTAGTTTTTATTCTTCAATCAAGAGTTTGTTATTTTAAAATAGTGCTGGTATGTACTATTTACTCTGAAACAGAAAAGAGATGAAGATTTCTGTTTGTAAGAGGAAAATGATTTTAGCAACCGTTACTAAAATCGATGGCTGTTTCCACACAGGACTGTTGAGAGGAATTAACTTCAGTTGGGGGAAACAGTGAGCAGACTTTTGCTGCTTGAGGTATGACACATTTCTAACAAGACTATGTAATGCTGGAAGCTGTCATTTTCCCTATGGGATCCGGTAAGCCATTTTTATTACATAAGAATAAAGGGCTTCACAAGGGCTTTTAAGACTGGTAGACATTTTCTGGGCTAAAACGATTGATATATAAGCATTTTTAATACTTCATAGCTTTGAGAAATTATTTTATTCTTGGGAATTATGTAAAATAACCGGCAGGCACTGTATTGGACACCTTTTTCTCTAGGGGCTTTCCCTAATCATAGGCAGAGCCTCATTTTCGCGCCTCTATTGCGCAGTTGTTTTTGGCAAGCATGACATGCAGATGCATGTGTGAGGAGCTCAGATACATAGAAAAAGCGTTCTGAAGGCGTCATTTGGTATCGTATTCCCCTTTGGGCTTGGTTGGGTCTCAGCAAAGCAGATACCAGGGACTGTATAGGGGTTAAATATAAAAACGGCTCCGGTTCCGTTATTTTAAGAGTTAAAGCTTTCAAATTTGGTGTGCAATACTTTTAAGGCTTTAAGACACTGTGGTGAAATTTTGGTGAATTTTGAACAATTCCTTCATACTTTTTCACATTTACAGTAATAAAATGTGTTCAGTTTAAAATTTAAAGTGACAGTAACGGTTTTATTTTAAAACGTTTTTTGTACTTTGTTATCAAGTTTATGCCTGTTTAACATGTCTGAACTATCAGATAGACTGTGTTCTGTATGTGGGGAAGCCAAGGTTCCTTCTCATTTAAATAGATGTGATTTATGTGACACAAAATTTAGAGAAAATGATGCCCAAGATGATTCCTCAAGTGAGGGGAGTAAGCATGGTACTGCATCATCCCCTCCTTCGTCTACGCCAGTCTTGCCCACACAGGAGGCCCCTAGTACATCTAGTGCGCCAATACTCCTTACTATGCAACAATTAACGGCTGTAATGGATAATTCTATCAAAAACATTTTAGCCAAAATGCCCACTTATCAGCGAAAGCGCGACTGCTCTGTTTTTGAAAATACTGAAGAGCATGAGGACGCTGATGATATTGGTTCTGAAGTGCCCCTACACCAGTCTGAGGGGGCCAGGGAGGTTTTGTCTGAGGGAGAAATTTCAGATTCAGGGAAAATTTCTCAACAAGCTGAACCTGATGTGATTACATTCAAATTTAAATTGGAACATCTCCGCGCTCTGCTTAAGGAGGTGTTATCTACTCTGGATGATTGTGAGAATTTGGTCATTCCAGAGAAATTATGTAAGATGGACAAGTTCCTAGAGGTCCCGGGGCCCCCCGAAGCTTTTCCTATACCCAAGCGGGTGGCGGACATTGTAAACAAAGAATGGGAAAGGCCCGGCATACCTTTCGTCCCTCCCCCTATATTTAAGAAATTGTTTCCTATGGTCGACCCCAGAAAGGACTTATGGCAGACAGTCCCCAAGGTCGAGGGGGCGGTTTCTACTCTAAACAAACGCACCACTATACCCATAGAAGATAGTTGTGCTTTCAAAGATCCTATGGATAAAAAATTAGAGGGTTTGCTTAAAAAGATGTTTGTTCAGCAAGGTTACCTTCTACAACCAATTTCATGCATTGTTCCTGTCACTACAGCAGCGTGTTTCTGGTTCGATGAACTAGAAAAGGCGCTCAATAAAGATTCTTCTTATGAGGAGATTTTGGACAGAATTCATGCTCTCAAATTGGCTAACTCTTTCACCTTAGACGCCACTTTGCAATTGGCTAGATTAGCGGCGAAAAATTCTGGGTTTGCTATTGTGGCGCGCAGAGCGCTTTGGCTAAAATCTTGGTCAGCGGATGCGTCTTCCAAGAACAAATTGCTTAACATTCCTTTCAAGGGGAAAACGCTGTTTGGCCCTGACTTGAAAGAGATTATTTCTGATATCACTGGGGGCAAGGGCCACGCCCTTCCTCAGGATAGGTCTTTCAAGGCTAAAAATAAACCAAATTTTCGTCCCTTTCGCAGAAACGGACCAGCCCCAAGTGCTACATCCTCTAAGCAAGAGGGTAATACTTCTCAAGCCAAGCCAGCCTGGAGGCCAATGCAAGGCTGGAACAAAGGTAAGCAGGCCAAGAAACCTGCCACTGCTACCAAGACAGCATGAGATGTTGGCCCCTGATCCAGGACCGGATCTGGTGGGGGGCAGACTCTCTCTCTTCGCTCAGGCTTGGGCAAGAGATGTTCTGGATCCTTGGGCGCTGGAAATAGTCTCCCAAGGTTATCTTCTGGAATTCAAGGGGCTTCCCCCAAGGGGGAGGTTCCACAGGTCTCAATTGTCTTCAGACCACATAAAAAAACAGGCATTCTTACATTGTGTAGAAGACCTGTTAAAAATGGGAGTGATTCATCCTGTTCCATTAGGAGAACAAGGGATGGGGTTCTACTCCAATCTGTTCATAGTTCCCAAAAAAGAGGGAACATTCAGACCAATCTTAGATCTCAAGATCCTAAACAAGTTTCTCAAGGTTCCATCGTTCAAAATGGAAACCATTCGAACAATTCTTCCTTCCATCCAGGAAGGTCAATTCATGACCACGGTGGATTTAAAGGATGCGTATCTACATATTCCTATCCACAAGGAACATCATCGGTTCCTAAGGTTCGCCTTTCTGGACAAGCATTACCAGTTTGTGGCACTTCCGTTCGGATTAGCCACTGCTCCAAGAATTTTCACAAAGGTACTGGGGTCCCTTCTAGCGGTGCTAAGACCAAGGGGCATTGCAGTAGTACCTTACTTGGACGACATTCTGATTCAAGCGTCGTCCCTTCCACAAGCAAAGGCTCACACGAACATTGTCCTGGCCTTTCTCAGATCTCACGGGTGGAAAGTGAACGTAGAAAAAAGTTCTCTATCTCCGTCAACAAGAGTTCCCTTCTTGGGAACAATAATAGACTCCTTAGAAATGAGGATTTTTCTGACAGAGGCCAGAAAATCAAAACTTCTAAACTCTTGTCAAGTACTTCATTCTGTTCCTCTTCCTTCCATAGCACAGTGCATGGAAGTAATAGGTTTGATGGTCGCGGCAATGGACATAGTTCCTTTTGCACGAATTGATCTGAGACCATTACAACTGTGCATGCTCAGTCAGTGGAATGGGGATTATACAGACTTGTCTCCGACGATACAAGTAGATCAGAGGACCAGAGATTCACTCCGTTGGTGGCTGTCCCTGGACAACCTGTCACAGGGGATGAGCTTCCGCAGACCAGAGTGGGTCATTGTCACGACCGATGCCAGTCTGGTGGGCTGGGGCGCGGTCTGGGGCCTAGCAAAGGCCAAATTCATACGGTTTCAATCGGACAACATGACGACTGTTGCGTACATCAACCATCAGGGGGGAACAAGGAGTTCCCTAGCGATGGAAGAAGTGACCAAAATCATTCAATGGGCGGAGACTCACTCCTGCCACTTGTCTGCAATCCACATCCCAGGAGTGGAAAATTGGGAAGCGGATTTTCTGAGTCGTCAGACATTTCATCCGGGGGAGTGGGAACTCCATCCGGAAATCTTTGCCCAAATTACTCAGTTGTGGGGCATTCCAGACATGGATCTGATGGCCTCTCGTCAGAACTTCAAGGTTCCTTGCTACGGGTCCAGATCCAGGGATCCCAAGGCGACTCTAGTAGATGCACTAGTAGCACCTTGGACCTTCAAACTAGCTTATGTATTCCCACCGTTTCCTCTCATCCCCAGGCTGGTAGCCAGGATCAATCAGGAGAGGGCATCGGTGATCTTGATAGCTCCTGCGTGGCCACGCAGGACTTGGTATGCAGACCTGGTGAATATGTCATCGGCTCCACCATGGAAGCTACCTTTGAGACGGGACCTTCTTGTTCAAGGTCCGTTCGAACATCCGAATCTGGTCTCACTCCAACTGACTGCTTGGAGATTGAACGCTTGATTTTATCAAAGCGAGGTTTCTCAGATTCTGTCATTGATACTCTTGTTCAGGCCAGAAAGCCTGTAACTAGAAAAATCTACTATAAAATATGGAAAAAATATATCTGTTGGTGTGAATCTAAAGGATTCCCTTGGGACAAGATAAAAATTCCTAAGATTCTATCCTTTCTTCAAGAAGGTTTGGAGAAAGGATTATCTGCAAGTTCTTTGAAGGGACAGATTTCTGCTTTGTCTGTGTTACTTCACAAAAAGCTGGCAGCTGTGCCAGATGTTCAAGCCTTTGTTCAGGCTCTGGTTAGAATCAAGCCTGTTTACAAACCTTTGACTCCTCCTTGGAGTCTCAATTTAGTTCTTTCAGTTCTTCAGGGGGTTCCGTTTGAACCCTTACATTCCGTTGATATTAAGTTATTATCTTGGAAAGTTTTGTTTTTGGTTGCAATTTCTTCTGCTAGAAGAGTTTCAGAGTTATCTGCTCTGCAGGGTTCTCCTCCTTATCTGGTGTTCCATGCAGATAAGGTGGTTTTGCGTACTAAACCTGGTTTTCTTCCGAAAGTTGTTTCTAACAAAAACATTAACCAGGAGATAGTCGTGCCTTCTTTGTGTCCGAATCCAGTTTCAAAGAAGGAACGTTTGTTGCACAATTTGGATGTAGTTCGTGCTCTAAAATTCTATTTAGATGCTACAAAGGATTTTAGACAAACATCTTCCTTGTTTGTTGTTTATTCTGGTAAAAGGAGAGGTCAAAAAGCAACTTCTACCTCTCTCTCTTTTTGGCTTAAAAGCATCATCAGATTGGCTTACGAGACTGCCGGACGGCAGCCTCCTGAAAGAATCACAGCTCATTCCACTAGGGCCGTGGCTTCCACATGGGCCTTCAAGAACGAGGCTTCTGTTGATCAGATATGTAAGGCAGCGACTTGGTCTTCACTGCACACTTTTACTAAATTTTACAAATTTGATACTTTTGCTTCTTCTGAGGCTATTTTTGGGAGAAAGGTTTTGCAAGCCGTGGTGCCTTCCATCTAGGTGACCTGATTTGCTCCCTCCCTTCATCCGTGTCCTAAAGCTTTGGTATTGGTTCCCACAAGTAAGGATGACGCCGTGGACCGGACACACCGATGTTGGAGAAAACAGAATTTATTTTTACCTGATAAATTACTTTCTCCAACGGTGTGTCCGGTCCACGGCCCGCCCTGGTTTTTTAATCAGGTCTGATAAATTTTTTTTCTTTAACTACAGTCACCACGGTATCATATGATTTCTCCTATGCAAATATTCCTCCTTTACGTCGGTCGAATGACTGGGGAAGGCGGAGCCTAGGAGGGATCATGTGACCAGCTTTGCTGGGCTCTTTGCCATTTCCTGTTGGGGAAGAGAATATCCCACAAGTAAGGATGACGCCGTGGACCGGACACACCGTTGGAGAAAGTAATTTATCAGGTAAACATAAATTCTGTTTTCCTTCAGTTGTTTTTTATTTTTTTGTATTTTAGGAAATTATATACCACCAGTGGTTTTATTTGTACATAGAAACTGTGTTTAATAAATTTATATTTGTGGATACATTGTATTCCTCCCCTTCTTTAATCTGGTAATACTTTGCTGATTAAGCGCAAGCAACTGTGTTTTGTGAATTGGTCTGTATATATTGTGTGCTGTACATCTCTAATATTTGTGTAATGACTTGTCATTATTTTAAAGCACATACAGGTATATCATAATGCTATATATAGAGGGAAGCCTAGCAGGGACAGTTGTGTGCAATATCTGTTATGGTTAATTTAATTTTTTACCTTTTTATTTCCTCTTCTAGTATGTATACAGTAGGGATGTACATTTGAATCCTTTGTGAGGATTCAAATATGTAAATAAACAGCGGCTCGTGTCCTTCGGATTGATTCTTGTAAAATATTCCCAGTCTAAAGATTTGGATTTGCATAGATCTTAGTGGATATAAGCCGCTGCTTAATTCCACATTTTTATCCTCACGAAGGATCCGAATGTACATCCCTAGTATACAGTACTCTCTGAGGAATGCATATTTCCCCAAGCAAATATTTTATTTGTTTCAGATGGCAAGGCATATAGATGGTTCACAGGTTTAGAAGCCCATTTAAAGGGACACTGAACCCACATTTTTTATTTCATGATTCAGATAGAGCATGACATTTTAAGAAACTTTCTAATTTACTCAAATTATCAATTTTTCTTCGTTCTCTTGCTATCTTTATTTTAAAAGCAGGAATGTAAATCTTAGCAGCCAACCCATTTTAGGTTCAGTACCATGGATAGCGCTCGCTTATCGGAGGCTTACATTTACCCACCAATAAGCAAGCATAACCCATGTTCTCATCCAAAAATGGGCCGGCCCCTATGCATCAGATTTCTGCTTTTTAAATAAAGATAGCAAGATAACAAATAAAAATTGATAATAGGAGTAAATTATAAAGTTGCTTAAAATTGCATGCTCTGCCTGAATCATGAAAGAAAAAAATTGGTTTTAGTGTCCCTTTAAGTACTGAGCATGCATTGTTCTTTTAAACACACAAAATGTGCCTTTTTTATTTTTGTAAACCAGTAGGAAAAAAAGGCAAAATATCAGGAGTCAAAATCACTTGTTAAACATATTAACTGGAATTTCCATCTAGCCCTCATTTCCTCATGTTTTGGTTTTATATGAAAATTTCCAAGTAAGTGGACACTAACAAAATACATGTTGCTTTTTAATCTGTCTTGTTCTTGATATAGGAGTAATCCAATATATTTACTTATGTTTCAAAGACATGAGATAAACATTTTATTTTTTTCCTTATTCATTTCCACATTTTCATTATATCTTATCTGATACCAACATATTGTTACTTTACTCTAAGTTATTTGGCTTTTTCAGACTTTCTTCTCTCCTGTAAATTAGTTTTTTGTTGCACCTTTATTTAGCAGTTGTCGTTGGTAAATGTCTTTTTTTGTCTGTTGTGACATTGGACCTTTTTCTTATGTATGCTGCTTATTTTATCCTGCCTTCTCTTGCTGTCTGTACGTCTTCGTATTGTCTTGGATGTCTTGAAGGGATCAGAGATTTATGTCCTCCTCCTCCTCCTGGTCGGCAAGCTATCCCTCCTCCAAAACCCCGCCGCTCCAAGAAAGGTCTGTCTTTCCTGTATGCTGCCTCTATCATATGCTTTGCATGCATAATTTTTATGAATCTTTGCTTACTTACAAAAATATAATCTTATGTCATTTACTTAAGCACTAAAGTAAGTGGATAAAAAAATAGCTGCAGTTTACTATACAATATAACAATATAATACTATACAATATAACCGTATAGCCTTTAAAAGAACAGTAGACTATTTTAAAAGCAATGTTTTTGTAATGTCACATTACACTGAAAGTTTAAAATTTACTTTGCATACATAAGTTTCTCATCCCCGTAGGTGCATGTTTACTGCCCCACTACCCTTCTGTAAAGACTTGTTTACTTTTAAGTCTAATGGTTACATGCTGAAGAACTCACTCAAGCTTTCTAATGCTCTCTCCTAATCACCTCATTGGCTTTTCCTTTCAACATGGCAGGACATAAGTATGCTTCAGATTCTGTCTTGGCAGATTAGGTCAGCAAAATTATACCCTTAGAAAAAAAGCTTCTAAAAGATCATGAGAGAAAAAGAGATGCTGAATTAGATTTTCTCTGATAATGTATATGTAAATGTGTCCCCTTGTTTCTTTTAGAGTTTGGTGGTAGCAAATAGCCTCAATGCAGAACATGCAGTGATCTGAGATGTTATTGCAGAAAATGCATCATGTCTGCAGAACATATACAGGAGCTTTATCTTTGCAGCACTGCTCCACTTTAAGCTGTTCTCTTCAAACAGTGCTGTGCTCTGGCTGCACTGTGTAAGTTTTCCTCAACACAGCTCATCCAGAGAAAAGTACTATTTGAAGTGAAAAGTCAAATATGCAGTAGCACTGCAAAGCGACAGTGCATTGATTGTTGACTACTTTCAAACCTGCCCCTTGCCTTTCCCTGTCTCCAAAGCTGTTTTTCTAAATGTGAGATGTCCTTATGAGCAATTTTTATTTTTATTACTACTTTTGTATGTTAGACCAAGGGAAAAGGAAACAAATGTAATTAAGACATTTTACAATTTTTATTTTTGTCTGCAGCTAATTTGTAATGCAATTTTCGACTTCTGCACTATACTATAAAACTTTAAAGGGACATGAAACCCACACTTTTTCTTTAATTTTTCAGATGGGAAAACATTTTTTAAAAAGTTTCCAATTTGCTTTGTTCTCATGTTATTCTATGCTGAAGAGATCTAGATAGGTAGCGTAAACTACATGACAGGAAATAGTGCTGCCATCTAGTGCTCTTGCTAATGTATAACTGTTGTAAAACTGCTGTCATTTAGTGCTGCAGACACGTGCACATGCCTGAACTTACCTTCCTACTTTTCAACAAAGGATGACAAGAAAATGACAAAAAATATGATAATAGAAATAAATTGGAAAGTTGTTTAAAATTGTATGTTCTACCGGAATCATGATTGGGTTTTATGTCCCTTTAAAAATTGCTTTATTCTCCAGTTAACCAACACAATGCAATTGAACTGGTGCTGTAGTGTAACTGCCTAATTTAACATTTTATTTTATTTAAAACTGATCTGCAGAAAGTAAAAAAAAAAAGGTCTGCCTCTGGGGAATATATTCTCATGGGGCAACAAGACAGAATGTCTAGGTTATCTTTCTTTCTCCAACATAGGTGTGTCCGGTCCACGGCGTCATCCTTACTTGTGGGATATTCTCTTCCCCAACAGGAAATGGCAAAGAGCCCAGCAAAGCTGGTCACATGATCCCTCCTAGGCTCCGCCTACCCCAGTCATTCTCTTTGCCGTTGTACAGGCAACATCTCCACGGAGATGGCTTAGAGTTTTTTAGTGTTTAACTGTAGTTTTTCATTATTCAATCAAGAGTTTGTTATTTTCAAATAGTGCTGGTACGTACTATTTACTCAGAAACAGAAAAGAGATGAAGAATTCTGTTTGTATGAGGAAAATGATTTTAGCAACCGTAACTAAAATCCATGGCTGTTCCACACAGGACTGTTGAGAGCAATTAACTTCAGTTGGGGGAACAGTTTGCAGTTCCTTGCTGCTTGAGGTATGACACATTCTAACAAGACGATGTAATGCTGGAAGCTGTCATTTTCCCTATGGGATCCGGTAAGCCATGTTTATTACGATTGTAAATAAGGGCTTCATAAGGGCTTATTTAAACTGTAGACTTTTTCTGGGCTAAATCGATTGATTATTAACACATATTTAGCCTTGAGGAATCATTTTATCTGGGTATTTTGATATAATAATATCGGCAGGCACTGTTTTAGACACCTTATTCTTTAGGGGCTTTCCCAAAGCATAGGCAGAGTCTCATTTTCGCGCCGGTGTTGCGCACTTGTTTTTGAGAGGCATGGCATGCAGTCGCATGTGAGAGGAGCTCTGATACTTATAAAAGACTTCTGAAGGCGTCATTTGGTATCGTATTCCCCTTTGGGTTTGGTTGGGTCTCAGCAAAGCAGATACCAGGGACTGTAAAGGGGTTTAAAGCTTAAAACGGCTCCGGTTCCGTTATTTTAAGGGTTAAAGCTTCCAAAATTGGTGTGCAATATTTTCAAGGCTTTAAGACGCTGTGGTGAAAATTTGGTGAATTTTGAACAATTCCTTCATGTTTTTTCGCAATTGCAGTAATAAAGTGTGTTCAGTTTAAAATTTAAAGTGACAGTAACGGTTTTATTTTAAAACGTTTTTTGTACTTTCTGATCAAGTTTATGCCTGTTTAACATGTCTGAACTACCAGATAGACTGTGTTCTGAATGTGGGGAAGCCAGAATTCCTATTCATTTAAATAAATGTGATTTATGTGATAATGACAATGATGCCCAAGATGATTCCTCAAGTGAGGGGAGTAAGCATGGTACTGCATCATTCCCTCCTTCGTCTACACGAGTCTTGCCCACTCAGGAGGCCCCTAGTACATCTAGCGCGCCAATACTCCTTACTATGCAACAATTAACGGCTGTAATGGATAATTCTGTCAAAAACATTTTAGCCAAAATGAACCCTTGTCAGCGTAAGCGTGGCTGCTCTGTTTTAGTTACTGAAGAGCATGACGACGCTGATATTAATATCTCTGAAGGGCCCCTAACCCAATCTGAGGGGGCCAGGGAGGTTTTGTCTGAGGGAGAAATTACTGATTTAGGGAACATTTCTCAGCAGGCTGAATCTGATGTGATTACATTTAAATTTAAATTGGAACATCTCCGCATTTTGCTTAAGGAGGTATTATCCACTCTGGATGATTGTGAAAATTTAGTCATCCCAGAGAAACTATGTAAAATGGACAAGTTCCTAGAGGTGCCGGGGCTCCCAGAAGCTTTTCCTATACCCAAGCGGGTGGCGGACATTGTTAATAAAGAATGGGAAAGGCCCGGTATTCCTTTCGTCCCTCCCCCCATATTTAAAAAATTGTTTCCTATGGTCGACCCCAGAAAGGACTTATGGCAGTCAGTCCCCAAGGTCGAGGGAGCGGTTTCTACTTTAAACAAACGCACCACTATTCCCATAGAGGATAGTTGTGCTTTCAAAGATCCTATGGATAAAAAATTAGAAGGTTTGCTTAAAAAGATGTTTGTTCAGCAGGGTTACCTTCTACAACCCATTTCATGCATTGTCCCTGTCACTACTGCCGCATATTTCTGGTTTGATGAACTGCTTAAGGTGCTCGATAGTGACTCTCCTCCTTATGAGGAGATTATGGACAGAATCAATGCTCTCAAATTGGCTAATTCTTTCACTCTAGACGCCTCTTTGCAATTGGCTAAGTTAGCGGCTAAGAACTCTGGGTTTGCTATTGTGGCGCGCAGAGCGCTTTGGTTGAAATCTTGGTCGGCTGATGCGTCTTCCAAGAACAAGCTACTAAACATTCCTTTCAAGGGGAAAACGTTGTTTGGTCCTGACTTGAAAGAGATTATCTCTGATATCACTGGGGGTAAGGGCCACGCCCTTCCTCAGGATCGGCCTTTCAAGGCAAAAAATAGACCTAATTTTCGTCCCTTTCGTAAAAACGGACCAGCCCAAGGTGCTACGTCCTCTAAGCAAGAGGGTAATACTGCTCAGGCCAAGCCAGCTTGGAGACCAATGCAAGGCTGGAACAAGGGAAAGCAGGCCAAGAAACCTGCCACTGCTACCAAGACAGCATGAAATATTGGCCCCCGATCCGGGACCGGATCTGGTGGGGGGCAGACTCTCTCTCTTCGCTCAGGCTTGGGCAAGAGATGTTCTGGATCCTTGGGCGCTAGAAATAGTCTCCCAGGGTTATCTTCTGGAATTCAAGGGACTTCCCCCAAGGGGGAGGTTCCACAGGTCGCAGTTGTCTTCAGACCACATAAAAAGACAGGCGTTCTTACATTGTGTAGAAGACCTGTTAAAAATGGGAGTGATTCATCCTGTTCCATTAAGAGAACAAGGGATGGGGTTCTACTCCAATCTGTTCATAGTTCCCAAAAAAGAGGGAACGTTCAGACCAATCCTAGATCTCAAGATCTTAAACAAATTTCTCAAGGTCCCATCGTTCAAGATGGAAACCATTCGAACTATCCTTCCTTCCATCCAGGAAGGTCAATTCATGACCACGGTGGATTTAAAGGATGCGTATCTACATATTCCTATCCACAAGGAACATCATCGGTTCCTAAGGTTTGCATTTCTGGACAAACATTACCAGTTCGTGGCGCTTCCTTTCGGATTAGCCACTGCTCCAAGGATTTTCACAAAGGTACTAGGGTCCCTTCTAGCGGTGCTAAGACCAAGGGGCATTGCAGTAGTACCTTACCTGGACGACATTTTGATTCAAGCGTCGTCCCTTCCTCAAGCAAAGGCTCACACGGACATTGTCCTGGCCTTTCTCAGATCTCACGGCTGGAAAGTGAACGTGGAAAAGAGTTCTCTATCCCCGTCAACAAGGGTTCCCTTCTTGGGAACAATTATAGACTCCTTACAAATGAGGATCTTTCTAACAGAAGCCAGAAAAACAAAGCTTCTGGACTCTTGTCGGATACTTCATTCCGTTCCTCTTCCTTCCATAGCTCAGTGCATGGAAGTGATCGGGTTGATGGTGGCGGCGATGGACATAGTTCCTTTTGCGCGCATTCATCTAAGACCATTACAACTGTGCATGCTCAGTCAGTGGAATGGGGACTATACAGACTTGTCTCCGAAGATACAAGTAAATCAGAGGACCAGAGACTCACTCCGTTGGTGGCTGTCCCTGGACAATCTGTCTCAAGGGATGATGTTCCACAGACCAGAGTGGGTCATTGTCACGACCGACGCCAGTCTGATAGGCTGGGGCGCGGTCTGGGGATCCCTGAAAGCTCAGGGTCTTTGGTCTCGGGAAGAATCTCTTCTACCGATAAATATTCTGGAACTGAGAGCGATATTCAATGCTCTCCAGGCCTGGCCCCAGCTTGCGAGGACCAGGTTCATACGGTTTCAATCAGACAACATGACGACTGTTGCGTACATCAACCATCAGGGGGGAACAAGGAGTTCCCTAGCGATGGAAGAAGTAACCAAAATTATTCTTTGGGCGGAGTCTCACTCCTGCCACCTGTCTGCTATCCACATCCCAGGAGTGGAAAATTGGGAAGCGGATTTTCTGAGTCGTCAGACATTGCATCCGGGGGAGTGGGAACTCCATCCGGAAATCTTTGCCCAAGTCACTCACCTGTGGGGCATTCCAGACATGGATCTGATGGCCTCTCGTCAGAACTTCAAAGTTCCTTGCTACGGGGCCAGATCCAGGGATCCCAAGGCGGCTCTAGTGGATGCACTAGTAGCACCTTGGACCTTCAATCTAGCTTATGTGTTCCCGCCATTTCCTCTCATTCCCAGGCTGATAGCCAGGATCAAGCAGGAGAGGGCGTCGGTGATCTTGATAGCTCCTGCGTGGCCACGCAGGACTTGGTATGCAGATCTGGTGAATATGTCATCGGCTCCACCTTGGAAGCTACCTTTGAGACGAGACCTTCTTGTTCAGGGTCCGTTCGAACATCCGAATCTGGTTTCACTCCAGCTGACTGCTTGGAGATTGAACGCTTGATTTTATCGAAGCGAGGATTCTCAGATTCTGTGATCGATACTCTTGTTCAGGCCAGAAAGCCTGTGACTAGAAAGATTTACCACAAAATTTGGAAAAAATATATCTGTTGGTGTGAATCTAAAGGATTCCCTTGGGACAAGGTTAAGATTCCTAGGATTCTATCCTTCCTTCAAGAAGGATTGGAAAAAGGATTATCTGCAAGTTCCCTGAAGGGACAGATTTCTGCCTTGTCGGTATTACTTCACAAAAAGCTGGCAGCTGTGCCAGATGTTCAAGCCTTTGTTCAGGCTCTGGTTAGAATCAAGCCTGTTTACAAACCTTTGACTCCTCCTTGGAGTCTCAATTTAGTTCTTTCAGTTCTTCAGGGGGTTCCGTTTGAACCCTTACATTCCGTTGATATTAAGTTATTATCTTGGAAAGTTTTGTTTTTAGTTGCGATTTCTTCTGCTAGAAGAGTCTCAGAATTATCTGCTCTGCAGTGTTCTCCTCCTTATCTGGTGTTCCATGCAGATAAGGTGGTTTTACGTACTAAACCTGGTTTTCTTCCAAAAGTTGTTTCTAACAAAAACATTAACCAGGAGATTATCGTACCTTCTCTGTGTCCAAAACCAGTTTCAAAGAAGGAACGTTTGTTGCACAATTTGGATGTTGTTCGCGCTCTAAAATTCTATTTAGATGCTACAAAGGATTTTAGACAAACATCTTCCTTGTTTGTTGTTTATTCAGGTAAAAGGAGAGGTCAAAAAGCAACTTCTACCTCTCTCTCTTTTTGGATTAAAAGCATCATCAGATTGGCTTACGAGACTGCCGGACGGCAGCCTCCCGAAAGAATCACAGCTCATTCCACTAGGGCTGTGGCTTCCACATGGGCCTTCAAGAACGAGGCTTCTGTTGATCAGATATGTAGGGCAGCGACTTGGTCTTCACTGCACACTTTTACCAAATTTTACAAGTTTGATACTTTTGCTTCTTCTGAGGCTATTTTTGGGAGAAAGGTTTTGCAAGCCGTGGTGCCTTCCATTTAGGTGACCTGATTTGCTCCCTCCCTTCATCCGTGTCCTAAAGCTTTGGTATTGGTTCCCACAAGTAAGGATGACGCCGTGGACCGGACACACCTATGTTGGAGAAAACAGAATTTATGTTTACCTGATAAATTACTTTCTCCAACGGTGTGTCCGGTCCACGGCCCGCCCTGGTTTTTTTAATCAGGTCTGATATTTTATTTTCTTTAACTACAGTCACCACGGTACCATATGGTTTCTCCTATGCAAATATTCCTCCTTAACGTCGGTCGAATGACTGGGGTAGGCGGAGCCTAGGAGGGATCATGTGACCAGCTTTGCTGGGCTCTTTGCCATTTCCTGTTGGGGAAGAGAATATCCCACAAGTAAGGATGACGCCGTGGACCGGACACACCGTTGGAGAAAGTAATTTATCAGGTAAACATAAATTCTGTTTTTATTGCAAATGTATGCCTCTGTGACTTAATCATTCTCCCCCCTGTTAAGTCAGAGGATATGCACTTGTGCGGCTTACCTGTACTGTATTGTAAAGGCAATTCCATATACTTTCCTGAACTTGTAACACATTTTTTACAGGGCCACACATGATGCAGATGGTACCCAGACCCCCCTAGTTAAGTCCCTGACATTGTGTCACCTTACTGCATTGTGTACAATTGTGTGCCCCTTTTTTATGGGATACCTTTTTCACTTCCTGCATCTTTATATTACAATGCTTCTTATAGACATACTTTTCTTATCAGACATTAGTGGAAACAATTTATTATTTAAGATATATCTCACAAAATTTACCAATGATGGGTTTGTTTGTTTTTTTAATAATACCATATGTGGCCTCTACTGAACTGAAACACTGAGTAAGGTTAAATTACATGTTCTTAATGAAAAATTACAATTTGTAGGTTTTATATATAAAACTTAATTAACAAATAAACAATATTCATTCAACATAATCCAAATATCTAAAAAAAATGTATCTCTCTTATGCTATAAGGGATATAAGTATGTCCTTCACAGCCATTAGTTTGTCAAATGTTAAGACAAAATACATAAGTAATTTATGTATTGTCACCAAGCTATATAATAGTACAACATGTTGACATAACTTGGCTTTACTTTAGAAGCAGTTACTGTTCTTTTCAGTTGGATAGGAAACTGATTTTTAAGGCAAAATACATATAAGTTCATATATTTTCATTGAATATGAACTTCGGCTTTAGTTTCACTGCTCTCATTCATATGGAAAAACATAATTTATGCTTACCTGATAAATTCCTTTCTTCTGTTGTGTGATCAGTCCACGGGTCATCATTACTTCTGGGATATAACTCCTCCCCAACAGGAAATGCAAGAGGATTCACCCAGCAGAGCTGCATATAGCTCCTCCCCTCTACGTCAGTCCCAGTCATTCGACCAAGAATCAACGAGAAAGGAGTAACCAAGGGTGAAGTGGTGACTGGAGTATAATTTAAAAGATATTTACCTGCCTTAAAACAGGGCGGGCCGTGGACTGATCACACAACAGAAGAAAGGAATTTATCAGGTAAGCATAAATTATGTTTTCTTCTGTTATGTGTGATCAGTCCACGGGTCATCATTACTTCTGGGATACCAATACCAAAGCAAAAGTACACGGATGACGGGAGGGATAGGCAGGCTCATTATACAGAAGGAACCACTGCCTGAAGAACCTTTCTCCCAAAAATAGCCTCCGAAGAAGCAAAAGTGTCAAATTTGTAAAATTTGGAAAAAGTATGAAGCGAAGACCAAGTTGCAGCCTTGCAAATCTGTTCAACAGAGGCCTCATTCTTAAAGGCCCAAGTGGAAGCCACAGCTCTAGTGGAGTGAGCTGTAATTCTTTCAGGAGGCTGCTGTCCAGCAGTCTCATAGGCTAAACGTATTATGCTACGAAGCCAAAAAGAGAGAGAGGTAGCAGAAGCTTTTTGACCTCTCCTCTGTCCAGAATAAACGACAAACAGGGAAGAAGTTTGGCGAAAATCTTTAGTTGCCTGCAAGTAGAACTTGAGGGCACGAACTACATCCAGATTGTGTAGAAGACGTTCCTTCTTTGAAGAAGGATTTGGACACAAGGATGGAACAACAATCTCTTGATTGATATTCCTGTTAGTGACTACCTTAGGTAAGAACCCAGGTTTAGTACGCAGAACTACCTTGTCTGAGTGAAAAATCAGATAAGGAGAATCACAATGTAAGGCTGATAACTCAGAGACTCTTCGAGCCGAGGAAATAGCCATTAAAAACAGAACTTTCCAAGATAACAATTTTATATCAATGGAATGAAGGGGTTCAAACGGAACACCCTGTAAAACGTTAAGAACTAAGTTTAAACTCCATGGCGGAGCAACAGCTTTAAACACAGGCTTGATCCTAGTTAAAGCCTGACAAAAGGCCTGGACGTCTGGATTTTCTGACAGACGCCTGTGTAACAAGATGGACAGAGCTGAAATCTGTCCCTTTAATGAACTAGCTGATAAACCCTTTTCTAAACCTTCTTGTAGAAAGGACAATATCCTAGCGATCCTAACCTTACTCCAGGAGTAACCTTTGGATTCGCACCAGTATAGGTATTTACGCCATATTTTATGGTAAATCCTTCTGGTAACAGGCTTCCTAGCCTGTATCAGGGTATCAATAACCGACTCAGAAAAACCACGTTTTGATAAAATCAAGCGTTCAATTTCCAAGCAGTCAGCTTCAGAGAAGTTAGATTTTGATGTTTGAATGGACCCTGTATCAGAAGGTCCTGTCTTAGAGGTAGAGACCAAGGCGGACAGGATGACATGTCCACTAGATCTGCATACCAAGTCCTGCGTGGCCATGCAGGCGCTATTAGAATCACTGATGCTCTCTCCTGTTTGATTTTGGCAATCAATCGAGGAAGCAGCGGGAAGGGTGGAAACACATAAGCCATCCCGAAGTTCCAAGGTGCTGTCAAAGCATCTATCAGAACCGCTCCCGGATCCCTGGATCTGGACCCGTAGAGAGGAAGTTTGGCGTTCTGGCGAGACGCCATGAGATCTATCTCTGGTTTGCCCCAACGTCGAAGTATTTGGGCAAAGACCTCCGGATGAAGTTCCCACTCCCCCGGATGAAAAGTCTGGCGACTCAAGAAATCCGCCTCCCAGTTCTCCACTCCCGGGATGTGGATTGCTGACAGGTGGCAAGAGTGAGACTCTGCCCAGCGAATTATCTTTGATACTTCCATCATTGCTAGGGAGCTTCTTGTCCCTCCCTGATGGTTGATGTAAGCTACAGTCGTGATGTTGTCCGACTGAAATCTGATGAACCCCCGAGTTGTTAATTGGGGCCAAGCCAGAAGGGCATTGAGAACTGCTCTCAATTCCAGGATGTTTATTGGAAGGAGACTCTCCTCCTGATTCCATAGTCCCTGAGCCTTCAGAGAATTCCAGACAGCGCCCCAACCTAGTAGGCTGGCGTCTGTTGTTACAATTGTCCAGTCTGGCCTGCTGAATGGCATCCCCCTGGACAGGTGTGGCCGATAAAGCCACCATAGAAGAGAATTTCTGGTCTCTTGATTCAGATTCAGAGTAGGGGACAAATCTGAGTAATCCCCATTCCACTGACTTAGCATGCACAATTGCAGCGGTCTGAGGTGTAGGCGTGCAAAAGGTACTATGTCCATTGCCGCTACCATTAAGCCGATCACCTCCATGCATTGAGCTACTGACGGGTGTTGAATGGAATGAAGGACACGGCATGCATTTTGAAGCTTTGTTAACCTGTCTTCTGTCAGGTAAATCTTCATTTCTACAGAATCTATAAGAGTCCCCAAGAATGGAACTCTTGTGAGAGGAAAAAGAGAACTCTTCTTTTCGTTCACTTTCCATCCATGCGACCTTAGAAATGCCAGAACTAACTCTGTATGAGACTTGGCAGTTTGAAAGCTTGAAGCTTGTATTAGAATGTCGTCTAGGTACGGAGCTACCGAAATCCCTCGCGGTCTTAGTACCGCCAGAAGGGCACCCAGAACCTTTGTGAAGATTCTTGGAGCCGTAGCCAATCCGAATGGAAGAGCTACAAACTGGTAGTGCCTGTCTAAGAAGGCAAACCTTAGATACCGGTGATGATCTTTGTGAATCGGTATGTGAAGGTAAGCATCTTTTAAATCCACTGTGGTCATGTACTGACCCTTTTGGATCATGGGTAAAATTGTCCGAATAGTTTCCATTTTGAACGATGGAACTCTTAGGAATTTGTTTAGAATCTTTAAATCTAAGATTGGCCTGAAAGTTCCCTCTTTTTTGGGAACCACAAACAGGTTTGAGTAGAACCCTTGTCCTTGTTCCGACCGCGGAACCGGATGGATCACTCCCATTAATAACAGATCTTGTACACAGCGTAGAAACGCTTCTTTCTTTATCTGGTTTGTTGACAACCTTGACAGATGAAATCTCCCTCTTGGGGGAGATAATTTGAAGTCTAGAAGGTATCCCTGAGATATGATCTCTAGCGCCCAGGGATCCTGAACATCTCTTGCCCAGGCCTGGGCGAAGAGAGAAAGTCTGCCCCCCACTAGATCCGGTCCCGGATCGGGGGCTCTCGGTTCATGCTGTCTTTGGGGCAGCAGCAGGTTTCCTGGCCTGCTTGCTCTTGTTCCAGGACTGGTTAGGCTTCCAGCCTTGCCTGTAACGAGCAACAGCTCCCTCCTGTTTTGGTGCAGTGGAGGTTGATGCTGCTCCTGTTTTGAAATTCCGAAAGGGACGAAAATTAGACTGTCTAGCCTTAGCTTTGGCTTTGTCTTGAGGTAGGGCGTGGCCCTTACCTCCTGTAATGTCAGCGATAATTTCTTTCAAACCGGGCCCAAATAAAGACTGCCCCTTGAAAGGTATATTAAGTAATTTGGACTTAGAAGTAACATCAGCTGACCAGGATTTTAGCCACAGCGCCCTACGTGCCTGTATGGCGAATCCTGAGTTCTTAGCCGTAAGTTTGGTTAAATGTACTACGGCCTCCGAAATGAATGAATTAGCTAGTTTAAGGACTCTAAGCCTGTCCGTAATGTCGTCTAGCGTAGATGAACTAAGGTTCTCTTCCAGAGACTCAATCCAAAATGCTGCCGCAGCCGTAATCGGCGCGATACATGCAAGGGGTTGCAATATAAAACCTTGTTGAACAAACATTTTCTTAAGGTAACCCTCTAATTTTTTATCCATTGGATCTGAAAAAGCACAGCTATCCTCCACCGGGATAGTGGTACGCTTAGCTAAAGTAGAAACTGCTCCCTCCACCTTAGGGACCGTTTGCCATAAGTCCCGAGTGGTGGTGTCTATTGGAAACATCTTTCTAAATATTGGAGGGGGTGAGAACGGCACACCGGGTCTATCCCACTCCTTAGTAACAATTTCAGTTAGTCTCTTAGGTATAGGAAAAACGTCAGTACTCGCCGGTACCGCAAAGTATTTATCCAACCTACACAGTTTCTCTGGTATTGCAACGGTGTTACAATCATTGAGAGCTGCTAAGACCTCCCCTAGTAATACACGGAGGTTCTCCAATTTAAATTTAAAATTTGAAATATCTGAATCCAATCTGTTTGGATCAGAACCATCACCTACAGAATGAAGCTCTCCGTCCTCATGCTCTGCAAGCTGTGACGCAGTATCAGACATGGCCCTAGTATTGTCAGCGCACTCTGTTCTCACCCCAGAGTGATCACGCTTGCCTCTTAGTTCTGGTAATTTAGACAAAACTTCAGTCATAACAGTAGCCATATCTTGTAATGTTATCTGTAATGGCCGCCCAGATGTACTAGGCGCCATAATATCACGCACCTCCCGGGCGGGAGATGCAGGTACTGCCGCGTGAGGCGAGTTAGTCGGCATAACTCTCCCCTCGCTGTTTGGTGAAATTTGTTCAAATTGTACAGATTGACTTTTATTTAAAGTAGCATCAATACAGTTAGTACATAAATTTCTATTGGGCTCCACCTTGGCATTGGAACAAATGACACAGATATCTTCCTCTGAGTCAGACATGTTTAACACACTAGCAATAAACTTGCAACTTGGTTATAATCTTTTTTAGCAAAAACGTACTGTGCCTCAAAGAGGTACTAAACGATTAAATGACAGTTGAAATAATGAACTGAAAAAACAGTTATAGCATCAAACTTTAAAACAACACAACTTTTAGCAAAGGTTTGTTCCCATTAGAAAAATAACAATAATTAAATTTGACATAAAAATTACAGAGCAACGTTTTTATTCACAGTCAATATAAAATTCTCACAGCTCTGCTGAGAGAATCTACCTCCCTCCAAAGAAGTTTGAAGACCCCTGAGATCTGTCAGAGATGAACCGGATCATGCAGGAAATATAAGAGTAACTGACTGGAATTTTTTGATGCGTAGCAAAGAGCGCCAAAAACGGCCCCTCCCCCTCACACACAGCAGTGAAGAGAAACGAAACTGTCACAATTAAAACCAAACAACTGCCAAGTGGAAAATAATGCCCAAATATTTATTCACTCAGTACCTCAGAAATGTAAACGATTCTACATTCCAGCAAAAACGTTTAACATGATAAATACTTATTAAAAGGATTAGTGACTTTTAACAGAGTAGTTCCGGTGAAATACCATCCCCAGAATACTGAAGTGTATACATACATGTCATTATAACGGTATGGCAGGATTTTCTCATCAATTCCATTCAGAAAATAAAAACTGCTACATACCTCAATGCAGATTCATCTGCCCGCTGTCCCCTGATCTGAAGCTTTTACCTCCCTCAGATGGCCGAGAACAGCAATATGATCTTAACTACTCCGGTTAAAATCATAGTAAAAAACTCTGGTAGATTCTTCCTCAAACTCTGCCAGAGAAGTAACAACACGCTCCGGTGTTATTGTAAAATAACAAACTTTTGATTGAAGTCATAAAAACTAAGTATAATCACCATAGTCCTCTCACACATCCTATCTAGTCGTTGGGTGCAAGAGAATGACTGGGACTGACGTAGAGGGGAGGAGCTATATGCAGCTCTGCTGGGTGAATCCTCTTGCATTTCCTGTTGGGGAGGAGTTATATCCCAGAAGTAATGATGACCCGTGGACTGATCACACATAACAGAAGAAATAATAATATCAACATATGACATCAATCTCTAAATTACATCACATATAGAAATGTTTGTATCTTTAATACAAAACATACTGAAATGTTCCAAAGGATTGAGTGTTTTATCAACATATATTGCCATGGGTGAGAGAACCAAGCCAGTACTATACAGGATAATGATAAAAACAAAAATCTAAACAAAATCACAGAATATTATTTGTGAGTGAATATAATACAGTTTCATGATCACAAATACAAGTATCATTAAATCAAAAAGTTCTGGTACAATTTGCAAAATACTTTTTTAAGGTGTTAAATAATTTGTAATTGATTTCCCCTGAAAATAGGTCCATAAGAAGCATGTTGATAAAGGCATTGATGGATGAAGCCAAATATGTTAATATTAAATGGATGTTTTGATGTATAAATTGTGCACAGTGTTCTATGGTTATTCGGGGTGAAATGTTTTATCATTCTAATTCAGCCAGTTCATACAATATTCTTGGTAACTTAAATTCTATTTGTGTGGATTCATTTTATGTTGGAGAAACAACAGAATCCATGAAACTTTGTGTTACTCAATATAAACCCACATTAAAAATAAATAACATTTGGAGCATGTTAAAACATGTTTGTTTTATTCCAAATTAATAGCATATTTAAAATTGCAGGTTATACATGTTGTCCCTTAACTGACGCGAGTGTGAGAGAACTATTAATAACTTGTGCTTTCATCATTTAGATGCATACAATTTTTAAAAAGTTTCCAATTTACTTCTGTTATCAATTTTGCTTATGGTATTCTTTGTTGAAGAGATACCTAGTTGCACATCTGAAACAATACATTATTTCAAAACGACTGCTATATAGTGCTAGAGACGTTCATACTCCTGAACATACATCCCTGCCTTTAAATAAAGGATACCAAGTGAACAAAGTCAATTTGATAATACAAGTAAATTGGAAAGAACATTTTTGGGTTTCATGTAGATTTACTAAGCTAATGCATTTGTTATGTGCTAAACCTTTTATGGACTTTCATGGATCTAGTCCTTGGGAGTCTGGGTTACTCACAATGTATGCAAGACAGCTATACACTTATACTTGACATTCTATGATTCTGTGGTCTCTGAATGTCACCAGTGCCCCATGTGACAAGTGATGAATGGTTACTTGCTATAAAATGTTTGTATTGTATCTAAGTTTTTTATTTCTTCTTGTTGTTTTGTGCTTTGGTCTTTGCCATTACGAGTCAATTCATATGTTCCAGATTCATCTCTACATTTTTGACTTTTTTGTTCCTTTCTATATTTCCGTCATATTTCAATATTATTATTTCCCCTTTCTCTCTCTCTCCTCACTCCTCCCTCTCTCACTTTCTGCTCTCCCAGTCTGCACTTGTCACTGTGCATATGCATACCTATAATAATAATCTGTAGCCCTCTCTTTCTTAATATCTTATCAGTCTGTCTTTCATAAGCACACACAAACAGTGCCTCCCTGTTAAATTTATCAAAGTGAGAATAAGGAAATGCTCACGTTTTATCGCCAAAAAAAACCCATTGCAAATTATATCACCATATTTATAAAGGTTTATGCACCAATAAAGTCGCAACTTTTCATATGTGCAAACAAATCGATTTATGTTCATTCAGAAATCTTTATGTGAATAAGTTGTCTGAAAATGCCTAATTCTTGTATTCTATTAGCATTTTAAAATGCCCCTATTTATTCTCACTTTTCACGTATTTATGAAAAGTGGCGCATGTAACATTCATTGTTTTTAATTTTGCTAATATGTAGGTTGCAAGGTAGTGAAAGAGCCATATTGTTGTTTTACTGGAGTTACAATGGATAATTTTCTTTTTTTTGTTGTAATGACAGTTTCTGGAGTTAGAAATAACCCACAACAAATCGCTAAAAAATATAAGGAACAATAAAAGATTGCAAAGAAAGAACAAGTGAATAAAAGATTGCAAAGAAAAAGTGACTTGAATATGGCAGAAAATTATCTTACAGCGGAAAAAGCAACCATTCTCTTAAATAATGGCCAAATAAATGGGTTGAATAAAAGAAACTTTATTAATTTTATTCCTGCACTTACATCATGTGATAACATTAATCTCTTTTAATAGGATGGATAATTATTATAATTTCCTGTTACAAAAAAGTGTATAACGCGTGATTAATAAAGTTAATAGTGTTCTGCAACAGGACATCCTTTTGCTTGTCAAAGCAATTTCCATGTGCACGCAACAACTCTGTTTTTTTTTATAAATATCTGCGAATTTTACGTTTTTACTTCATGCGATCTGTCGCAAATGTGCTTAGGATTTTTATAGGCACATTATTACCTATTGGTATGTGTTCCTTCTTAGTGCTTTTCTAAATATATAAAGTAGCATCAAACCAGAAACCTTCACAATGTTCTGCATCTAAGTAATTTGTTTCCATTATTACTGATTCTGCAAGAGGTCCTCTGTTAGTGATCCATATAGCAAGCGTGAAACAGAGGGCCTTGCATTGAAAGAGCAGGGATTTATCTCTAAAAATGTTATTTAAAAAAGCTAACAAGAAGTGAATGAGAAGTTGAATGGCAGTAGTCTCCAGAATTCTTTTTGTCTGTTCCTTTTTGTAAACTCCCATTGTTTGTAAGCAGTCTCTAAAATGTAGAAATAGGTCAGCGGTCTTACAAAATATATTTTTTTTCCTTTTAAAGTTATGCCACGGCTCTGCTGTATATCACTGAAACTGAAATGTAAAATTATATGCCTGTTGTGTCCTTGAATAAATACAGGTTGCTACATATTCTACAAGAAGGAGAAAAAAAATGAAGAGACTTTAGAGCAACTGTATTTCCTCAGTAGTCTAAATAAGAATGTCAAAATAACAGTAACCCAGTCAATTATGCAATGTATCATCAAAACCGTTCTGTAGCAACAGATATTATAAGTGTTAAGGGTATATTTAACAAGAGCATTATATAGTTTATAGGCAGATAATACAGTATCCACAATCTAGTGTT
This sequence comes from Bombina bombina, assembly GCF_027579735.1. Lineage (NCBI taxonomy): Eukaryota > Metazoa > Chordata > Amphibia > Anura > Bombinatoridae > Bombina > Bombina bombina. The sequence continues at coordinate 291,380,281 of NC_069501.1, forward strand.
TATGCAGATTAGCATCTTTCACAAGAATAAATCCGGCTCCGAAAAGAGCCAAATGCCACAAGCGGTCTTCTTCTTTTGCATTCGGACCTTTACGAAGCATCCACATGGACATCCCTATTTTCTAATATTGGACTGTCAATGATTACATTTTTGTTCTATAACAATATTATAAGTATGTTTTTTTGTTTATGTCTTCTAAAACTAAGACTAAACAAGACCTTATAAAGTATATTAATTGACTTGTTGACTGTGTCTTTCATATATCTTAAAACTGTTCATTTAGTGGTCTTGTCATGGACCAGGGAAAGTAAATTGCCCCATATAAGTGTGATTGCTTTTTTTTATACCCAACTCAATAACAATTGTTTTTTATTACTATTTTGTAATACATCATATGTATTTATTTTATTTTTACTTTCTCCATATGGTTAAAATGTGCAGATATAGTATATTCTCTCTAGTTCTTACCATGTATGCTTATGATATGTAGCAATACAAATTCAGTTGTTCATTAGATTTATTCCTGTCAACCACTGACCTTTTTTTCTTAGGTTAAAGGGATATGAAACACCAATTTCTTTCTAATGACACGGTGAGTCCACTGATCATCTAATTACTATTGGGAATATTACTCCTGCTCAGCAGGAGGTGGCAAAGAGCACCACAGCAAAGCTGTTAAATATCACCTCCCTTCCCTCCATCCCCAGTCATTCTCTTTGCCTACGTTAGAGCAAGGAAGTGGTAAGTGGAAGAAGTCTAAAGGTAAGTGCTAACTTTTTTTTTCTGGGACACATTGCAGAAAATAAAAGGATGGCACTTTAAAATACGATTGTGGACAAGAGACATTTGCCTATTGTTAGGGGGATCAATTTATTAATGGCAGCAATAGCAGGCACTGGGGACGAGGAGACTCATGGCTCAGTAGGTGGTGGTTTTGTTGTTAGTTTACTCCCGACGGCTTTAGTAATACATTTGGCTGAACGGGAGGTTAACGTTGTTACACCCACGATGGGTGGGTTAGCTGAGGCGGCAATTTCTGTTGCGCGCATTTTTCCTCCTACACTTCCTGTGTTCCGGAGCGGAGAAATAGCTTTGTCACAGATATAGCAGCGTTGCGGTTACCGGACTACAATTTACAGAAAAATAGAAGTTGAGTCCGGTTTATCTAGCAGAATAGTCACTCCGTTTGCATTCAGGCAGGTAAGCACCTCAACAAAGCTAAGCTGAAGTGTAGAGGTTGTCCGGAGTGTTTTTTTTTGGGGACTTTATAAACATATATAGGCAGGGGAAGCGGTCAATCTCCCTATTATATAAGATACTCTTGGCCAAGCAAGGCCAATTAAATATAGAACAACTATCAGCATATTGGTCAAAATATTTTGAAGAGAGTAACTATGATAATATCAAGAAAGGTTTCTTGTGGATAACCACGGCCCCTATACGTTCCACATGGAAAGAATCGCATTTAAAGCTCCTCAATAATACCTATATTTCACCAAAGAGACTGGCTAAATGGAACACAGGCCATTCAGGTTGTTTTTACAAATGCTCTGGTCCGGGGGCTGACCTACTGCATTGCTTTTGGTCCTGCCCTAAAATATGTAAATTTTGGCAGAAAATTAATTATTGGTTAAATAAGTATGTATTGAATTTCCCTTCTTTTACACCAGCTAGAATCTTCTTGCTCCATACAGAGGATCGAAATCGGGGTACCATTAATACTATAATTTTATTGGTACGTAACCTAATTTTGAGAAATTGGAAGAGTGAAAAGGCCCCTTCATTTCGAGCATTTATTGAAGCACTTAAATCACAAATTATTTTCGAACAACATAATATAATTAATGCACAGAATAGACAAATCCAAAACTTTTTTAATAACTGGCTGAGGATTATTCAATCATTCCCCATTTCTACACAATACATGTTGACTAAAAAGTTCCATAAATCGGATTATTTTGAGGGCCTTATATTAAGAGGTCTTTTTCCAAGCTCTTGGTATTAAAGAGGGTACTGCAGATTTTGAGCATAGACCAGTGTTGAGGGGCTGTGGGAGAGAGGAGAGAGAGAGGGTAGGGGCCGGTTTTGCCTTTTTTTTTTTTTTTTTTTCTCTCGTTTACTGGTTTTCGAATAGGTACATTTAAGTGTGTTATGATCCTATGTTTATTTTTCAAATTAGGTTATGTAAAGTCTGTGGTAAGAAAAGGAAGGGAAGAGGGAAAGGGGGATAGGATTTAAAAAGGAAAAAATTAGAGAAATATCCCAGTAGTATATACATAGAATCAAGAGAACCACTTTGGGGTAAAATTTAATGTTGTATAAAGTCTAGAATGCTATAATTATATCCGCTGATTCTATGTTTTTCTTTTTTTTATTATTATCATTTTATGTCATACTGTATGTGGGCCTGCGTGGTGCACTAACTATAATGTGATTTATTTTTTTTATTTTGTTGACATGTACTGCTGGTTATAAATAAACTTATAAAAAAAAAAAGAGAGAACTTTGCAGCATTACAGGAATAGACTTTTTCCTGAGCCAACAATTGTGTAAGGCGGATGCTGTTCAGGAGTCTTCTGACAATGTCCCAAAATTTATCGTCCATACAGCCAGTGCCCTGCACTTCCTCTCTTACTCCACCTGGAGTTACGTTGCAAGACATCACTTCCCTCATGTCCTCAGCGGTATCTGATGCGTTGCTGCAGGGAAAGCGCAAGAGGAAATGTAAACAACCAGTGAGTAAGGTTGCTGACACAGTCGTGGCTATTCCGAATGTCTCCTCCTAGAAATCTGAGGAGGAGGATACTTTGGTATCATCTGAGGGTGAAATCTCACTCAGACAGTGTAATTCCTTCTGCTGATACTGAAGTTGTATCTTTCAGGTTTAAGCTCGAACACCTCCGTTTGTTACTTAAGGAGGTTTTGGCTACCCTTGACGACTCCGACACTACTGTCGTAGTCAATTCTAAGAAGTCTAGTAAACTAAACAAGTACTTTGATGTACCTTCCATGGTGGAGGTTTTCCCTGTACCAGCTAGAGCTACAGAGATTATTACTAAGGAATGGGAGAGACCGGGTATCCCTTTTTCTCCATCCCCTATATTTAAAAAGATGTTTTCTATAGCAGACTCTATCAAGGAGTCTTGGCCGACGGTTCCTAAGGTGGAAGGGGCAATTTACACTTTAGCTAAGAGGACCACTATTCCCATAGAGGATAGTTGTTCCTTTAAAGATTTGATGGATAAGAAGTTGGAGAGGTTGCTCAATAAGATGTATGTACAGGGTTTACAATGGCAACCTGTGGTGTGTATTGCTACCGTCACTAGTGCGGCGGCATACTGGTTTGATGTGTTGTCTCGAGGAAATCCAGGATAGGATCAAGGCCCTTAAATTGGCCAATTCTTTTATTACAGATGCTTCCCTACAGGTTATTAAGCTGGGAGCAAAGATTTCCTGGTTTGCCGTACTTGCCCGCAGAGCCTTATGGTTAAAATCCTGGTCTGCGGATGTGTCTTCTAAGTCTAAGCTTTTGGCGATTCCTTACAATGGTAAGACCTTGTTTGGGCCGGGATTGGCGGAAATTATTTCTGACATTATGGGAGGAAAGGGTAATTTCCTCCCTTAGGATAAGAGGAATAAGCAGAAAGGACGGCAGAGTAATTTTCGTTCCTTTCGAAACTTCAAGGGTAAACCCTGCTCTCCCTCTACCAAGCAGGAACAGTCCAAGCCTTCCTGGAGGTCCAACCAGTCTCGGAACAAGGGAAAGCAATCTAATAAGCCCGCAATTGACTCAAAGTCAGCATGAAGGGACTGCCCCCAATCCGGGACCGGATCTTGTGGGGGGGCAGACTTTCTTTCTTCGCTCAGGTTTGGGTTCGGGATGTTCAGGATCCCTGGGCGGTGGACATCGTGTCCCAGGGATACAAACTAGAATTCAAGACCTTTCCTCCCAGGGGCAGGTTTCTGCTTTCAAGATTATCTGTAGACCAGGTAAAAAGAGAGGCATTCTTACACTGTGTTCGGGACCTTTCCGACCAGGGAGTGATAGTTCCTGTTCCAATGCAAGAACAGGGTATGGGGTTTTACTCCAATCTGTTAGTGGTTCCCAAGAAAGAGGGAACATTCAGACCAATTTTAGATCTCAAAAGTCTAAACAATTTCCTCAGAGTACCGTCCTTCAAGATGGAAACTATTCGTTTCATTCTTCCCTTTGTTCAAGATGGTCAATTTATGACAATGGTAGATTTTAAGGACGCGTACCTGCATGTTCCCATCCACAGGGATCATTACAAGTTTCTGAGGTTCGCATTTCTAGACAAACACTTCCGGTTTGTGGCTCTTCTTTTCGGCCTTGCCACAGCTCCCAGAATATTTTCAAAGGGATCCCTGTTGGCGGTGCTCCGGTTGCGGGGCATTGCAGTGGCGCCTTATCTGGATGACATTCTGTTTCAGACGCCATCCTTTCAACAAGCAAACTCCCACACAGAGATGTTGTTATCCTTCCTGCGATCTCACGAATGGAAGGTGAATTTGGAAAAGAGTTCCTTAGTTCCAACTACAAAGGTAGTGTTCTTAGGAACCATAATAGATTCTCTAGCAATGAAAATATTTCTGACAGGAGTCAGGAAATCGAAGATTTCTTGTCTGGCGCTTCAGTCCACTTCTCGGCCATCAGTGGCTCAATTTATGGAAGTGATCGGTCTGATGGTAGCTGCCATGGACATCATGCCGTTTGCCTATTTCCACCTCAGACCACTGCACATATGCATGCTTAGGCAGTGGGACGGAGATTATGTGGATCTGTCTCCACGATTAGATCTGGATCAGGAGACAAGGGATTCTCTTCTTTGGTGGTTGTCTCAGGATCATCTTTCCCAGGGAACCTGCTTCCGCAGACCCACCTTGGTGATTGTGACAACGGACACCAGTCTACTGGGATGGGGAACAGTCTGGGGCTCTCTAAAGGCTCCGGGGACATGGACTCGGAAGGAGTCTGTTCTACCCATAAACATTCTGGAGCTGAGAGCAATCTTCAATGCTCTTCTGGCCTGGCCTCAGTTAGCCCCGGCCCAGTTTATCAGGTTCCAGTCGGACAACATAACTTCGGTGGCTTACATCAACCATCAGGGGGGAACTCGGAGTTCCTTGGCCATGACAGAGGTAGCCAAAATAATTCAGTGGGCAGAGAACCACAACTTCTGTATGTCTGCGATCCACATTCCAGGAGTGGACAACTGGGAAGCGGATTTCCTGAGCAGACAGAATTTTCACCCGGGGGAGTGGGAACTCCATCCGGAAGTGTTTTCCAGCTTGATTCTCAAATGGCGACAGCCAGATCTGGATCTCATGGCATCTCGACAGAATGCCAAGCTCCCGAGGTACAGGTCAAGGGACTCCCAGGTGGTACTATAGATGCTCTGGTGGTCCCTTGGAATTTCAGTCTCGCATACCTATTTCCTCCTTTTGCTCTCCTTCCTCGGGTCGTTGCTCAAATCAAACAGGAGAGGGCGTAGGTGATCTCTCCCCCCTTGGAGACTTCCACTAAGGAAGGACCTTCTACTTCAAGGGCCCTTTCTTCACCCAAATCTAGTTTCTCTGAAGCTGACTGCTTGGAGATTGAACGCTTAATTTTAGCTAAGCGTGGTATTTCAGAGTCCGTCATTGAGACCATGATTCAGGCTCGTAAGCCTGTTACCAGGAAGATTTACTATAAGATATGGCGTAAATATCTGTATTGGTGTGAATCCAGAGACTACTCTTGGAGTTCGGATTCCTAGAATTTTGTCTTTTCTACAAGAGGGTTTGGAGAAAGGTTTATCTGCAAGTTCCTTAAAGGTTCAAATATCTGCCTTGTCTATTTTATTACACAAACATCTGGCGGATGTCATTCTGTCAGGCCTTGGTCAGGATCAGGCCTGTGTTTAAACCGGTAACTCCTCCCTGGAGTCTTAACCTTGTTCTTAAGGTTCTTCAACAGGCTCCGTTTGAGCCTAAGCATTCCTTAGATATTAAACTGTTACCTTGGAAGGTTTTGTTTCTTGTTGCTATTTCATCTGCTCGTAGAGTTTCAGAACTCTCGGCATTGCAGTATAAGTCTTCTTACCTTATTTTTCATTCGGATAAGGTAGTTTTGCATACTAAGTAAGGGTTTCTCCCTAAAGTGGTTTCAGATCGGAACATTAATCAAGAGATTGTTGTTCCTTCTTTGTGTCCTAATCCTCCTCCTCAGAAGGAACGTCTGCTGCACAATCTAGACGTGGTGCGTGCATTGAAATTCTATTTACAGGCGACTATAGATTTTCGTCAGTCTTCTGCTCTGTCTGTGGTTTTCTCTGGTAAATGTAAAGGACAGAAAGCTACGGCTTCTTCTCTTTCTTTGTGGCTGAAGAGTATCATTTGATTGGCCTATGAAACTGCTGGACAGCAGCCTCCTGAGAGTGTTACGGCTCATTCTACGAGGGCTGTTTCCTCTTCCTGGGCATTCAAAAATGAGGCTTCTGTGGAACAGATTTGTAAGGCTGCAACTTGGTCCTCTCTTCACACTTTTTCTAAATTCTATAAATTTGATACTTTTGCCTCGGCTGAGGCTTATTTTGGGAGAAGGGTTCTTCAAGCAGTGGTGCCTTCCGTTTAGGTTCCCTGTCTTGTCCCTCCCTTATCCTCTGTGTCCTCTAGCTTGGGTATTGATTCTCAATAGTAATTAGATGATCCGTGGACTCACTGTGTCATTAGAAAGAAAACAAAATTTATTCTTACCTGATAAATTTATTTGTTTCTTGACACGGTGAGTCCACGGCCCGCCCTGTTTTCTTAAAGACAGGTTTTTTGATATGTTATAAACTTCAGACACCTCTGCACCTTGTTGCTTCCTCTCTCTCCTTTTACTTTGGTCGAATGACTGGGGTTGGAGGGAAGGGAGGTGATATTTAACAGCTTTGCTGTGGTGCTCTTTGCCGCCTCCTGCTGGGCAGGAGTGATATTCCCAATAGTAATTAGATGATCCGTGGTCTCACCGTGTCAAGAAAGAAATAAATTTATCAGGTAAGCATAAATTTAGTGGTTTTTTTTTTCATGGTTCAAAAAGAGCATGCAATTTTAAACAACTTTCTAATTTACTTCTATAATCCGTTTTTATTCATTCTCTTGATATGTTCTGTTGAAAAGCAGGGATGTATGCTTAGGAGCCGGCACATTTCTGAACACTATATCGCAGCAGTTTTGCCAGAATGTTATCTATTAGCAAGAGCACTAGATGGCAGCACCATGTAGTACTCCAGATGCCTATTTAAGTATCTCTTAGATATCTCTTAGAATATCATGGGAACAAAGCAAATTTGATAATAGAAGTAAATTGGAAACTTTTTTTAAAATTGTATGCTCGATCTGAATCACAAAATACATTTTTTGGGTTTCATATCCCTTTAAGCACAGGTAGCGTTTTAAATGTATTTTTTCTTTGAAGACTTCTATTCCACATTTAGTGGTTATTAATGCACAGAACAGAAAAACCATTCTGATTTCTAAAAAGCTCTTTTTGTATTTACAGTGCAATCAACTTCTGTTACAGAAAAGAAAAAAATACCAGGTAAATATTTACTACCTAACAATTCATGTCTTGTTAGAGAACAATAACTAGCAATCCTAAGCAGGTTGGTCTGAAACAAAGCTTGACTATGTCTCCAACAAAATTTTAGGAATCGAAGGTTCATGAGGTTTACTCCCCAAATCATTGTTGCTTCCTAAATCTTGTGGTGAAAATATGCACTTTATCTTTCACAGGAAATCTGAAGAATGTTTTCAAATTATATAAGCCTTCTATCTTGACAGAGGAAACGGCACAGCCCTTACCCTTTTACTTAAAGGGACAATGCTTGGTAGTATGCTGAGGTTGTACAGCTCTGAATTTTTGTTTTTTTTATATGCCCACATCCACACTCTCCATGCAGTTTTCTGCCTTTACACAGGTGTTGACTGCACAGTGAACATGCCTACCAATCGGCACTAATTCCCTTTAAGGGCCAGATTACGAGTGGAACGCAAACGTTTGCACCCAAGCAATAAGAGGTATATCGAAAGGGTTTACGCTCACTGGGCTTACCGCTCGTATTAGTTGAAAGTAAACATGATCGTGAGAGCGCAATCCTTACCGCAACTTAAGAGCTCTTATTAAATGTTTTGCATAACATAAGTTGCACAAAACAAATCAAAAATACATTACAAAGTATAATTACACAGATAATAACACTATCTAATAAAAATGATAAAAAAATATATATATTGCACACAAAAGTTATAAAGGCTCAAAGATATGAGATCTCAGGTGTTAGGGGGGAAAAGGGCAGGCAACGGGCTTTAAGATTGAGATACATACATATACATGTCTAAAGATGTATATGTATGTATATACATGTCTATATATGTGTAAATATGTAATTATGTATTTATACGTGTATATATGTATTTTCAGACATGTATATGCATATAAATACATATATAGAAGTGCATTGGAGCCCTTTGCCATTAAGTAGATTAAAACATTTAAAAACATTTTTATGCAATAGGCATATTTAATAAAGTTTGTACCTATGTATTTACTGTAAATATTGCACATTCCAATGTTCTGCACATAGCAAGTATTTACAAATATATATTTCTATATATAGATTTTTACATTCTGTATATATCTATACACATATCTACAGTGTGTATGTATGAGTGTGTATATATATATATATACAGTATCTCACAAAAGTGAGTACACCCCTCACATTTTTGTAAATATTTTATTATATCTTTTCATGTGACAACACTGAAGAAATGACACTTTGCTACAATGTAAAGTAGTGAGTGTACAGCCTGTATAACACTGGAAATTTGCTGTCCCTTCAAAATAACTCAACACACAGCCATTAATGTCTAAACCGTTGGCAACAAAAGTGAGTACACCCCTAAGTGGAAATGTCCAAATTGGGCCCAATTAGCCATTTTCCCTCCTCAGTGTCGTGTGACTCGTTAGTGTTACAAGGTCTCAGGTGTGAATAGGGAGCAGGTGTGTTAAATTTGGTGTTATCGCTTTCACACTCTCTCATACTGGTCACTGGAAGTTCAGTATGGCACCTCATGACAAAGATTTCTCTGAAGATCTTTGTCATGGGCCATAAGAAGATTGCCAAGACCCTGAAACTGAGCTGCAGCACGGTGGGCAAGACCATACACCGGTTTCACAGGACAGGCCTCGCCATGGTCGACCAAAGAAGTTGAGTGCACGTGCTCAGCGTCATATCCAGAGGTTGTCTTTGGGAAATAGATGTATGAGTGCTGCCAGCATTGCTGCAGAGGTTGAAGAGGTGGGGGGGGTCAGTCTGTCAGTGCTCAGACCATACTCCGCACACATCAAATTGGTATGCATGGCTGTCATCCCAGAAGGAAGCCTCTTATAAAGATGATGCTCAAGAAAGCCTGCTAACAGTTTGCTGCAGACTAAGGACATGGATTACTGGAACCATGTCCTGTGATCCGATGAGACCAAGATGAACTTATTTAGCTCAGATGGTATCAAGCATGGGTGGTGGCAACCAGGTGAGGAGTACAAAGACAAGTGTGTCTTGCCTACAGTCAAACATGGTGGTAGGAGGGTCATGGTGTGGGCCTGCATGAGTGCTGCCGGCACTGGGGAGCTACAGTTCGTTGAGGGAGCCATGAATGCCAACATGTACTGTGACATACTGAAGCAGAGCAGGATCCCCTCCCTTTGGAGACTGGGCCGCAGGGCAGTATTCCAACATGATAATGACCCCAAACACACCTTCTTGGAGCTGAGAGTAAAGGTGATGGACTGGCCAAGCATGTCTCCAGACCTAAACCCTATTGAGCATCTGTGGGGCATCCTCAAACGGAAGGTGGGGGAGCGAAAGGTCTCTAACATCCACCAGCTCCGTGATGTCGTCATGGAGGAGTAGAAGAGGACTCCAGTGGCAACCTGTGAAGCTCTGGTGAACTCCATGCCCAAGAGGGTTATGGCAGTGCTAGAAAATAATGGTGGCCACACAAAATATTAACACTTTGGGCACAATTTGGACATTTCCACTTAGGGGTGTACTCACTTTTGTTGCCAACAATTTAGACATTAATGGCTGTATGTCGAGTTATTTTGAGGGGACAGCAAATTTACACTGTTATACAGGCTGTACATTCACTACGTTACATTTTAGCAAAGTGTCATTTCTTCAGTGTTGTCACATGAAAAGATATAATAAAATATTTACAAAAATTTGAGGGGTGTAGAAAATAATAATTTCCACGATGCATCGCGATGCAGCTTTGAACGATGCTGCATCGATAAATTGAAGATCAGAATCGATTCCATTGTCCATAGCGTTACCCTGTGTTACCCTACGTGACCCCGCGCTCCTGCTACCGCTGTACCAAGCCCTGCTCACAGTGAAGAGCAGGTAAGGATGTGCCTGTTTTACAAGCAATTAGCACGATGTACCGAAACAAAAGAGGACCAAAACGGACGAAAATTAGCAGCCCTCAAGGACCCACAAACTAGCTGTGGTACCACTAAAGTAATCACACACTTATAGGTTGTAATGTATACCCCTTGGTCCTAGAACTATTCTACTAGGCTTTCCTTTTTTTCACGACCATTGGCAAACTCTCTTGCTATTCCTAGTGGCTAAAAATATTTGGAACATATGGAACTATTGTGATCTTTTCAGATTGTCTCAGATTTGATACCCACAGCCACAAGCCCCCCCCCCCTTAAAAAAAAGGTTAATATGCTTTAAAGCAGTTGCAGTGCCCATGTCATATTATTGTAAGTGGTGGCAATCAAGAGATCAGTCCTAGATTTTTATTAATTTATTATGTTCTTTAAGATCCTTGAAGTTTAGTGTCTGTGAAAGGTTAAAGAACATAATAAATTTAAAAAATCTTGGACTGATTCAGTAGAGCCATGCAGGGTGTACTAGTGGGGAAATGGTCATATAGATTCCTATCCTTTGATTGCCACTACTTACTATAATGATGATGTGGGCACTGCATCTGCTTTAAAGCATTATAAAAAAAAAATTAGCGGGGGGCTTTGTGGCTGTTGGTTCTAACATCCATATTTTAAATGTGTATCATTTTAATAGCTAAGGATGTCATGGGTTAACATTTATATGTAACCTCTGTCAAATGTTTTGCTGGTTTCTGAGTAAATAGTTTGTTGGGTATTTTTAAGTCTGGTCTGTGAATCGTAGTCCTTCCATGCCATAAACTGTTGAGGTGCTCAAGTAGCATCACAGCATCACCAATACTCAAACCAAACATTGTTCAAACAAAATAGGCTGTTTCAGGAAAGGTTTTAACCAGTTTATGTCACAGTGCAAGTACACCAAATCATGAATAATCTGCTAGGTTCACAAGAACTTCATAGATTTTATAAGGCCTAAAATATACTGTCACTGATTTTAGAAAATGATAATATAACATATAGTGTCAGACATGTCAATACTAATTTTTTGCCCACCACAAAGAGGGTAGCCAACAATATATTCAGTGTGTAACTATGCGCTGCTGAGGCTGCTCACTCCCCACAGCCCCTATCCCACAAATTCACACACACACACACATTGCATCCACTACAATACTGTTGTTGTCTGCTGTGTTCAGACTTTGCTACATGCAGAAAGTGTCCTTTTTTTAAGAGCAGGGAGGTCTTGTGACTGCTTGAATTTGTTGATGAAAATCATGGGCAGCAATTGTAATGCATCGCGATATTGAATAGTTGACAGGATCATCGTAATCGAATCGTGAGACCAGTGAAGATGTGCACCCCTATTGGGTGTGTGTGTGTATACAGTATATATTTATATGTGTATATAGTGTACCAAAATACCATCAGATATATGTAGAAATATGTATTTATGAATAAATAGAACATATTCTGTTATGTGCAGAAAATTGGAATAGGAAATATTCCTATTTTCATGTTGATTTAGCGCAAATGAGAATATCTAATTGTGTTTACCTGAGAGTAAGATGGTTTTTTTCTTCATTGACTTCTAGGGGGAATACGTGAACGTGCATGTGATATTCTAATTTTTCCCTAGTCGGGTTACCGCTAGAGCTAAAACAGTTTACTTTCAACTTGTAATACGAGCGCAACCCAACAAATCTTAATTCTAGCACAATTAACGCTCAAGCAGGAGCAATAATTTGCACTCCACTCATAATATAGCCCTTAATAATTAAAAAGACTAAAGCAAAATATTTAACATACTTAATTTTTACTTAACATTGTTTAATAATGATTTCCTAGTCCCTTTACCCAAAATCAAATCTAGAGTAAGTCCTCATTAGATCTTTCTAACAGTAACTGGATTAAAACAGGTGTTCAGATATAAGTATTGTCCACTGAAACTATGCAGTTTCAATGGTTCTTTTATATTACACAGTCAACAGACACAAACTATTCAGGCACTACTCCCACCAAAAAATATGACTTTAAATTAAAAGCACAAATGGGCAAATACTGCAGTTAAAACATACATGAAAACAGTGGTGGCTCGTGGGTTATTCAAATGGGGGTTCACCAGTTATGTAAAATAGTGTGTGTATATATATATATATATATATATATATATATATGTGTATATATATATACATGTGTATATGTATATATATATGTGTATATATATACATGTGTATATGTATATATATATGTATATATATATATATATGTGTATATGTATATATATATATGTATATATATATATATATGTATATATATATATATATATATATATATATATATATGTATATATATAGTAAGGTGCCATGTCACCCCTCCAGCAACGAATGAGAGTGGCCCGATAAAAAATTACAATGTGCAACAGCAGGATATTGGACTATATACAAACAATCAAAAGCAAAAAATGGGATGTTTGAAAGATAAATACATAGGTAAATAGGTTAAGCACATAGGTAGAACAGGTCAGCACATAAAAGTATAGGTCAGATGAAATGAACAAGGGCACAATACATATCAAAGGCATCTCTAAGCATCAGTAACAATGTATGATTATTCACAATCACAAGCCATTAACAGAATACACTCAATAGGTCCGACCTCCAATCCCAAAAGTGACAAAATACTATAGCAGTACTCGGGTCCTAAAGAAATATAGCAGGCATACGAGACAGTATAAAATGCACATATATAGATACAAAGTACACATCGTAACCTACAAGCAGCCAAATAGTGGTTAAGTCAGGCGTTAATGAGAAAACAAAACGTTAGGAACACAGACCTGACATGGGGGCTGATCGGTACTTCAAAAGACCGGGAATGTGCAGATTCAAAACTTAGCATAGCGGACCTGTTGTCATAGAAACCCGGTATAAACAAAGCAGAGCGTAATGTGTATACTCAGGCAAATTACTTTGGTGCAGCTTCACCTGGCCCCTACCTCAACTGAGTGCTGCCTCTGCAAGTGCCAGGACGCCAATGCGACAGACTCAGTCACAATGTTTTCAGCCCTCATACCAGTCAGGAGGAGCTGCGCGCCAAAGAAGATAAAATTTGAATTTCCTGGTGGCTGAACTGCGCTGCGCCAATAGCCTCCGACCTCCCTCTTAGCTTGTCAGACAGACTCACTCAGTAAGTTCCGCCCCTGCTCCTCCCGAGTCCCACACACACAGGTCTTAGTGTGCGAGTGTCACGTGACAGCTGACTCTTGCACACTAAGAGCTGTGCAGTTAGGAGACCTATGGGCTGGCCTGTAGGTGGCGCTGCAGTCAATGCAGTTTTAAAGTGGAAAGGGCTTTTGCCTATACTTCTATCTATCGCACTGCACAGCATGTGCGATAGATAGAAGTATTAGGCAAAAGCCCATTCCACTTCAGCCTAAAACTGCAATTTTAATGTTTGTTTATAGACAAAACTGCATTGGAGCCTGGGGATTTTTAATTTAGTCCACAAATAATAAAAATGTAATTAGTTTATTTTATTTCTCACTCTTTTTACTCTTTTTATTTTATTTATTTTTTTGTTCATCAGGGGTCAGGTTCACATGGGGGTTCACGTGCTCAAGTGCTCCTATAGAGGAGCCTCCACTGCATGAAAATATAATACAGGTTTCTTTCCTAAGATATGGTGAGTCCACGACATCATCAATTACTGTTGGGAATATCACTCCTGGCCAGCAGGAGGAGGCAAAGAGCACCACAGCAAAGCGGTAAAGTATCACTTCCCTTCCGACAAACCACAGTCATTATCTTTGCCTCTGTCAATGAAGGAGGTGAAGTTTTGGTGTCTGAAGAAAATTGGATTTATTTTGCTACAAGCAAGATTTTGGGGCCTAGCTGTAGTCCACATTAATCTTTTCAGTAGAGTAGTGGTGGCTGTAAAGCAGTTAGGATTTTGTAAGGTGGGCCTGGCTGCGTTTTCCTAACATTTTGCTGCCCTAGCATAGAAAGCCAGAGTAGGTTTACTCTGTTCTTTGTCTTTCTACAGGTCTCAGTGAGGAGTATATTGTCAAGGTTTTACCCTGCTTTGTTTGCCATGTGCTGCTGGCAGTCATTTTACTCACCTCTCTTACTGAATCTGGTACAGAGTGTGTAACGCTGCTCTCTTACCTGCACGCCCTCTTATGGCCAGACTGGTGAATATCATCAGTGTGAGACAGGTTGCAGTCTCAGAATTGTGATGTCATCACTTAAAGGGCCTCTGTTCAGTATGCTTTTGCCCTTGCGTTGTCTCAGACCTGTTTGTGAGTTCCTGTGTATTACCTGGCTTGTCTGACTTCCCTTCTGGTTCCTGATCTCTGGCTTGTTCCTGACTCTGCTGTTTTCCTAGTCCCTTATCCCGACTCGTCTGACTACTTGCTTTGGCTCCTGACTCTGCTCGTCTGACTACCAGCTCTGGCTTTGACCCTGAATTTGTGGCCTCCTTTCAAAGGGTATTTGATGTTCCGGCTTACTCCTCCTCTGCTGCCAAACGACTCATGTCCATTCAGCAAGGTACGAGATCTGTTGCTCAGTATGCCATTGAGTTCCGTACGCTTGTCGCAGAGGTAGGTTGGAACAATGAACCAGAGAATCTCAAGGTTTTGGTGTCTTTTTTAATCCTAATTGACATCAGACTCAGAGAGAGGCCCTCTTTCAAGGAGCGTTTGCGGAAGCCTCCTGTTCCGTTGTCTCCTACGTTTTCATTCCCACCCATGCCTCCCTCTCCTCCCATGCCTCCTAGTCCCAAGTCACCAGGTACTGCTGAGCCGATGCAGTTGGGATTCACGCGTCTCTCCGTGGCGGAGAGGGCCTTCAGGAGGAGGAAGGGGCTCTGCCTCTATTTCGGGTTACAGGGCCACCTTTTAAAGTCTTGTCCTACACGGTCAGAAAACGCTCGCACCTAATGTCCTGTTGGGGGGCTTTCCTTCTGTGATTTATCCTCATCCACGGTACTGCTAAAGGAGAAACCTTTGTTCACAAAAGGTGTGGAACCCAGGCGCCAACTAACAGGCTAAGTGTATAAAAGGTTTAAAAGAGTAATTTATTATACAGCTTATCAAAAATAAAACCAATAAAACAATACACAAACAATGTCATGGATCCATGATCATCGATTACTAATCCAATGAAGGGTACAGATAAAAATATCAAATTACAATGGAATTACAATGGATTACAATAAATTAAAAATACATTAAAAACACATTAAATAGCTGACTTGAAATAATCTAGCACAATTGGTGAATCACAAATGTTAAAACAGGAAAACAGAAAAGATGGGTCCGCGGGGCAGTGTCCTAGTGTATTGTTGATGATAACACTCTAATAAATAGTGGTGAAATTGATCCGAAAAATATGTCCAAAAAATGAATAAATTCCAAGTGAATAAATGTGTTAATAAGTCAAACCATATGGTGAGAAAAATTTAAAAAATTCCTAAAAAATTCTGGAAAAAAAAAATTCTGAAAGAAATCCAAACTATTAAAATGTGTTCAAAAAATAAAAAGAAAAAGAATTAGAAAAAATGTGGATTGTCAATCACTGAGTGTCCAAGTAGATAGTTAATATGATGTGTAGAAAACAGCAAAAAAAACAGCAAAAAAACTAATAATTCCAATCAAACGTGTCAAAGTGTCAAAAGTGGTTGAGACAATGGTCTCCTTGATGCAAAAAGTGTCACTCACAAACCAGGAATAATCAAGATGGGGATATACCTGTGAAAGAAAAAATAGATCCAATGTGTAGCAGATTCACAAATCCTGGATACAAATGAAATAAGGCTTACCAGTGCAGGTCAGACCCAGGTTGTTCAACAAAACGGGCCGGCATCTAAACTTACGATCTTGCATTTCAAATAAAGATACCAAGAGAATGAAGAAAAATTGATAATAGGAGTAAATTAGAAAGTTGCTTAAAATTGCATGCTCTATCTGAATCACAAAAGAAGAAATTTGGGTTCAGTGTCCCTTTATGCAATTTTGTGCTGCTTGGTTAGCCAGAACTTTCTCAGGTTGAGATAGTTTATCGCTGCCGAACCCAATATCTCTCAGGATGATGCTGTTCAGGCAATCCCACAGCTTTCTCCTTATGTGTCCCAAGCCACAATTAGCGTCACATGCAGTGCCCTGCGGTTCCTCTCAATCTCCTGGAGGAGTGTAATTTCCCATATAATTTGCTGTACAGCTATTTTTGTGGTATCTGTGGCATTATCTGATTTTCCTATGTTATAGGGAAAATGCAAGAGGAAATTTAGAGATTCAGATAGTAAGGTTTCTGTTCCGCCTACTGCTACCCAGGTTGCTCCTTCTCATAAGTCTGATGAGGATATGTCGGTAGCCTATGAGGGTGACATCTCAGATTCGGACAGTATAATTCCTTCATCTGATGCTGAAGTAGTAACCTTCAAGTTTAAGCTTGTACACCTTGTGTATTGTTAAAGGAGGTTTATTTTTTGTTTTGTTTTTGTTTTGCACGACTCTGATACATATGCCTGTCATTGTCAAACCTAAGAGATCTAGTAATCTTAATAAATATTTAGAAGTTTCTTCCACTGTGGAAATGTTTTTCTGTTCCAGGCCGTGCAACAGGGTTTTAATTTCAGGAATGGGAGAAGCCAGGGATTCTTTTTTTCCCGTCTTCTGTCTTTAAAACAATTTTTCCTGTCGCTGACTCCATATAGAAGATAGCTACTCTTTTAAGCAAAGAAGCTGGAGATGGCATCTTGCAGTTTGTATTGTTCCTGTGTCAAGTGCAGGATCTTATGGTGCGTCGCCTTGTATGATTCTTTTTGGTAGAGACTCCTTTGGAGGAGATCCAAGACAGGATTCTCAAGCTAACCAATTCCTTTCTTTCTGTTGCTTAAATGTATTATTTTGATGTGCTAGCCGTAGGGCGTTGTGGCTAAAATCTTGGTCAGTGGATGTTTCCAAGCTTTTGGGTGCTCCCTACAAGGGTAAGACCTTGTTTGAACCTGGTCTGGCAGACATAATTTCTGATATCTCGAGTGGAAAAGGGTCTTTTCTATCACAAGACGAGAAAGACAGACCTATAGGACGTCAGAGTATTTTTTGTTCCCTTCATAGTTTCAAAGGAAAGTCTCCCTCTTCCAAGCAAGAACAGTCCAAGCAGTCTTGGAACAAGGGGAAGCAATCAAAGAAACCTGCAGCTGAGTCTAAATCAGCATGAAGGGTTTGACCCTGATCCGGGATCAGATCAGGTGGGGGGCAGACTTTATCTGTTTTATCAAACTTGAATATAAGATGTCCCAGATCTTTGGGTTGTGGACATAGTATCTCAGGGTTACAAATAGAATTCATAACCTTTTCTCCCAGAGGCAGGTTCCTCCTCTCAAGATTATCTGTAGACAAGATAAAGAGATACTTTCTTGTAATGTGTTCAAGATCTTTACCTCCCTAGGAGTGATAGTTCCAGTTCCTGTAGAAGAACAGGGCCTAAGATTCTATTCAAATTGTTTGTGGTTCCCAAAACGAGGGAACTTTTCGACCTCTCTAGACCTGAAGTGTCTCAACTTCATCCTTCTAAATAGAAACCATCCGTTCTATTCTTCCCTTGGTCCAAGAGGGTCAGTGCATGATGACCATAGACCTGAAGGAGTGCTTTAATTTCCCTATTCACAGGGATCATCGCAAGTTCCTGAGTTTCGCCTTTCTAGACAAACTCTTTAATTTTGTGGTTGTGGCGCCCTACTTGGATGACATATTGGTTCAGGCGCCAGCTTTTCAACAAGCAAACTCTCATTCAGAGATCTTGTTGTCCTTTTTACGTTTCCAGCATGGAATGTGAATATGGAAGAGAGTTCCCTTGTTCCAGCTACAAGGGTAGTCTTTTTAGGAGCCCATAATAGATTCCCTATCTATAAAAAAAATTCTGACAGAGGTCAGAAAATCCAAGATTCTTTCCTCTTGCCTCTCTCTGCAGTCTACTGTTCGGGCAGTGGCTCATTGTATGGAGGTAATTGGTCTAATGCTTCCCTTTGTACTCAGCCAATAGAACGGGTACCATACGGATCTGTCTCAGAGGATAGATCTAGATCAGACTATCTTCAGTGGTGTTTTCCTCAGGAGCATCTGTCGGGGCACATGCTTCTGGAGACCTTCCTGGGTGTCTGTGACCATGGACGCCAGCCTGCTGGGCTGGGCAGCAGTCTGGGACTCGTTAAAGGTGCAAGGACTAAGGATTTGGAAAGAGTCTGCTCTGCCCAAACAATTCTTGGAGTTGAGAGCTATTTACAATGCTCTGATGGCTTGGCCTCAGTTGTCCTTAGCCCGGTTTATCGGGTTCCAGTCGGACAACATCACCTCAGTGGCTTTCATCAACCACTAGGGAGGAACTCAGAGTTCCTTAGTCATGAAGGTGGTGGCTCGGATTGTTCAGTGGGCTCACATTTGCTGTCTATCTGCCATCCACATTCCAGGAGTGGGCAACTGGCAAGCAGATTTCCTGTATCAAACAGGAGAGAGTATTGGTGATTCTAATAGCTCCTGCGTGGCCTCGCAGGATCTGGTATGCAGACCTAGTTAAGATGTCATCTCTTCCACCTTGGAGGTTGCCTCTGAGGAAGGACCTTATAACTCAGGGTCCATTCCTTCTTCCAAATCTTGTAATCTTGTTTCGCTGAAGCTGTCTGCTTGGTGACTGAACACTTAGTTCTGTCTAGGCGTGGTTTTTCTGAGTCAGTCATTGAGACCATGATTCAGGTTTGCAAGCCTGTTACTAGAAAGATTTCCCATAAGGTATGGCGTAATTACCTTAATTGGTGTGAATCCAAGGGCTACTCTTGAAGTAAGGTCAGGATTCCTAGGATTTTGTCCTTTATCCAGGAATTTCTGGAAAAGGGATGGTCAGTCAGTACTCTGAAAGGTTAGATTTCTGCATTATCTATTTTGTTACTTAAGCGTCTGGCAGATGTGCCAGATGTTTAAACTTTTTGTCAGGCTCTGGTCAGAATCAGGCCTGTGTTTAAGTCCGTTGCTCCTCCTTAGAGCCTTAACCTTGTTCTTAAAGTTTTGCAGCAGGCTCCGTTTGAGCTATTGCATTCCATAGATATTAAGTTATTATCTTGGAAGGTTTTGTTTCTTTTTGCTATCTCTTCTGCTCCGAGAGTTTCGGTACTCTCGGCTTTGCAGTGTGATTCACCTTTTCTTATCGGTCAGGCTGATAAGGCGTTTCGTCGTACTAAGTTGAGTTTTCTTCTTAAAGTGATTTCTGATAGAAATATTAATCAGGAAATTGTTGTTCCTTCGTTATGTCCTAATCCTTCTCATAAGGAACGTTTGTTGCACAACCTGGTTGTTGTGCGTGCTCTAAAATTCTACCTTGAGGCCACTAAGAATTTGTGCCAGTCTCCTGCCCTGTTTGTTTGCTTCTCTAGAAAGCGTAAGGGTCAGAAAGTTACTGTTACTTCTCTTTCCCTCTGGTTGAGAAGTATAATTTGTTTTGCTTTTGAGACTGCTGGCCATCAACCTCTTGAGAGAATTACAGCTCATTCCACGAGGGATGTTTCCTCTTCTTGGGCTTTCAAAAATGAAGCTTCTGTGGAACAGAATTGAAAGGCTGCAACTTGGTCTCTTTGCATACTTTTTCCATATTTTTCTTTTGCCTCGGCTGAGGCTTCTTTTGGGACAAAGGTTCTTTAAGCGGTGGTGCCTTCTGTTTAGGTTTGCCTGTCTTGTTTTCCCTCCATAGTCATCTGTGTCCTCTAGCTTGGGTATTGGTTCCCAACAGTAAATGATGACGTTGTGGACTCACCATATCTTAGGAAAGAAAACAACATTTATGCTTACCTGATACATTTATTTACTTCCGGATATAGTGAATCCACAACCCCACCCTTTAATTTAAGACAGTTGTTTTTTTACTAAACCTCAGGCACCTCTACACCTTTGTATTATTCGTTTTTCCATTTCCCTTCAGTCGAATGACTGGAGTTTGTGGGAAGGGAAGTGATACTTAAAAGGACACTAAACACAATTTTTTTCTTTCATGATTCAGATAGAGCATGCAATTTTAAACATCTTTCTAATTTACTCCTATTATCAATTTTGCTTTGTTCACTTGCTATCTTTATTTGAAAAAGAAGGCATCTGATCTAATAATTTTTTGTTCAGACTCCAGACAGCACTTGTTTATTGGTGCTGTCCAATCAGCAAGGACAACCCAGGCTGTGAACTAAAAATGGTCCGGCCAGGAGGCAAAGAGCGCCACAGCAAAGCTGTTAAGTGTCACTCCCCTACCTATAATCCCCAGTCATTCTCTTTGCCTCTGTCAATGAGGAGGTGAAGTTTGGTGTCTGAAGAAATGAATTCCTTTTTTGGGTACTTTTCCCTGCAAGCAAGGATTTGGGTTTAGCCGAGTCCACGTCAATCTCTTCAGTAGAGTAGTGCTGGCTTTAAGCAGTTAGGAAGTTGTGAGGTGGTCCTTACTTTGTTTCCTAACATATTGCTGCCCTAGTTATAGAAAGCCAGAGTTGGTTATTCTTTTCTTTCTTTTTTCTACAGGTCTCTGTAAGGAGTATGTGTCCTTTCACACCTTGTGAGCTGTCTTCCTGCCGGACAGCTAGACTGCAGGTAAGTGCCTTTTGTCTTCTAGGTGTCAATGGAGACTTGCACTGAGAAGTTTTACTGCAGTATTTATTGAGACATATTAATCCTTTAGAAAGGATTTTATAATTGGCAGTGTGCAGGCACTTGGTATATGTGTGAGACTAAGGGGTTAATTTTCATACGTTTTGGGATATTTCCCCTGAGGCTGTCTATATAAGTTTTAATTAGTTTCAGGAATTAAAAATAAGACTTTTAAACTTATTGACCGTTATTTGGGCAAGATCGTTATATCTAGCTCTGTGCATTTTAAATTTTTTTGCCGGTCATGTGACCCTCCCCTTTTACCCGGCTTAGTTCTTGAACGGCACTATTTTAAGCTGTTTCTTGATGTTGGATCCTTTATCGATCATTTGTGCAGCTCTTTCTTGGTGGTGAAAGGTCTATGTTAAAGGGACACTGAACCTAAATTTTTTTCTTTCATGATTCAGATAGAGCATGCAATTTTAAGCAACTTTCTAATTTACTCTTATTATAATTCTTTTTTGTTCTCTTGCTATCTTTATTTGAAAAAGAAGGCATCTAAGTTTTTTTTTTTGGTTCAGACTCTGGACAGCACATTTTTATTGGTGTTTGAATTTATCCACCAATCAGCAAGGACAACCCTTTTATCAAAATGTTCTGTGATATTTTTCTGAAGACCGTGTCATTTTATTTTCTGTTCATTCCAATTAATTGGGCATTATTTTTATCATGGACATGGATCAGGGGTCTGCTCCTATGGATAAATGCTTATTGTGTCTTGAGGCCCAAATTGTTTTCCCTATGCAATTTTGTTCCTCATGTTTACAAAAGACTTTAAAATGTAAAGATAAACTTATTGAGCCTCATGTCTTCAGGCAATGCCACAGCTTTCTCCACAAACGTCCCAAGCCTCAATGGTTAAACATATAATGCCCTGCAATTCCTCTCAGCCTCCTGGAGGAGTTTTTGTGCCATCAGATTTTGCAGCACAGATATCTTCTGCGATATCTGCGGCATTATCTGCTTTTTCCATGTTGGGAAGCGCAAGAGGAAATCTAAAAAAATCAAAAATGTAAGGTGTCTTCCGTCTGCTGCTACGCAACTTGTCCTCCCTCATAAGTCTGATGAGGAGGATACCTCGGTAGCCTCTGAGGGTGAAATCTCAGATTCGGACAGCGTAATTCCTTCATCTGATACTGAAGACGTAAACTTCAGATTTAAGTTTGAACACCTTTGTGTATTGTTAAAGGAGGTATTGGCTACTTTGGATGACACCGATACTTCTGTTGTTGTCAACCCTAAGAAATCTAGTAAACTTAATAAATACTATGATGTTCCTTCCTCTGTAGAAGTATTTCCTGTTCCAGACAGTGTGATGGAGATTATTTCACAGGAATGGGAGAAACCAGGGATACCTTTCTCCCTGTCTCCCGTTTTAAAAAAGATGTTTCCTCTTACTGACTCCATTAAAGAATTATGGTGCACTGTGTCTAAAGAAGAAGGGGCTATTTATACTCTGGCTAAGAGACCTACGATCCCTATAAAGGATAGCTGCTCCTTTAAGGATCCCATGGAAAAGAAGCTAGAGGCTTATTTGAAAAAGATGTTTGTTCATAAGGGTCTTCAGTGGCAACCTGCAGTTTGTATTGCCACAGTAGCAAGTGCTGCATCTTATTGGTGGGATGCTTTGTCTGAATCTATTTTAGTTGAGACTCCGTTAGAGGCGATCCAAGATAGGATTAAGGCTCTCAAACTAGCCAATTCCTTTATTTCTGATGCTAACATGCAAGTTATTAGACTGGGAGCCAAGATGTTTGGTTTCACTGTCCTAGCCCGCCGGGCTTTGTGGCTAAAGTCTTGGTCAGCTGATGTTACCTCCGCTTCCTTACAAGGGTAAAACCTTGTTTGGACATGGTCTGGCAGAAATAATTTCTGATATTATGGGTGGAAAAGGGTCTTTTTTACCTCAAGACAAGAACAGACCTAAAGGATGTCAAGGTAATTTTGGTTCCTTTTGTAACTTCAAAGGACAAAAGTCTTCCTCTCCCTCTTCCAAGCAGGAACAGTCCAAGTCTTCTTGGAAGCCCAATCAGTCTTGGAACATGGGGAAGCAATCGAAGAAACCCTCAGTGGAATCTAAGTCAGCATGAAGGGTCTGCCCCGGTCCGGGATCGGATCAAGTGGGGGAGCAGACTTCTCCTGTTTTGTCAAGCGTGGCTACAAATGTCCCAGATCCTTGGGCTGTGGACATAGTATCTCAGGGTTACAAAATAGAATTCAATTATTTCCCTCCCAGGGGCAGATTCCACCTCTCAAGACTATCTGCAGATCAGGTAAAAAGAGAGGCATTCTTGAACTGCATTCAGGACCTTTTCTTCCTGGAAGTGATTGTTCCAGTACTAGTAAGGGAACAGGGTCTTGGATTTTATTCAAATCTGTTTGTGATTCCCAAAAAAGAGGGAACTT
The DNA here is from genome assembly GCF_027579735.1 of Bombina bombina. Taxonomy (NCBI): domain Eukaryota; kingdom Metazoa; phylum Chordata; class Amphibia; order Anura; family Bombinatoridae; genus Bombina; species Bombina bombina. The sequence goes on from NC_069501.1 coordinate 291,403,827, forward strand.
TTTGACCCACTTTAGACCTGAAGTGTCTCAACAAATGTATCAGCGGTCTGTCCTTTAAAATGGAAACCATTCGTTCCATTCTTCCTTTGGTCCAAGAGGGTCAGTTCATGACGACCATAAACCTGAAGGACGCGTATCTTCATGTTCCCATCCACAGGGATCATCACAATTTCATGAGATTCACTTTTCTAGACAAGCACTTTCAGTTTGTGGCTCTTTCATTTGGCCTTGCCACAGCTCCCAGAATTTTCTCTATGGTTCTGGGGGCTCTTTTGACAGTGATTAGGGTATTGCAGGGGCGCCCTACCTGAACGACATACTGGTTCAGGCACCATCTGTTCAACAAGCAAACTCATATAGAGATCTTGTTGCCTTTTCTACGTTCCCGAGGATGGAAAATGAATCTGGAAAAGAGTTCCCTTGTTCCAGCCACAAGGGTGGTTTTTTAGGGACCATAATAGATTCCCTATCTATGAATTTTTTTTTGACGGAGGTCAGAATATCTAAAATTCTCTCCTCTTGCCTCTCTCTCTACAGTCTTCTGTTCGACCATCAGTGGCTCAATGTATTGCGGTAATTGGTCTGATGGTTGCTTCCATGGACATCATTCCCTTTGCTCGATTCCATTTGAGAGCTCTGCAGTTATGCATGCTCAGGCAATGGAATGGAGACCATTCGGATCTGTCTCAGAGGATAGATGTAGACCAGTCGACAAAAGATTCTTTACCGTGGTAGCTTTCTCTGGACCATCTGTCTCAGGGCACATGTTTCCGGAGACCTTCCTGGTTGATTGTGACCATGGACTCCAGCCTGCTAGGCTGGGGAGCAGTCTGGGACTCGTTAAAGGCGCAGAGACTATGGATTTGGGAGGAGTCTGCTCTCCCCATAAACATCTTGGAGTTAAGAGCGATTTACAATGCTTTGATGGTTTAGCCTCAATTGTCCTTAGCCCAGTTTATCAGGTTCCAGTCGGACAACCTCAGTGGCTTTACATCAACCACCAGGGAGGAACTCTGAGTTCCTTAGCTATTAAGGAGGTGACTCGGATTATTCAGTGGGTGGAAGCTCACAATTGTTGTCTTTCTGCCATCCGCATTCCAGGAGTGGACAACTGGGAAGCGGGTTTCCTGAGCAGACAGACATTTCATCCAGGTTAACCCTCAAGTGGGGGGTACCGGAGTTGGATCTGATGACATCTCAGCAAAACACCAAGCTTCCAAGGTACGGTTCAAAGTCAAGAGATCTGCAGGCCGCTTTGATAGATGCTCTGGCGGTTACTTTGGTTTTCGGTCTAGCATATCTGTTTCCTCCATTTGCACTCCTTCCATGAGTCATTGCTTGTATCAAACAGGAGAGAGCGTTGGTTATTCTAATAGCTCCTGCATGGCCTTGCAGGATCTGGTATGCAGACCTAGTGAAGATGTCATCTCTACCACCTTGAAAGTTACCTCTGAAGAAGGACCTTCTAACTCAGGGCCCATTCCTCCATCCAAATCTGGTTTCTCTGAAACTGACTGCTTGGAGATTGAATGCTTAGTTCTGGCTAAGCGTGGGTTTTCTGAGTCAGTCATTGAGACCATGCTGCAGGCTCACAAGCCTGTAACTCGTAAAATTTACCATAAGGTATGGTGTAAATACCTTTATTGGTGTGAATTAAAGAGCTACTCTTAGAGTAGGGTCAGGATTCCTAGAATTTTGTCTTTTCTCCAGGAAGGGTTGTCAGTCAGTTCTCTGAAAGTTCAGATTTCTGCATTATCTATTCTTTTACATAAGCGTCTGGCGGATGTGCCAGATGTTCAATCTTTTTGCCAGATCCTGGTCAGAATCATGCTTGTGTTTAAACCTGTTGCTCCTCCTTGGAGCCTTGATCTTGTTCTTTAAGTTTTGCTGCAGGCTGCATTTGAGCCAATGCATTCCATAGATATTAAGTTGTTATCTTGGAAGGTTTTGTTTCTTATTGTTATGTCTTCTGCTCAGAGAGTTTCGGAACTCTCGGCTTTGCAGTGTGATTCGCCTTACCTTGTCTTTCATGTGGATAAGGCGGTTCTTCGTACTAAATTGGGGTTTCTCCTTAAAGTTTTTTCGGATAGAAATATTAATCAGGAAATTGTTGTTCCTTCTCTCTGTCCTAGTCCTTCTTCTCATAAGGAACGTCTGTTGCATAACTTGTGCGTGCTTTTAAATTCTACCTACAGGTGGCTAAGGATTTTCACCAGTCTTCTGTCCTGTGTGTTTGTTTGTTTGTTTCTCATGAAAGCGTAAAGCTCAGAAGGCTACCTCTACTTCTCTTTCACTCTGGTTGAGAAGTATAATTTGTTTTACTTATGAGACTGCTGGTCAGCAGCCGCCTGAGAGAATTACAGCTCATTCCACAAGGGCTGTCTCCTCTTCTTCGGCTTTCAAAAATGAAGCTTCTGTGAAACAGATTTGCAAGGCTGCAACTTGGTCCTCTCTGCATACTTTTTCCAAATTTTACAAATTTGATACTTTTGCCTTGGCTGAGGCTTCTTTTCGTAAAAAGTTTCTTCAAGCGGTGGTGCCTTCTGTTTAGGTCTGCCTATCTTGTTCTCCCTCCCTATTCATGCCGTGTCCTCTAGCTTGGGTATTGGTTCCCACTAGTTTAATTGGAATGACGTGGTGGACCTGTCCATTTCTTAGGAAAGAAATCTAAATTTATGCTTACCTGATAAATTTCTTTCCGGATATGAAGAGTCCACGACCCCACCCTTTATTAAGACAGTTATTTTTTTACTAAACCTCAGGCACCTCTACACCTTTGTGTTATTCTTTTTCCATTTCCCTTCGGTCGAATGACTGGGGATTATGGGTAGGGGAATGACACTTAACAGCTTTGCTGTGGTGCTCTTTGCCTCCTCCTGCTGGCTAGGAGTGATATTCCCACTAGTAATTGGAATGACGTTGTGTTCTCTCCATATCCGGAAAGAAAGAAATTTATCAGGTAAGCATAAATTATGTTTTTTCCCATTACCTCTCTCACACCTGTAAATTCCTCTCACTTTTTCTTATTTATAAAGTTTGTAATCTGTTTGTGTGTATTATGGGCCAAATGAAAGATCCTTTTTCTACTTGAGCGCAAACTGTGGTAAACAAAAATAAATATATACTTGTTTAACACTCTTAAATGTTTGCTTTTAACTTAAAGGGACAGTCTAGTCAAAATTAAACTTTCATAAATGAGATAGGGCATGTCATTTTTAACATCTTTCCAATTTACTTTTATCATCAAATTTGCTTTGTTCTCTTGGTATTCTTAGTTGAAAGCTAAACCTAGGTAGGCTCATATGCTAATTTCTAATCCCTTGAAGGCTGCCTCTTATCTGAATGCATTTGACAGTTTTTTCACAACTAGAGGGCATTAGTTCATGTGTGCCTTATAGAAAACATTGTCCTCACGCCTGTGGAGTTACTTATGAGAGGGCACCGATTAGCTAAAATGCAAGTCTGTCAAAAGAACTAAAATAAAGGGGGCAGTCAGCAGAGGCATAGGTAAATACAAAAAAAGGATATTCAGCGCTCCCTGATTAGCAGAGTATCAAAAAACACCCACAAATGATGAGTTTAAGTCACACAATGGTAGTTCAATAGTGAGAATCCATAGTAAAATTTCACAGTACCGTATCTGATGTATATTGACCTCTGTGACGAGGAAGCAATATAACAGGAGATCTCAATGTCGCATATGCGTGATCTCTTTGGAGTAGGGTAGCCTTTCTTTGCCTCATTGTAGTAAGGTAGAATATAATCCGGTACTCGTGATGGAAAGAAACTTTAAAGGAATTCTTAATAGCGTGTCAGTCCTGGAGTATGGAAATAACCAAATCGGGAGCAGCTGCAGGTTACAGGAAACTTCCGTGTCAAAGTGTCCAAAATCTGTATAGCTGAAAGAAACACAGCGCATCCCTTCTAAGAGTAAACGTTTTAATAAGACAGTTTAAGCGCTATAAAAATAACACTTACAAGATATAAATGAAAATCGTGTATTATATATATATATATATATATATATATATAAAAGCCAGAGGCTCTGAGTCATGTAGTCCGACGAATTTCAAGCAGGACCTGGAGGTATGTTTAGATAGCCGCAGGCGAGATCGGCACCGGGATAGCTCATGGGCACTCCGTCAAGCTTTGATGATCAAAGGACGTCCGTGACATCAGAACGTTGATGACCTCAACGCATTTCGTCCTATAACGTTAGGACTTTCTCAAGAGGATGAATACCAACGTTGTCTGGTGTTACCATAAATAGCTCCAGATTCAACCTAATTGGGTCAGTATGTTTGTTATCTGGTCCAATGGCAATATGGAATTAGCGCTATATATGGAAAGACCCGAAACATTAAACAAATATTATACAGATATTATACAGTGGATCGTAAAGAATGCACATAGCACAAATGAAAATAATTATTATCTAATATATCTTAGTACACATTAAAAAATGAAATGATTAAAAAACATACATGTCTAAGCCCTTTCCTAAACAACCACAACAATTAAGTGATTAATAAAAAGCATAATATAAAATGCCCATAAGCTAGTCTAAAGAAGTCAATTAAAAGGATATAGCTACCTAACTAAGTCCGTAGACTTATGTCTAAAAGGGTAAAAACCAACTTAGAGGTATGACCTCTACAAAAAGTACATATGTGTAGCACTCAAATTCCCTTTATTAATGGTATCGACAGAGTATTGAGTGGCGGATAAACTAGGCTATTAAAATATAACTTTTATTGGGACTTATTTAAAAAATGGTAGGACAAAACATTTAAAATTACAGAAATTTAAATCAATTAGATTAGGGACAGTGATGAGAATACCACTGGATGTGAGATTATATATGGTCAGAGATATTAATATGTCTGGTTAGTACCTCTAGGTGCTCCAACTACTGTTTACATCTAAATATTAGTAGTTTTACCATTGGACAAGAGATTGAATTAGGTCAGAGATATTGATATATCTAGATGGTAACTCTAGATACTCCAATTTATATAAATCTTTCTATTAGTGGTAATACACAAACAATCACAAAATACTAGATATACTTATTGTGTAATAGATAGATATGCACATTGTTTGGTGTTTGCAAGTTGAAGTGGTTATGGCATATTGTGATATACCATGTACATAGAATTCACATAATCTGTGAAGTGAAAAGAGCGTCGTTAACTTTCCGTAACTTGGTATCATACCCTTATGATTATAACATTATTAAGTAAGGGTGTATATTTGGAACTCATAGATTGATCAGAAATTTCTGTAACTAGGTTAGATATTAATCAAAAATATATCTCCTTTAAGTATGATGTTTTTACTCTAGTTAATTAAGATATTGTTGGCAAAACCACCATGGATGTATAAATATACATCTATATATTGTACCAGTTGTATCGTATAGAAAGGTATATTTTCTTAGCCAAATTATGGTTATTCACTCATTTATGGAGTCTAGTCCAATAATTAGCTACTTAGTGTTATAGTCACCAATTAATTTAAGGTAATTCTATACAATATTGGATTCCTCTAATAGAGTTTTAACACTAAGTACTACAAAACTCTCATCCAATCACGTGATTACACACATATTAGTATTGCTATGTGTGTTAGACCAACGTTATTGTATGGTATGGTTTAACCACTACTTTATATTGTGTGCACTCACAGACTTATATCTAGTTGGTAGCACTTATGACATTGTGTTAAACAAAAATATTTTTCACAGCACCACTGATATCGATTTAGTAGCTAAGTGAGCTTACTTCTTGACAGAAAGGCTACTCATGTATATCGTTATAGAGATCCATATACCACATATTCACCATAGAGAGATAGCATTCTTATGTATAATAGGACCGGATCCAAACGGTACCAATAATACTTTTATCATTTAGCTATATCCCATTGTTTATAACCATATATATAAGTCTATAACTGTAGCCATAACAAAGTGGTATGGCTTATATTGCTTCTAGTTTAGAAAGCTAAGTTTTTATCTAGCTGTCCCCAACTTATGTAAATAAAGTAATTCGTCTTGGCTTTAAAAATAGCTATAGCTGTATATATCCATGTTAAGCTGCTAATAAGCTGACGAAATACGTTCTATTATTAAAGATAGATTTAAGTTTCTGCTAAGTTTAAAAACACATTTACTCGGAGCCCATCAACTCCCAACCTCCCCTGACATGTTTCGCAGACAAACTCGGCTTTCTCAGAGGGTTTACCGAGGTTACGGTCTGGCGGGTATTTGTGCCCGGTAACTCCGCCTATTTTGAAAGATTAACCTATCAACGCATCTGGGTGTGAATGTTTTGCTGGTGACGTTCCAGCAACACTCCTCCAGTCCTGGCCAATAGGTGTAAATGTTATGCTGGTAATGTTCCAGCTGATTTCTTCGATCTGACACGTATGATATATTCTTCACAATAGCCTGTCGTGCCTGATCGCCATGCTCATTCATTTAATTAGTATTAACTATCTTTTGAATATATTTGTTCTTCCATCGTTCATTTGTACATTATCACAATGATTTCTAGGTGTTATGTTTTGTCACTAACAACATGCCTTCTTTTGTTCATCATACTGTACTGTTTCACTGATTACATTAGTGTAACATTGGAAGCGGTTTCACGGATCCAATGTTACACTAATGTAATCAGTGAAACAGTTGATGAACTATTGGAGAGAGCCAGTGATCCGTGGGATCATTCAAGACTAGTGAAAGTGCTTGGTGATGACATGCGGTTAGAACAACATTATAGCCTGTCAGATCGGTGAAAAAAGCAATAATGTTACTAATAAGGATAGTATCTTATGATACATATGATGAACAAAAGAAGGCATGTTGTCAGTGACAAAACATAACACCTAGAAATCATTGTGATAATGTACAAATGAACGATGGAAGAACAAATATATTCAAAAGATAGTTAATACTAATTAAATGAATGAGCATGGCGATCAGGCACAACAGGCTATTGTGAAGAATATATCATACGTGTCAGATCGAAGAAATCAGCTGGAACATTACCAGCATAACATTTACACCTATTGGCCAGGACTGGAGGAGTGTTGCTGGAACGTCACCAGCAAAACATTCACACCCAGACGCGTTGATAGGTTAATCTTTCAAAATAGGCGGAGTTACCGGGCACAAATACCCGCCAGACCGTAACCTCGGTAAACCCTTTGAGAAAGCCGGGTTTGTCGGCGAAACATGTCAGGGGAGGTTGGGAGTTGATGGGCTCCGAGTAAATGTGTTTTTAAACTTAGCAGAAACTTAAATCTATCTTTAATAATAGAACGTATTTAGTCAGCTTATTAGCAGCTTAACATTGATATATACAGCTATAGCTATTTTTAAAGCCAAGGCGAATTACTTTATTTACATAAGTTGGGGACAGCTAGATAAAAACTTAGCTTTCTAAACTAGAAGCAACATAAGCCATACCACTTTGTTATGACTATAGTTATAGACTTATATATATGGTTATAAACAATGGGATATAGCTAAATGATAAAAGTATTATTGGTACCGTTTGGATCCGGTCCTATTATACATAAGAATGCTATCTCTCTATGGTGAATATGTGGTATATGGATCTCTATAACGATATACATGAGTAGCCTTTCTGTCAAGAAGTAAGCTCACTTAGCTACTAAATCGATATCAGTGGTGCTGTGAAAAATATTTTTGTTTAACACAATGTCATAAGTGCTACCAACTAGATACAAGTCTGTGAGTGCACACAATATAAAGTAGTGGTTAAACCATATACAATAACGTTGGTCTAACACACATAGCAATACTAATATGTGTGTAATCACGTGATTGGATGAGAGTTTTGTAGTACTTAGTGTTAAAACTCTATTAGAGGAATCCAATATTGTATAGAATTACCTTAAATTAATTGGTGACTATAACACTAAGTAGCTAATTATTGGACTAGACTCCATAAATGAGCGAATAACCATAATTTGGCTAAGAAAATATACCTTTCTATACGATACAACTGGTACAATATATAGATGTATATTTTATACATCCATGGTGGTTTTGCCAACAATATCTTAATTACCTAGAGTAAAAACATCATACTTAAAGGAGATATATTTTTGATTAATATCTAACCTAGTTACAGAAATTTCTGATCAATCTATGAGTTCCAAATATACACCCTTACTTAATAATGTTATAATCATAAGGGTATGATACCAAGTTACGCTCTTTTCACTTCACAGATTATGTGAATTCTATGTACATGGTATATCACAATATGCCATAACCACTTCAACTTGCGAACACCAAACAATGTGCATATCTATCTATTACACAATAAGTATATCTAGTATTTTGTGATTGTTTGTGTATTACCACTAATAGAAAGATTTATATAAATTGGAGTATCTAGAGTTACCATCTAGATATATCAATATCTCTGACCTAATTCAATCTCTTGTCCAATGGTAAAACTACTAATATTTAGATGTAAACAGTAGTTGGAGCACCTAGAGGTACTAACCAGACATATTAATATCTCTGACCATATATAATCTCATATCCAGTGGTATTCTCATCACTGTCCCTAATCTAATTGATTTAAATTTCTGTAATTTTAAATGTTTTGTCCTACCATTTTTTAAATAAGTCCCAATAAAAGTTGTATTTTAATAGCCTAGTTTATCCGCCACTCAATACTCTGTCGATACCATTAATAAAGGGAATTTGAGTGCTACACATATGTACTTTTTGTAGAGGTCATACCTCTAAGTTTTTTTTAGTATAGTAGTGTACATAGCACCAAGCAACTATACTATTTAGTTTACCGCTGAGGGTGAAATCAATTTCTCCTCTCAGTTGTAATTATCTACAATTATATTCCCTTTTTTATCCCTCAGTAGTGCCTTTGGGCCCTCTTCCTGTAGCTTTATGTCTAAAAGGGGTATAAAATAAAATGAATGTGCCCCTATACTTCTCTTGAAATTCCGTATAAAACAAGGATTACATAAAAGCATTCAAATCAAGGTCAATATTTAACCCTTTTGGCGATAGGGTATCTAATTCGTGAATCCAGAATGTCTCTCTTTGACGCAAAGTCCTTAGTCTATTCACATGTTTGTTTGGTGGTATACCCTCAATAATCTTTACTCTAAGACAGTCAGGGTTGGATCCATGTTTAGTTTTGAAATAAGATACACTATGTGTGTAGAGTTCATGAATAATGTTATATTTATGTTCGCTAAACCTTTTTCGCATAGTCCTCTTGGTATGCCAAATGTAAATTAAATTGCAATTGCAACTGAGCATATAGACTATATATGTTGAGCTACATAAGAATCTATTCTTAATAATATACTTTTTCTCATTTTTAGAATCAAGGAAATGATCCTGTTTACAAATATAAGAACACATTCCACATCGTGCCACTCCACATCTTTTAGTACCTTTGGATGTACCCAACCAATTGTTAGTCCCAATACCTTTAGAAGGGCCCTGGTTCATAGGTCTCAGTTTAGAAGGGGCCAATATGTTTTTGAGATCTCTATTCTTCTTATAAGTAATCGTGGGCCTATCTGGGAATGGATTTCCCAGTATTGGGTCCACTTTGAGAATTCCCCAATGGATATTAAGTATTCTTTCTATAGATTTGCTACCCTGATTGTAAGTGGTAATAAATCTAATGTTATCATCTTTATTCTTCCTATTGGGTGGTGCTGGGTCTATTGTCTATTCATGCTTTCTATTTGTTTTTTCACCTTATCTATAAGTTCTTTATCATAACCCTTTTCCCTAAACCTGTCATCCAAAAGGCTTGATTCTCTATCGTAATCGGATTGTTGCGTGCAATTTCTTTTTTTTTTTTTTTTTTTTTTTTTTATAAATATTTTGGTATTGGCCTAGTGGTATATTCCGTTTCCATCTAGAGAGATGGCCACTATCTGCATTTAGGAACCCATTTTTGTCAGTTGCTTTTCTAAAGTTTCTGACAGCTACTTGATTATTCGCAGCATTAAAAAGTGTGAGATCTAAAAAATCAATATGTTCCTTGTGTGCATTGCGAGTGAATTTTAAATTCAGGTTATTACTATTTATATGATCAATAAAATTAGTGATCAATGACTCGTCCCCTTTCCAAATGATGACAACATCGTCAATGTAGCGATAGTAATGAATGATGTTATTTATAAATGGATTGTTATGCCAAATGTAGTGAGATTCAAAAGAGCCCATATAGATGTTCGCATATGATGGCGCAAAAGTGGTACCCATTGCGGTCCCCTGTGTCTGTAAATAAAAAGTTCTTTCAAATTCGAAATAATTGTGGTCCAGTATAAATTTAATACAAGACAACAAAAATTCCAATCGTTCAAGGGCTATATCACTTAATATCAGACTATCTTTGATAGCTTTTATGCCCAGATTACTTGTAAGAAGAGTAGAGATCTCAAAAACCTATTGGCCCCTTCTAAACTGAGACCTATGAACCAGGGCCCTTCTAAAGGTATTGGGAATAACAATTGGTTGGGTACATCCAAAGGTACTAAAAGATGTGGAGTGGCACGATGTGGAATGTGTTCTCATATTTGCAAACAGGATCATTTCCTTGATTCCAAAAATGAGAAAAAGTATATTATTAAGAATAGATTCTCATGTAGCGCAACATATATAGTCTATATGCTCAGTTGCAATTGCAATTTAATTTACATTGGGCGTACCAAGAGGACTATGCGAAAAAGTTTTAGCGAACATAAATATAACATTACTCATGAACTCGACACACATAGTGTATCCTATCATTTCAAAACTAAACATGGATCCAACCCTGACTGTCTTAGAGTAAAGATTATTGAGGGTATACCACCAAACAAACATGTGAATAGACTAAGGACTTTACGTCAAAGAGAGACATTCTGGATTCACGAATTAGATACCCTATCGCCAAAAGGGTTCAATATTGACCTTGATTTGAATGCTTTTATGTAATCCTTATTTCATACGGAATTTCAAGAGAAGTATAGGGGCACATTCATTTTATTTTATACCCCTTTTAGAGATAAGTCTACGGACTTAGTTAGGTAGCTATATACTTTTAAATGACTTCTTTAGACTAGCTTAGAGGCATAGGTATGTCAGTATATTTATAAGAATCTCAGTAGTGCTCTCCAAATAATATGTCAGTCTATGGCAGGGTTATAATACAATATATTTAATAATTATCCTTTTTAAAAATAAACCCTCAATCAATAGGCATCTACTAGAAACCATAAAATTAATATAAATACCTGATTTCTTTTTATTAGTTAATATCTATGAACACATTGGAATATATTTGTAATACCAGAATATGAATCAATATCATATGCGTTTAAAAACTATTAAAATATGCTATGCAGAGTTCATACACGTTTACTTATTCACAATAGCCTTTCATTCAGTTAACACAATGAGATTCTAAGATATTTAGCTGCTAACATTCAAGCAATACACTCAGTTATTTAATCACAATTTATTCTAACACAATTCTAATTTAAAACAGATAAATTACTTAGCCTACAAGATACAAAATTGACACTATACAGGGCTATGGATACCAGTTTTAAAATACAATTTATTTCTTTAAGTCTGCTACATACATCAACAATGAATGTTTGCTTTAAATGTTTTGTATACAAAGGCAAGCTAAGAGCTATTCAAGACTATGAAATACAGTTTAAAACACAAATTGCTTTCTTTAATCTATCAACAATGTTTTAATACTTTACCAGGATTAACACCAATCGATATCCAATATCTCTCAGCATGTTTAATCTCACCTCAGAAATACCAATAAGTATATTTTGCAATCAATGAGAAAAGGTAGACCAGCTTTGCTAGAGTGGTATATTTCACGCCCAACAAACCAGTTACAAGTCAGCTCAGCAGAATCTGTCCCTCTCCTATCTTGCCTTAAGCTTATATGTGTATCCATCATGGGTTAGAATATGGTAGGCCCTTTTCGGAAAACATGCTTTGTTATTGGCCCTTACGGATCTGATCATCCCATTGTACCTGGGAATTTAATTTTTAACAGCCTAAAAAGCCTTTTGGCTATAGTTCTCGCATCATAACACTGGGGTCAGCGTGACAGACAAACACAGCAATACATTTACTCATTTCTAACAGTTATCCCATACAACGATTATTTTAAACAATACTATAACATTGCATCAATAAATTACAATATTAATTGTAGAGGGGGTAGTATCATATCAATTTTCTGATTATTTTGATATGAAACATCATGTGCCTTTAGCATTATACTATATTAAAGCAAATTAATACTGCTAATTATTCTGAAATTAATGTCATTTATACATCTGTTATATATGTATTCACACAAATACAGCATGTTCTACATCTCCAACAAATTCTGCATGCATGAATTTTGTCTATGGTCCATCCGAAAAAAAAAATAAGTGTTATTGATCATTTCTTTTTAGGTTCACAAATATTTTTTAAAAATACAGATGCTAAGACATTTTATACTTTCAATATATATATATATATATATATATATATATATATATATATATATATATATATACACACACACATTCATTTCTATGCAGTATCTTGTATTTATGATCTTTTAAAAATTAAAAAATAAATAAATACAGAGGTTATTATTCTGGCACAGTTAAACATTTTAGATCGACTAAAATAGTCACCTATCAAGCTTAGCAACTACTCATGTAATATTAGAAAATTAGACAATCTCCCAAATTTCTATATTCAATACATTCTGAGGCATATATTCAAATATGTTTATTTGCTGTATTTTTAGTAAATTCCAAAGTTACACTATAACATCTGTCTTTGCTGGCCAGGTTTTCATTGCCCCGCTTACATAGCATGGGGTCAATTTGCATGTGAAATGTAAATGGTTACTTTCTCACAAAATATCTCACCTAGATCAGACTACCAGGCAACATTGTGATTTTATCACATATTTCCAGGTAGTGGCCACATTAACGCCTAGATTTAGAGTTTTGCGGTAGCCGTCAAAACCAGCTTTAGGGGGTCCTAACGCTGGTTTTTACCGCCCGCTGGTATTTGGAGTCAGTCAGGAAAGGGTCTAACGCTCACTTTGCAGCCGCGACTTTTCCATACCGCAGATCCCCCTACGCCAATTGCGTATCCTATCTTTTCAATGGGATCTTTCTAACGCCGGTATTTAGAGTCTTGGCTGAAGTGAGCGGTAGAAATCTACCGACAAGACTCCAGCCGCAGAAAAAAAAACCAGGAGTTAAGAGCTTTTTGGGCTAACGCCGGTTCATAAAGCTCTTAACTACTGTGCTCTAAAGTACACTAACACCCATAAACTTTTATGTACCCCTAAACCAAGGCCCCCCCCCCACATCGCCGCCACTGTATTCATTTTTTTTAACACCTAATCTGCCGACCGCACACCGCCGCCACCTACGTTATACTTATGTACCCCTAATCTGCTGCCCCTAACACCGCCGACCCCTATATTATATTTATTAACCCCTAATCTGCCCCCCACAACGTCGCCACCAGCTACCTACAATAATTAACCCCTAATCTGCCGACCGGACCTCACCGCTACTATAATAAAGTTATTAACCCCTAATCCGCCTCACTCCCGCCTCAATAACCCTATAAGAAATAGTATTAACCCCTAATCTGTCCTCCCTAACATCACCGACACCTAACTTCAATTATTAACCCCTAATCTGCCGACTGGACCTCGCCGCTACTATAATAAATGGTAGCGGTGAGGTCCGGTCGGCAGATTAGGGGTTAATTATTGTAGGTAGCTGGCGGCGACGTTGTGGGGGGCAGATTAGGGGTTAATAAATATAATATGGGGGTCGGCGGGGGTTAGGGGCAGCAGATTAGGGGTACATAGCTATAACGTAGGTTGCGGCGGTGTACGGAGCGGCAGATTAGGGGTTTAAAAAAATATGCAAGGGTCAGCGATAGCAGAATAGGGGTTAATAAGTGTAAGGTTAGGGGTGTTTAGGCTCGGGGTACATGTTAGGGTGTTAGGTGCAGACTTAGGAAGAGTTTCCCCATAGGAAACAATGGGGCCGCGTTAGGAGCTGAACGCTGCTTTTTTGCAGGTGTTAGGTTTTTTTTCAGCTCAAACTGTCCCATTGTTTCCTATGGGGAAATCGTGCACAAGCACATTTTTTAAGCTGGCCGCGTCCGTAAGCACCGCTGGTATTGAGAGTTGCAGTGGCGGTAAATTATGCTCTACGCTCCTTTTTTGGAGCCTAACGCAGCCCTTCAGAGAACTCTAAATACCAGCGGTATTTAAAAGGTGCGGCCAAAAAAAAGCATGCGTAGCTAACGCACCCCTTCTAACGCAAAACTCCAAATCTAGGCCATGGTCTCTTGGAAAGGCTGTTAAAGTTAAAGAAACCAAATGTTTTATTGTCCTTACTTGTGTGTTTAGAATAACTTTGCATACTAAGTGGGGGGGAGAGCTGAACATGAGTGAAGTCAATTTTTCTGAATGAATGAATGAATCATTTGCTACTGACTAGCCAAATATATGATTAATATATATATATATATATATATATCTCTTTACTTATACCTTGACAGGTACAAGGTAATCACAGAGGTATATTAATATATTAAGTATATTAATATAACTGTGTTGGTTATGCAAAACTGGGGAAAGGGTAATAAAGGGATTCTCTTTTTAAACAATAAAAATTCTGGAGTAGACTGTCCCTTTAATCATATAACAATTTGCCTTTCAATAATATTTTGTCATCTTCTCTGTAGTAAAGAGCCGAAGAATAAGCAAACCTGAGAAGAGCATTCCCAAGGCAATGGAGGCAATATTTGATTATAATCCAAAAGAAAATTCTCCAAACACGGATGTTGAGGTATAGCCATCTTATCTCCTATTGAATTATTTCACTTGTCTTTAAGAGTTATGCATGCTGACCTTTTTTGTTACTTTTGCCTATTTTCCAGGCTGAGTTAAGCTTTACTGCAGGGGACATCATTACAGTATATGGACCAATGGATGAGGATGGCTTTTATTACGTGAGTCATGAAATTCCAATTTTTTTATATTGTATGGAAATAACACTAATGCGATGATTACTCCAGTCTTTGTCTGCTATGAAGTAGAAAAGTCTAACTAATTTAATTTTGTTAGGAAAACATGCAGTGGTTTTTAAAATGTAATCCCTCATGCTTATGCGTCTTATGGACAGATGTATAGCATTGTTTTGCTTTTGAAGTCTGCAGTGTGCACAGCCAACTCTCAGAAGTGGAGAACATATTACAGTCTCAAAGGATTTTATGTTGTATTAATAAAAACACACACATATCTGTAGTAGTTATATTTTAGTTGGACTAACATTAATCTTAAAGGCATAGGACTCTATAAGACTAATCCAGTCCATTATATTTTGCTGCACATATTTAGTTGATTTATTTACACTTATTTCATGTAATTCCTTCGGTAGTTTAAAAAAAATCTTTGAGTTATTGCTATAAAATTATTTTTTGAGTTACAGTGCTTGTATAGTGAACACATACGGCTAGATTACGAGTCTTGCGTTATGAGTAAAAAAGCAGCGTTAAGCCTCATAACGCTGCTTTTTTACTACCGCTGGTATTACGAGTCTTGCAGATTTAGGGGCACTGCACACTTTTTTGGCCTTACCGCAAATCAACTTACGCAAATTGCATATAGTCTTTTTTTCTATGGGACTTCCATAGCACCGGTATTACGAGATTGTCCTGGGAGGCCAAAAAGTGAGCGGTACACCCTATCCCGTCAAGATTCGTACCGCATTCTAAAGTCAGCTACAAAGCTGTAGCATAAAGCTCATAACTAAAGTGTTACAAAGTACACTAACACCCATAAACTACCTGTTAGCCCCTAAACCGAGGCCCTCCCGCATCGCAAACACTAAAATAAAATTATTAACCCCTAATCTGCCGCTCCGGACATCGCTGCCACTAGAATAAACATATTAACCCCTAAACCACCATACTCCCGCCTTGCAAACATTAGTTAAATATTATTAACCCCTAATCTGCTGTCCCTAACATCGCCGCCATCTATCTACATTTATTAACCCCTAATCTTTGCCCCAATGTCGTCGCCACTATACTATATTTATTAACCTTTAAACCTAAGTCTAACCCTAACACCCCCTAACTTAAATATAATTTAAATAAATCTAAATAAAATTACTATCATTACCTAAATAATAATAATTATTAATAATAATAATCCTATTTAAAACTAAATACTTACCTGTAAAATAACCCCCAAGCTAGCTACAATATAACTAATAGTTACATTGTATCTAGCTTAGGGTTTATTTTTATTTTACAGGCAAGTTTGTTGTAATTACACCTAATCTAATAGACCTATCAAAATAAAAAAGCCCCCCACCCCCCAAAATAAAAAAAAACCTAGCCTAAACTAAACTACAAATAGCCCTTAAAAAAGGGCCTTTTGCGGGGCATTGTCCCAAAGATATCAGCTCTTTTACCTGAAAAAAAATTACAAACAACCCCCCCAACAGTAAAACCCACCACCCACACAACCAACCCCCCAAATAAAACCCTAATTTTAAAAAACCTAAGCTCCCCATTGCCCTGAAAAGGGCATTTGAATGGGCATTGCCCTTAAAAGGTCATTTAGCTCTATTGCGGCCCAAAGCCCTAACCTAAAAATAAAACCCACCCAATAAACCCTTAAAAAACCTAACACTAAACCCTGAAGATCCACTTACAGTTTTGAAGATCCGACATCCATCCTCAACGAAGCTGGGAGAAGTGGTCCTCTTCTATCTTCATCCATCCGGCGCGGAGCGGGTCCATCTTCAAGACATCCGACGCGGGTCCATCTTCAAGACATCCGACGCGGAGCATCTTCTTCTTTCCGACGACTAACGACGAATGAAGGTTCCTTTAAATGACGTCATCCAAGATGGCATCCCTTAAATTCCGATTGGCTGATCGGGTGAAGACTTCTGCCCGTGTGGAGGACCACTTCTCCCGGCTTGGATGAAGACTTCTCCCGGCTTAGTTGAGGACTTCTTGCCGCTTCGCTGAGGACTTCTCCCGGCTTCGTTGTGGATGGATGTCGGATCTTCAAAACTGTAAGTGGATCTTCAGGGGTTAGTGTTAGGTTTTTTAAAAGGGTTTTATTTTTAGGTTAGTGCTTTGGGCCTTTTAAGGGCAGTGCCCATCCAAATGTCCTTTTCAGGGCAATGGGGAGCTTAGGTTTTTTTAGTTAGGGTTTTATTTGGGGGGTTGGTTGTGTGGGTGGTGGGTCTTACTGTTGGGGGGTTGTTTGTATATATTTTTTTCAGGTAAAAGAGCTGATTTCTTTAGGGCAATGCTCCACAAAGGGTTTTTTTTTTATTTTGGGGGGGCTTTTTTTATTTTGATAGGGCTATTAGATTAGGTGAATTAGTTTAAATATCTTGTAATTTGTTTATTTTCTGTAATTTAGTGTTTGTTTGTTTTTGTAATTTAGGTAATTGTATTTAATTTAGGTAATTTATTTAATTGTAGTGTAGTGTTAGGTGTTAGTGTAACTTAGGTTAGGTTTTATTTTACAGGTAAATTTGTATTTATTTTAGCTAGCTAGTTAGTAAATAGTTAATAACTATTTAGTAACTATTCTACCTAGTTAAAATAAATACAAACTTGCCTGTAAAATAAAAATAAACCCTAAGCTAGATACAATGTAACTGTTAGTTATATTGTAGCTAGCTTAGGGGTTATTTTATAGGTAAGTATTTAGTTTTAAATTGGAATTATTTAGGTAATGATAGTAATTTTATTTAGATTTATTTAAATTATATTTAAGTTAGGAGGTGTTAGGGTTAGGGTTAGACTTAGGTTTAGGGGTTAATAAATTTAGAATAGTGGCGGCGACGTTGAGGGTGGCAGATTAGGGGTTAATAAATGTAGGTAGGTTGCGGCGACATTGGGGGAGGGAGATTAGGGGTTAATAAATATAATGTAGGTGTCGGCGATGTTGGGGCAGCAGATTAGGGGTTAATAAATGTAGGTAGGTGGTGGCGATGTTAGGGGCGGCAGATTAGGGGTTAATAATATTTAACTAGTGTTTGAGAGGCGGGAGTGCGGCGGTTTAGGGGTTAATATGTTTATTATACTGGCGGCAATGTCCGGGGCAGCAGATTAGGGGTTAATAAGTATAATGTAGGTGTTGGCGATGTCGGGGGAGGCAGATTAGGGGTTCATAAGTGTAAGATTAGGGGTGTTTAGTCTCTGGGTTCATGTTAGGGTGTTAGGTGTAAACATAAAATGTGTTTCCCCATAGGAATCAATGGGGCTGAGTTACTGAGCTAAACGCTGTTTTTTTGCAGGTGTTAGAATTTTTCTCAGCCGGCTCTCCCCATTGATATCTATGGGGAAATCGTGCACGAGCACGTACAACCAGCTCACCGCTGACTTAAGCAGCGCTGGTATTGGAGTGCGGTATGGAGCACAATTTTGCTCTACGCTCACTTCTTGCCTTTTAACGCCGGGTTTATAAAAACCTGTAATACCAGCGCTGTAGGAAAGTGAGCGGTGAGAATAAAGTGCAAGTTAGCAACACACCCCTCTTACCGCAAAACTTGTAATCTAGCCGTTAATTAGGAATACAATTTAATTCAGTGATAATTAGAAAAATTTCTACATCTTGATTCTCAAGAGAAATTGACAGAATTGTTTCTTCTTCTGTAGTAAAACAATTAAAGACTGCCTCCTTCACATTGTATTTTTTAGTGACTGGCCACATAAATATATATATATATATAACAATACATTTGGTGCGCCATCATGAAAGTTTATTTTGGACTTGACTGTCCCTTTAAGTTTTTAACTTAAAAGTAACTTTGGTACCTTTTTTCTGTCCGCATGGACTTTTGTTTGAGGGCACACAGATGAGTGATTGGGGCACGGACACGTGTGAGGGCCCACAGACGCGCATTTTCACGCATGCAGCGTGCGTATAAATGTGCTCTTATTTTAGCGCTTTTTGTTTTTCAAATTGGGCATTCATTTGGGCGCTTCCAGCCATAGCTTTGATCCCAGAAGGGGGTATTGTATACTCATTCCCTTAGAGCTCTTTTGTTTATAGGGGTTATGATTTCTGTGTTCATTATTGAATCTGTCCCTAATCATCCTCTGGAAGCTGATATTTTGGAACACCTTTCTTCCTTTATTACGTGTGTTTATTGTAAGCAGGCTGAGGCTTCTCCTCCTTCATACTTTTGTGACCCTGCCTTAATGTTTTGATGCATTCATTTCAGTCTTATGCTGTATTTGCTTCTAAAGGTATTATTGTTCCTTCTGTTTGTTTGTTTAAAGATTTTTCTAATTTTCAAAAACCTGTCTCTGATTCGGGGCCTGCCTTGATTAAATGTGTTTATTCCTTTATTGGAAACATTATCTCTGATTTCAGTAGGATTTATTCATGTCCTTGTCTGCCCTTTTTAGGTGTTTTTTAAAGTCATGGTCAACTGATGCAGTTTCTTAGTCTAAACTCTTGAAAATGTATTTTCAAGGAAAGAAATTGTTTGTGGCATATTTAGTTTCTATTTTTTTCCTCTGCTGCTGGTGCTAAGGGAGTTTGTTCTTCCCCAAGATAAGGAATTTAGGGGTAAATTTAAAGCTTCTAATAGTTTTTCATTTATTTGCTTAGAATAAGGAGCAACATTTGATTAATCCTCAACTAATTAGGGTTTCTCAGGTTTGTAACAAAGTTCTTATTGGAGCAGGCATAAGCATGCCAAAAAGCCTACTCCTGCTCCCAAGTTTGCATGAAGGTGCGGCCCCCTATTCCAGATTCTCTGGTAAATGGCAGGTTGTTTCTTTTGGGTGTCATGGTTTTGGAAAATATCAGGTTCTTGGATTCTGAATATAATGTGCAAAGGTTATCATATAGATTTTAGGGCAAGTCCTCCCCCGAGAAGGATTCAAGAGGGAACTTACAGACCAGTTTTGGATATGAAGGTTCTGAAAAAGTTTTTCAGAGTTTCTATCCTCAAAATGGCGATTATTCTGTCTATTCTACCTTTCATTCAGCAAGAGCAGTTTATGTCTACAATAGATTTAAAGAATGCTTTCCTTCATGTTCCAATTCTCAGAGGTAATTTCCAGTTTCTGAGGTTTGCATTTCTAGACAAGCATTTTCAGTTTGTTGCAGGCTACAGCTCCAAGGATCGTTAGAAAGGTCCTGGGAGCTCTTTTGACTGTCATCAGGGGTCAGGAAATAGCTGTATATCCTTACCTAGATGATATCGTAGTACTAGCTCCATCTTTACATTTAGCAGAGTTTCACACCAACAGACTATTGTTTCTTCATCAACATGATTAGAAGATCAATTTGCTAAGATTCCTTTGGTTCCTTAGACAAATGTTCATTTCTGGGGTTCCAGATAGATTCAGTCTCCATGAGATTATCTCTGTCAGATCAAAGAAGACTGAAGTTGGTTTCAGCTTATGAAAGTTATCAAATTCCTCCAAGATTCCCATGGTTGCTCTTTGATTGGAGGTCCTAGGTCTTATAAATATAGCATCTGATACTATTCCATTTGTTCGTTTTCATACGAGACACCTTCAGTTTTGTATGCTTCATTAGTGGTGCAGGGACCTTTCTCTGTTGTCTCAGAAGTTTATTTCTAGACAAGACAGCCTCTGTCTTGGTGGCTGGATCTCCAGCTCATTTTACAGAAGGGCTTCTTTTGTTCGTCCTATTTGGTCTGTTATCACCACAGATGCAAGTCTTTTAGGATGGGGAGCTGTTTGAGACTCTTTGATAGCACTGAGAGCATGGGCTCCTTGGGAGGCAAGGTTGCCCATAAACTTTTTTCTTATTTGTGCAATTTTCAGAGCTCTTCAAGCTTGGCCCCTTCTGAAAGGAGAATCTTTTTCTTCAGTTCCAGTCTGTCAATGTCATAACAGTTACTTATGTCAACGATCAAGGGGGGACTTGCAGTCCTTTAGCCATGAGGAAAGTTTTTCAAATTTTCTCTTGGGCAGAGGCCAATTGCTGTCTAATTTCACTAGTTCACATCCCAGGGCTGTTCAATTGGGAAGCGGATTTTCTCATATGTCAGTTTTTCATCCAGGAGAATTGTCTCTTCATACAGAAGTGTTTTATCAGATTGTAGATTTTTTGGTCTCCCTGAGGTAGTCCTTATGGCCTCTCATTTGAACGACAGACTGCCCAGATACTTTGTAAGGTCAAGGGATCCTCAGGCAGAGTTTGTGGATGCTCCCTTATCTTTTCAGATAGTTTCTGCCTCTGTTTTTTTTTACCAGAGTAGTTTGCAAGATCAGGCAGGAGAATTTGTCAGTGTTTCTAATTTTTTCTAGCTTGCCTCTTTGATGTTTTTCTCTAAGAATGGTTCTTCTTTGCCAAGGTCCATTTTATCCATCAGGATCTCTAAATTTGATGGCTTGATGATTTAAAGGTTAGTTCTTAGGTTTCTCTGTGTTCATGATTGAAACCCTGATTTAGGCTTGGAAGCCAGTTGCCAGGAGAATGTTTTTTTTTTTATTTATATATATTTTTATTAAGGGTTATTTTTAGGCAAACATACAAGAAATGTCAGAGAACAATATACAGTAAGAAATAGCTTCAAGGTACATATCCAAAGTGAGTCCAAAAGAAAGATATATTACATAGTTGTATCACATGACATATCTTAATATTAAAGTGTACATCTGTTGCCATTGAGACTATTTACCTACTGAATGGTTCCAGAGGTTACTCTTGGACCCCACAATGATACATCACATACACAGCTATAGTATTTGATCTCAGACAAAATGAGACCACTCTTGGATCTCGGATGAGGAACCTTGTTTTACTATTTAACGAAAATTTGGGCATATTTAATGAGTACAAAGAAATGTTCAAATTTAAAGGGGAAGGGGACTATTAGGAGGAAGAAGCCGTATGCAATGTCTAAATTGGGGATAGCCAATGGTGTATAGATAAAGATAGGAATATAAATCCCTTATTACCGGCAAGTAGTAAACATAATTGGTAGCGAATGTATCTGTTAGAAGGACTATGTGAAGATGGCTAGATAGAGCTTAATAAAAACACAAATATTGCTTTATTGTAATATGGATACTCAACCTCTAGAGTAGAATATCATTAGGAGTCATTATACTATATGCCCGTCATAACATACCGTATCACCATAGGAGACTAATATAGATATCTGCTTCTTATTAATGGAAGCTATAAGTTATTAATGAGGGAAAATGGACCGTAGGATATATTTTTCTTTGTTTATTAGATAAACAGTGTTTGGGGGGGGGGGAGTAATAATCGGAGGGTGATCTTTGTATATATGTATCAGGCTTCTGAAGTTATATATATTAGAAGATGTGATTTATCCGTCTTAGAAAATATGCCTTATTAGGTCCAATGTGACCATAAAAATAACAATGTACAGAGTGTGCTAGCTTAGTGAATACAAATAGTAAGTAATCTATCGATTCTGAACTATCAACGTTAGAGCTGTAATAAGTAGTACTCACGTTAAGGAATGAATGATAATCAACTCTGCACTATTAAACATTAGGACATTTCCACAAAAGACTATCCTAAAACTGTATATAATAGCAGGACTACTAGAATATTCAGAACTATAGATAGCATATCGTGTACTAGGAATCACAATTTAAACAGGCAACATTTTAAGACATACTAAAAAGAAACTTAGGTTTGTGACCATCATTAAGTTAAAGGGACAGTCTACACCAGAATTTTTATTGTTTTAAAAGATAGATAATCCCTTTATTACCCATTTCCCAGTTTTGCATAACCAACACAGTTATAAAATATACTTTTAACCTCTGTGATTATCTTGTATCTAAGCCTCTGCAAACTGCCCCTTTTTCAGTTCTTTTGACAGACTTGCAGTCTAGCCAATCAGTGCCTGCTCCCAGATATCTTCTCGTGCACAAGCACAGTGTTATCTATATGAAATACGTGAACTAACACCCTCTAGTGGTGAAAAACTGTTAAAATGCAATCTGAAAGAGGTGGGCTTCAAGGTCTAAGAAATTAGCATATGAACCTCCTAGGTTAAGCTTTCAACTAAGAATACCAAGAGAACAAAGCAAAATTGGTGATAAAAGTAAATTGGAAAATTGTTTAAAATTACATGCTCTATCTGAATCATGAAAGTTTATTTTGGCCTAGACTGTCCCTTTAAGCGTATTAATGAAACGTCCGACATTGCTGTCTTCATACATAGATCCAGATACAAGAAAGTATTTGTATTAAAAGGAGAGCTGGGCATATTACCACTCTGAGAGAACGATGCTATCACTGTCCAGTGATATAGAGTACTCCACGCCAGTATCAAATAAACAATTGTAGGCTTAACAGGCGAGTGAATAGAGTTTTTAATTCCAGAGGGTTGCCATTTAGCTCCTTCGGTATGCGTGAGTTGTTACTCAATGTTGAGCCCATTCTGATGTCTCGGCATCGTCCGAGGAAAGAAAGTTGGAGGCGGAATGTCTCTTTGCTAGCATAAGACCTAAGGCTGATCCAAATACCATCCAGCTGATTCCCTTCATATGAGTCGAGGCGGGTATAGTCGAACCATTCTAGCTCAGTGGACCTTTTTCCCACCTCTACAGCATCCATTCCATCAAGTCCATCCCTCTGTTTATGTACAATATACCCTTCAAGCTTCTGGAGTTCGGCCGCATCCTCCATAGCGTAATTATTGAATAACAGGGGAATATCTTCAAAGCCTCAACATACTTTTGTAGGTGTCTTGGAGTTAGCTTTGTCCAGGTTTTGGTCCTGAGATGAGAGCATAGAACTAATTGGCCATAAAGATTTGTTTTCAGTTCCCATTGCCGGCATGTCATTATCTAGGTATGTAACCTCTGGATCGTTATCATGTAGTGCTTGATCGATCGAGTGCAGTAATAAACCCCCGAACTCTGAAATGAGGGTGTTAAGCTTAATAGAGATGTCTTCCTATAATGCAAGTTTGCGTTAGAGTTCAATAAAACTTGCTCGCCTGTACTTGTATAACACCACAAGGGTGAGGAAAATAGCTGCTATCTGTTGATCTATGTAATGTTTTTGCGGTGGTAGTAGGTGGTAGGTTCCTTCTCTTAGACTGTAGCCTATATCAATTTTACCCAATTCACCTCTCTAGATTGTCACCCTCTTCATTAAGGTAAATTGAGTTGAATTGAGCGGTCAAAGCTGTATAAATAATCGGCATTGATCCCGGAGCTGCTGTAATATGCGACCGCTCACATGTAAGGCTTGTCACGCCCCCTGGAAAATGTAGTTTAAAGTTTAGGAAACCTTTATTTCCTGGTGTCTTAATTAGCGGCGTCGAAAATTATCGTTAGCCCGATGCATCGCGATGCATACTTAAACGATTCTGCATCGATGCACTGAAGTTAAGAATCGATTCTGGAGTGACGTCATCACGTGACCCGTGCTCATTTTACCGCCCTGCGCTTGTTTGCCACGCTCTTGCTGCTGTTATTGGCTGGGACAGGTATAGCGGGTTAGATTGTGTCTGGAGCTGTCATTGACCGAGCTGCCTCTCGGTATTGGCGGTCTGTTATGGTGTTTGCCCGCAGATGGTCCTGCTGGTGTCGGTGCTGTGATCCTGCTGTTCAGCAGCAGCAAGTGATGGAGGAACTGGTGCAGAAAGTGTAAGTTTCTGAGGTGAATAAGAGAGTAGGGTTATAGAACACAGGCCCTGTGATGAACAATAACCCTCAATTGTTGTGCATCACGGGGTTTGTGTTCTATAACCCTACGCTCTCATTCACCTCAGAGGCCCTACAACACATGCTCTATGTTACTCCAAAGTTTTTACTGCATACCAAGTTTGACTACCCCTCAGCCCATACTGTGTGAATCACAGAAGTTGGATACATTCATAGGCTACACCATATGCAATTTAATTTAATGTGTTTCCCCATGTATCCAGTTAGATTATGATTTTTACAACATACTATTATTTTTAAATGTTAAGATCTTTAGAGCTGTGATATGTGTCATTGCATTTTTATTTGCTCTTACTGTGTTAAAAGCCAGTATTCCCTTTATATTTACAAAGTGGCAGAGTGTGGCTGGCTGCATGCATGTGCATTGTCCTTTCACACACCCTACTGATCTGAAAGTTTCAAGTCTGACTTTTATCACCCATTTAATACTCAGATGTGCAAGAATTGACATCTTTAGGAGTCTTATGATATTTAAACTTCTTATATTTCTATTATAACATAATCTGTTTCAGTCCTGATGATTCAATAAAGAATCTGATTGGCACAAACATATATGCAAGTAGGAAGATTAGAAAACCCCAAACAAGTGCATCTGATCAGAGAAAGAATGAGAACTGAGGAGTGTAAGGGAGCATGTAGGATAGCTCTCATTTGTCTCTGATGACAATGTAGGTATCACAATATAAATGAGGATTACTGTTCTAAATAAATACTGTGGTAGTCTGCTGTGTTCAGGCTTTGCTACATGCAGGAAGTGTCTTTCTTTCCTAAGATATGGTGAGTCCACAACGTCATCAATTACTAGTGTGAATATCTCTCCTGTCCAGCAGGAGGCGGCAAAGAGCACCCTAGCAAAGCTGTTAAATACCACTCCCCTTCCCACAATCCCCAGTCATTCTCTTTGTCTCTGTCAGTGGATGCGGTGAAGTTTGGTGTCTGAAGAAATGAATTCCTTTATGGGGGATAGTTTTCCTTGCAAGCAAGGATTTGGGTATAGCTGTAGTCCATGTCAATCTCTGCCGCAGAGTAGTGGTGCCTTTTAAGCAGTTAGGAAGTTGTAAGTTGGTGCTTACTTTGTTTCCTAACATATTGCTGCCCTAAGTATAGAAATCAAAAAGAAGAGGTAGAGTCCCAGGTAGATGAAGTAAAAGCAATCTTTTATTAAATTCGTTAAAAAGAAAATTCTTGTGAGACGCAGCTCACTCGGTCACAACATCAGCCTTAGTGAAGGAGTAGAAAGAGCGTAGCACCAGTGGCTTACATGTTTCGGCTAAACGCCGTAATCATAGCCTAAGGTGCTATGTCTCTAAGATGGTTAAGACAGGTAAAAAGCAATCTAATTGGCTAAAACACTAAAAGGTATAATTAAAAGAAACGCCCATTCTAACACACCTTGGTTGCACAATAAAGTTAACCCTATGTATGCCTTATATATATCAAATACAGAATATATTACAGCAAGAATCCATTTGAGAATATAAGTTCAGGTGGAATGCAATATAGAGAGAAGAAAAGAAAAGAAAAAGAAAGAGAAAGAGAAGAAGATAAAGAAACAGAAATAAGAAATAAAAATGATAGTAAAAAAGGAAAAGACAATAGTCAAGAAACAGCAATGAAAAAACAATAAAAGAAAAAGCAATATATCACAGCAATAAATCACAATAGTAACTTGGGTAATGGGACAGTGTAATAGATAAATAAAGGTATGGACCTATATTAATATTTATAGCAAGCTGAAATATAGAGTTTGCAATAGCTTCAATAAATATGATAACAAAACTAGCATAGAAAAGCGATATTAATATAACAAAAAGTCTATGCCACAAACACAGTACCTCTAGTTAGTATATCAGTCTACCTGTTAAGAAATTAAAGCTATTGCAAACTGTATATTTCAGCTTGCTATAAATATTAATATAGGTCCATACCTTTATTTATCTATTACACTGTCCCATTACCCAAGTTACTATTGTGATTTATTGCTGTGATATATTGCTTTTTCTTTTATTGTTTTTTCATTGCTGTTTCTTGACTATTGTCTTTTCCTTTTTTACTATCATTTTTATTTCTTATTTCTGTTTCTTTATCTTCTTCTCTTTCTTTTTCTTTTCTTCTCTCTATATTGCATTCCACCTGAACTTATATTCTCAAATGGATTCTTGCTGTAATATATTCTGTATTTTGATATATATAAGGCATACATAGGGTTAACTTTATTGTGCAACCAAGGTGTGTTAGAATGGGTGTTTCTTTTAATTATACCTTTTAGTGTTTTAGCCAATTAGATTGCTTTTTACCTGTCTTAACCATCTTAGAGACATAGCACCTTAGGCTATGATTACGGCGTTTAGCCGAAACATGTAAGCCACTGGTGCTACGCTCTTTCTACTCCTTCACTAAGGCTGATGTTGTGACCGAGTGAGCTGCGTCTCACAAGAATTTTCTT
This sequence comes from Bombina bombina, assembly GCF_027579735.1. Classification (NCBI taxonomy): domain Eukaryota; kingdom Metazoa; phylum Chordata; class Amphibia; order Anura; family Bombinatoridae; genus Bombina; species Bombina bombina. The sequence goes on from NC_069501.1 coordinate 291,431,093, forward strand.
TTTAACGAATTTAATAAAAGATTGCTTTTACTTCATCTACCTGGGACTCTACCTCTTCTTTTTGATGCCTTTGACCAGCATTTGAGTCCAGGTTACCTACTCCTCAACTACTGCCGGACCGAGTGAACACACTGACCTCTCACACACCCCCTTTTCCTACGTCACGCAGAGCTGCAGACCGGGTTTTGCGAGAGGCGGAAGGAAGAGAAGTCGGCAGACATGCTGCCATCGGATATTGTTCCGTTTTTGCAGGACTTTCTCACTTCGGTGCTACAGGTACACCTCTCTTTTTTGGCTCATATTACTACTGTTTGGGGGTGTTTGTGTCATATTAAGTCCCGGTGCCAGGCTTGGCTTTCTTTACCCACACACGGACTTAAGTGTCAACCATTTTTTCTCCTAAGTATAGAAAGCCAGAGTTGGTAACTCTGTTCTTTCTTTTTTTCCACAGGTCTCTGTTAGGAGTTTGTGTCCTTTCATGCCTTGTAAGCGGTCTTCCTGCCAGACAGCTAGACTGCAGGTAAGTGCTGTTTTGTCTTCTAAGTATAGGAGACATTGCACTTTTAGAAGTTTAATTATTTATATTCTGCAGTTTTTCTTTCTGTGATTTAGTAATCCTTTAAATAGGATTTGATAGGCAGTATGCAGGCACTATGTGATTTGGAATTTGCATATTAGAACCGGGTGTGGCTAAATTGTTAATTTGGCAAATGTTTGATTGTGTAGTAATGGTTATTGCTATGTTTGTTTAAAATGTCGCAGTTTTTTTCTTGTTTGCGCTTTTCCGGATGTGCTGGTCATGTGATATTTGTGTTTCAGTTTTATGAAGCTGATCTACGTTTCTGTGTTGTTGCTGCAGTCTGTCTCAGTGTATGTGCAGTTGCCTGTCATTTTCTGTGTCCTCTTCAAGTCTCCTAGAATTGCGGTAGGCACCTCAGTATTGCTAAGGTGTAGAGGTTGTCAAACTTTAGGGTTTTTTTGATAAAATTTTTTGTTTTTTACATTTTTCTTAAAGTGACAGTTGTCCTCTATTCAATTTTATTTCCTGGGGCTGATTTTTCTTAGCTATGGACATGGATAATGATGATTTTTTTTTATTGTTTTTAAATGCTTATTATGTTTAGGGGTGCAAATTGTTTCTCCTTTGCAATTTTGTACTACTTGTTTAGCTTGAACCCTACAATGTAAAGAACAAATATTGCCTTATGAGCCTAATGTCTCTCAGGATGATGCTGTTCAGGCAGTGCTGCAGCCTTCTCCTCAAACGTCCCAAGCCTCTAAGGCGTCACATGCAGTGCCCTGCGGTTCCTCTCAACCTCCTGGTGGAGTATATTTGCCTGCAGATTTCGCTGCTCAGATATCTTCTGAAGTATGAGCAGTTTTATCTGCCTTTCCTATTTTAGGAAAACGCAAGAGGAAAACTATACATTTAACAGATTGTAAAGTACCTGTTTCAGCAGCTTCTATACAGGCTGATCTTTTCTCATATTTTTACGAAGGATGTTACCTCAGTTCCTTCTGAGGGTGAAATCTCTGATTCTGTCAGTGTTAATCTTTTGTCTGAGGTGGAGGAAGTAAGCTTTAGGCTTAAACTTAAACACCTTCATGTTTTATTAAGAGGTTTCCATCTTAATATGAGGAGAGTCCAAGGCTTCATTCCTTACTTGTGGGAATACAGAACCTGGCCACCAGGAGGAGGCAAAGACACCCCAGCCAAAGGCTTAAATACCTCCCCCACTCCCCTCATCCCCCAGTCATTATTTGCCTTTCGTCACAGGAGGATGGCAGAGAAGTGTCAGAAGATTCAGAGTAGTCTGTTATGGAGGGTAGTACTCTTTGCTATGGGACTTGAGTTTTAAGTAGTCTTGTCAGCCTCTCGTGAGAGCATTGACAATGTTAGGGTCTAGAGATGCAGTGAGAGTCTTTCTGCGAAACCATCCAGGCTCGTATTAACTCCTAAGCAATCAGTGTTGACGAGTTTCACTGCCTGCTTCTTTCACTCAAGTCCATGTCAGGTGAGATGCTACAAGACTGTCAAACTTGAGAGGCTGTGTGTCTGTTCCACGGTGATGATTCCGGTATCTTATATGATAAAGTAAGAAGACAGGGTCACAGTGTGACTCCTTTATCTGTATGGAATCAAGGGTTAATATCTCCGGAAGGAGGGGATTTATACATAAATGACTTTATTATGTTTTATGCCCGGACATGTGTGAGATGTGGCTCTGGCATATGTGAGAACATTTAGGTTTTACTTTCATTTTTGGATAACTGCGCAGCCTGTCAGTGTGGCGCGCTTTTCCTGCAGCAGGGGCAGTTCTGTATGGCACTCCATGTGACCGGGTGTGGCCTCGTTAACTTCATCTTTTCTGACCGTGCGGTTTGCAGGAGACAAAGCATTTTCTCTGTGGGGCCTGGGTCATAGGAGGTGGTGAGTGCCCCGGCCATTGGGGGGTATAAAAGTGCCATTTAATTTTCTGTAGTCCATCGTAAAAGCGCAAGCTATGCAGGACTCTGATGCATTAGAGGGTACTCCCTCTTTAAGAAAATCTAATACCTGTTTTTATTGTGAGGAGGCTACGGTATACCCGCCTGCTCAATTATGTTCCACATGCCTTGATAAAGTAGTTATATCTAAAATGAACAAGATGTTTAGTACCACTGAGCCGTTCACTTCTGAGGCATCTCCGTTCCGCGAGGTGCGTTCCCTGCAATCATCTCCTATTACACATGCAGCTCCCCATTGCACTACTAATCCTCCCTCGGGAGGGGCCCTGTTAACTCCAGACTTTACTGAACAGTTGCAAACGGCAGTGTCTGCGGCCTTTAGTGCTTCACCTCGCCCTGCTAAGCGCAAGCAAAAGGTTAACTACTGCTATCCTTCCCAGGGGTCATCTACTAACCTGTTGGATTTATCTGATACTAGATTATCCGCTGATGAAGACAGCTCTGATTCTTTAGAGGAGGCTCTTTCTGGGTCAGAATGGGCTGCCTCTAGGCCCCCGGCTGCGGAGGAACCAGAATAGAGCACTTACGCTTTATGTTACAGGAAGTGTTGGCTACGTTAGAGGTTCCGGAACCTAAGTTACCCAAGGAACCTTCTATTCCTAAGCTTGATAAGGTTTATGAGGACAGGGTGGTGCCACAAACTTTCCCGGTTCCTGTAAAGATGGCAAATATCATTAAGAATGATTGGGAGAAACTAATCCTCTTTTTCCCCTTCTTCCTTTAAGAAATTGCTCCCGGTATCTGACTCCCAATTAGAGTTATGGGGATCTGTCCCTAAGGTGGATGGAGCTATCTCCATGCTTGCTAAGTCACCACTATCCCGCTTGAGGATAGTTCGTCGTTTAAGGAGCCCATGGATAAGAAGCTAGAAACTCTGTTAAGAAAGATGTTTCAGCACACAGGGTTTTTATTTCAGCCTGCAGCGGAGGTTTCTGCGGTGGCTGGAGCTGCTACCTATTGGTGTGATTCTCTGTCTGAGATGATCGAGATGGAAACTGCCCTCAATGAAATCCAGGAAAGAATTAAGGCTTTGAGGGTAACTAATTCATGTATTTGTGATGCAAATGTGCAGTTATCCACTTGAATGCCAAGACATCAGGCTTTTCTGTTCTAGCCCATAGGGCTCTATGGTTGAAGTCTTGGTCTGCTGACATGACTTCGAAATCTAGATTACTCTCCCTTCCATTTAAGGGGAAGGTTCTTTTCGGTCCAGGACTGGACTCTATCATATCCACGGTCACTGGGGGCAAGGGCGCTTTTTTGCCGCAGGATAAGAAGAATAAAGCTAAAGGACAGGGTTCTGATTTTCGTCCCTTTCGTTCGGATAAGTCCCAATGCCAGCAGCCTTCCGCAAAACCCGATCAGTCCAAGGGAACTTTTGGAACAAATCTAAGTAGAATAAGAAGCCTGCCGAGACAAAATCGGCATGAAGGGGTGGCCCCCGATCCGTCACTGGATCGTGTTGGGGGCAGACTATCTCTCTTTGTGGAGGCTTGGCTGGGAGACGTGCAAGACCCATGGGTTCTAGAGGTCATTGCCCAGAGTTACAGGATAGGTTTTAAATCTCATCCACCCAGGGGCAGATTCCTCTTTTCAAACCTGTTTTCAAGACCAGAAAAATGAGACACCTTTCTAGGGTGCGTGAGGGATCTCTCCTCCCTAGGAGTCATTCTACCAGAACCTCTAGCAGAGAGAGGTCTACCTTTTTGTGGTCCCAAAGGAGAAGTGTACGTTTCACCCGATTCTGGACCTGAAGTGCTTAAACACATTTCTGTCTGTGCCATCATTCAAGATGGAGACGATAAGGTCTATTTTGCCCTTAGTTCAAGAGGGACAGTTCATGACCATGATAGACTTGAAGGATGCTTACCTTCATGTGCCAATACACAAGGATCACATCAAGTTCTTTTGATTCACTTTTCTGGATCAGCACTTCCAGTTTGTAGCTCTTCCCTTTGGTCTGGCTACTGCTCCAAGAGTCTTTACAAAGGTTCAGCGGTATTGCAGTAGTGCCTTATTTGGACGACATTCTGGTCCAAGCTCCGTCCTGCCGGCTGTTAGAAGACCATTAGAGAGCTCTTCTTCTTCAATCTCATGGATGGAAGATAAACTTAGGAAAGAGTTCTCTGGTTCCCAGTACCAGAGTGAAATTACTGGGCACGATAATAGATTCCATATCCATGAAGATATTTCTTACAGACCAGAGACTTTGCAAAATTACTTCCAGTTGTCTTGCCCTCCAGACCTCCTTAAGGCCATCTGTGGATCGGTGTATTGAGGTGATTGGGCTCATGGTGTCCAGCATAGATATCATCCCATTTGCCAGGTTCCATCTCAGACCTCTGCAGTTGTGCATGCTGAGGCAATGGAGCGGCGATCACTCGGATCTATCCCAACAGATTTCTCTGGACAACCGATCAAGAGAATCGGTCTCTTGGTGGCTCTGTCCAGATCGCCTGTCCCAGGGAACATCCTTCTTGAGACCATCCTGGGAGATTGTGACTACGGACGCAAGTCTATCAGGATGGGGAGCTGTTTGGGGTGCCAGGAAGGCACAGGGCCGGTGGACTCAAGAGGAATCTTCTGGGTTCGTCCCAGTTTATCAGATTCCAATCGAACAACATTACCTCGGTGGCTTACATCAACCATCAGGGGGGAATGAGAAGCTCCCTAGCCATGAGGGAAGTATCTCGGATTCTGGATTGGGTGGAGGCCCACAACTGCTTGCTGTCAGCGATCCACATTCTGGGTGTGGACAACTGGGAAGCGGACTTTCTCAGCAGACAATCGTTTCATCCGGGGGAATGGTCTCTTCATCCCAAGGTGTTTGTGTAGATTTGCAACAGATGGTTCCCGCCGGAGATGGATCTCATGGCGTCCAGACTCAATACCAAGCTACCCAGATACGGGTCGCGGTACAGGGATCCCCAGGCAGAGCTGATAGATGCCTTAGCAGTGCCTTGGGGGTTCAACCTAGTTTACATTTTTCCAACGTTACCACTTCTACATCGGGTAGTGGCCCGTATCAAGCAGGAGCAAGCTTCGACTATTCTAATTGCTCCTTCGTGGCCGCAAAGGATGTGGTTTGCGAGCCTAGTGGGGATGTTGTCATCTCCTCCATGGAGGTTACCTTGTCGCAGGGAGCTGCTGTTACAGGGTCCCTTTGTTCATCAAAATCTAGATTCTCTGAGGCTGACTGCGTTTACCAAGAGAAGTTTTTCTGAGAGGGTGATTGATACTCTCATTCAAGCTAGAAAGCCGGTCACCCGTCTCATCTATCATAAGGTGTGGAGGACCTACTTATTCTGGTATGAAGAACGTGGATTCCCCTGGCATAAGGTCAGGGTATCCAGGATTCTTTCCTTTCTCCAAGACAGTTTAGAGAAGGGACTTGCTGCTAGTTCCTTAAAGGGACAAATTTCGGCTCTATCGGTGTTATTACACAAGAGGCTCGCAGAGCTTCCTGATATCCAGTCTTTTGTTCAGGCTCTGTCTAGAATCAGGCCTGTGTTTAGACATTACGCTCCTCCTTGGAGTTTGAATTTGGTTCTTAAGGTTTTGCAGAGCTCATGCATTCGCTTGAAATTAAGTTACTGTCTTGGAAGGTTATTTTTTCTATTGGCTATTGCTTCAGCACGCAGAGTCTCTGAGCTGGCAAACTTGCAATGTGTGAGCCTCCTTACCTAGTTTTTCATGCTGATAAGGCTGTTCTTCGCACTGGGTTGGGTTTTCTCTCTAAGGTTGTGTGTGATCGCAACATCAATCAGGAGATCGTGGTTCCTTCTTTGTGTCGTAATCTTTCTTCTTCGAAGGAGCGATTACTTCATCATTTGGATGTGGTTTGGGCTTTGAAATTCTATCTTCAGGCTACGAAATATTTTAGACAGACTTCGGCATTGTTTGTTGTCTGTTCTGGGAAGGGCAGAAGGCTTCTTCCACTTCCCTATCTTTTTGGTTGAGGAGCATCATCCACTTAGCATATGAGACAGCGGGACATAAGCCTCCTCAGAGGATTACTGCTCATTCAACTAGAGCAGTGGCTTCTTCTTGGGCCTTCAAAAATGAGGCCTCTATGAAACAGATTTGTAGGGCGGCTACCTGGTCCTCCTTACATACTTTTTCAAAGTTTTACAAATTTGACCATTTTCCTTTGGCTGAAGCAGCTTTTCTGGGGTGCCCTCAGATTAGGGTCCACCTCTTTTTCACCCTCCTGTTTTCATTAAGTGTCCTCTAGAGCTTGGGTATATGTTTCCCACAAGTAAGGAATGAAGCCGTGGACTCTCCTCATACAGATGGAAAGGAAATTATCAGGTAAGCATAATTTATGTTTTCCATCTTAATATGAGGAGAGTCCACGGCCCCCGCCCCAGTTTCTCTGTTGGGCGGACTTAAATTTTTTATATTCTTCTGGCACCTTTTATACCCTTATATTTCTCTTACTGTTCCTTGTTCCCTCGGCAGAATGACTGGGTGATGAGGGGAGTGGGGGAGGTATTTAAGCCTTTGGTTGGGGTGTCTTTGCCTCCTCCTGGTGGCCAGGTTCTGTATTCCCACATGTAAGGAATGAAGCCGTGGAGACTCCTCATACAGATGGAAAGGAAATTATCTGGTAAGCATAATTTGTTTTTGGCTACTTTGGATGATTTTGGCTCTCCTGTTGTAGTTAACACTAAGAAATCTAATAAGCTTACGGAAGTGTTTCTTGTTATTGCACAGGAATAGGAAAGACCAGGGATTTTGTTTTCCTCGTCTTCAGTTTTTTTTAAAAAATGTTTCATTTTGCTGAATCCATTAAGGATTCTTGGCGCTCGGTGCCTAAAGTAGAAAGGGCTATTTCTTCTCTGGCTAAGAGAACTGTGATTCCTATAGTGGATAGTTGCTCTTTTAACGATCCGATGGATAAGAAGCTGGAGGTATATTTGAAAAGGATATATGTGCATCAGGGTCTTTAAAGGCAATCTGCAGTTTGTATTGCCATAGTGACAAGTGCAGCATCTTATTGGTGCAATGCTTTATCTTTATCTTTGTTCCTTCTCTCTGTCCCAGTCTCCCTTATCATAAGGAGCGTCTGTTGCACAACTTGGATGTATTGCCTGCTTTGAAATTCTATTTATAGGCGACTAAGGTTTTTCGCCAGTCTTCTGTCCTTTTTATTTGTTTCTCAGGAAAACGTAAGGGTCAGAAGGCTACAGCTACTTCTCTTTTCTTTTGGTTGAGAAGTATGATTCTTTTTGTTTTTGAGACTGCTGGAAAGCAGCCTCCTGAGAGAGTTACAGCTCTTTTCTCTAGGGCTGTCTCGTCTTTTTGGGTTTTCAAAAATGAAGCTTCTGTGGAACAGATTTGCAATGCGGCAATTTGGTCCTCTCTGCACACTTTTTCTAAATTTTCTAAATTTGATACTTTTGCCTCAGCTGATGCTTCTTTTGGGAGGAAGGTTCTTTAAGCGGTGGTGCCTTCTGTTTAGGTCTACCTGTCTTTTTCCCTCCCTAGTCATCCGTGTCCTCTTGCTTGGGTATTGGTTCCCACTAGTAATTAATGTTGTCATGGACTCACCATATCTTAGGAAAGAAAACATAATTTATGCTTACCTGATCAATTTCTTTCCGGATATGGTGAGTCCACAACCCCACCCTTTATATTTAAGACAGTTATTTTTTACTAAACCTCAGGCACCTCTACACCTTTGTATTATTCCTTTTTTTTTTTCATTTCCCTTCGGTCGAATGACTAGAGATTGTGGAAAGGGGAGTGGTATTTAACAGCTTTGCTGTGGTGCTCTTTGCTGCCTCCTGCTGGACAGGAGAGATATTCCCACTAGTAATTGTGACCTTGTGGACTCACCATATCCAGAAAGAAATACATTTATCAGGTAAGCATAAATTATTATTTTTTAGAGCAGATAAAATAAAAAAGGGATTTCTTCTGACTGCTTGAATTTGTTGATGAAAACAATAGGCAGTAATCATGATGCATTGCGAAATCGAGTAGTTGATAGGATAATCAGAAGACCCCTACCTTAATCATTTTTTTTACTGGCATTCTTTCAGGATTTCTAGAATTATGCAGTTTTTTGCAGAATGGTTTGAATAAAGGTTTATCTGCTAGTTCTTTGAAAGGTCAGTTTTCGGCTCTTTCTGTTTCACAAGGATATTGCTTATTTTCTTGATATTTATAGTTTTGTTCAGGCTTTGGTGCATATTAAGCAGGTTATTATCCAATTTCTCCACCTTGGAACCTGAATCTGCTTACGGTTATCTTGCATGCTAGAAGAGTTTTTGAACTTTCTGCTATTTCCTGTTATTCTCCTTATTTGTTTTTTTTTCTCATCATAATAAGGCAGTTTTAGGAACCAAATTTGATTTTCTCTAAGGTTATGTCCTCTGATGATTGAATTAAGGAAACTGTTGTCCCTTCTTTGTTTTAATCCTAATAATTCTCCAGAGAGCGCTCTCTGGATGTGTTAGAGCCTTGAAGTATTATGTTGTTACTAAGTATTACGGACAAACTTCAAGTTTGTTTGTTCACATTTTTAGTTCTAAGTGAGGTCAGAAAGCTTGTGATTCATGAAGCTTACTTTAACCCCTTAACGACATGCGTCGTACAGGGTACGTCGCACACAACCTGGTCTTTAAAGACCAGCGACGTACCCTGTACGACGTTTGAGTTGAAAGCGGCTGGAAGCGATCCTGATCGCTTCCAGCCGCCTTCCGGTTATTGCAGTGATGCCTCGATATCGAGGCATCACTGCAATAACATTTTACCCCATCCGATGCAGAGAGAGCCACTCTGTGGCCCTCTCTGCACCGGACATCGAGGGCCCGCAATCGTTGGTGGGTGGGAGCGGACGTGGGAGGCGGGTGGGCGGCCATCGGTGCATTACGTAATGCAGCGGTGGGCGGGCTCGCTGGGGGTGCGCACGGGCGCGCGTGCACGGGGGAGGCGGGCGGGCGCGTGCACGGGGAGGGAGCGGGTGGGAACCATTACACTATGGAACAGATTTTGTATATTTAGAGGGAGAGAGGGGGGTATATAAAACTTTATATATATAATCTAAGTGATCTGGGAGGGGGTGGGGGTTAAGTCTTGGGGGGGAAGCTACACTACAGAAAAGTGGGGGGAAAAAATAAAAAAATATATCTTTTTTTTTGTAAACTGGGTACTGGCAGACAGCTGCCAGTACCCAAGATGGCTCCCAATAATGTAGAGGGGGAGGGTTAGAGAGCTGTTTGGGGGGGATCAGGGAGGTTTGGGGCTAAGGGGGATCCTACACAGCAGCATATGTAAGTATGCTTAAAAAAATAATAATTAAAAAAAAGATACCTTTTATTTTAGTACTGGCAGACTTTCTGCCAGTACTTAAGATGGCGGGGACAATTGTGGGGTGGGGGAGGGAAGAGAGCTGTTTGGGAGGGATCAGGGGTCTGCTGTGTTAGGTGGGAGGCTGATCTCTACACTAAAGCTAACATTAACCCTGCAAGTTCCCTACAAGATCCCTAATTAACCCCTTCACTGCTAGACATAATACACGTGTGATGTGCAGCGGCATTTAGCAGCCTTCTAATTACCAAAAAGCATCGCCAAAACCATATATGTCTGCTATTTCTGAACAAAGGGGATCCCAGAGAAGCATTTACAACCATTTGTGCCATAATTGCACAAGCTGTTTGTAAATAATTTCAGTGAGAAACCTAAAATTTGTGAAAAATGTAACAATTTTTTTTATTTGATCGCATTTGGCGGTGAAATGGTGGCATTAAATATACCAAAATGGGCCTAGATCAATACTTTGGGTTGTCTACTACACTACAGCTAAAATTAACTCTACTAGCTCCCTACATGCTCCCTAATTAACCCCTTCACTGCTGGGCATAAAACACGTGTGGTGCGCAGTGGCATTTAGCAGCCTTCTAATTACCAAAAAGCAACACCAAAGCCATATAAGTCTGCTATTTCTGAACAAAGGGGATCCCAGAGAAGCATTTACAACCATTTATGCCATAATTGCACAAGTTGTTTGTAAATAATTTCTGTGAGAAACCTAAAGTTTGTGAAAAAATTTGTGAAAAATTGAACATTTTTTTTTATTTGATCGCATTTGGCGGTGAAATGGTGGCATGAAATATACCAAAATGGGCCTAGATCAATACTTTGGAATGTCTTCTAAAACAAATATATACATGTTAAGGGATATTCAGGTATTCCTGACAGATATCAGGGTTCCAATGTAACTAGCGCTCATTTTGAAAAAAAAGTGGTTTTGAAATAGCAAAGTGCTACTTGTATTTATTGCCCTATAACTTGCAAAAAAAGCAAAGAACATGTTAACATTGGGTATTTCTAAACAACTCAGGACAAAATTTAGAAACTATTTAGCATGGGTGTTTTTTGGTGGTTGTAGATGTGTAACAGATTTTGGGGGTCAAAGTTAGAAAAAGTGTGTTTTTTTTCCATTTTTTCCTCATATTTTATAATTTTTTTAATAATAAATTATAAGATATGATGAAAATAATGGTATCTTTAGAAAGTCCATTTAGTGGCGAGAAAAACGGTATATAATATGTGTGGGTACAGTAAATGAGTAAGAGGAATGTCTTCTAAAACAAATATATACATGGAATGTCTTCTAAAACAAATATATACATGTTAAGGGATATTCAGGTATTCCTGACAGATATGAGGGTTCCAATGTAACTAGCGCTCATTTTGAAAAAAAAGTGGTTTTGAAATAGCAAAGTGCTACTTGTATTTATTGCCCTATAACTTGCAAAAAAAGCAAAGAACATGTTAACATTGGGTATTTCTAAACAACTCAGGACAAAATTTAGAAACTATTTAGCATGGGTGTTTTTTGGTGGTTGTAGATGTGTAACAGATTTTGGGGGTCAAAGTTAGAAAAAGTGTGTTTTTTTCCATTTTTTCCTCATATTTTATAATTTTTTTAATAATAAATTATAAGATATGATGAAAATAATGGTATCTTTAGAAAGTCCATTTAGTGGCGAGAAAAACGGTATATAATATGTGTGGGTACAGTAAATGAGTAAGAGGAAAATTACAGCTAAACACAAACACCGCAGAAATGTAAAAATAGCCCTGGTCTTTAAGGGAAAGAAATTGAAAAATGGCCTTGGTCCTTAAGGGGTTAAGGTGTGCAAGACTCCTAATCATATTACTGCTCATTCTACTAGATCAGTAGCTAATAAGGTTCTGTTGGCCAGATTTGCTAGGCAGCTACTTGGTCTTTTTTTATTTATTTTTTTATTTACCTAAATCTACCATTTTTATATTTTTGCTGCTTCAGAAGCAGGTTTTGGTAGAAAAGTCATTCAAGCTGTTGTTTCTGTGTAATTTTGCCTGTTGGTTGTTTTTAAGTAAATAGAAAAATGAAAGAATGTATGTATTTTTATGGTTGTGGATTTAGTTTCCTTATGGGGAAAAAAAGAGGTTTCTTATCCCACCCTATCCTTTTATTACTTGTGGACTCTCTACAGCTTTGGTATTGGTTCCCAGGAGTACTGGATTGTGGACCCTTAACACCTTTATGAAAGAAAACATAAAAACATTACTAATAAATGAATTTCTTTCATGGTGGTAAGAGTCCACAAGACCCTTTTCTGTTTTTCGGCATTGGTTCTTTGTTATGGCACATCTTTTTCCCAGCTCCTATATTTTTTTGCTCTTTGTTTCTTTTCCCCACTTTTTTGCCTGGCTATTTGTCAGACTGACTACCCTAGAGGTAGGAGGGGTTATATAGAGCTCTTAGGGTTTGGAAATCTTTGCCTCCTCCTAGTGGTAGGGAAGGTAATTCCTAGGAATAATGGATTGTGGACTCTTACCACCATGAAAGAAATTAATTTATCAGGTAAGCATAAATTATGTTTTTAACCCATATCTAACCACTGGTATATATACTTTTTGCTTTAATCACACCAATCCTTAAAAAAAAAAAACCTTGCTTGTCCCATTACCTCTACTAACTATCAACCAGTTTTCTTACTTCCCTTTGCATCCATATTATTAGAATAACTAGTCTATAATTACCATACTCAGTTTGTCTCAATTAAAACTTTACTTTACATAAACTTTAAGTGACTGTATAGGATCAGGTGCAGACTGGGTTTGGGAGGTGGGTGATGAAATAGTCAAGGAGGTGTGGCATGGGTATGTACACCCTTCACCAGAGATATTTTTACTTGATCACTTAACTTTAGGATCCATTTTCTAGCCTGTTTAAATAAGGTGTTGGGCACCCATATCCAGAGGTGTTACTTTGCAGAGAAAGAGTACAAGGAAGCTTAGCATAGAAAAACACAGCATCTGCATTGTGGCAGTGGCTAACTGTACTAATCCCCCTCTTACACTGCAGGGAGCCTAGCAGAGTGGTAAACCTGTAGCCTTGTGTGAGTCAGCCTAAAGATTACTGCTTTGTGGTGCAGGTCTGATTGCCAGTTAAAACTCGTTTCCAGTGAGCCGTTAAAAATGGAGCCGTAAGCTACTGAAGCGGCCGACAGCTAAAAGTAATTTACGGCTCCATTTTAGTACCAGGTTTTCATTGAAAAAGTTTCTGCTTTGCGTGCAGTCGCTCTTTTCGTGTAGGTGTAAGTTAGCATTGTGTTAACGCTTCCACCCGATGCCAGATTTCTAAAACATTAATAGGTTACTATGGTAACCCTACCTTACACTACACTCGATCGCATATACGGCGCCGCATACAAGTGCAGCGTGTATATTTTCCCTGTCGCTCGCTGGTAAAATAAAATCAAACACCTAACGCCACATGTGCAATATCTACCTCTCAAACGCAACCCCCCCCACCGCTATTACTAATGTATTAACCCCTAATCCGCCAACCCCCCTATTGCAAAGTATCTATCAGTTATTAACCCCTAAACTGCCATTCCCCCATAATGCAATCTAGCTATGCAAACTATTATCCCCTAATTCATCATTCACCCACATCACAATTAACCTAATAAATCTATTAACCCCTAAACCGCCAAACCCCCACATCGCAATTAGCCTAATTAAACTATTGATCCCTAATCTGCCATTCACCCACATCGCAATTAACCTAATAAATCTATTAACTCCTAAACCGCCAACCACCCACAATGCAAATAACAAATTAAATTACTTAGCCCCCTAACCTAACATCCCCTTAATTAACCCCCATTACATTAATTTAAAACATCCTAAATTACAAGTAAAATAAAAAATCCTAAATTACAATTAAAATAAAAATTGTAACATTAATTTAAAAATTAAACCTAAGATTAAATTACAATAATTAAATATAAAATTACAAAAAATAAAAAAGGCTAAAATTACTGAAAAAAATAAACCAAATTATCCAAAATAAAAACATTAAACATAATCCCTATGAAAATAAAAAAAGCCCCACCGCAAAATGAAAACACCCCCTAATCTAAACTAAACTACCAATAACCCTTAAAAGGGCCTTTTGAAGGACATTGCCCTAAATTAAACAGCTCTTTTACCTCAAAAAATATTAATTCCCCCAAATCCTTAATCTAAAAACTAAATTTAAAAAAAAAATAACTCTAAGCCCCAAATAGGTACTCACTATTTGTGAAGTCCGGCGGAGAAGGTCCTCTTCCAGGCGGCGCTGAAGTCTTCTTGGAGCCAGCGACATCTTCCATCTTCATCCAGGACCAAGCCGGAGCGCCGATGACCGCGGAACTGAAGACCTTGGACCGCGGAGCGTGGAGAATCATCTTCGTATGATCACCGCCGCACACTGAGGATTGAATGCAAGGTACGCATTTAAAAATGGTGTCACTTGCATTCCTATTGGCTAATTTGGATCTTCAAATTCAAATCAGCTAATAGGATGAGAGCTACTGAAATCCTATTGGCTGTTCTAATCAATTAATTTGAAGATCCAAATCAGCCAATAGGAATGCAAGAGACACCATTTTTAAATGTGTACCTTGCATTCAATCCTCAGTGTGCGGCAGTGATCGTACGAAGAGGATCCTCCGCGGTACAAGGTCTTCAGTTCCACGGTCATGTCCGCACCGGCTTGGTGATGGATGTAGATGGAAGATGTCGCCGGCTCCAAGAAGACTTTACCGCCGCCTGGAAGAGGACCTTCTCTGCCGGACTTCAGGAACAGTGAGTACCTATTTGGGGCCTAGAGTTAGGCTTTTTTTTAATATATTTTTTAGATTAGGGATTTTGGGCACTGAAAAAGAGCTGAATTCCCTTTTAAGGGCAGTAAAAGAGCTGAATGCCCTTTTAAGGGCAATGTCCATTAGGGATGCGCATCTTCACTGATTTTACGATTATCCAGTCAACGATTCGATTCCGCGATGCATCACGATTAGTGCCCAATGCCCATGATTTACATTTTTCAGCAAAAATTCAAGCAGTCAGAAGATCTCCATTTTTTATTTTATCAGCTCAAAAAAAAAGCACACTTCCTCTACATGTTCTATTCTATAATCCTAGGGGCACTTTTATGTTGGGAAGAAAAATACAGCATGAGTGGGAGATGACTCAGTGTTCAACTGTTCATAAAAACAAAATCTGCAACGTGTTGGCTAATGTAATAGCTTGCAAGAAAAGGAAAGTGTGGAGTGATACGTAGATAGGACTCAACTAGCTTCCCCAAATCTGATATGCTCCCAATATCAGATGTATAGAAATGTGCAAGTAGTGATGGGTGTGGGGAGCGCTCTAAAAGAGCTGTGAGTATAAACTATGATTTGAAGTGTGTATACACTGTGATAGAATGTGTATGGATTTACCAAATATAATTTCTCTGAATAAATATAATTACTTTGAATCATAAATTTTGTGTGGTTCTGGTGTTATGTAGTGTCTCTCCAAAAAATGTGAACAAATAAACAAACAAAAACAAAACGTTGATTCTTAAAATTCTTCAAGGACAATTTTATAAAATCCTTATATTTATTCAAAGACAATTTTATAAAATCCTTCTATTTATTCAAAATGTGTATGCTCGGTGTATTATCACTGTACCTTTAAATAAATTGATGTGCCTCTAAATAAAATTGATACACAAATTGTGCTTCAAAATGGATAGACAAACAAATCGTTATGAATTTGAAACGTGATGAATTTAAAACGTGATGAATTTAAATGAATAAACAAACAAATCGTGATGAAAAAAATGACTTAACTTCTAGATGAATAAACAAACAATTCGTGATAAATTTAAAAAACTTTACTAAGATAAAAAACAGTATAAGATCGTTTCAATCGTATTTTATGGTTATACCATACATTGAATCTGTTTAGAGCATGTGGGGGTACATCTTTATCGTAAAACAATGCTAAAAGTTCGGATTTTTAATCCTTATGGTGGAAGTTCGGATTTGTAATCCTTATGGTTTTCTTAAGTTGTGGCCACAACCAATTTTAAAACAGTTAAAATCCAAATGTAGTACTGTGCTGTTGTTAATTTTGCAGTTTATTCTCCCCCTAACCGGACCTCTGATATTCCTTACCTCCGTGTTTTCTTTGTATTACCTTGGGTTCTGGGAAGAGTGCTTTTTGTAAGTAGGTCGAGTTCTCCAAGCGGCTTTGCCGCTGTTTGAATTTCCTCCGCAACTACTTCCTACCCTGATGTGCGTGTGACGTTGACGTTGTACACGGAGGACCAATCAGGCAACCGGATCGTGGGGGGAGTGTTTCTTGTACTGGAGCCAATCTTTCCACACTCGATGTCAGGTTTTCTATATATGGTTTGAGTGTTTCTTTAAATTGATTAATTTTTATGGAAAGATTTTCTAATGTTCTAGTGCGAGATTTTATAATTACTTGCATCAGATCTAATGATGCTTTTTCTAGTACATTGCACCATTCATTTTCGTGATCTTCTTCTAATTCGAAAGTGCAATTTTTCTTCAGTCTAAGTCCTCTTGGGACCATATTAGAACTGGTGTATTTTTCCATAAATATTATTTCAATTTTTTGTTTTATTTCTCTCATCATTATATTTTCTAATTCAGACATTTCTTCATGTATGTCTATATTAGTTTTATGTATTAGTGTGTCATTAGAATTATTCGATATATCAGATAATATATTATCTCTTAGATTAAACATGTCCATGGTTTTATCTACTGTTCACTCTACGGGAGAAAAGAAGAATGCAAGAAAAGGAAAGTGTGGAGTGATACGTAGATAGGACTCAACTAGCTTCCCCAAATCTGATATGCTCCCAATATCAGATGTATAGAAATGTGCAAGTAGTGATGGGTGTGGGGAGCGCTCTAAAAGAGCTGTGAGTATAAACTATGATTTGAAGTGTGTATACACTGTGATAGAATGTGTATGGATTTACCAAATATAATTTCTCTGAATAAATATAATTACTTTGAATCATAAATTTTGTGTGGTTCTGGTGTTATGTAGTGTCTCTCCAAAAAATGTGAACAAATAAACAAACAAAAACAAAACGTTGATTCTTAAAATTCTTCAAGGACAATTTTATAAAATCCTTATATTTATTCAAAGACAATTTTATAAAATCCTTCTATTTATTCAAAATGTGTATGCTCGGTGTATTATCACTGTACCTTTAAATAAATTGATGTGCCTCTAAATAAAATTGATACACAAATTGTGCTTCAAAATGGATAGACAAACAAATCGTTATGAATTTGAAACGTGATGAATTTAAAACGTGATGAATTTAAATGAATAAACAAACAAATCGTGATGAAAAAAATGACTTAACTTCTAGATGAATAAACAAACAATTCGTGATAAATTTAAAAAACTTTACTAAGATAAAAAACAGTATAAGATCGTTTCAATCGTATTTTATGGTTATACCATACATTGAATCTGTTTAGAGCATGTGGGGGTACATCTTTATCGTAAAACAATGCTAAAAGTTCGGATTTTTAATCCTTATGGTGGAAGTTCGGATTTGTAATCCTTATGGTTTTCTTAAGTTGTGGCCACAACCAATTTTAAAACAGTTAAAATCCAAATGTAGTACTGTGCTGTTGTTAATTTTGCAGTTTATTCTCCCCCTAACCGGACCTCTGATATTCCTTACCTCCGTGTTTTCTTTGTATTACCTTGGGTTCTGGGAAGAGTGCTTTTTGTAAGTAGGTCGAGTTCTCCAAGCGGCTTTGCCGCTGTTTGAATTTCCTCCGCAACTACTTCCTACCCTGATGTGCGTGTGACGTTGACGTTGTACACGGAGGACCAATCAGGCAACCGGATCGTGGGGGGAGTGTTTCTTGTACTGGAGCCAATCTTTCCACACTCGATGTCAGGTTTTCTATATATGGTTTGAGTGTTTCTTTAAATTGATTAATTTTTATGGAAAGATTTTCTAATGTTCTAGTGCGAGATTTTATAATTACTTGCATCAGATCTAATGATGCTTTTTCTAGTACATTGCACCATTCATTTTCGTGATCTTCTTCTAATTCGAAAGTGCAATTTTTCTTCAGTCTAAGTCCTCTTGGGACCATATTAGAACTGGTGTATTTTTCCATAAATATTATTTCAATTTTTTGTTTTATTTCTCTCATCATTATATTTTCTAATTCAGACATTTCTTCATGTATGTCTATATTAGTTTTATGTATTAGTGTGTCATTAGAATTATTCGATATATCAGATAATATATTATCTCTTAGATTAAACATGTCCATGGTTTTATCTACTGTTCACTCTACGGGAGAAAAGAAGAATGCAAGAAAAGGAAAGTGTGGAGTGATACGTAGATAGGACTCAACTAGCTTCCCCAAATCTGATATGCTCCCAATATCAGATGTATAGAAATGTGCAAGTAGTGATGGGTGTGGGGAGCGCTCTAAAAGAGCTGTGAGTATAAACTATGATTTGAAGTGTGTATACACTGTGATAGAATGTGTATGGATTTACCAAATATAATTTCTCTGAATAAATATAATTACTTTGAATCATAAATTTTGTGTGGTTCTGGTGTTATGTAGTGTCTCTCCAAAAAATGTGAACAAATAAACAAACAAAAACAAAACGTTGATTCTTAAAATTCTTCAAGGACAATTTTATAAAATCCTTATATTTATTCAAAGACAATTTTATAAAATCCTTCTATTTATTCAAAATGTGTATGCTCGGTGTATTATCACTGTACCTTTAAATAAATTGATGTGCCTCTAAATAAAATTGATACACAAATTGTGCTTCAAAATGGATAGACAAACAAATCGTTATGAATTTGAAACGTGATGAATTTAAAACGTGATGAATTTAAATGAATAAACAAACAAATCGTGATGAAAAAAATGACTTAACTTCTAGATGAATAAACAAACAATTCGTGATAAATTTAAAAAACTTTACTAAGATAAAAAACAGTATAAGATCGTTTCAATCGTATTTTATGGTTATACCATACATTGAATCTGTTTAGAGCATGTGGGGGTACATCTTTATCGTAAAACAATGCTAAAAGTTCGGATTTTTAATCCTTATGGTGGAAGTTCGGATTTGTAATCCTTATGGTTTTCTTAAGTTGTGGCCACAACCAATTTTAAAACAGTTAAAATCCAAATGTAGTACTGTGCTGTTGTTAATTTTGCAGTTTATTCTCCCCCTAACCGGACCTCTGATATTCCTTACCTCCGTGTTTTCTTTGTATTACCTTGGGTTCTGGGAAGAGTGCTTTTTGTAAGTAGGTCGAGTTCTCCAAGCGGCTTTGCCGCTGTTTGAATTTCCTCCGCAACTACTTCCTACCCTGATGTGCGTGTGACGTTGACGTTGTACACGGAGGACCAATCAGGCAACCGGATCGTGGGGGGAGTGTTTCTTGTACTGGAGCCAATCTTTCCACACTCGATGTCAGGTTTTCTATATATGGTTTGAGTGTTTCTTTAAATTGATTAATTTTTATGGAAAGATTTTCTAATGTTCTAGTGCGAGATTTTATAATTACTTGCATCAGATCTAATGATGCTTTTTCTAGTACATTGCACCATTCATTTTCGTGATCTTCTTCTAATTCGAAAGTGCAATTTTTCTTCAGTCTAAGTCCTCTTGGGACCATATTAGAACTGGTGTATTTTTCCATAAATATTATTTCAATTTTTTGTTTTATTTCTCTCATCATTATATTTTCTAATTCAGACATTTCTTCATGTATGTCTATATTAGTTTTATGTATTAGTGTGTCATTAGAATTATTCGATATATCAGATAATATATTATCTCTTAGATTAAACATGTCCATGGTTTTATCTACTGTTCACTCTACGGGAGAAAAGAAGAATGCAAGAAAAGGAAAGTGTGGAGTGATACGTAGATAGGACTCAACTAGCTTCCCCAAATCTGATATGCTCCCAATATCAGATGTATAGAAATGTGCAAGTAGTGATGGGTGTGGGGAGCGCTCTAAAAGAGCTGTGAGTATAAACTATGATTTGAAGTGTGTATACACTGTGATAGAATGTGTATGGATTTACCAAATATAATTTCTCTGAATAAATATAATTACTTTGAATCATAAATTTTGTGTGGTTCTGGTGTTATGTAGTGTCTCTCCAAAAAATGTGAACAAATAAACAAACAAAAACAAAACGTTGATTCTTAAAATTCTTCAAGGACAATTTTATAAAATCCTTATATTTATTCAAAGACAATTTTATAAAATCCTTCTATTTATTCAAAATGTGTATGCTCGGTGTATTATCACTGTACCTTTAAATAAATTGATGTGCCTCTAAATAAAATTGATACACAAATTGTGCTTCAAAATGGATAGACAAACAAATCGTTATGAATTTGAAACGTGATGAATTTAAAACGTGATGAATTTAAATGAATAAACAAACAAATCGTGATGAAAAAAATGACTTAACTTCTAGATGAATAAACAAACAATTCGTGATAAATTTAAAAAACTTTACTAAGATAAAAAACAGTATAAGATCGTTTCAATCGTATTTTATGGTTATACCATACATTGAATCTGTTTAGAGCATGTGGGGGTACATCTTTATCGTAAAACAATGCTAAAAGTTCGGATTTGTAATCCTTATGGTTTTCTTAAGTTGTGGCCACAACCAATTTTAAAACAGTTAAAATCCAAATGTAGTACTGTGCTGTTGTTAATTTTGCAGTTTATTCTCCCCCTAACCGGACCTCTGATATTCCTTACCTCCGTGTTTTCTTTGTATTACCTTGGGTTCTGGGAAGAGTGCTTTTTGTAAGTAGGTCGAGTTCTCCAAGCGGCTTTGCCGCTGTTTGAATTTCCTCCGCAACTACTTCCTACCCTGATGTGCGTGTGACGTTGACGTTGTACACGGAGGACCAATCAGGCAACCGGATCGTGGGGGGAGTGTTTCTTGTACTGGAGCCAATCTTTCCACACTCGATGTCAGGTTTTCTATATATGGTTTGAGTGTTTCTTTAAATTGATTAATTTTTATGGAAAGATTTTCTAATGTTCTAGTGCGAGATTTTATAATTACTTGCATCAGATCTAATGATGCTTTTTCTAGTACATTGCACCATTCATTTTCGTGATCTTCTTCTAATTCGAAAGTGCAATTTTTCTTCAGTCTAAGTCCTCTTGGGACCATATTAGAACTGGTGTATTTTTCCATAAATATTATTTCAATTTTTTGTTTTATTTCTCTCATCATTATATTTTCTAATTCAGACATTTCTTCATGTATGTCTATATTAGTTTTATGTATTAGTGTGTCATTAGAATTATTCGATATATCAGATAATATATTATCTCTTAGATTAAACATGTCCATGGTTTTATCTACACTTTCCTTTTCTTGCATTCTTCTTTTCTCCCGTAGAGTGAACAGTAGATAAAACCATGGACATGTTTAATCTAAGAGATAATATATTATCTGATATATCGAATAATTCTAATGACACACTAATACATAAAACTAATATAGACATACATGAAGAAATGTCTGAATTAGAAAATATAATGATGAGAGAAATAAAACAAAAAATTGAAATAATATTTATGGAAAAATACACCAGTTCTAATATGGTCCCAAGAGGACTTAGACTGAAGAAAAATTGCACTTTCGAATTAGAAGAAGATCACGAAAATGAATGGTGCAATGTACTAGAAAAAGCATCATTAGATCTGATGCAAGTAATTATAAAATCTCGCACTAGAACATTAGAAAATCTTTCCATAAAAATTAATCAATTTAAAGAAACACTCAAACCATATATAGAAAACCTGACATCGAGTGTGGAAAGATTGGCTCCAGTACAAGAAACACTCCCCCCACGATCCGGTTGCCTGATTGGTCCTCCGTGTACAACGTCAACGTCACACGCACATCAGGGTAGGAAGTAGTTGCGGAGGAAATTCAAACAGCGGCAAAGCCGCTTGGAGAACTCGACCTACTTACAAAAAGCACTCTTCCCAGAACCCAAGGTAATACAAAGAAAACACGGAGGTAAGGAATATCAGAGGTCCGGTTAGGGGGAGAATAAACTGCAAAATTAACAACAGCACAGTACTACATTTGGATTTTAACTGTTTTAAAATTGGTTGTGGCCACAACTTAAGAAAACCATAAGGATTACAAATCCGAACTTCCACCATAAGGATTAAAAATCCGAACTTTTAGCATTGTTTTACGATAAAGATGTACCCCCACATGCTCTAAACAGATTCAATGTATGGTATAACCATAAAATACGATTGAAACGATCTTATACTGTTTTTTATCTTAGTAAAGTTTTTTAAATTTATCACGAATTGTTTGTTTATTCATCTAGAAGTTAAGTCATTTTTTTCATCACGATTTGTTTGTTTATTCATTTAAATTCATCACGTTTTAAATTCATCACGTTTCAAATTCATAACGATTTGTTTGTCTATCCATTTTGAAGCACAATTTGTGTATCAATTTTATTTAGAGGCACATCAATTTATTTAAAGGTACAGTGATAATACACCGAGCATACACATTTTGAATAAATAGAAGGATTTTATAAAATTGTCTTTGAATAAATATAAGGATTTTATAAAATTGTCCTTGAAGAATTTTAAGAATCAACGTTTTGTTTTTGTTTGTTTATTTGTTCACATTTTTTGGAGAGACACTACATAACACCAGAACCACACAAAATTTATGATTCAAAGTAATTATATTTATTCAGAGAAATTATATTTGGTAAATCCATACACATTCTATCACAGTGTATACACACTTCAAATCATAGTTTATACTCACAGCTCTTTTAGAGCGCTCCCCACACCCATCACGGCTAATGTAATAGCTTAACTTATGATATAAGTTAAATAAGTGATAATTAATATATTCGTCGTTATAAACATTTATTATACAATTTTCCATTGAAGTATTTAGGGATTATTTTAGGTTGATTATATATTTATATATATATATATATATATATATATAATAGATCTATATACAACAAACTAGTAGCTACTATATATAATATATATATATTTATTTATATAAAATTGACCTACAATAATGCCTACCTACTTCAAACGAAAATTGTATTATAAATGTTTATAAAGACTCATAAAATTATTAATTATCACTTATTGAACTTATGTCATAATTTACATTAGCCATAGCCACCAACACGTTGCAGATTTTGTTTTCATGTCTGAACAGTTGATTGTACACTGAGTCATATCCCACTTGTGCTGTATTTCTCTTCCCAACATAAAGTGCTCCTGGGAATATTTATAATTGCTCCCTAACTTTTGACAATAGCGATTCTCACTGTAGGACAGTTCTGGACTCCTACTACCAAAATAAAAATTAGCCACTGTGGTCCACTACGTATCACACACACTATCAGATTCAGCACCAGTCCCTACACCGGAAATAGCGTAACGCTATTGGTAGCACTAGATTCCAGGGACCGCCCATTAGAAGCCCCATGCAACGTCATTCACTGCGCTAACTAGCATACTGCACCGCTTATGGGGAAATAACTGATGTGTCCCAAGGGCAGAATGCGGAGGTGAGAACACTGGTGGTGGTAATGCATATGCAGGGATTGAAAAAATATTTATTAATGGTGAATGGCGCCAATCCAGCGCTCTGTATTTTTACTTGCCTCTGTTGTCGGTCCTGGAGGAGGGGTCTTGACTGCATCGATGCAGAATCGTGGAAAGCTGCATCACGATGCATCGTGCAAACGATTATATTTAACACCCTTGTGGGGCATGGGGGATTAGGGGTTAATAGTTTTAATAGCTAGTCTGCCTTGTGGGGCATGGCGGATTAGGGGTTAATAGTTTTTATAGCTAGTTTGCGTTGTGGGGCATGGTGAATTAGGGGTTAATAGTTTTAATAGCTAGTTTGCGTTGTGGAGGCATGGCGGATTAGGGGTTAATAGATTATAAATTGAGATGTGGGGGTGGATGGTGGATAGAGGGGTTTTGATGTGTCGGGTTAGATTTCAATGGGAAAAAGGTCTCAAAGAGCACCTTTTTCCTGTTTTACACCTAGTTGAGCTGGGTGTAATTTTTATTACTGTATCGGCAGCCTCCGACAGTGTATTAACGGTTTGCCCGGGCATTGGAAACCGGGTATAATTTAAAGATTAGCAGGTTCTGATACTTTGTATGGGACATGATCATGTTTTCGGCAGCCGGAGTCTGGTTGCCGAAATTTAGTTAGAACGGGCCGTTGGAAGCAGTCGGTGAACAATATTTCTTTCGACAGCTTATTTAACGGTTTGCGAGCGCATGCAAACCCAAATTGCGGCTCAATGGAAACGAGCCCTATGTGAGGCTGTCTGTGCACACTGTTGTTCTCAGTAGACTGTACAGATACTTTCTTCAATTCCTGTAAGTGTTAGAATGTATTAAGTGTATTAATAAGTGTACCGCACATACATATTTTTTAAATTAGATGGGGTTTAACTAAATGTAATATCTATATACTGTATTAAGCATTTGTTGGTAGAAGAATACTATATATAAATATATATTATTAGAACACAATCATTTAATATTGCTACTGAAACTAAAATAAAGCTTTTGAAAATTAATCAACATTTAATTTTCAGTCATTTTAATGCTATGATGAATGATTTTCAGTATGATTATATTCATAGGGAGAGCTAAAAGGACAAAGAGGACTTGTCCCATCCAATTTTTTGGCAGTGTCTCAAGCTGAGACAGAGGGACCAATTCATCAAGGAGAGAAAGAGGTAATCATCAAATAGCATAATTTCACCAAATGGCATTTTCCAGAAATATTTTAAATTTCACTCATCCATATTATAACTCAGACCTAAGCAATCTGGTGAGGGTCATGCATTGAGGCTATGCAGGATTTTTTGTTCTTTGCAGTTTCCATTTAAATATTATCACCTTTTCTAAAGGTAAAATCAATTAGCAATTTATTTTTTATTTTATTATAAGCACTAATTTCTTTGCTAGTGTGTATGTATAACTATTAATAAAATCCTAAATAATATCTCTTACTTCCTCCACAATATTTTTTATGTTCTAGTTTAATCTATTAAGGTATTTATTCATATTATAGGTAATGCATACGTATAATAGGAATAAATAGCTTAATAGAGGATTAAATATAAAAAATATTGTGAAAGGTTAGAGATACAGTAAGAATAAGTAACATATAAAAATATCCCACGTATCCTTTTAAAAACTTCTCTTAATTTAAAGAAAAGAAGTAAATATTGCCATTGTTGTTGGTTAAGTAATCCCAACAGGAACTGCTTTAATTATTATAGAATCTACAATAGAGCAGAAGCAATCAACATAGTGTAGTAACAAATTGGATGCCCTCTCTTAATACACCAGTACAGTGAGATAAAGATCATTACTTTATAAAAAAACATAGAACTAGTGGAATACAGCTTTTGTGATAGTTCCTCTGTGCAGATTTGTGTCTCTGTAAGATCAGTAGATCCAGCGACTGTATAGGCTTGGTTTATACATAACCTCACCAGCATTGAGAGAAATTATGCTAAATGTTTGGGTCTTTTTTGAGCATTATATTGTAATGTATGTGTGTACAGCTAGATAAACCGTTCTCAAGCTAAAATTTGCCTTTCTAAAATCTTGCCAGAGTGGAGAACTTTAGATCATGGGGCCCATAGTGTCCAATGACCAGGGAGATGCCAGTGATTCTTCAAAATATGGCCAGTATAAGGGCTGAAATGCAAAGATCAATGCAGTGTGGATTATTGAAGATTGCTCATTGCATTTCCTTGCCAAACACATTATCAAAGCATTACACAGAGGCTTGTTGATAGCCTTGAGGAGATTGGGGAACCTTTACTAAACACATTTGAGCAGTAAAAGTCTGTGTCATCCTCCTGGGCATCAAACAAGTAAATGTGATCTTAACCTGAATGGATTCAATGAAAAATAGAACACCGTCTTTATCTCTGTGAATAGTGAGCTTTAATTGATAAGGTTATGAGGTAAGGATATAAGAGAAATGTATGTGTGTATTAAAGGGACATGGAACCCAAACTTTTTCTTTCATGGTTCAGATAGAGCATACATTTATAAACAACTTTTCAATTTACTTTTTTCAATTTTGCTTCATTCTCTTGGTATCCTTTCTTTAAGAAGCTGCAATGCACTACTGGGAACTAGACATCGGTAAGCCAATCACAAGAGGCATATATGAACAGCCACCAATCAGCAGCTAGCTTCCAGTTCCTGAGCCCACCTAGTTATGCTTTTTCAGCAAAGGATACCAAGGGAATGAAGCAAATTGGATAAAAGAGTAAATTGAAAAGTTGTTTAAAACTGTATGCTCTGAATCATGAAATAAAAAAAATTGCATTTCATGTCCCTTTAAGAGAAATGTTTAAAACATTTTTGGACTATCACCGGCTGAAGATTATGGTTGGATTGGTAGATTATAAAAGTTATATAGCTTTCAGGGGTCCAGTATTACTGGATATGGAAATAGTTCATAGTGAATTTGGTTGTTGCGTTACTGATTGGCCAGGAATTGGATTAAAGCATTGTAAATGTATTCAGTCCTCTGTCTTGGAGCCATGCTCTGTACCTCAAATGTGAGATTTCCATCAGGAAGGCTTTAATTAAAGGGACACTGAACCCAATTTTTTTCTTTCTTGATTCAGATAGAGCATGCCATTTTAAATAACTTTCTAATTTACTCCTATTAATTTTTCTTTATTCTCTTGCTAAAAAAATACCAACAATCACCTGAGCCTTCAGTTCACTGAAGGCTCAGGTGATTGTTGTTTTTTTTTTAGCAAGAAGGTATTTTTAAATTAAGGTGCGTATCGGCTGGTTTGTTAATGTGTTGTCGGATGGGGGATTGTTATTATTTCTTATGTTGTGGGTACATTCACACTCTTATTGGACTGCTGGGAGTTCCTGACCACCGGAAAATAAGTCTACTGTTTGACCATATTGATCCCAACTTGTCTCTATAGCACTAAGGGAGGTGCTCTACTAAATGTGAGTGTATTTTATAATTTACCATACCTCGCTTGTACAAACAATACTAGGCCATATAGGCACCCTTGTGTTCCTTATACTACTCTACAGATTACAGATTATTTACCGGAGGCCAGTCTTCTGGGTGACTGTAATTGATCCTAGATCGCTCCATCTGCACCACTAGGGGTGCCACATCACATGTGAGTTTAATCGTCACACATATCTATCTGATTGTTCCATACAATATTGGGCCATGTGGCGCTTCTGTCCTTTTATGTTATTAGCCAAACAGATTATCTTTAAATTTAGATACAGAAAAAAAAACATTGATACATTTGTTAAGAGAGGATATCTGGCAGCAGATACATATTGAAAACGTTGATGTGTGAACAACAAACACAAGAAGAGTGTCAGTGTACTGTATTTATTAAAGGGCCATGATACCCACATTTTTTCTTTCATGATTTAGAAAGAGAATGCATTTTTAAACATCTTTCTAATTAACTTCTATTATCTAATTTGTTTTATTCTCTTGATATTCTTTGTTGAAAAGCATATCTAGATATGCTCAGTAGCTGCTGATTGGTTGCTGCACATAGAAGTCTCATGTGATTGGCTCACCCATGTGCATTGCTTTTTCTTCAAATAAGGATATCTCAAAAATGAAGCAAAATAAATAATAGAAGTAAATTGTAATGTTGTTTAAATTTGTATGTTCTATCTGAATCATGAAAGAAAGATTTTGGGTTTAGTGGCCCTTTAACATTCTTGTCTTTTTGATATATGAAGCAAGCTCCTTAAGATCTATAATTATATCCATAAATGTATGGCTCTCACAGGCTGTGTGTAAACTGATCCATTGTTGTGCTTTTTCATTGTGAATGTATAAAAAGTAAATACGATTTAAAAAAATTTTTTAAAAATTGTGTACACCTTATAAGGCATTTGTAGATATGTAGTTCACATGTTTGCAATTGATAGTGAGATCCTGTAAGAAAGGACTCAAAAGTAGTACATGCGTCATCACACTTGTACATTCCCTTTACTTCAAGCCAAGATCCAGTTAGCATCCCTATCTAGCAATCTGTTCTAATTGTTCATCTGCTATTAGCATAGGGAAATGACTACATATTATCTTTCTTATAACATTGCATTGAGTAGAATACTTTGTTACAAAAGTAGCTTGCTTTGACCTCTGGACAATGTATCCTAGTCCTGTCAAATTGCCCTTTAGCTATATATTAAGGGGAATGTCTGGGATGATTGCTTTTACTATGTAAAAGCATATTTACCCTGATCTAGATTTCCTATATATTTTGGTGTCAATTTTTCCAGTCTGCACATTCACTATCAGAGTAACATCCAAATAATTTATCCTAGAACAGTGGTCTCATAGTAACAGCCCTGACCCTTGCTTGTTTATTATGCAAATTATTCATTTGGACCAACATTTTTTTTTAGTGTTCTTAGAGGCATTTACAAGATAAATATACAGACTAACATGCATTGTCCAGTGTAGACTCCTAGTATGTACTAATTGGATAAATGTCACTTTTTTCAGTTATAATCACTTTACTTGGCACTCACAAGATAAATATACACTGTGTATGTCTATTGTGACTATAACTCCTACCATGCACTACTACTTGGGTAAATGTCACTTCCAGTTTCTATTATATCCAGTTCCTGAGCACTCACTCTTTTCAAATAAGAGAAGAACACTTGGCCTGTGGCCCCCAGATACAATGAGCTTGATACCCCTGTCCTAGAATGTTGAAATTCATGTGTAAATTGTAAAGCAAGTGTATTGTCATTTATATAGCCTATAAACTGGTTCAACTTAAGGTCATCTATGAATCTCTAATACACTTTTATCAGGGACGTGCAGTCATAGGAGGCAGGGGAAGAACTACCTACCCTGTCATATGGACAAAAAATTATTTTTTTCTTGCTTTTTTTCTTCATAAATGGAAAGAGTCCACAGCTGCATTCATTACTTTTGGTAATAAAGAACCTGGCCACCAGGAGGAGGCAAAGGCTTAAATACCTCCTCCACTTCCCTCATCCCCAGTCATTCTTTGCTTTTCATCCCAGGAGGTTGGCAGAGAAGTGTCCGAAGTTTTCAATAGTCTCTTATGGAGGGTAGTACTCTTCGGCATGGGACTGGAGTTTTAAGTAGTCCTGTCAGCCTCTCAGTGAGAGCATGGGTGAAAGTTAGAGTCCGGAGATGCAGGGAGAGTCTTTCTGCGAAACCATCCCGACTCATATTAACAGCTCCACAAGCAACCAGCGTTGACGAGTTTCGCTGTCTGCTTTTTTTCTCTCAAGTCCATAGCAGAAGCAACGCTACTATCTGTCACACTTGAAGGGCTGTGTTCCTGACCCACGGCGTAGATTCCGGTAAGATTGTTTCATTTTACTTTCATCATGGATGTATTGTAATTACAACTGTTTATGTGAGAGGGGCTACAACCTTTCTGGGATAACTTTAACTTAGGGTCTCAGTGAGGCTCCTTTTTGTATCTAGGAATCAAGGGTTTATATCTCCTGAGAGGGGTTATTGAACAGGGGGGTTTATAATCCTGTTTGTGATTCTGTATGCTACTGTGTAGTGTTGCTCTGGCTCATGGCTATTTTGGTGTATAAAAAAGGGTAAGCCCAGCACTCACCAACCAGACAAGTGGTGCACGCTACAGGGGTTCATGCACTAACCCCAATCAAGCATTAATAACAAAAGGTTGAAGCAGCACCAGATTGGAGTATTCTCAATTTCTTTTATTCATCAGATACATAAACACCAACGATGTTTCGGTCAGCACCTGACCTTAATCATGTTGTATATACAAATGCCAAAAACCACTCCTTATGTAGCCATAATGGGCAGAGTTACTACCTGTACAGGTGTGGGACTATTTGTTAACCCTCTGTATACATACACCAGGAAGAATTTCTTCATACTCCCTCTAGTGGTTAGGCATTTTCATCTTATCAATCTATTATAACCTGGAAGATACAATATACAAATATACAAATTCAATTGCACATCAACATAGATATTGCTTTTTTTACAAAAATTTCTCTTATTACAAAAGTTATGCAAAAATTACAAAATTTACAAAAATTCACCAAAAATAAATTTACCAAAAATAAATTTAAAAGATATCAGGTCATTGAACAGGTAAAAAGACCTAGGAGAGGAGGGGATAAACAGATCCTAAAATCCAGAGAAACATACTGGATCTATACTTTACAGATATTAATACCTCTGGGAATGAATAGGGAGATAGATTGGCAGGTTACCCTTAACTAATTATGTAAAATAATGTGTAAAAGAATGAGTATATGTAATGGCTTTTTTTTTTACAAAACCAAAATGTAATATCTCTATCCACTATAAGGATGCTGTATATGAGCTCTAGTTTCTTGATCTATTTTTTAAATTTATTTTTGGTAAATTTATTTTTGGTGAATTTTTGTAAATTTTGTAAATTTTGCATAACTTTTGTAATAAGAGAAATTTTTGTAAAAAAAAAGCAATATCTATGTTGATGTGCAATTGAATTTGTATATTTGTATATTGTATCTTCCAGGTTATAATAGATTGATAAGATGAAAATGCCTAACCACTAGAAGGAGTATGAAGAAATTCTTCCTGGTGTATGTATACAGAGGGTTAACAAATAGTCCCACACCTGTACAGGTAGTAACTCCGCCCATTATGGCTACATAAGGAGTGGTTTTTGGCATTTGTATATACAACATGATTAAGGTCAGGTGCTGACCGAAACGTTGTTGGTGTTTATGTATCTGATGAATAAAAGAAATTGAGAATACTCCAATCTGGTGCTGCTTCAACCTTTTGTTATCATGGCTATTTTGGAACATAACGGTCTATGTCTAGTGACGCGGCCTGGAGGTGGTGAGTGCCCCAGCCAGTGTCCCAGTTATGGAGGATTCTGAATTTTTTGGAGACGGATGTCTCTGATTCAGACTCTACTTCTTGCGCAGAAAATAAATTGACCCGGGTGATACATGCCCATCAGTTATGTTCCGAATGCCGTTTTAGAGTGCTCTGTTCCTCCGGATCGGGGAATCAGGTGCCCACTGAGCCATCCGTCTCTGGGGATTCTATTTTTCATGAGACGAGTTCCCTACTACCAACTCTTACTACGCATGCAGGTAACCCAAACGCTACTTATCCTTCTAGGGAGTGTGGCCTGTTCCCACTGGAGGTTATTCTGCATGGCCATATCTTTGGCGCTGGCACATCTGCACCTCCCAGGAGTGTGCTTACGATATTGTCCATGTTCCGTTAACCGGAGCTCGTCAGGCGTGGGATAGCCTGGTCCAGTTCAGCCCTCAGGGGGAGCGACTGCCCCTGAGGGCTCAGGGGGTCAACCTTCGGGGCCGGTGTTTTCTTTTGTCCTGGCAGAGGTATGTTGCGCCTTTCGTTATACACTGGTGCGCCTTCATGTTCTACTAAGGCACACTTTTGGCGTTGCTGGAGGGTCCCACTCTTAATGGGTCTGGGGATTCTCAGTCTTAATCTTCTACTGGCTGGCATGCATAGACATAAGGGGATGAAGTAATCTTCTTATAGTCTTTGTTATTTGTGTATCCTTTTCCAGTTCTGAGCTTGGAAGTCTCGGACCCATATTGGGCTGGTCATGCGGGTCTGTCCATTCTTCCTGAGCGATAACCTATGGGTTGCCTTATCTTTTATTTTCATCTGGTGAGGATGATTTTTATTTGGTCTAAAGTTCATGTTGTGGTGTGATGTTTCCTTCGGGAACTTTCTTCTCTGGAATTGATACAATTTTGTGGTCGCACTGTTTACAAGAGTCTGTCTGACTGTTCTTAATCCCTCCATCTCGGGGGAGACTCTCTGTGGCCTTGACAGTGCTGGGGCCTTTGGTTTCAGGCTGGTCCGGACTGGGTACAAATCCTTCTGTCTTTGAGGCCTAGTTCATACACATGGTGCCTTTTATTGTCCGGTTGGTCTGGTGAGGGCGCCTAGTGATCACAATATGACTTGTGTTGTTTACTTGTTTTATTTTACAAGCTTCAACTAGCATCCTGAGAGAACTTGAGGGTCTGTGGTTGCTTAGGGGCATGGGGTCAGTCCTCATTCGCCTTTCAAGCTAGTGGTCCGGGACTCCGTTGAGATCCGCGGTGACATGCTCAATCATTTCTGATTTTTCCGGGAACTAGAGTGTTCCTTCCCATTGTGGGTTGGAGGCTTGGAGGATTTAGGTCCTTCATACCGCCATTCTTACGGTTTTGCCTTTCATGGTATCGTTGGAAGTGTCCTTTTAGAGGTTCTCTTCCTTTGGGTCGAGACTTTCTGGAAGTTTTTCTGGCGGCTTTGGCCGCTTAATTAGGAAGTGCAGGCCGTGAGGCTCTGTCTTCCTTCGGGAGTTAGTCGTCTCCATATCAGGAGCGATAGGTGTCTCTTTTTCCAAGCTTTTTGCTTAGGGGATGTTTTTCTGCCTCGGTTCGGGATGCTTTGCATTTTTCTCCCTTAGATGTGGTCCTCTGGAACGTTAATCTGAAAGGATTATTGAGACTAGCCTTTCTTTCTACTCTCTTTCGTGTGACTCTGTTCTCGTTCTCATTTCCCTTAGTGTTGCCCTTGGGGCCTTTGGGCTCTAAAGAAATTGTGTGACTTTGTCGCTGCCTAGCGCCTTGTTGGGGGGGTGTTGACCTCTGGCTAAGATGTTCTCTTCCCTTTGGGCTGGGAATTACAAGTGATTTCTGTACCCATTCTCCGGGTTTCCCAGTTCTCATCCCCTGTGAGTCTAATTGCTTCAGACGGGGTATCTTGTGTTCCATGGGGGTGTCGTTCATTCTAGGAGGATTCTGGGTCCAGGGTTCTTGTCTTGGATCCTTCTTGGATGTCAGGAGATTTATGATCCTGTGGACTGGTTCAGGATGACCCAGTTTTTTCAGGGACCCTATGTTGCGACATAGGGGCTAGCACATTGGGCTTGCAAGCTGGAAGGCCAGAGTTCACATCCACCTTCGGGTACTGGTTATGAACTTTACAGCCTGACTTGTCCTTCAGACGGAATGTGTTCCTCTTCATGGAGAGTTTTTCCTCTGTTGGGTCAACAGTGGTGTCTAGATGATTTTTTCATTCGGTCCGTGTTTTGATCATACTATGGCTTTATGTCTTGTGGACATGTACACTAATCTTATCTGTGCCCTTCCCTTTTAAGGGGATAGTTTTTCTTCCTTATGAGCTGGGGGTTCCTCTCTCTGGAGGGTCTTTGTCCTTCCCTGTGTGTAGGAGATTGGATCAGGTGGTTTATTTCTGTAAGGGGCAGCATCTGCTGCTCTGTGGGCTCTGTTCCACCTGTTGGAATTTGATGTCTCTACGTAGAGACTGTCAAAGAGAGCTTTGACAGGTCTTCCTACGGATCTATTGCCCTTTTCTCTGTTCCAGGGGGTTCTCCTTGGGAGTGCCTTATTTTGGAAGAGCGGATTGGGTTTAGCCCCCTTTTTTTCCACTCCCTGGGTGGCTAAGCCAGCTCATTGTGCGGCCCATAAGTTCCCATTTGAGGCTGCACTATAGTGGCCTCTTTGGGGCTGATCTGGGGAAGACAATCATGTCCCCCTGGTGATTGACAGCACCAGGAGAACGTGACTGGAGTTGTCAGTCACGTGACTGCCGTCAGTGTGTATGCACTACAGACCCCTATATCACCCGGATGGAGTTAATAAGGTCTTCTATCTAGTCTTGCTGCTGGGCTGGATATAATTAGACTGGAGCGACTTGCAAGGAGGCCAAGCACAGGGCTGACAGGATGCATGATAGAAGTACATATGATGTGCAAAAGTCGGACTACATTGAAACTTTTATGAGGTACTTTGGAGAAGGCTAGATTATCTAATAGTTATTGTTTTAAAGATGCTTTCACTATTGATTAAATATGAATTGCCAGACAAAAAAAAAGCAAAGCATTTTTTGGAAGGGGTTAAATGTATTATATAATTTTATTGTTCGCATGCAGAAGCTGGGCATGAAGTTCTAATTAAAATTCACCTTCACCAAGACCCAGTATAACATTGCGCTAATATAATAATGTGTACTGCAACACATCACATGATATTTGACTGCAAAATGCTAAATTAATACAAATGTTGATGAAATTGATATGTGTAATAGTGTGTGAAAGGATGGCGCAGGGAGTGTCTAGACGCTTTTCAAAATTAGCTCCTCACTAGCTTATAGGAAATAAGAAGTTGAAATCAATATTAAAAGAAAAGGGCGCTTCTATAGCTGACACGGTTTATACAAGAATATCTATTTATGTCTCCAAACAAGTTTTATGCATATATATGTCTCAAAAACTGAAAAAACGCCCCTATTGTGTGTAGTTCCTACAATAATGACATATGGGTGTATAATTAAGGATTTATTTAAATGTAATCAATATTCATTTCATCAGCATAGAATATAAAATCACATATAGGGACGTCTCCCTTGAAACAGCTAGCTATTTTCCAAAATCAGTTATAAAAAATATATATATTGGACTCAACAGCATAATTAAAATTGAATGCTAAAAGACATTTTTAAACACTGAAAACATTAAGTCACAAAGTCCGGTTCCACAACCACCTTTTTTCAAAACCACCTTTGGCCCAAAGTATATCGGCAGAAACTTATTATCCCAGCAGCTTAGAGTAGAGAAGTGCTGCTTAGGGAAAGTGTATACATTTACTCAATCCTGGAGAATCACACTTGTACAGTTTCCACAAGTGAATGCCGTATCGAAGGCAAAGGACTGTGGGGTGCCAGTGTGATTACCAAAGATTTTTGTCAAGTTTGTGACACTTTTTTCACTTCTAACCCACCAAACAAAGAAAACTAATTTGCGCCAATCAGAAGGAGCATACAGGTCACGTGACCGGCCATACTACCAATCACGCACATTATTGCACAGGAACAGAGGAGCAGGTAACCTCTATCTAAGTTTGATTCAAGTTGAGAGGAACTCCCGGTTTCCGTTTGGCAAGCTAATAGAACAGCGTGATGCAGAAAAGGTAAAACTTTTTTTTGTCCCCAAAGGTTGAAAACGGCCGATACGGCATTTACTTGTGGAAACTGTACAAGTGGGATTCTCCAGGATTGAGTATATGTTTAGACTTTCGCTAAGCAGCAATTCTCCACTCTAAGCTGCTGGGATAATGAGTTTCTGGCGATATAATTTGGGCCAAAGGTGGTTATGAAAAAATGTGGTTGTGGAACTGGACTTTGTGACTTTTAATCGTTTAAAAACATACTTTAGCATTCTGTTTTATTTATGCTGTTGAGTCCAATATATATATTTTGGATAATTGATTTTGAAAAATAGCTAGCTGTTTCAAGGGAGACGTCCCTATATGTGATTTTATATTCTATGCTGATGAAATGAACATTGTTTACATTTAAATAAATCCTTAATTATACACCCATATGTCATTATTGTAGGAACTACACACAATATGAGAGCTTTTTAAGTTTTTGAGACAGATATATGCATAAAACTTGTTTGGGGACATAAATAGATATTCTTGTATAAACAGTGTCAGCTGTAGAAGGGTTAAGTTAAAGGGACAGTCTACACCAGAACTTTTGTTTTAAAAGATAGATAATCCCTTTATTAACCATTCCCCAGTTTTGCATAACCAACACAGTTATATTAATATACTTTTAACCTCTGTGATTATTTTGTATCTAAGCCTCTGCAAACTGCCCCTTTATTTCAGTTCTTTTGACAAACTTGCAGTTTAGCCAATCAGTGCCTGCTCCCAGATAACTTCACGTGCACGAGCACAGTGTTATCTATATGAAACACATGAACTAACACCCTCTAGTGGTGAAAAACTGTTAAAATGCATTCTGAAAAGAGGTTGCCTTCAAGGTCTAAGAAATTAGCATATGAACCTCCTAGGTTAAGCTTTCAACTAAGAATACCAAGAGAACAAAGCAAAATTGGTGATAAAAGTAAATTGGAAAATTGTTTAAAAGTACATGCTCTATCTGAATAATGAAAGTTTATTTTGGCCTAGACTTTCCTTTTAAGGAAACATTGCGATGTAGCCATATTGGTAGGCAAGGGATTAACTAGAGCTCAGGGATGTAGCCTGCTGAGCTGTGCACAACCACCATTAGGATCAGTATTAGAATTTGCCTATCCAGCTTGCCTTCAATATCTGCACAGTGCACACTTCTGAATAGCAGAGTACTCAGTGCTGAGCTGGAGAACTGCCAGGAGTTTCTTAGCTTTCTACGGGGCTGTGTTTTTCCTGGTGCTATCTGATGACTCACTGGTATGCACCATGCAGCCTGCGACTCACCTCATACACAGGAGCAGAGTCAGACACATCTAGCCCACTGAGCCCAGGAATCAACCAAATCAGCTCCTTCTCACACTCTGCAGGTTATCCATGAATCTCAATGTATTTAATTTGCTAAACAAGACACTTGTGTGATTTTCTTGTAATGATCTGTGCTTTTTCCCTGTCTTGTCTTTTGAACTAATTGAATGAAGAATGTCAGGGAGCCTTTTGGGACATGCCTAGTGTTTCCTTTACTTGTTTGTAAAATATGCATATATGGGTTTCCTAAGGGCTGCATGACACATTCTTCACTGTGATGTTTTAACTGTATTATATAAAAGTAAAATGCAAATGTGATTATTAAGCTATTTTTGTATGTGAACTAGTGAGGTAGGAAATAATCTGCAGTGCAAATAAAATGTATTTATAGCTGAAATTTAAAATGCAAATCAGACATGATCATTATATGTATAATATTTACATTATAATAGCAGGTTGTTCATTTTCTATTAACTCTGTCACTGACCCTGATGGCTGTAAAGTATTAGGAAACAATGCTTTGCAGCTCTCTCCATGGCAGCCAACAGGATAAAAACATTGAATCTTCTAAGATTTACAGCACAGTGAGAGAGAGAGAGAATAGAGAGGCAGAGACAGAGGAAGAGAGAAAGCGAGAGAATGAATATTTATATATATATAACAGAAGGCTGTAATGAAGTACAGTTATTTCTTCTGTTAAGTGTGATCAGTCCACGGGTCATCATTACTTCTGGGATATTAACTCCTCCCCAACAGGAAGTGCAAGAGGATTCACCCAGCAGAGCTGCATATAGCTCCTCCCCTCTACGTCACTCCCAGTCATTCTCTTGCACCCAACGACTAGATAGGAGGTGTGAGAGGGCTATGGTGATTATACTTAGTTTTATATCTTCAATCAAAAGTTTGTTATTTTAAAATAGCACCGGAGTGTGTTATTACCTCTCTGGCAGAGTTTGAAGAAGAATCTACCAGAGTTTTTGCTATGATTTTAGCCGGAGTAGTTAAGATCATATTGCTGTTTCTCGGCCATCTGAGGAGAGGTAAACTTCAGATCAGGGGACAGCGGGCAGATGAATCTGCATAGAGGTATGTAGCAGCTTTTATTTTCTGACAATGGAATTGATGAGAAAATCCTGCCATACCGATATAATGTCATGTATGTATACTTTACACTTCAGTATTCTGGGGAATGGTACTTCACTAGAATTACACTGTAAGAAGTACATTAAGCTGTTTAATAACTAGAAATTATGTTTAACGTTTTTGCTGGAATGTAAAATCGTTTTCATTTGCTGAGGTACTGAGTGAATAAATGTTTGGGCACCATTTTTCCACTTGGCAGTTGCTTAATCTTTTTCTGACAGTTTCTGTTCTCTCTCACTGCTGTGTGTGAGGGGGAAGGGCCGTTTTTTTGGCGCCTTTTCTATGCATCAGTTATTTCAGTCAGCAGCTCATTGTATTTCCTGCATGATCCAGTTCATCTCTACAGAACTCAGGGGTCTTCAAACTTATTTTGAGGGAGGTAATTTCTCTCAGCAGAGCTGTGAGAATTATAGTTTGACTGAGATAAAAAACGTTTATTCTGTAATTGTTTCCTGCTTTCAGAATTTGTTATCTTTGCTATTGGGATTAAACCTTTGCTAAAGTTGTGTTGTTTACAAGGATTGAGGCTATAACTGTTTCAATTTATTAATTTTCAACTGTCATAGATTTTCTGTGCTTCTTAAAGGCACAGTATGTTTTTAATATTATTCTAATTGAATTGTATTCTAAGTTGCAAGTTTATTTGCTAGTGTGTTAAACATGTCTGATTCAGAGGAAGATACCTGTGTCATTTGTTGCAATGCCAAAGTGGAGCCCAATAGAAATTTATGTACTAACTGTATTGATGCTACTTTAAATAAAAGTCAATCTGTACAAATTGAACAAATTTCACCAAACAACGAGGGGAGAGTTATGCCGACTAACTCGCCTCACGTGCCAGTACCTGCATCTCCCGCTCTGGAGGTGCGTGATATTGTAGCGCCGAGTACATCTGGCCGGCCATTACAAATCACATTACAGGATATGTCTTCTGTTATGACTGAAGTTTTGGCTAAATTACCAGAACTAAGAGGTAAGCGTGATCACTCTGGGGTGAGAACAGAGTGCGCTGATAATATTAGGGCCATGTCAGATACTGCGTCACAGGTTGCAGAACATGAGGACGGAGAACTTCATTCTGTGGGTGACGGTTCTGATCCAAACAGACTGGATTCAGATATTTCAAATTTTAAATTTAAACTGGAAAACCTCCGTGTATTACTAGGGGAGGTGTTAGCGGCTCTGAATGATTGTAACACAGTTGCAATACCAGAGAAAATGTGTAGGTTGGATAAATATTTTGCGGTACCGACGAGTACTGAGGTTTTTCCTATACCTAAGAGAATTACTGAAATTGTTTCTAAGGAGTGGGATAGACCCGGTGTGCCGTTCTCACCCCCTCCGATATTTAGAAAAATGTTTCCAATAGACGCCAACACACGGGACTTATGGCAAGCGGTCCCTAAGGTAGAGGGAGCAGTTTCTACTTTAGCTAAGCGTACCACTATCCCGGTGGAGGATAGCTGTGCTTTTTCAGATCCAATGGATAAAAAATTAGAGGGTTACCTTAAGAAAATGTTTGTTCAACAAGGTTTTATATTGCAACCCCTTGCATGCATTGCGCCGATCACGGCTGCAGCGGCGTTCTGGATTGAGTCTCTGGAAGAGAACATTAGTTCAGCTACTCTGGACGACATTACGGACAGGCTTAGAGTCCTTAAACTAGCTAATTCATTCATTTCGGAGGCCGTAGTACATCTAACTAAACTTACGGCGAAGAATTCAGGATTCGCAATTCAGGCACGCAGGGCGCTGTGGCTAAAATCCTGGTCAGCTGATGTTACTTCTAAGTCTAAATTGCTTAATATACCTTTCAAAGGGCAGACCTTATTCGGGCCCGGGTTGAAAGAGATTATCGCTGACATTACAGGAGGTAAAGGCCATGCCCTGCCTCAGGACAAAGCCGAAACTAAGACTAGACAGTCTAATTTTCGTTCCTTTCGTAATTTCAAAGCAGGAGCAGCATCAACTTCCTCTGCACCAAAACAGGAAGGAGCTGTTGCTCGCTACAGACAAGGCTGGAAACCTAACCAGTCCTGGAACAAGGGCAAGCAGACCAGGAAACCTACTGCTGCCCCTAAAACGGCATGAATTGAGGGCCCCCGATCCGGGATCGGATCTAGTGGGGGGCAGGCTTTCTCTCTTCGCCCAGGCTTGGGCAAGAGATGTCCAGGATCCCTGGGCGCTAGAAATAATATCTCAGGGATACCTTCTGGACTTCAAATACTCTCCTCCAAGAGAGAGATTTCATCTGTCAAGGTTGTCAACAATCCAGACAAAGAAAGAGGCGTTTCTACGCTGCGTACAAGAGCTCTTGTTAATCGGAGTAATCCACCCAGTTCCACGATCGGAACAGGGACAGGGGTTTTACTCAAATCTGTTTGTGGTTCCCAAAAAAGAGGGAACTTTCAGACCAATCCTGGACTTAAAGATCCTAAACAAGTTCCTAAGAGTTCCATCGTTCAAGATGGAGACTATTCGGACAATTTTACCTATGATCCAAGAGGGTCAGTACATGACCACTGTAGATTTAAAAGATGCTTACCTTCACATACCGATTCACAAAGATCATTACCGGTACCTAAGGTTTGCCTTCCTAGACAGGCATTACCATTTTGTAGCTCTTCCATTCGGATTGGCTACAGCTCCAAGAATCTTCACAAAGGTTCTGGGTGCTCTTCTGGCGGTACTAAGACCGCGGGGAATCTCGGTAGCTCCATACCTAGACGACATTCTGATTCAAGCTTCAAGCTTTCAAACTGCCAAGTCTCATACAGAGTTAGTACTGGCATTTCTAAGGTCACATGGATGGAAGGTGAACGAAAAGAAAAGTTCACTCGTTCCACTCACAAGAGTTCCCTTCCTGGGGACTCTTATAGATTCTGTAAAAATGAAGATTTACCTGACAGAGGACAGGTTAACAAGACTTCAAAGTGCTTGCCGCACCCTTCATTCCATTCAACACCCGTCAGTGGCTCAATGCATGGAGGTAATCGGCTTAATGGTAGCGACAATGGACATAGTAGAGTCTCCTGCCAATAAACATTCCTTCTCTGAATCTGGATCAAGAGACCAGAAATTCTCTTCTTTGGTGGCTTTCTCGGCCACATCTGTCCAGGGGGATGCCATTCAGCAGACCAGACTGGACATTTGTAACAACAGACGCCAGCCTTCTAGGTTGGGGTGCCGTCTGGAATTCTCTGAAGGCTCAGGGACAATGGAGTCAGGAGGAGAGTCTCCTGCCAATAAACATTCTGGAATTGAGAGCAGTTCTCAATGCCCTCCTGGCTTGGCCCCAGTTGACAACGCGGAGTTTCATCAGGTTTCAGTCGGACAACATCACGACTGTAGCTTACATCAACCATCAGGGAGGGACACGAAGCTCCCTAGCTATGATGGAAGTATCAAAGATAATTCGCTGGGCAGAGTCTCACTCTTGCCACCTGTCAGCAATCCACATCCCGGGAGTGGAGAACTGGGAGGCGGATTTCTTAAGTCGTCAGACTTTTCATCCGGGGGAGTGGGAACTTCATTCGGAGGTCTTTGCCCAAATACTTCGACGTTGGGGCAAACCAGAGATAGATCTCATGGCGTCTCGACAGAACGCCAAGCTTCCTCGTTATGGGTCCAGATCCAGGGATCCAGAAGCAGTCCTGATAGATGCCCTGACAGCACCTTGGGACTTCAGGATGGCTTACGTGTTTCCACCCTTCCCGATGCTTCCTCGATTGATTGCCAGAATCAAACAAGAGAGAGCATCAGTGATTCTAATAGCACCTGCGTGGCCACGCAGGACTTGGTATGCAGATCTGGTGGACATGTCATCCTGTCCACCTTGGTCTCTACCTCTGAAACAGGACCTTCTGATACAGGGTCCCTTCAAACATCAAAGTCTAACTTCTCTGAAGCTGACTGCTTGGAAATTGAACGCTTGATTTTATCAAGACGTGGGTTTTCTGAGTCAGTTATTGATACCTTAATACAGGCTAGGAAACCTGTTACCAGAAAGATTTACCATAAGATATAGCGTAAATACCTATATTGGTGTGAATCCAAAGGTTACTCTTGGAGTAAGGTTAGGATTCCTAGGATATTGTCTTTTCTACAAGAAGGTTTAGAAAAGGGTTTATCCGCTAGTTCATTAAAGGACAGATCTCAGCTCTGTCCATTCTGTTACACAAACGTCTGTCAGAAGTTCCTGACGTCCAGGCTTTTTGTCAGGCTTTGGCCAGGATTAAGCCTGTGTTTAAAACGGTTGCTCCACCATGGAGTTTAAACCTTGTTCTTAATGTTTTACAGGGCGTTCCGTTTGAACCCCTTCATTCCATTGATATAAAGTTGTTATCTTGGAAAGTTCTATTTTTAATGGCTATTTCCTCGGCTCGAAGAGTCTCTGAGTTATCAGCCTTACATTGTGATTCTCCTTATTTGATTTTTCATTCGGATAAGGTAGTTCTGCGTACTAAACCTGGGTTCTTACCTAAGGTAGTTACTAACAGGAATATCAATCAAGAGATTGTTGTTCCTTCTTTATGCCCAAATCCTTCTTCGAAGAAGGAACGTCTACTGCACAACCTGGATGTAGTCCGTGCTCTAAAATTTTACTTACAGGCAACTAAGGAATTTCGACAAACGTCTTCTCTGTTTGTCGTTTACTCTGGGCAGAGGAGAGGTCAAAAAGCTTCTGCTACCTCTCTTTCTTTTTGGCTTCGTAGCATAATTCGTTTAGCTTATGAGACTGCTGGACAGCAGCCTCCTGAAAGGATTACAGCTCATTCCACTAGAGCTGTGGCTTCTACTTGGGCCTTTAAGAATGAGGCCTCTGTTGAACAGATTTGCAAGGCTGCAACTTGGTCTTCGCTTCATACTTTTTCCAAATTTTACAAATTTGACACTTTTGCTTCACCGGAGGCTATTTTTGGGAGAAAGGTTCTTCAGGCAGTGGTTCCTTCTGTATAAAGAGCCTGCCTATCCCTCCCGTCATCCGTGTACTTTTGCTTTGGTATTGGTATCCCAGAAGTAATGATGACCCGTGACCTGATCACACTTAACAGAAGAAAACATAATTTATGCTTACCTGATAAATTCCTTTCTTCTGTAGTGTGATCAGTCCACGGCCCGCCCTGTTTTAAGGCAGGTAAATATTTTTTAATTTATACTCCAGTCACCACTTCACCCTTGGCTTTTCCTTTCTCGTTGGTCCTTGGTCGAATGACTGGGAGTGACGTAGAGGGGAGGAGCTATATGCAGCTCTGCTGGGTGAATCCTCTTGCACTTCCTGTTGGGGAGGAGTTAATATCCCAGAAGTAATGATGACCCGTGGACTGATCACACTACAGAAGAAAGGAATTTATCAGGTAAGCATAAATTATGTTTTTCATGGCATAAGCAAAATACTCTCCAAACAACATGGCAATACATTTTTTTTAATTTGGTGCATGAGCCTTCAAAGATCCTATTACAGAAATAATTGAAACCTTCCATTTATGTATTGCCTGTTCCTGATAGTTTCCAGAGATTAGATCATTATATGTCTTTATAAGTCATAGAATCAGAATTGACAGATACGAGAACTAAGAGCATTCAGTAACTATTAGCAGCAAGAATAGCCTCTTCTTTGCACATATACTGTACATATGCTTAATGCATAAATATATGCTTTTACAAACTTGTACTTCACTCTACATATACATCATAGTTTTTCACTGTTAGCTCAAATATGCTCGGTAAAATAATTAGCCTTTCAGGGTGCTTATTTTATAGTGGGTAATGGTGTATCCTCAATGGGCTCCAGCCACAGATCCATGTCCCTCATAAGTCATTTAATTTGAAATAATAATTCTCACTCAGAGACGCTTCTTAATTAGTAGCAAAAATGGCAAGATGACTAATTTGTATTATTTTCTTCATAAACGGGGAGAGTCCACAGCTGCATTTATTACTTTTGAGAATTCAGAACCTGGCCACCAGGAGGAGGCAAAGACACCCGAGCCAAAGGCTTACATACCTCACCCACTTCCCTCATCCCCCAGTTATTATTTGCCTTTCGTCACTGGAGGTTGGCAGAGAAGTGTCGTGAGATTAAAGATAGTTTCTTATGGAGGGTAGTATTCTTCGAAATGGGACTGGAGTCCTATCAGCCTCTCAATGAGAGCATTGACGAAAGTTAGAGTCTGGAGATGCAGGGAGAGTCTTTCTGCGAAACCATCCAGACTCATATTAACAGCTCCTTAAGCAATCAGCGTTGATGAGTTTCGCTGCCTGCTTTCTTCACTCAAGTCCATGTCAGAAGCGCTGCTACAATCTGTCAAACTTGAAGGACCGTGTTACTGTTCCACGGCATAGATTCCGGTAAGATCGTTTCATTTTTTACACATATTGCAAACGCTAGAAGACAGGGTCACAGTGTGGCTTCTTTTATCTATA
Organism: Bombina bombina; assembly: GCF_027579735.1. Taxonomy (NCBI): domain Eukaryota; kingdom Metazoa; phylum Chordata; class Amphibia; order Anura; family Bombinatoridae; genus Bombina; species Bombina bombina. The sequence continues at coordinate 291,474,963 of NC_069501.1, forward strand.
TGGAATCAAGGGTTAATATCTCCTGAGGGGGAATATGAACAGTTGGGTTTAATCATATATGCTTTATTTGATTTAATGCTGCTTTATGTGTAAGATGTTTATGGGCTCATAGGCTGAGATGGAACATACAGGTTTCACTTTCACTTTGAAGGTTGCGCAGCTTAAAAGCTTGGCACGCTTTTTCTCATAGCAGGAACGGTCCTGCATTGCGCACCATGTGATATAAAGGTGCCATTTGTTTTATTTAAAATAAGTTTGTTTTTTCTGTAGTCCTCAGCATATCATACTTTAGCTATGGAGGATTCTGATTCATTAGAGGGTTCTTCCTCTATTTCATAGAGTAATGCCTGTTTATATTGTGAGGGAGCTCTGGAATATCCGCCTTCTCAATTATGTTCCATATGCCTTGATAAGGGGATTATATCAAATAAGGTTGACATGTTTGATACCACTGAGCCGCCCACCTCTGAGGAGTCATCGTCCAGTGAGGTGCACACCCTACATGCATCTTTTTATACACATGCAGCTTCCCATTGCACTGCTAATCCTCCATCTGGAGGGGGGCTTTTTTCACCAGATGTTACTGCGCAGGATGACAAGATGAAAAGAGGGCGCCTCATAGTGTAATTCGTCGCGTGTAATGAGAAAAAAACAATGGTAGTATGTATGCGCTTACCAGATGTATATGCACCGTACAGTGACCGATGCAGAAAAGCAGACTAGCACTCATACAGTGGCTAGTACACTGAAGCCGGTCTCGCTGATGTTGTTCTCCGCTGTATGTGATAGCTGCACAGCTGTCAATGATAATTAAAATGTTCTGTTTCAAATTGTTGAAAGAATACAAGGTAAAGGACAACTTCCAGTATTAAAAGATAAAAACGCTTTATTTTGGCAACGCGTTTCCCAACCAATGTGCTGGTTGTTTCCTCAGGCAGTTAAAAGTGAATATAAAACATTTACAAAAGGTAACATTATATACACTTGTGATCAATAGAAACGGAAGTTGTCACTGGTGCAGGAACCAATGGGAAACCCACCGGCGTATTCAAAAACAAAGGATACAAAGATCATTAATAAATGTTATGACAGGTATCGCACACTATAACATTGATTACTATCTCTAAGTTAGTTTCGCTCAATCCAATTTGCATATAGATTTTACCAGTTAATGTATGCGATTAACAATATTAAAATTCGTAACAGTATGCATTAATATAACCCATGATAATGTGCAGAACAGACTTGCTATTTTTTGCACAGCATTTGATACATACAAAAATTATTATAATATACAGTGATATGTCACTAAAATACGGAGATTTTTTTTTTATATAGATTAACTAACATATAAAAATATAACAGATTCCCAAATTATCACAAATAAATCTTTCTAATAAATGTGTTCATTCTACTTGAACCCACAGTTGCAAGAAAAAACACACAAATGGCAAAAGGATTTTTTTTTTATAAAAAGGCTATTGAAAAAATGTATAGTTTGCTTAGAATCGTACCATTCAGGTCTGCAAAAGTAACTGAAAGTTGTGAGCTGGTGCGTTGTTAAAAAAATGTTCTAAGTGAAGTGATATGTATGAGTGTTAATATTGGTGTAGATCTAACTTCCTAAACGGGACATCTAATTGAAGCTAGCAGTCTTGTATTATTGAATATGTTCATTGGTATTGAACAGCGATATGTCAAAGAACAAAAGGAGAATTAAAAGGAGAATAATGAATACAAAAACTCATAAAAATGACTAAACCATGAAAATATCAAATTCCCAATACTGGGAAATGGATCTTTTATGTGAATATGTCCGATCTGCATAATTTTACAATGAAAAACATATAATAACGAAATAGGAAGAAATGCTAGAATTTAAAAATGAGTGTTTGCTGTACTTGTTATATTAGTGAAATCTACAGATTGTTGATAGTAATATAAAATTGGCTTTTTTGCTGTCTAATGGGAGCTAGCTGTCCAATATTATGACATATATTCAAAACCAATACTATTATGTCAAAATTGATTTTTATCTAACTCATTCTTCCTTGTATATAGGGATATAGAAGTCAATATATGTTAACAAACTAATAAATTTCAAAGTAACTCAATGTTATGTCTGAAGAAATTACATTTGTTATTTTCATTCCCTTCATGATATGAGTTGGTACAAATGATGGGTTATTCACCAATTAAATGGTTGTATTATTGCAATATATATAAGAAAAACTGTGCTTGATGTATAATTGAAATATATTCGTTTTCATAATATTCTTTGTAACTTGCCTATGTTGTGTCATATAGTGTTGGGACCATATCATGATGTATGGTAATAAAGTAAATTATTCTTAAGGGTAGTGATAATGAAGACCCATATGAAAATAAAAATAAAGATAAAACTGGATATAATCAATTAAAAGCTGCCAAATCCAAATTATCGTTGAGACCGGCTGGAAATAGAGTTTTTTTTAGACAATGGTTGGGTATACTATGTTTAATTTTTTATTTATTTTTTACAATTTTTACAATTTTGATGATATTCTCCACATCTAGTTCTCACTGTCCTAGAGGTGTGTCCTACATACTGTAGGCCGCATAAACATTCCTTAAGGTAAACTACAAATGTGGATTCACAATTAAAAAAACCTGGAATTTGAAAAAGTTCTCCTGTGACAGTGGATTTAAAAGTTTTTAGACCCGATTTTATGAGCTTGCAGGAGCCACATCCTGTTTTTCCACATTTGTAAATGCCATATAAACCAAAGATACCTTTATTTCTAGTTGGAATAGTTTGTTCTCTACTGATTTGTTGTATATGTTTCACTCTTTTACTAGGAGCTAGCTTATTTCTCAGAGTAGGTGCTCTCCTATATATGATTTTCGGTTTATCTTTAACTAGATTTTTCAGAATGGGGTCCCTTTGTATTACATGCCAATGTTTGTTCAGTATATGCTGTATTTTGTGAAAATCAGAATTATATTGTGTAATAAACAAAGTGTCACTAATTTCAGACTCCATCTGTGACTTTATAGTTTTTCTTTTTTCTATTTTTTGTAAAATATTCGTTCTATCTAGATTTTTGGCTCTATTTAGAGCCTGATCTAATAGAGTACAAGGGTAGCCTTTGTCTATAAACCTATCATATAGAATTTTGCTTTGTTCTAAAAATGTATCAAAGTCTGTACAATTTCGTCTTATTCTTCTAAACTGACTATAAGGGATATTGTGGAACCAGCCCCTATGGTGATTACTGTTGTAATTTAAAAAGCTATTACTATCCACATCCTTGAAATATGTCTTAGATGTTATAATATTATTCGGTCCCAGACTTAATATAAGATCTAAATATGCAATTTTGTTAATTTGTATATTTGCTGTAAAACTCAAACCCATCTCATTAAGATTGAGATGATAAATAAAACGTTCCGCCGTTGACTTGTCTCCTTCCCACAAGAAGATCAGGTCATCAATATAACGGCCATAGAAGACCAGGTTTGCCCCAAACTCAGCCATATACACGTATCTCTCCTCGAAAAAAACATGAATAAATTGGCGAAACTAGGGGCAAACCTGGTCCCCATGGCCGTACCCTTGGTTTGTAAATAATAACGATCTTGGTATATAAAATAGTTATGTTGGAGAATATAATATATACTTTCTAGAATAAATGATCGTTGAAGACTAGGTAAATAAATATCTTTTTCAAGATAATGGGAGCTGGCTGATTCTCCCAAATCATGTGAAATATTAGAATATAACAAACTAACGTCACAAGTAATTTAGAGTAAGTTTCTGTTCAAAATAGGTATATCACTAATAAGTTGTAATAAATGGGTACTGTCTTTAATGTACGAAGGTAGCGTGATAACAGATTTTTGCAAAAATTGATCAATATAGTATGACAAATTGTATTTTAAATTGCCTATTCAGGCAATAATGGGACGTCCCGGGGTGTTTTGTTTGTCTTTATGAATCTTCGGTAAGTAATAGTAATGTGCTATACTAGGATTACAAACTTTAAGAAATTCCTTCTCATTTTTATTTAGAATACCCAAGGAAACCCCTTTGTCTATAAGTTCAGAATATGTATGTAAAAATGTCTGTCGGATCTTTGGATAGGATTTTGTAATAGTCTTGGTCTCCCAGAATCTTATCTGCTTCTCTGTTATAGTCCTCGATATTTTGGGTAATTATTCTGCTGCCCTTGTCAGCTTCCCGAATAATAATATTGGGATTATTCTGTAAACCAACTATAGCTTTCTGTTGATTCTTGTATATATAACTTTTTTTGCGAGTTTTAGATTTTAATATTTTATCAAAATCCTCTAGTACCGTATTCTGATATAATTCTATGTATTCATTTGCTACATTTGTAGGATTGAAATTGGATTTGTTCCTAACGTTTGTATGTATAAATTCATCAAAAAGATAGGTAGCCAAATCATCGGTGTTAGATACCAAGCAGATAGTGTTCTTATTTGCTGGCATAGAATCGGTCAATATCAATTGTGTTCCCAATGTTTCTATTTGGTTGACTTTCAACTTTTTATTTGCAAAATATTTCTGCAAAGTCAATTTGCACGTGAAATTGTTAAGATCTGCAAAGATGTCAAACATTTTTGGAGAATTGCGGGGACAAAAAGATAAGCCTTGTTTCAAATCTCTTTTTTTCTGGAATGGATAATTTGTATGATGAAAGATTAAAAATGCCTTGATCTAATCTGGATAGTTTCTCTTTCTTGGAGGCAAGGGATCTGCCTCTAGAGCCTCGCTTTCTAAGAGATGGGGTCTTTTTCCTTATCTTATCTGTGGTGTCTCGGTTCTCATAATAGGACCAGCCCCTAAAAAAAGGGGTGTGTTACTAGTGCTAGGGTTAACTTGTTATGTGATAGAATCCTGGGGGTCTGTTAATAACGGACTGTATCTGTTCGGGTGTTCATAGCGTGCATAATTTTGTTTGTGTAATGTATTCTCCTGATTAGAATTGTGATGGATGGATGGTGAAGTAGTGTTATAATGTTTGAAAGGATTGGGGTTATGTGTTTATCATAATGTGATATGTGATATGGTCTACTGTTATGTTGTTGTGTCTGAACAAATTGATAAGATGTAGATTGATGAGGGTGATGATTGTGAGGTTTCTGTAATGAGTAATTATTAGCATTGTGATGTTGGTGATTACTTCGTCCATCATCATTATTTTCCTTAACAACATTATTTCTATGTGTGTGTTGTCTCTGTTGCAAGAAATTTTGAGAGCTATTTCTATTATGCCAATCGTCCCTATAATGTCCACTATCTGTTTGCATAATGATTATTAGTGTTTTATTATTGTAAAATTTAGGTTTATTTTTTCCATAATGTACTTTCTTCCATTCATTTTGAGATTTTTGGTATACAGCAGTATTCCCCTGATTTGTGTTATCCTTACAATTAAAGGTATAAACACAGTTGTTAGTATAGTCTTCATGATCCCTTTGTAATTTTTTATTCTTAGTGTTAACTATATTTTCTTGATATCTATCTGTTCGCTCTTTGATATCTTTGGTGATTTTTGGATACTCTGGGTTCTGTTGATAAACTTTAAGATCAGATTGGATTTTTTCAATATTGGTGCTATTCTGATTATATAATTTGCGTCTATGATCTATTAAAATTTTAATTAAGTTAAATGAACATTCATTTAAGTCATCATATCATCTTTTTAAAAGCTCTGGATTGTCTTTAAAGAAACAGTTTTTGAGTAATCTCAGACCTCTAGGTATATATTGTATTTCTAGATATTTTTCCAAGGTGGTTAAATTCCACCAATGTCTGTGTTCTTTGTTGACTTCCTCTTTTAAAAGATAGAAGAGGTCTCATGGGTTTGATATCATGAGTGTCCAATAGGACTTCTGATATAGAGATATCTTTGGAAAGATTAAAGCCCAATCTTTTTGAGCTTCTTTATTCCTTAGACTGCATTTGGATTTGGCAGTAATAATTGATTGTGATATGAAAAGGGACGGGTGTTTATTCACAGCAAAAAATGTTTTAACAAACTGGTAAAAATATGTGTGATGAAATAAATGAGTGTAAAATAGTAATCTGTGAGAATAATGAATGCAAGAAATACAAAATATAAAATATTGACAGAGAAACTGATATATATTGTGTGTCAACAATAATGTAAAGAAAAGAATAATATTATAGTGAAATAACCAATTAGTGATTGCTAAACCTAGGAAGTGAAAACTTACAACTTCACAAAGGATAATTCAATTAAAGATGTGACATAACATTACTCCAAAGAGTTACAAAATAATATGTTTGGCTGAGTTTGGGGCAAACCTGGTCTTCTATGGCCGCTATATTGATGACCTGATCTTCTTGTGGGAAGGAGACAGGTCAACGGCGGAACAATTTATTAATCATCTCAATCTTAATGACATGGGTTTGAGTTTTACAGCAAATATACAAATTAACAATATTGAATATTTAGATCTTATATTAAGTCTGGGACGGAATAATATTAATACATCTAAGACATATTTCAAGGATGTGGATAGTAATAGCTTTTTAAATTACAACAGTAATCACCATAGGGGCTAGATCCACAATATCCCTTATAGTCAGTTTAGAAGAATAAGACAAATTTGTACAGACTTTGATACATTTTTAGAACAAAGCAAAATTCTATATGATAGGTTTATAGACAAAGGCTACCCTTGTACTCTATTAGATCAGGCTCTAAATAGAGCCAAAAATCTAGATAGAACGAACATTTTACAAAAAAAAGAAAAAAGAAAAACTATCAAGTCACAGTTGGAGTCTGAAATTAGTGACACTTTGTTTATTACACAATATAATTCTGATTTTCACAAAATACAGCATATACTGAACAAACATTGGCATGTAATACAAAGGGACCCCATTCTGAAAAATCTAGTTAAAGATAAACCGAAAATCGTAAATAGGAGAGCACCTACTCTGAGAAATAAGATAGCTCCTAGTAAAAGAGTGAAACATATACAACAAATCAGTAGAGAACAAACTATTCCAACTAGAAATAAAGGTATCTTTGGTTTATATGGCATTTACAAATGTGGAAAAATAGGATGTGGTTCCTGCAAGCTCATAAAATCGGGTCTAAAAACTTTTAAATCCACTGTCACAGGAGAACTTTTTCAAATTCCAGGTTTTTTTAATTGTGAATCCACATTGGTAGTTTACCTTATGGAATGTTTATGCGGCCTACGGTATGTAGGACGCACCTCTAGGACAGTGAGAACTAGATGTGGAGAACATCATCGAAATTGTAAAAAAAACAAAATTAAACTTAGTATACCCAACCATTGTCTAAACAAACATAGTGGGAATCCTTACATTTTAAAATATATCCCTTATAGATTATATTCCCAAATCATCAGATTACAATAGGTTGATTGAATTGAGACAACGGGAGACTTTTTGGATATATAAACTGAAAACTCTATTTCCAGCCTGTCTCAACGCTAATTCGGATTTGGTAGCCTTTAATTGATTATATCCAGTTTTATCTTTATTTTTATTTTCATATGGGTGTATCTTCATTATCACTACCCTTAGGAATCATTTACTTTATTACCATACATCATGATATGGTCCCAATACTATATGACACAACATATAGACAAGTTGCATAGAATATTATGAAAACTAAAACTAATATATTTCAATTATACATCAAGCACAGTTTTTTTTTATATATCTATTGCAATAATACAACCATTTAATTGGTGAATAACCCATCATTTGTACCAACTCATATCATGCTGAATGAGTTAGATAAAAATCAATTTTGACATAATAGTATTGGTTTTGAATATATGTCATAATATTGGACAGCTAGCTCCCATTAGACAGCAAAAAAGCCAATTTTATATTACTATCAACATTCATATCATCATTTTTTCTCAGAGAATCTTTGGAGTCAATAGTTTGAGAATCTATATTATTTGGACACATTTGTAGATTTCACTAATATAACAAGTACAGCAAACACTCATATTTTTAAATTCTAGCATGTCTTCCTATTTCGTTATTATATGTTTTTCATTGTAAAATTATGCAGATCGGACATATTCACATAAAAGATCCATTTCCCAGTATTGGGAATTTATTTTCATGGTTTAGTCATTTTTATGAGTTTTTGTATTCATTATTCTCCTTTTAATTCTCCTTTTGTTCTTTGACATATCGCTGTTCAATACCAATGAACATATTCAATAATACGAGACTGCTAGCTTCAATTAGATGTCCCATTTTGGAAGTTAGACCTTCACCAATATTAACACTCATACATATCATTTCACTTAGAACATTTTTTAACAACCCACCAGCTTACACCTTTCAGTTACATTTGCAGACCTGAATGGTACGATTCTAAGCAAACTATACATTTTTTCAATAGCCTTTTTATAAAAAAAATCCTTTTGCCATTTGTATGTTTTTTCTTGCAACTGTGGGTTCAAGTAGAATGAACAAATTTATTAGAACGATTTATTTGTGAGAATTTGGGAATCTGTTATATTTTTATATGTTAGTTAATTTATATTAAAACATTTTTATTTTATTTTTTCCGTATTTTAGTGACATATCACGGTATATTATAATAATTTTTGTATGTATCAAATGATGTGCAAAAATATAGCAAGTCTGTTCTGCACATTATCATGGGTTATATTAATGCATATTGTTACAAATTTTATTATTGTTAATCGGATACATTAACTGGTAAAATCCATATGCAAATTGGATTGAGCGAAACTAACTTAAAGATAGTAATCAATGTTATAGTGTGTGATACCTGTCATAACATTTGTTAATGATCTTTGTATCCTTTGTTTTTGCTTATGAATACGCCTGTGGGTTTCCCATTGGTTCCTGCACCAGTGACAACTTCTGTTTCTATTGATCACAACTGTATATAATGTTACCTTTTGTAAATGTTTTATATTCACTTTTAACTGCCTGAGGAAACAACCAGCACATTGGTTGGGAAACGCGTTGCCAAAATAAAGCGTTTTTATCTTTTAATACTGGAAGTTGTCCTTTACCTTGTATTCTTTCATCAATTTGAAACAGAACATTTTAATTATCATTGACAGCTGTGCAGCTTTCACATACAGCGGAGAACAACATCAGCGAGACCGGCTTCAGTGTACTAGCCACTGTATGAGTGCTAGTCTGCTTTTCTGCATCGGTCACTGTACGGTGCATATACATCTGGTAAGCGCTTACATACTACCATTGTTTTTTTCTCATTACATGAGACAAATTACACTATGAGGCGCCCTCTTTTCATCTTGTCATCCATGTAGTCTTTCCCCCACACCGGGTCAAGAGGAGCTGCCCCAATATACGATAATTACATCTACGCTAAATACATTGCATACCAGAAAGGATCCTTTACAGGAGACTTTTTCAGAAAGTATCCACCACGAACAGCCATTTGGTAACTTTGAACATTCACATTTTTTTTTTTTTTTTTAACAGATATCTCTCCAACACTGTTTAGCGCGCCTCTCTGGTTCCCCTCCTGGGATCTTGTTTTTAAGATTGTGTTACTGCACAGTTTCATACGGCGGAGTCTGCGGCCATTAGTGCTTTCCCTCGCACTGCTAAGCGAAAGGTTAAATCTTGCACTCCTGCCCGGGTGGCATCATGTAATTTGTTGCATATATCTGATCAGTTATCCGAGGATGAGGTTCTCTCTGAAACTTCAGAGTATGAACTTTCAGGGTTGGAGTCTGCTGTCTATAATCCTCCGCCTGTGGAGGATCCAGTTTTTAGATTTAGGACAGAACTTTATGCCTTCTACTAAGGGAGGTTTTGACTACATTAGAGGTTCCAAAGGCCGAGCTGCCAGACGAACCTCTGGGTCCTAAATTTGATGGCAATCATTATTAAGGACGAGTGGGATAGGATTAGATTTCTCTTCCCGTCGTCTGCTTTTTAATAATCCCGGTTCTGGGCTCTCTATGAGTGTGGGTTTTTCTCTTTCCCATCCCTACTTGGTTGGCGTTATTTTTACGCTTGCCACACGTAATACTAGCCCGTGTGATGATAGTTCATCGTTCATAGAGCCGACGGGTATAAGGATGGAAACTTTGTTAAAGAGGATGTTTCAACCTATGGTATATTTGCTTTCACTGGCGGCACTTGTCGACGCAGTTGCTGGAGCGGCTACCTTTTGGTGCGACCATGATCGAGGTGGAGGGTTCCCTCATCATTTTTCAGGAAATAATTATGGCCTTCTGGGTTACTAATTCTTTTATCTGTTCTATTATTACGCAGATTAATTAGCCTATGGCTAAGACTTCAGGTTTTTTTGTTCAGGCCCGTAAGGCGTTCTGACAGATATAACTTCTAAGTCTAGTCTCTTTCTCTCTCTTTTAAGGGAAAGAGTTTGTTTAACTATCTCCGCGGATTCAGGGACCATAGGTGCCTTCATACTGTAAGATAAGGAGAACAAAACTAAGGGACAAAGTTCGTATTTCCGTTCCTTTTGTTCTGATAAAAGCCCAGAATCAGAGGCCTCCGCTAAGCCAGAGCAAACCAAGAGTTCTTGGAAGCTGACTCAGTCCTGGAATAGATCCAAGCAGAGCAAGAAGCCCGCCGAGACTAAGTCTGCATGAAGGGGCGGCCGCCGGTCCTATTTTGGATTATGTAGGGGCAGACTGTCGCTCTTTCAGAGGCTTGGTTCAGGGACGTGCAGGATCCTTGGGTCCTGGAGGTCATAGCTCCGGGTTACAAGATAGGTGTCAAAACTCATCCACCCAGGGCCAGATTCATCCTCTCAACCTGTCTTCAAGACTGGGAAAGAGGGAAGCCTTTCTGGAGTGCGTAAGGGATCTGTCCTCCTTTGGAGTCATTGTCCCAGTGCCTATCACAGAGAGAGGTTTGGGATACTATTCAAACATTTTCATGGTCCCAAAGAAGGAGGGAACTTTCCGTCCAGTTCTGGACCTAAAGTGCTTAAAGGGACACTGAACCCAAAATTTTTCTTTCATGATTCAGATAGAGCATGCAATTTTAAGCAACTTTCTAATTTACTCCTATTATCACTTTTTCTTTATTCTCTTGGTATCTTTATTTGAAATGCAAGAATGTAAGTTTAGGTGGCGGCCCATTTTTGGTGAACAACCTTGGTTGTTCTTGCTGATTGGTGAATAAATTCATCCACTAATAAAAAAGTGCTGTCCAGAGGCTGAACCAAAACAAAGCTTAGATGCCTTCTTTTTCAAATAAAGATAGCAAGAGAACGAAGAAAAATTGATAGTAGGAGTAAATTAGGAAGTTGCTTAAAATTGCATGCTCTATCTGAATCACGAAAGAAAAATTTGGGTTCAGTGTCCCTTTAAACAAATTTCTATATTTCCCCTCATCAAGATGGAGACAATAAGGTTCATCCTTCCCTTAATTCAGGAAGGGCAGTTTATGACCACTATAGATATGAAGGAGGCATTCCTTTACCTTCCAATCCACAGGGAACACTTCCAGTTCCTCAGGTTTGCATTCCTGGTCCAGCACTTGCAGTTCATTGCACTTCCGTTTGATCCAGCTACTGCTCCAAGAATTTTTACAAGGGTTCTAGGGGCTCTTCTAGCAGTCGCTAGAACCCTGGGTGTAGCAGTAGCTCCCTACTTGGACGATATTCTGGTACAAGCTGGCGGAAGATCATTCGGTATCTTACCTCTGTATTTTTCGATCCCTCGGTGGGAGGATAGAGAAAGGAGTTCTCTTATTCCAAGCACCAGGGTAGAATTCCTGGGCACAATAATAGATTCCATAGACATGAGAATATTTCTAACAGACCAGAGAAGTTGCAAGCTAGCTTCAACATGTTTTGCCCTCCTTAAGTCCATCTGTGGCTCAGTGTATGGAGGGGATTGGTCTTATGGTGTCCAGCATGGACATTGTTCTCTTTGCCAGGTTCCACCTCAGGCCGTTGCGGCTGTGCATGCTGAGGCAGTGGAACGGCGATCATTTGATTCTGTCTCAACAGATTTCTAACAGACCAGAGAAGTTGCAAGCTAGCTTCAACATGTTTTGCCCTCCTTAAGTCCATCAAGATGGAGACAATAAGGTTCATCCTTCCCTTAATTCAGGAAGGGCAGTTTATGACCACTATAGATATGAAGGAGGCATTCCTTTACCTTCCAATCCACAGGGAACACTTCCAGTTCCTCAGGTTTGCATTCCTGGTCCAGCACTTGCAGTTCATTGCACTTCCGTTTGATCCAGCTACTGCTCCAAGAATTTTTACAAGGGTTCTAGGGGCTCTTCTAGCAGTCGCTAGAACCCTGGGTGTAGCAGTAGCTCCCTACTTGGACGATATTCTGGTACAAGCTGGCGGAAGATCATTCGGTATCTTACCTCTGTATTTTTCGATCCCTCGGTGGGAGGATAGAGAAAGGAGTTCTCTTATTCCAAGCACCAGGGTAGAATTCCTGGGCACAATAATAGATTCCATAGACATGAGAATATTTCTAACAGACCAGAGAAGTTGCAAGCTAGCTTCAACATGTTTTGCCCTCCTTAAGTCCATCTGTGGCTCAGTGTATGGAGGGGATTGGTCTTATGGTGTCCAGCATGGACATTGTTCTCTTTGCCAGGTTCCACCTCAGGCCGTTGCGGCTGTGCATGCTGAGGCAGTGGAACGGCGATCATTTGATTCTGTCTCAACAGATTTCTCTGGACAACCGGTCGAGAGAATCGCTCTCTTGGTGGCTCTGTTCGGATCTCCTTTTTAAGACCATCCTGAGTGACTCTGACTACGGACGCAAGTCTGTCAGGATGGGGAGCTGTTTGGGGGGCCAAGATGGCTCAGGGCCTGTGGACGCAGGAGGAGAGCTCCCATTCAACATTCTAAACCTTCGGGCAATATTCAATGCTCTGAAGGCTTGGCCCCTACTGGGTTCGTCCCAATTTATCTGATTCCAATCAGACAATATAACCTCTGTGGCTTACATCAACCATCAGGGGGGAACGAGAAGCTCCTTAGCAATGAGGGAAGTATCTCGGATTCTGGAGTGGGCGGAGAACCACAACTGTTCGCTGTCAGCGATCCACATTCCGGGTGTGGACATCTGGGAAGCGGATTTTCTCAGCAGACAATCCTTTCATCCGGAGGGATGGTCTCTCCATCCCGAAGTGTTTGGGGAGATCTGCAACAGGTCGGTAACGCCGGAGATAGATCTCATGGCGTCCCGTCTCAATGCCAAGCTACCCATATATGGGTCGAGGTCCAGGGATCCTCGGGCGGAGCTAATAGATGTATTAGCGGTGCCTTGGAGGTTCAATCTAATTTCTTTTTTCCTGCCACTACAACTCCTTCCTTTAGTGGTGGCTCGAATCATTCAGGAGCAGGCGTCAGTGATCTGATTGCTCCATCGTGGCCGCAAAGGACATGGTTCGCTGATCTTGTGGGGATGTCATCGTCTCCTCCTTGTAGGTTACCTTGTTGCAGGGATCTGCTGGAACAAGGCCCCTTTCTTCATCAAAATCTAGATTCTCTGAGGCTGACTGTGTGGAGATTGAACGCTTAGTCTTAGTCAAGAGAGGGTTTTCTGAGAGGGTTATTGATACTTTCAAACTCATAAGCCAGTTATTCGTCGCAACTATCATAAAGTGTGGAAGACCTACTTATCCTGGTGTGAAGAGCGTGGTTTGTCCTGGCACAAAGTAAAGGTTGCCAGGATTATTTTTCTCCAGGAGGGACTGGAGAAGGGCCTCTCAGCTAGTTCCTTGAAGGGACAGATTTCGGCCCTGTCTGTTTTACTGCACTAGAGGCTCGCTGAGCTTCCGGATGTACAGTCTTTTGTTAAGGTACTGACTAAGATCAGGCCAGTATTTAGATCCAATGCTCCTCCTTGAAGTTTAAATCTTGTTCTTAAAGTTTTGCAACGGGCTCCGTTTGAGCCTATGTATGAGGTTGACATTAAGTTGTTGTCTTGGAAGGTTCTTTTTCCACTAGCTTTTGCTTCTACGCGCAGAGTCTCTGAGATTGCTGGCTTGCAATGCGACCCTCCTTATCTGGTGTTCCATACTGACAAGACTGTTCTACGAACTAAGTTAGGATTTCTTCCTCAGGTTGTGTTAAATCGCGACATCAATCAAGAAATTGTGGTTCCTACCTTATGTCCTAATCCTTCTTCATCAAAGGAATGTTTACTGCATAATCTGGATGTGGTTCGTGCCTTAAAGTTTATCTTCAGGCTACGAAGGAATTTAGACAAACGTCTTCTCTGTTTATCTATTCTGGTTAGCGTAGTGGTCAGAGGGCCTCTTTGACCTCCTTATCTTTTTGGTTGAGGAATATCATCCGCTTAGCATATGAGACAGCGGGACTTAAGCTTCTTCAGAGGATTACGGCTATGAGAGCAGTGGCTTCCTCTTGGGCCTTCAAAAATGAGGCCTCTTTGGATCAGATTTGTAAGGCAACTACGTGGTCCTCCTTACATACTTTTTCCAAATTTTACAATTTTGATGGTTTTGCTTCTGCTGAAGCAGCCTTCGGGAGAAAGGTTTTACCGCCTTTCTTTTTTACCCTCCAGTTAGCATTCAGTGTCCTCTGTAGCTTGGGTAATGTTTCCACAAGTATTGAATGCAGCTGTGGACTCTCCCTGTTTTAAGAAGGAAAACATAAATTATGACTTACCAGATAATTTCCTTTCCTTCGATACAGGGAGAGTCCACAGCTCCCACCCGTGTTCTCCAATGGGCGGCCCTAAATTTATTTTGTTTTCTTCTGGCACCTTTTTCACCCTGATTCCTATTGTTTGCTTGTTCCCTCGACAGAATGACTGGGGGATGAGGGAAGTGGGGGAGGTATTTAAGCCTTTGGCTAGGGTGTTTTTGCCTCCTCCTGGTGGCCAGGTTTGGAATTCCCACAAGTAATGAATGCAGCTGTGGACTCTCCCTGTATCGAAGGAAAGGAAATTATCTGGTAAGTCATAATTAGTTTTTTTACACAGAACACCTAGTGAATGAAATAGTAAAACACCTGTGCTAAGTTAGCAAGTTGACTATAATGACTTTTGTAGAAGCTCTGAAAATTGACACTGGTTGAGTTAGTGTAGTGGAAGTGACATCTAATAAACAGGTAGCTGACTCTGATTTTCATTTGAAAGGTCTGATGGCCAGTTTCATGCATGCATGTTGGATAAAGCAGCTGACAGCTTCCGAATGATTTATGAAGGCAGGCTCTTAAAGCAGGCTGCAAAGTCTGAAGTCTATTTCTGGAAGTTACCTTAAAGGACCATTAAAAGTGATGGTAAATCTTAGCGTTTCAAAAACGCTAGCATTTACTATGACTAAAAATAAAAACCACCTTAATTCATCAGTTTAAAGGGACATTTTGCACTAGATTTTTATTTGCATAAATGTTTTGTAGATGATCCATTTATATAGTCTATGCACCTTTTTTTTATCTGTGTTTTTCATCTGTGTTTTTTTTAACACTGATTAAATGTCATTTTTCGAACTGCTGAACCCTCCTACTACTTTGTTTACACATATATTGTATATTCAAACCTCTAAGTTTTTTTTATTTTTTTATTTAACATTTATTATATATTTTAAATACTAACGGCTAGATTACGAGTTTTGCGGTATGAGGGGTGCGGTAATAACTTGCACGTTATTGTGACCGCTCACTTTCCTACAGCGCTGGTATTAAAGGTTTTCATAAACCCGGCGTTATCAGGCAAGAATTGAGCGTAGAGCAAAATTGAGCTCCATACCGCACTCCAATACAAGCGCTGCTGAAAGCCGCGGTGAGCTGGTTTTACGTGCTCGTGCACGATTTCCCCATAGACATCAATGGGGAGAGCCGGCTGAAAAAAATTCTAACACCTGCAAAAAAGCAGTGTAAAGCTCCGTAATGCAGCCCCATTAATTCCTATGGGGAAACAAATTTTATGTTTACACCACCTAACATGAACCCCGAGTCTAAACACCACACTTATTAACCCCTAATCTGCCGCCCCCGACATCGCCGACACCTACATTATACTTATTAACCCCTAATCTGCCGCTTCGGACATCGCCGACCCCTACATTATACTTATTAGTCTCTAAACCGCCGCACTCCCGCTTCGCAAACACTAGTTAAATATTATTAACCCCTAATCTTCCGCCCCTAACATCACCGCCACCTACCTACATTTATTAACCCCTACTCTGCCGCCCCCAACGTCGCCGCCACTATACTAAATTTATTTCCCCTAAACCTAAGTCTAACCCTAACACCCCCTAACTTTAATATAATTAAAATAAATCTAAATAAAACTTACTATCATTACCTAAATAATTCCTATTTAAAACTACTTACCTGTAAAATAAACCCTAAGCTAGCTACACTATAACTAATAGTTACATTGTAGCTAGTTAAGGGTTTATTTTTATTTTACAGGCAAATTTGTATTTATTTTAACTAGGTAGAATAGTTACTAAATAGTTATTAACTATTTACTAACTACCTAGTTAAAATAAATAAAAACTTGCCTGTAAAATAAAACCTAACCTGTCTTACACTAACACCTAACATTACAATTAAATTAAATTAATTAAATACAATTACCTAAATTACAAAAAAACACTAAATTACACAAAATAAAAAATGAAATTATCAGATATTTAAACTAATTACACCTAATCTAATAGCCCTATCAAAATAAAAAAGCCTCCCCCCAAAATAAAAAACCCTAGCCTAAACTAAACTACCAATAGCCCTTAAAAGGGCCTTTTGCGGGGCATTGCCTCAAATAAATCGGCTCTTTTACCTGTAAAAAAAAAAAAAATACAAACAACACCCCAACAGTAAAACCCACCACCCAAATAAAATCCTAACTAAAAAAACCTAAGCTCCCCATCGCCCTGAAAAGGGCATTTGTATGGGCATTGCCCTTAAAAGGGCATTTAGCTCTTTTTCAGCCCAAAAGCCCTAATCTAAAAATAAAACCCACTCAAAAACCCAACACTAACCCCCGAAGATCGACTTACAGTTTTGAAGACCGGACATCTATCCTCAACAAAGCCAGGAGAAGTCTTCATCCAAGCCGGCAGAAGTGGTCCTCCAGACGGGCAGAAGTCTTCATCCAGACGGCATCTTCTATCTTCATCCATCCGGCGCAGAGCGGCTCCATCTTCAAGATATCCGGTGCGGAGCATCCTCTTCTTCCGACGACTAACGACGAATGAAGGTTCCTTTAAATGACGTCATCCAAGATGGCGTCCCTTGAATTCCGATTGGCTGATAGAATTCTATCAGCCAATCGGAATTAAAGGTGAAAAAATCCCAATTGGCTGATGCAATCAGCCAAAAGGATTGAGCTTCAATCCTATTGGCTGATCCAATCAGCCAATAGGATTGAGCTCCCATTCTATTGGCGCTTCCAATCAGCCAATAGAATGCAAGCTCAATAATATTGGCTGATCGGATCAGCCAATAGGATTGAAGCTCAATCCTATTGGCTGATTGCATCAGCCGATCAGTTTTTTCACCTTTAATTTCGATTGGCTGATAGAATTCTATCAGCCAATCGAAATTCAAGGGACGCCATCTTGGATGACGTCATTTAAAGGAACCTTCATTCATCGGAAGAAGAGGATGCTCCACGCCGGATATCTTGAAGATGGAGCCGCTCCACGCCGGATGGATGAAGATAGAGATGCCGTCTGGATGAAGACTTCTGCCCGTCTGGAGGATCACTTCTGCCGGCTTGGATGAAGACTTCTCCCGGCTTCGTTGAGGACTTCTTGCCGCTTGGATGAAGACTACTCCCGGCTTTGTTGAGGATGGATGTCCGGTCTTTAAAACTGTAAGTGGATCTTCGGAGGTTAGTGTTAGGTTTTTTTAAGGGTTTTTTGGGTGGGTTTTATTTTTAGATTAGGGCTTTTGGGCTTAAAAAGAGCTAAATGGCCTTTTAAGGGCAATGCCCATACAAATGCCCTTTTCAGGGCGATGGGGACCTTAGGTTTTTTTAGTTAGGATTTTATTTGGGGGGGTTGGTTGTGTGGGTGGTGGGTTTTACTGTTGGGGGTTGTTTGTATTTTTTTTTTACATGTAAAAGAGCTGATTTATTTGGGGCAATGCCCCACAAAAGGCCCTTTTAAGCACTATTGTTAGTTTAGGCTAGGGTTTTTTTATTTTGGGGGGGATTTTTTATTTTGATTAGATTAGGTGTAATTAGTTTAAATATCTGATCATTTCTTTTTTTATTTTTGTGTAATTTAGTGTTTGATTTTTTTGTAATTTAGGTAATTGTATTTAATTTAGTTTATTTAATTATAGTGTAATGTTAGGTGTTAGTGTAAGACAGGTGGTTAGGTTTTATTTTACAGGTAAATTTGGATTAATTTTAACTAAGTAGTTAGTAAATAGTTAATAACTATTTAGTAACTATTCTACCTAGTTAAAATAAATACAAACTTGCCTTTAAAATAAAAATAAACCCAAAGCTAGCTACAATGTAACTATTAGTTATATTGTAGCTAGCTTAGGGTTTATTTTACAGGTGAGTATTTAGTTTTAAAGGGCCATAATACCCAAATGTTTAAACACTTGAAAGTGATGCAGCATAGCTGTAAAAAGCTGACTAGAAAATATCTCCTGAACAACTCTATGTAAAAAAGAAAGATATTTTACCTCAAAAGTTCCTCAGTAGCCACCTCCCATTGTAAAGGATTTCTAAGCAGCATTTTAGTGTGTCTGTCCTGGGACAGCTGAAAGGATGAGCATCGTGAACTCTCATATTATTTCACCAATCAGGTAAAGGAAGCTTACTATGAAATCTCATGAGAGTTAAGTCAAATCTCATGAGATCACAGTAAGAGTTCATGACCTCAGCACTGCTGATGCTGATTGGCTGCTGTTCATTCTTCATTTTTTTTTTATTTTTTTTTTACCTTCAGCTGGGAGCAGGTGAAGTATAACTTTTTACACAGAACTTTCTCTGCTGAGCTGAGGAGATTGTGAGGTAAAATATAGCCCTTTTTTACATAGAGATGCTCAGGTGATATTTTCCTGTCAGCTTTTTACAGTTATACTGCATCAGTTTCAAGTGATTTAGCATATGAGTATTATGTCCCTTTAAATAGGAATTATTTAGGTAATGATAGGAATTTTTATTTAGATTTATTTTAATTATATTTTAGTTAGGGGGTGTTAGGGTTAGACTTAGGTTTAGGGGTTAATAAATTTAGTATAGTGGCGGCGACGTTGGGGGCGGCAGATTAGGGGTTAATAAATGTAGGTAGGTGGTGGCGATGTTAGGGGCGGCAGATTAGGGTTAATCATATTTAACTAGTGTTTGCGAGGCGGGAGTGCAGCGGTTTAAGGGTTAATGTTTATTCTTGTGGCGGTGATGTCTGGAGCGGAAGATTAGGGGTCAATAGTTTTATTTTAGTGTTTGCGATGCGGGAGGGCCTCGGTTTAAGGGTTAATAGGTAGTTTATAGGTGTTAGTGTACTTTTTAGCACTTTAGTTATGAGTTTTATGCTACAACTTTGTAGCATAAAACTCATAACTACTGACTTTAGATTGCGTTACGAATGTTGCAGGATAGGCTGTACCGCTTACTTTTTGGCCTTCCAGAAAAAGCTTGTAATACCGGCGCTATGGAAGTCCCATTGAAAAAAGACTTTACGCAAATTGCGTAAGTTAATTTGTGGTACGGACAAAAAAGTGTGTGGTGCCCCTAAACCTGCAAGACTCGTAATACCAGTGGGAATAAAAAAGCGGCGTTATAACCCATAATGCTGCTTTTTCACTCATTACGCAAAACTCGAAATTTAGCCGTAACTTTGCTTCGATTTAGATCTGACTTCTCCCAGCCGATACTTCCGTGTTATTCACAGGGTGACGTATAGAGATGTCCCTCCTGCTCTATATGTATGTCTGAAGTGCGCACCCGTGGAGCTCTTACTTGTGCATGTTTTAAAATTGGATATATTTACTCTGCATATGCGTTAAATACAGATATAATTACTCTGCACATGTGTTAAAATCAATATTCCCAAGCATAATATACCCAGTCATTAGAAGACTGATACTTACTTGCAGGAGAGCAATAGTTGTGTATGCTCAATCTCAAAATGTGTGCTATAGAGTTATGTGAACGCGCATTCGTTCTCAATCCATAGATTAGGTTCTAACGCATGCGCATAAGAAGCGCATGACATTAAAAAAAGGGGTTAAACGCCCCCCGGGGGGGGGGGGGGAACAGGATTGGCAATCGTTGTTGTCAATCAATCTCAAACAGAGGGACAATATGGTGGGCGGAGGAAGCGTGGTAGGAAAATAAAGAAAAGAAGGTATTTTTTAAATTAGGAAAATGAAAAACGATGAATTAAAGTCCCCCTAATTTGTCTTCATTTATAATTTGGCGTTAACGACTCCTGCTGACTTTACATTCACTTTAATGAAGGTGGCCTTTATTTTTAGTGATGGTAAATTCTAGCGTTTTTGAAATGCTAGGATTTACCATAACTTTTTAAACTTGACCCTTCAACAATGCATAAAATGTTTCATTATTGTAAGTGAAATAGTATTGCAATATGCATTCATTTTTTTATTTGGCTTCCTTTTGCTGTAAAAATACATTTGAAAATTGTGTTTGTTCCACTTACCCAGGGAAGCTTGGGTTAATACTTTTAGCTAATTTCTGTGAGCTTTGATTTACCTCCCCCCTCCTCCCTAACCTTCTCTACAGTTACTTGCTCTTAAAAGGTGAATTATCAGTTTTTCATCAACAGTCATGATGGGAAAAGCACAGTGGGCATACTAGGTAGTTTAGATATAATTATTGTAAATACATAAATAATATATTTGTATTTAGCTATTAGATGGAGATTAGAAAGGATTATATGTATATTTGTTTAAATACCTGTTAAATTATTACTAATTAACTAAGCTGAATCGGCGCTAAACCACCTTAAGTTAATAGAAGAGGGCAGACTACCAAAGTCTCTTTCATTATATAGCATGACCTCTGATTGCACATGTGCAGTTATGTGTATTAGTTTGTGATTGGTTAGTAAGGGTTCTTTTGTTCTGGGGGACAGAGAAATCGGCAACAATAAAATATAAATTTAAACAATATGCACATCTGGCAAAATAAAGCTGCATTATTCATTCCAAATGTATCATATATAAAGATACATTAGCATGTAGTTTACAATTTGTGTTTAATATCCCTTTAATCTGATAATCTGGTAATCACACTTAGCCCAAGTAATTCTGGCACAATCAATAACTGACATGTCTGATAGAAGTATTGTCTACAGACACAACCATGCACTTACCAGGAATACAAGGTTGCCAGGTGGCCTGGCATTGCATGGGCATAGTGACATGTGACATCACCAAGCCACAGAGAACCGGAAGTTAAGGGAGCTGCATGAGGGGGTAAGTATTGAAATCCCCTCGATCTCAGCTACCTTAAACCCTAGAAACCCCCTGCTATTCCAAACAATGTGTGTCTCAGGGATGTATGGTATAAGCATGATTTAAAATAAAAATACACGTTAACTGGTATATAAACTTATAACAGGCTATCAAAATGGCCTAGAGACCCCCATGACTCCTTGTCATAAAGCCCAGTAGACCCTCATTAAAGTAAAGCCCTTATACAAGTTTTAATAGCTAGGTAATTGCTGTACTGTGATAATAATGATGTGCATTTATTTTAATAGAGGCTCACGGTGGCCTCTGTGCACATCAGAGTTATTTAAATAAACCTGAATGGTTGGTATTTAAATAAGATAGCCCCTTCTTTTGACCATATCAAGAAGAAACACAGAATTGTTTGCAAACTTGTTTATTAAAATTTTAATATAAATGTATTTTTTCAGTTTGTTGTAGATTTCTCACATGCTATAATAGATACATAAAATATTTAACATTCTTATTTGATCAAAGCAATTACAGAATATATATATATATATATATATATATATATTACTGCAGATAAAACTGAATGTCCTTTTTTAACTGTTTTGTTTCATCCAAGCTACAGTGTATATAGAAGTGTTAAAATTGTGTATATTTAACTGGCTTCCAAGTTTCAAATTTGAGCAATTTTTTTTTGCTTTTAAATACCAGTCGACAAAATCAAATGTCTATTTTTAGAATAAGGTTCCTCAAACATTTTATTGTTCTGTATCCTTAATATCTTCTTATCATTTTGTTTTTTTACACATGTAACCATGTTTCTTCTAGCATAATCTATTTTCTTTATTTGTGCCTTTTGTTTCACTCTGGGATTCGACAGAGGTTAAGAAGAAGAACCAAGTGATAGATTTAGAGAAAGGTACAGAGAGTCATGTAAGTGAGAATTCCACTACTTTTAGCACTACCTATTTAGCATAGATATATACTAGATTAGTAATCACCCTTTGTAAATTCATCACTTTATTCCTTCTTAAAGGGACATGCCACCCACATTTTTCTTTTATGATTTAGAAAGAGAATGCAATTTTAAACATCTTTCTAATTTACTTATATTATCTAATTTGTTTTATTCTCTTGATATTTTTTGATGAAAAGCATATCTAGATATGCTCACTAGCTGCTGATTGGTTGCTGCACATAGAAGCATTGTGTGATTGGCTCACCATGTGCATTGATTTTTCTTCAACTAAGGATATTTAAAAAATGAAGCAAAATAAATAATGGAAGTAAATTGTAATGTTGTTTAAATTTCTATTCTCTATCTGAATCATGAAAGAAAGATTTTGGGTTTAGTGGCCCTTTAAGTCTATCACTCCTGCAACATAGATGAACATTATTTTACATCTAGCTTTTGTTAATTGCTGTGGTGTTGTTTGTGTATTATATCTTTCATCAGAAGTTGAGTGTCCACGAGTCATCACATGTGACCTTCCTGACCACTAGGAAGAGGCACAATATATCCCAAAACAACCAAGCTTTAAATCCCCCCCACTTCCTATAAGGGGTCCTCCAAATGATCTCAGGCCCATTTCTTCCTTGCAGTACCCTGTCAGTCACCATTCCCCTGGTTTGTAGATGCTGTTACTTGTTTAGATAATTGGCATCACGCTTGCACTGCCTAGGATGGGCTTGTCTCCTGGAAGCAAGTTGCTGCAGCTGAGGTAAGCACAGTAGACCGTTTTTAAACTCCAAGTAAAACAAATATAAATTTTATTAATTTAAAGAAAGAGTGACCAATCTAGTAAAACATATATACATTTAATTAATTTAAAGAAATAGTGACCTATCTATTTGCTCATACAACTGGGGGCTAAAGTCTCTAATTTATATATCCAGCAAGCCTCCTTCCATTTCAAGAGGAGTTCCCTGTTGTCCCCTCTTCTAGGTATACTTATATGATCAATAATCTGGACCCTAGGTTGGCTAACACTATGTCCTAAATGAATAAAAGGAGGTGCAACTGGGGTATCAGAATCCTTATTTCTTATACTAGATTAGTGCTTAGTGCAAGTAGATCCTATCCCTGACTTTACGGGTGGTCTTGCCCACATAGGCGAGGCAACAGGGTCACTTAAGATAAATTGCATTCACCGTATTATAGCTGAAATGTCCTCTATATCAAACTGCTTCCCAGAAGCAGGATGTAAAATATGGAGCCTTTCAACACCACATCCTAAACAGGGGTAATACCCCCTATTCTCTTTGGTTATATATATATATATATATATGTGTGTATATATATATATATATATATATATATATATATATATCTACACAAAGCAAGCTTCTACAAACTTGCTGAGAGCTGTAGGCAGATTGTTTGAGCAGCCTTTAGAGAAGCAGAGGGAGGCTTGAGTACACAAAATAAAGTGTGCAAGAACATAGTAGTTTGTATGATAACCAGGCACAGATATTGCGTTTGGCTGTCTTAATCTATGTTAGGTGTCAGAGGGCTGGAGCTTCTCAGGAAGAGCTGTGATTGGAGGAGAGGCGGGCTAAGCTCTGTTCACAGAGATCACTGAAGCTGATGAGTTTGCAATGTTACACTTTCTTATATTAAACACAGGATCAGCCTGCAAGGGTAAATAAACATTTGCATAATTTAACTGTTAAAATCCCCTATACATAATATTCCCAATCTAATGCAACTATAGCTTTACCCTTGTCATCTTGTTTCCAGGAAATATTTTTATTATCGGAGGCTTCAACACAGTTCTAGTTGCTTGATTAACCCCTTCTGGGTGGTACAATAATGTTCACATCAGAATGAGGTTCTGATGTAAATACTATTAGTAAAAATGAAATCACGCGATCATCATTGTGATCACGTGATTTTATGGCTGGTATCGGGTCATGGGGGACTGCCTACACTGCTAGAGACGCCCCCAGACCGTTCCTTGCCTTTGTGAAAGGGGGAAGCTGCAGGGCACCATATATGGTAGGACGTTCCATGCAGTTCTAACTGCGTTAAAGCCCAGCACTGTTAGGATTTCATGTAACGTCCTAATGGCGGGAAGGGGTTAAAGTTGTTGTTCACCACCTCTCTACCATTATCCCCCTGATCAGCTATGTAACTCATATATAGAGTCTGTTTCTCACCTAAACAGGTTTTTGCTGCACTTTAAACTGTGCAAGGACTTTTTTGCCTTATCAAGGAGGGTCCCAGGAAGGTTCATCTGAACTTTCTCCGAAGCTTAACGAATATATATTCAATCTGCTATTAATGGGGTGTTAACTGTTTTGTCTCAAATTTTTAAGTGCAAAGATTTAAAGTTGATCCTTCTTTGGAGATTAGCTCATCACGGACTTCGCTTAGGAGCTGCCCTACTAAGTTACCCATTTGATTTGATTGTTAAGCAAACAGTTTAGAGGATTAATAGATTTTAAGGCAGCTCCTAAACAGCTTTCTTTCTCCAACATTGGTGTGTCCGGTCCACGGCGTCATCCTTACTTGTGGGAATATCTCTTCCCCAACAGGAAATGGCAAAGAGTCCCAGCAAAGCTGGCCATATAGTCCCTCCTAGGCTCCGCCCACCCCAGTCATTCTCTTTGCCGTTGCACAGGCAACATCTCCACGGAGATGGTTAAGAGTTTTTTGGTGTTTAAATGTAGTTTTTTATTCTTCTATCAAGTGTTTGTTATTTTAAAATAGTGCTGGTATGTACTATTTACTCTGAAACAGAAAAGGATGAAGATTTCTGTTTGTGAGAGGAAGATGATTTTAGCAGACAGTAACTAAAATCGATTGCTGTTTCCACATAGGACTGTTGAGATGAAGTAACTTCAGTTGGGGGAAACAGTTAGCAGACTTTTCTGCTTAAGGTATGACTAGCCATATTTCTAACAAGACCATGTAATGCTGGAAGGCTGTCATTTCCCCTCATGGGGACCGGTAAGCCATTTTCTTAGTCAAGCAAACAGAATAAAGGGCTTAATATGGGCTATAAAACTGGTAGACACTTTTATGGGCTAAATCGATTGCTTTATTTGGGCATTTTATACATGTTTATGCTGATAATTCACATTTATAAACTTGGGGAACGTTTTTTTAACGGCAGGCACTATGTTAGACACCTTTTCCAGCCAGGGAGGGCCTTTCCAGTTGTAGGCTGAGCCTCATTTTCGCGCCATTACTGCGCAGTTGTTTTTTGAGAGCAAGACATGCAGATGCATGTGTGAGGATCTGAAAGTAGCTGGAAAAGTTTCTAGAAGGCGTCACTTGGTATCGTATTCCCCTCTGGGCTTGGTTAGGTCACAGCAAAGGCTATAGCTGGGACTGTATAGGGGTTAAATTTGTAAACGGCTCCGGTTCCGTTATTTTAGGGGTTAAAGCTCTGAAAATTGGCGTGCAATACTCTTAATGCTTTAAGACACTGTGGTGAAATTTTGGTAATTTTTGAACAATTCCTTCATACTTTTTCACATATTCAGTAATAAAGTGTTTTCTGTTTAAAATTTAAACAGACAGTAACGGTTTTGTTTTAAAACGTTTTTTGTGCTTTATTGACAAGTTTAAGCCTGTTTAACATGTCTGTGCCTTCGGATAAGCTATGTTCTATATGTATGAGAGCCAATGTGTCTCCCCATTTAAATTTGTGTGATAATTGTGCCATAGCGTCCAAACAAAGTAAGGACAGTACTGCCACAGATAATGAAATTGCCCAAGATGATTCCTCAGATGAGGGGAGTAAACATGATACTACATCATCTCCTACTGTGTCTACACCAGTTTTGCCCATGCAGGAGGCCCCTAGTACATCTAGCGCGCCAATGCTTATTACCATGCAACAATTGACGGCTGTAATGGATAACTCCATAGCAAATATTTTATCCAAAATGCCTACATATCAGAGAAAGCGTGATTGCTCTGTTTTAAACACTGAAGAGCAGGAGGGCGCTGATGATAATTGTTCTGTCATACCCTCACACCAATCTGAAGTGGCCATGAGGGAGGTTTTGTCAGATGGGGAAATTTCAGATTCAGAAAAAATTTCTCAACAAGCTGAACCTGATGTTGTGACATTTAAATTTAAATTAGAACATCTCCGCACACTGCTTAAAGAGGTGTTATCTACTCTGGATGATTGTGACAACTTGGTCATTCCAGAGAAATTATGTAAGATGGACAAGTTCCTAGAGGTTCCGGTGCACCCCGACGCTTTTCCTATACCCAAGCGGGTGGCGGACATAGTGAATAAGGAGTGGGAAAAGCCCGGCATACCTTTTGTTCCCCCCCCCCCTATATTTAAGAAATTATTTCCTATGGTCGACCCCAGAAAGGACTTATGGCAGACAGTCCCTAAGGTCGAGGGGGCAGTTTCTACTCTAAACAAGCGCACTACTATTCCTATCGAGGATAGTTGTGCTTTCAAAGATCCTATGGATAAAAAATTGGAGGGTTTGCTTAAAAAGATTTTTGTACAGCAAGGTTACCTTCTACAACCCATTTCGTGCATTGTTCCTGTCACTACAGCAGCGTGGTTCTGGTTCGAGGAACTAGAAAAGTCGCTCAGTAGAGAGACTCCATATGAGGAGGTTATGGACAGAGTTCACGCACTTAAGTTGGCTAACTCTTTTATTTTAGATGCCGCTTTGCAATTAGCTAGATTAGCGGCGAAAAATTCAGGGTTTGCAATCGTGGCGCGCAGAGCGCTTTGGCTAAAGTCTTGGTCAGCGGATGTGTCATCCAAGACAAAATTGCTTAACATCCCTTTCAAAGGTAAAACTCTATTTGGACCAGAATTGAAAGAGATTATCTCAGACATCACTGGGGGAAAGGGCCACGCCCTTCCACAAGATAGGCCTTTCAAGGCCAAGAATAAGTCTAATTTTCGTTCCTTTCGCAATTTCAGGAACGGACCGGCCTCTAATTCTGCATCCTCTAAGCAAGAGGGTAATGCCTCACAACCCAAACCAGCCTGGAAACCGATGCAAGGCTGGAACAAGGGTAAGCAGGCCAAGAAGCCTGCTGCTGCTAACAAAACAGCATGAAGGAGTAGCCCCCGATCCGGGACCGGATCTAGTAGGGGGCAGACTCTCTCTCTTTGCTCAGGCTTGGGCAAGAGATGTTCAGGATCCCTGGGCACTAGAAATAGTTTCTCAGGGTTATCTTCTGGTATTCAGGGAACTACCCCCAAGGGGAAGGTTCCACATGTCTCACTTATCCTTAAACCAAATAAAGAGACAGGCGTTCTTACATTGTGTAGAAGACCTGTTAAAGATGGGAGTGATACACCCAGTTCCAATAAAGGAACAAGGAATGGGATTTTATTCAAATCTGTTCGTAGTTCCCAAAAAAGAGGGAACTTTCAGACCAATTTTGGATTTGAAGATCCTAAACAAATTTCTCAGGGTCCCATCGTTCATGATGGAAACCATTCGAACGATTCTACCCACTATCCAGGAAGGTCAATTTATGACTACCGTGGATCTAAAGGATGCGTACCTACATATTCCTATCCACAAAGAACATCATCAGTTCCTAAGGTTCGCCTTTCTGGACAAACATTACCAGTTTGTGGCCCTCCCATTCGGGTTAGCCACTGCTCCAAGGATTTTCACAAAGGTACTAGGGTCCCTTCTAGCGATTCTAAGACCGAGGGGCATTGCAGTAGTACCTTACTTGGACGACATTCTAATACAAGCGTCGTCCCTGTCAAAAGCAAAGGCTCATACAGACATCGTTCTGGCCTTTCTCAGATCACACGGATGGAAGGTGAACATAGAAAAAAGTTCTCTGTCTCCGTCAACAAGAGTTCCCTTCTTGGGAACAATAATAGATTCCTTAGAAATGAGGATTTTTCTGACAGAAGTCAGAAAGTCAAAACTTCTAAGCACTTGTCAAGTTCTTCATTCTGTTCCACGTCCTTCCATAGCGCAGTGCATGGAAGTAGTAGGGTTGATGGTTGCAGCAATGGACATAGTTCCTTTTGCACGAATTCATCTAAGACCATTACAACTGTGCATGCTCAAACAGTGGAATGGGGACTATACAGACTTGTCTCCAATGATTCAGGTAGATCAGAAGACCAGAGATTCACTCCGTTTATGGCTGACCCTGGACCATCTATCCCAGGGATTGAGCTTCCGCAGACCAGAGTTGGTCATTGTCACGACCGACGCCAGTCTAGTGGGGCTGGGGCGCGGTCTGGGAATCCCTGAAAGCTCAGGGACTATGGTCTCGGGAAGAGTCTCTTCTCCCGATAAACATTCTGGAACTAAGAGCGATCTTCAATGCTCTCAGGGCTTGGCCTCAGCTAGCAAAGGCCAGATTCATAAGATTCCAATCAAACAACATGACGACCGTTGCGTATATCAATCATCAGGGGGGAACAAGGAGTTCCCTGGCGATGAAAGAAGTGACCAAAATAATTCAATGGGCGGAGGATCACTCCTGCCACCTGTCTGCGATCCACATCCCAGGTGTGGAAAACTGGGAAGCGGATTATCTGAGTCGTCAGACATTCCATCCGGGGGAGTGGGAACTCCACCCGGAGATCTTTGCCCAACTAACTCAATTATGGGGCATTCCGGACATGGATCTGATGGCGTCTCGTCAGAACTTCAAGGTTCCTTGCTACGGGTCCAGATCCAGGGATCCCAAGGCGACTCTAGTAGATGCACTAGTAGCACCTTGGACCTTCAACCTAGCTTATGTATTTCCACCGTTTCCTCTCATTCCCAGGCTGGTAGCCAGGATCAAACAGGAGAGGGCCTCTGTGATTTTGATAGCTCCTGCGTGGCCACGCAGGACTTGGTATGCAGACCTGGTGAATATGTCATCGGTTACACCATGGAAGCTACCCTTGAGACAGGACCTTCTTGTTCAGGGTCCATTCGAACATCCAAATCTGGTCTCTCTCCAGCTGACGGCTTGGAGATTGAACGCTTGATTCTATCAAAGCGTGGGGTTTCAGATTCTGTGATAGATACTCTGGTTCAGGCCAGAAAACCGGTAACTAGAAAGATTTACCATAAAATATGGAAAAGATATATCTGTTGGTGTGAATCCAAAGGATTCCCATGGAATAAGATAAAAATTCCTAAGATTCTCTCCTTTCTACAAGAAGGTTTGGAGAAAGGATTATCTGCAAGTTCTCTAAAGGGACAGATCTCTGCTTTATCTGTCTTACTACACAAAAGACTGGCAGCTGTGCCAGATGTTCAAGCATTTGTTCAGGCTCTGGTTAGGATCAAGCCTGTTTACAGACCTTTGACTCCTCCCTGGAGTCTAAATCTAGTTCTTTCAGTTCTTCAAGGGGTTCCGTTTGAACCTCTACATTCCATAGATATTAAGTTACTATCTTGGAAAGTTTTGTTTTTGGTTGCTATTTCTTCTGCTAGAAGAGTTTCAGAGTTATCTGCTCTGCAGTGTTCTCCGCCCTATCTGGTGTTCCATGCAGATAAGGTGGTTTTGCGTACTAAGCCTGGTTTTCTTCCAAAGGTTGTTTCTTACAAGAATATTAACCAGGAGATAGTTGTACCTTCTTTATGTCCGAATCCAGTTTCAAAGAAGGAACGTTTGTTACACAATTTGGACGTAGTCCGTGCTCTAAAATTCTATTTAGAGGCTACAAAAGATTTCAGACAAACATCTTCTTTGTTTGTTGTCTATTCTGGTAAAAGGAGAGGTCAAAAAGCGACTTCTACCTCTCTTTCCTTTTGGCTTAAAAGCATCATCCGATTGGCTTATGAGACTGCCGGACGGCAGCCTCCTGAAAGAATCACAGCTCACTCCACTAGGGCTGTGGCTTCCACATGGGCCTTCAAGAACGAGGCTTCTGTTGACCAGATATGTAAGGCAGCGACTTGGTCTTCACTGCACATTTTTGCCAAATTTTACAAATTTGATACTTTTGCTTCTTTGGAGGCTATTTTTGGGAGAAAGGTTTTGCAAGCCGTGGTGCCTTCCGTTTAGGTAACCTGATTTGCTCCCTCCCTTCATCCGTGTCCTAAAGCTTTGGTATTGGTTCCCACAAGTAAGGATGACGCCGTGGACCGGACACACCAATGTTGGAGAAAACAGAATTTATGCTTACCTGATAAATTACTTTCTCCAACGGTGTGTCCGGTCCACGGCCCTGCCCTGGTTTTTTAATCAGGTCTGATGAATTATTTTCTCTAACTACAGTCACCACGGTACCATATGGTTTCTCCTATATTTTTCCTCCTGTCCGTCGGTCGAATGACTGGGGTGGGCGGAGCCTAGGAGGCACTATATGGCCAGCTTTGCTGGGACTCTTTGCCATTTCCTGTTGGGGAAGAGATATTCCCTCAAGTATGGATGACGCCGTGGACCGGACACACCGTTGGAGAAAGTAATTTATCAGGTAAGCATAAATTCTGTTTTTTCCCATGCTGACAATTTGTGAGCTTATGTCTAAGGTATAGCAGAAGCCAGTTATTTATTTTCTTCCATCTGCTAATTTTAAATTTGTTTTATCTTCCTTCTATTGGCACAGAGATTTGGAAAACAATTTCTAAGGTGGATGCAGCTGTTTCCACTTTTGGAATAAAAAGGAATCTTTTCTACAATTGCAGTCAGACAATGTCACAGCAGTGGCCTGTTTCAATCATCAGGGAGGAACTTGCACTTTCTTAGCAATGAGTAAAGTGTTCTGTATCATCAGCTGGTCCGAACATAGTCATTGGATGATTTTTGCATCCACATTTAGAGTGTGAACAATTGGTAGGCATACTTTCTCAATCTTCACCCAGAAGAATGGTCTCTTAATCAGAACATTTGCGACCAGATTGCGAGACATTGGGGTCTGTCAGAACTCATGGCCTTTCACTTTAATCGCAAACTGCATTAGTATTGAACCAGCTCTTGTGATCCCTAGTCTAGTCTAATAGATGCTCTAGTGGTTTTCTGGTCATTAACTTGTTTTACATCTTTTCTCCATTTGTGTTACCAGAATCAAGCAGGAACAAGCATCAGACATTCTGATTGCTCTGGTGTGGCAGGATTTAGTTTACAGATACAAATGTCCTCGTAACCACCTCAGAGGCTTTCTCTGATTTTATCTCTCTAGGGCCTTTCTTTTATCAATATCTCAAAACTCTGAATTTGACAGCATGGCGATTAAACGCTTAGTTCTTTTGGAAGGTTTTTCTCCAACATAGGTGTGTCCGGTCCACGGCGTCATCCTTACTTGTGGGATATTCTCTTCCCCAACAGGAAATGGCAAAGAGCCCAGCAAAGCTGGTCACATGATCCCTCCTAGGCTCCGCCTACCCCAGTCATTCTCTTTGCCGTTGTACAGGCAACATCTCCACGGAGATGGCTTAGAGTTTTTTAGTGTTTAACTGTAGTTTTTATTATTCAATCAAGAGTTTGTTATTTTAAAATAGTGCTGGTATGTACTATTTACTCAGAAACAGAAAAGAGATGAAGATTTCTGTTTGTATGAGGAAAATGATTTTAGCACCGTAACTAAAATCCATGGCTGTTCCACACAGGACTGTTGAGAGCAATTAACTTCAGTTGGGGGAACAGTGTGCAGTCTCTTGCTGCTTGAGGTATGACACATTCTAACAAGACGATGTAATGCTGGAAGCTGTCATTTTTCCCTATGGGATCCGGTAAGCCATGTTTATTACGATGGTAAATAAGGGCTTCACAAGGGCTTATTAAGATTGTAGACTTTTCTGGGCTAAATCGATTCAGTTTTAAAACATATTTAGCCTTGAGGAATCATTTTATCTGGGTATATTGATATTATAATATCGGCAGGCACTGTATTAGACACCTTATTTCTCTGGGGCTTTCCCAAAGCATAAGCAGAGCCTCATTTTCGCGCCGGTGTGGCGCACTTGTTTTTGAGAGGCATGGCATGCAGTCGCATGTGAGAGGAGCTCTGATACTTAGAAAAGACTTTCTGAAGGCGTCATTTGGTATCGTATTCCCCTTTGGGTTTGGTTGGGTCTCAGCAAAGCAGATACCAGGGACTGTAAAGGGGTTAAAGTGTTAAAACGGCTCCGGTTCCGTTATTTTAAGGGTTAAAGCTTCCAAATTTGGTGTGCAATACTTTTAAGGCTTTAAGACACTGTGGTGAAAATTTGGTGAATTTTGTACAATTCCTTCATGTTTTTTCGCAATTGCAGTAATAAAGTGTGTTCAGTTTAAAATTTAAAGTGACAGTAACGGTTTTATTTTAAAACGTTTTTTGTACTTTATTATCAAGTTTATGCCTGTTTAACATGTCTGAACTACCAGATAGACTGTGTTCTGAATGTGGGGAAGCCAGAATTCCTGTTCATTTAAATAAATGTGATTTATGTGATAATGACAATGATGCCCAAGATGATTCCTCAAGTGAGGGGAGTAAGCATGGTACTGCATCATTCCCTCCTTCGTCTACACGAGTCTTGCCCACTCAGGAGGCCCCTAGTACATCTAGCGCGCCAATACTCCTTACTATGCAACAATTAACGGCTGTAATGGATAATTCTGTCAAAAACATTTTAGCCAAAATGAACCCTTGTCAGCGTAAGCGTGGCTGCTCTGTTTTAGTTACTGAAGAGCATGACGACGCTGATATTAATATCTCTGAAGGGCCCCTAACCCAATCTGAGGGGGCCAGGGAGGTTTTGTCTGAGGGAGAAATTACTGATTCAGGGAACATTTCTCAACAGGCTGAACCTGATGTAATTGCATTTAAATTTAAGCTGGAACATCTCCGCATTCTGCTTAAGGAGGTATTATCCACTCTGGATGATTGTGAAAAGTTGGTCATCCCAGAGAAACTATGTAAAATGGACAAGTTCCTAGAGGTGCCGGGGCTCCCAGAAGCTTTTCCTATACCCAAGCGGGTGGCGGACATTGTTAATAAAGAATGGGAAAGGCCCGGTATTCCTTTCGTCCCTCCCCCCATATTTAAAAAATTGTTTCCTATGGTCGACCCCAGAAAGGACTTATGGCAGACAGTCCCCAAGGTCGAGGGAGCGGTTTCTACTTTAAACAAACGCACCACTATACCCATAGAGGATAGTTGTGCTTTCAAAGATCCTATGGATAAAAAATTAGAAGGTTTGCTTAAAAAGATGTTTGTTCAGCAGGGTTACCTTCTACAACCAATTTCATGCATTGTCCCTGTCACTACAGCCGCATGTTTCTGGTTTGATGAACTGATAAAGGCGCTCGATAGTGATTCTCCTCCTTATGAGGAGATTATGGACAGAATCAATGCTCTCAAATTGGCTAATTCTTTCACCCTAGACGCCACTTTGCAATTGGCTAGGTTAGCGGCTAAGAATTCTGGGCAAGTAAATCAGAGGACCAGAGACTCACTCCGTTGGTGGCTGTCCCTGGACAATCTGTCTCAAGGGATGACGTTCCGCAGACCAGAGTGGGTCATTGTCACGACCGACGCCAGTCTGATGGGCTGGGGCGCGGTCTGGGGATCCCTGAAAGCTCAGGGTCTTTGGTCTCGGGAAGAATCTCTTCTACCGATAAATATTCTGGAACTGAGAGCGATATTCAATGCTCTCAAGGCCTGGCCTCGGCTAGCGAGGACCAAGTTCATACGGTTTCAATCAGACAACATGACAACTGTTGCGTACATCAACCATCAGGGGGGAACAAGGAGTTCCCTAGCGATGGAAGAAGTGACCAAAATCATTCTATGGGCGGAGTCTCACTCCTGCCACCTGTCTGCTATCCACATCCCAGGAGTGGAAAATTGGGAAGCGGATTTTCTGAGTCGTCAGACATTGCATCCGGGGGAGTGGGAACTCCATCCGGAAATCTTTGCCCAAGTCACTCACCTGTGGGGCATTCCAGACATGGATCTGATGGCCTCTCGTCAGAACTTCAAAGTTCCTTGCTACGGGGCCAGATCCAGGGATCCCAAGGCGGCTCTAGTGGATGCACTAGTAGCACCTTGGACCTTCAAACTAGCTTATGTGTTCCCGCCATTTCCTCTCATCCCCAGGCTGGTAGCCAGGATCAATCAGGAGAGGGCGTCGGTGATCTTGATAGCTCCTGCGTGGCCACGCAGGACTTGGTATGCAGATCTGGTGAATATGTCATCGGCTCCACCTTGGAAGCTACCTTTGAGACGAGACCTTCTTGTTCAGGGTCCGTTCGAACATCCGAATCTGGTTTCACTCCAGCTGACTGCTTGGAGATTGAACGCTTGATTTTATCGAAGCGAGGATTCTCAGATTCTGTTATCGATACTCTTGTTCAGGCCAGAAAGCCTGTAACTAGAAAGATTTACCACAAAATTTGGAAAAAATATATCTGTTGGTGTGAATCTAAAGGATTCCCTTGGGACAAGGTTAAGATTCCTAGGATTCTATCCTTCCTTCAAGAAGGATTGGAAAAAGGATTATCTGCAAGTTCCCTGAAGGGACAGATTTCTGCCTTGTCGGTATTACTTCACAAAAAGCTGGCAGCTGTGCCAGATGTTCAAGCCTTTGTTCAGGCTCTGGTTAGAATCAAGCCTGTTTACAAACCTTTGACTCCTCCTTGGAGTCTCAATTTAGTTCTTTCAGTTCTTCAGGGGGTTCCGTTTGAACCCTTACATTCCGTTGATATTAAGTTATTATCTTGGAAAGTTTTGTTTTTAGTTGCGATTTCTTCTGCTAGAAGAGTCTCAGAATTATCTGCTCTGCAGTGTTCTCCTCCTTATCTGGTGTTCCATGCAGATAAGGTGGTTTTACGTACTAAACCTGGTTTTCTTCCAAAAGTTGTTTCTAACAAAAACATTAACCAGGAGATTATCGTACCTTCTCTGTGTCCAAAACCAGTTTCAAAGAAGGAACGTTTGTTGCACAATTTGGATGTTGTTCGCGCTCTAAAATTCTATTTAGATGCTACAAAGGATTTTAGACAAACATCTTCCTTGTTTGTTGTTTATTCAGGTAAAAGGAGAGGTCAAAAAGCAACTTCTACCTCTCTCTCTTTTTGGATTAAAAGCATCATCAGATTGGCTTACGAGACTGCCGGACGGCAGCCTCCCGAAAGAATCACAGCTCATTCCACTAGGGCTGTGGCTTCCACATGGGCCTTCAAGAACGAGGCTTCTGTTGATCAGATATGTAGGGCAGCGACTTGGTCTTCACTGCACACTTTTACCAAATTTTACAAGTTTGATACTTTTGCTTCTTCTGAGGCTATTTTTGGGAGAAAGGTTTTGCAAGCCGTGGTGCCTTCCATTTAGGTGACCTGATTTGCTCCCTCCCTTCATCCGTGTCCTAAAGCTTTGGTATTGGTTCCCACAAGTAAGGATGACGCCGTGGACCGGACACACCTATGTTGGAGAAAACAGAATTTATGTTTACCTGATAAATTTCTTTCTCCAACGGTGTGTCCGGTCCACGGCCCGCCCTGGTTTTTTAATCAGGTCTGATAATTTATTTTCTTTAACTACAGTCACCACGGTACCATATGGTTTCTCCTATGCAAATATTCCTCCTTAACGTCGGTCGAATGACTGGGGTAGGCGGAGCCTAGGAGGGATCATGTGACCAGCTTTGCTGGGCTCTTTGCCATTTCCTGTTGGGGAAGAGAATATCCCACAAGTAAGGATGACGCCGTGGACCGGACACACCGTTGGAGAAAGAAATTTATCAGGTAAACATAAATTCTGTTTTTATGATTTTTTTTTCATTGTTTAAAGACATAGAGAAAATTACAGTCCAATACCTAATGCCTTAAATCATCAGTCAACAAAGCAGTGAGTAGCACGATTATCAGTGATACAAAAAATTATCTAAAGAGAGAATTTCAGTAAAAAACAATATATTCAAGCAGTATGCCAACAAAACTCTTAACCTTCTGCATTACACTTTAGACTTCTCTTGGACTTTCTGAAAGGGCAATGATAAGCAACAGAAAGAGCCCAAGCAAAAAGGAGACCACTCTTGGATCTCATGTAGTAAACCTCTTTTTTATGTGAGAGTGCCCCACAAATTGGAGAGATTGCTGCAAACATAATCTCCTAATAATTTGCAATGGCATCTTTTGGACCAGCCAAAATATAATTGTAAAATTAAAGGGGGTTATTAGGGGGACAAAGGGTTCAATGTCCACTCTTGGACCAAAAAACAAAATTTATGCTTACCTGATAAATGTATTTCTCTTGTGGTGTATCCAGTCCACGGATTCATCCATCCTTCCCAACAGGAAGCTGCAAGAGGATCACCCACAGCAGAGCTGTCTATATAGCTCCTCCCCTAACTGCCACCTCCAGTCATTCGACCGAAGACAAGCAAGAGAAAGGAGAAACTATAGGGTGCAGTGGTGACTGTAGTTTAAAAATAAAAAACACCTGCCTTAAAATGACAGGGCGGGCCGTGGACTGGATACACCACAAGAGAAATAAATTTATCAGGTAAGCATAAATTTTGTTTTCTCTTGTAAGGTGTATCCAGTCCACGGATTCATCCATTACTTGTGGGATACCAATACCAAAGCTATAGGACACGGATGAAGGGAGGGACAAGGCAGGCGCTTAAACGGAAGGCACCACTGCCTGTAAGACCTTTCTCCCAAAAATAGCCTCCGAAGAAGCAAAAGTATCAAATTTGTAGAATTTAGAAAAAGCATGAAGCGAAGACCAAGTCGCCGCCTTACAAATCTGTTCAACAGAAGCCTCATTTTTAAAAGCCCACGTGGAAGCTACCGCTCTAGTGGAATGAGCTGTAATTCTTTCAGGAGGCTGCTGGCCAGCAGTCTCATAAGCTAAGCGGATTATACTTCTTAACCAAAAAGAAAGAGAAGTTGCTGAAGCCTTTTGGCCTCTTCTCTGTCCAGAGTAAACAACAAACAATGCCGATGTTTGACGAAAATCCTTAGTAGCTTGTAAATAAAACTTTAAAGCACGAACCACGTCAAGATTATGTAATAGACGTTCCTTCTTTGAAGAAGGATTAGGACACAGTGACGGAACAACAATCTCCTGATTGATATTCTTATTAGATACCACCTTAGGAAGAAACCCAGGTTTGGTACGCAAAACTACCTTATCTGCATGGAAGATCAGATAAAGGGAATCACACTGTAAGGCAGATAACTCTGAAACTCTTCGAGCCGAAGAAATAGCTACCAAAAACAGAACTTTCCAAGATAAAAGCTTGATATCTAAGGAATGCAGAGGTTCAAACGGAACCCCTTGAAGAACCTTAAGAACTAAATTTAAACTCCATGGTGGAGCAACAGGTTTAAACACAGGCTTGATTCTAACTAAAGCCTGACAAAACGCCTGAACGTCTGGAACATCCGCCAGACGCTTGTGCAAAAGAATAGACAGAGCAGAAATCTGTCCCTTTAAGGAACTAGCTGACAATCCCTTCTCCAATCCCTCTTGGAGAAAAGATAATATCCTGGGAATCCTGATTTTACTCTATGAGTAACCCTGGGATTCACACCAATGAAGATATTTACACCATATCTTATGATAGATTTTCCTGGGGACAGGCTTTCGAGCCTGAATTAAGGTATCAATGACTGACTCGGAGAAACCACGTTTTGATAAAATCAAGCGTTCAATCTCCAAGCAGTCAGGCGCAGAGAAATTAGATTTGGATGGTTGAAAGGACCCTGAAGTAGAAGGTCCTGTCTCAGCGGCAGAGTCCATGGTGGAAGGGATGACATGTCCACCAGATCTGCATACCAAGTCCTGCGTGGCCACGCAGGTGCTATCAAAATCACAGAAGCTCTCTCCTGCTTGATCTTGGCAATCAGACGAGGGAGCAGAGGAAACGGTGGAAACACATAAGCCAGGTTGAAGGACCAAGGCGCTGCTAGAGCATCTATCAGCGCTGCCTTGGGATCCCTGGACCTGGACCCGTACCAAGGAAGATTGGCGTTCTGACGAGACGCCATGAGATCCAATTCTGGTTTGCCCCAACGTTGAATCAACTGTGCAAACACTTCCGGATGGAGTTCCCACTCCCCCGGATGAAAAGTCTGCCGACTTAGAAAATCCGCCTCCCAGTTCTCTACTCCTGGGATATGGATAGCTGATAGATGGCAAGAGTGAACCTCTGCCCATAGAATTATTTTTGAAACCTCCAACATTGCAAGGGAACTCCTTGTTCCCCCTTGATGGTTGATGTAGGCTACAGTCGTGATATTGTCCGACTGAAATCTGATGAACCTGACCGCAGCAAGCTGAGGCCAAGCCTGAAGAGCATTGAATATTGCTCTTAGTTCCAGAATGTTTATCGGAAGGAGTGTCTCCTCCTGAGTCCACGAGCCCTGAGCCTTCAGGGAGTTCCAGACTGCACCCCAGCCCAGAAGGCTGGCATCTGTCGTTACTATTGTCCAATCTGGCCTGCGAAAGGTCATACCCTTGGACAGATGGACCCGAGATAGCCACCAGAGAAGAGAATCTCTGGTCTCTTGATCCAGATTTAGCAGAGGGGACAAATCTGTGTAATCCCCATTCCACTGACTGAGCATGCAGAGTTGCAGCGGTCTGAGATGTAGGCGAGCAAACGGCACTATGTCCATTGCCGCTACCATTAAGCCGATCACTTCCATACACTGAGCCACTGAAGGGCGAGAAGTGGAATAAAGAACACGGCAGGAATTTAGAAGTTTTGACAACCTGGCCTCTGTCAGGTAAATCTTCATTTCTACTGAATCTATCAGAGTTCCTAGGAAGGAAACTCTTGTGAGAGGGGATAGAGAACTCTTTTCTTCATTCACTTTCCACCCATGAGACCTCAGGAATGCCAGCACAATGTCCGTATGTGCCCTGGCGATTTGAAAATTTGACGCCTGTATCAGAATGTCGTCTAGGTAAGGGGCTACTGCTATACCCCGCGGCCTCAGGACCGCTAAGAGTGACCCTAGAACCTTTGTAAAGATTCTTGGTACCGTAGCTAACCCAAAGGGAAGAGCCACAAACTGGTAATGCCTGTCTAGGAAGGCGAACCTGAGAAACCGATGATGATCTCTGTGTTTCGGAATGTGAAGATGAGCATCCTTTAAGTCCACGGTAGTCATATATTGACCCTCCTGGATCATAGGTAGGATGGTTCGAATAGTCTCCATCTTGAAGGATGGGACCCTGAGAAATTTGTTTAGGATCTTGAGATCTAAGATTGGTCTGAAAGTTCCCTCTTTCTTGGGAACTACAAACAGATTTGAATAGAAGCCTTGCCCCTGTTCCTCCTTTGGAACTGGGTGGATCACTCCCATAACTAGGAGGTCTTGAACACAATGTAAGAATGCCTCTCTCTTTATCTGGTTTGCAGATAATTAGGAAAGATGAAATCTCCCTTTTGGGGAAGAAGCTTTGAAGTCCAGAAGATATCCCTGGGACACAATGTCCAACGCCCAGGGATCCTGGACATCTCTTGCCCAAGCCTTAGCGAAGAGAGAAAGTCTGCCCCCTACTAGATCCGTTTCCGGATGGGGGGCTGATCTTTCATGCTGTCTTAGAGGCAGCAGCAGGTTTCTTGGCCTGCTTTCCTTTGTTCCAAGCCTGGTTAGGTCTCCAGACCGGCTTGGACTGGGCAAAATTTCCCTCTTGTTTTGTATTAGAGGAAGTTGAAGCTGCGCCACTCTTTAAGTTTCGAAAGGAACGAAAATTAGTCTGTTTGGTCCTTAATTTATTGGACCTATCCTGAGGAAGGGTGTGACCTTTTCCTCCAGTAATATCGGAAATAATCTCCTTCAGTCCAGGCCCGAATAGGGTCTGCCCCTTGAAGGGAATGTTGAGAAGCTTAGACTTTGAAGTAACGTCAGCTGACCAGGATTTAAGCCATAGCGCCCTACGCGCCAGAATAGCAAAACCTGAATTTTTAGCCGTTAGCTTGGTTAAATGAACAACAGCGTTAGAAACAAATGAATTGGCTAGCTTAAGAGCTTTAAGCTTGTCAAGGATATCATCCAATGGGGTTTCTACCTGTAGAGCCTCTTCTAGAGACTCAAACCAGAAGGGCGCAGCAGCAGTGACAGGGGCAATGCATGCAAGGGGCTGTAGAATAAAACCTTGTTGAGTAAAAATTTTCTTAAGGTAACCCTCTAATTTTTTGTCCATTGGATCTAGAAAAGCACAACTGTCCTCGACAGGGATAGTTGTACGCTTCGCTAGAG
Source organism: Bombina bombina (assembly GCF_027579735.1). Taxonomy (NCBI): domain Eukaryota; kingdom Metazoa; phylum Chordata; class Amphibia; order Anura; family Bombinatoridae; genus Bombina; species Bombina bombina. The sequence goes on from NC_069501.1 coordinate 291,515,502, forward strand.
TAGAGACTGCTCCCTCCACCTTAGGGACCGTTTGCCACAAGTCCCGTGTAGCGACATCTAAAGGAATCTTTTTGAAAACAGGAGGGGGAGAGAACGGTACACCTGGTCTATCCCATTCCTTAGTAATTATTTCTGAAAATCTCTTAGGTATTGGAAAAACATCAGTGTAAACAGGCACTGCAAAGTATTTATCCAATTTACACAATTTCTCTGGGACTACAATGGCGTCAGTCATCCAGAGTTGCTAAAAACTCCCTGAGCAACATGCAGAGGTGTTCAAGCTTAAATTTAAATGTAGACATATCAGAATCAGGTTGAAGTGTCTTCCCTGAGTCAGAAAAATCACCCACAGATAGAAGCTCTCCTGCTTCGGCTTCTGTACATTGTGAGGGTCTATCAGACATAGCTACTAAAGCGTCAGAGAGCTCTGTATTTGTTCTAGCCCCAGAGCTGTCTCGCTATCCTTGTAACCCTGGCAGTTTGGACAATACTTCTGTAAGGGTATGATTCATAACTGCCGCCATGTCTTGTAAAGTATACGCAATGGGCGCGCTAGATGTACTTGGCGTCCCTTGAGCGGGAGTTATAGGCTCTGACACGTGGGGAGAGTTAGTCGGCATAACTTCCCCCTTGTCAATTTCCTCTGGTGATAAATCTTTTAAAGCCAGAATATGGTCTTTATAACTTATAGTAAGATCAGTACATTTGGTACACATTCTAAGAGGGGGTTCCACAATGGCTTCTAAACATAATGAACAAGGAGTTTCCTCTATGTCAGACATGTTTAACAGACTAGTAATGAGACCAGCAAGCTTGGAAAACACTTTAATTAATGTGAAAAAGCAGAATATAAAAACCGATACTGTGCCTTTAAGGGAAAAAAACAAACACAAAAACTGCAAAACAGTGAAAAAAAGCAGTTAACCTTATTAAATGTTTACAGTGTGTATAACAGACTAAAATAGCATTGCACCCACTTGCAAATGGATGATTAACCCCTCAGGCTCAAAAACGAAGCAAAAAAACGGTAAAACCGATATAACAGTCACAAGCAAACTGCCACAGCTCTACTGTGGCTCCTACCTTCCCATAAAACGACTTTTGTAGGCACAAAAACCCCTTACGGAGGTCCAATATGTCAGGGGACTCCTTCAGGGAAGCTGGATGTCTCAGAATGTAAAAACTGCGCAATTAGAGCGCAAAAATAGGCCCCTCCCACCATTGCACTCAAAGTGAAAGGGCCATAAATAACTACTCCTAGGAGAAATCTAGTCAGCCATGTGGAAAACTAGGCCCCAAATAAAGATTTATCACCCTCAGTAAAAAAACGTTCTTTATATATTATGCAAACGTTTTACATACTAAGCCATAATAGCAAGTAATATGAATATTACCCTTTACTGCAAGCATGATGCTAGTCGTTTGTTAAATCACTGCAATCAGGCTTACCTTAAATATATCAGGCACTGTCAGCATTTTCTAGGTCTTATCATCTCTCTAGAAAATAATATACTGAACATACCTCAGGGCAGTTAATTCTGCAGGCCGTTTCCCCAGCTGAAGTTTCCCCATACTCTTCAGGTATGTGTGAGAACAGCAGTGGACCTTAGTTACAACCTGCTAAGATCATCAAAAACCTCAGGCAAAACTCTTCTTCTAATTTCTGCCTGAGGTAAAAAACAGTACAACGCCGGTACCATTTAAAAATAACAAACTTTTGATTGAAGATAAACTACACTAATTCACCACATCTCTCTTGATACTTCCCTTGTCGAGAGTTGCAAGAGAATGACTGGAGGTGGCAGTTAGGGGAGGAGCTATATAGACAGCTCTGCTGTGAGTGATCCTCTTGCAGCTTCCTGTTGGGAAGGAGAATATCACACAAGTAATGGATAAATCAGTGGACTGGATACACCTTACAAGAGAAATACAATATAGAATTACAAACGTTAACTTATACATCCACTGTATTACTGTGGAATGATTACGACATAAGCACATCAATCTACTTGTATTATATTAAAGCAAACATAAAAGCAAACACCTTCATCCCCACGCACATCAGAACACTGCAGGAAACCAGCCGCAGGTTTTCAATCAGGTGCACTCACCGTACAGCCTCCATTACAGGTGGGCAGTAATTTTCAGGCAGAACCAATATTGGATTATAGCCAGTCGTCTTCATTATGTCTCTCTTCCAAGAGATGTCACAGGATAGTCCCTGCAGTTCTTCTTTATAGGAGATGAGCTCCATTATAATAGATTTGTAATCCATGCTGTTTGATGTTCATTCCAAAACAGATATAATGACCTAGTGCATACAGTAGTGGCCAAAATTGTGGAAACCTTTTGGAAAAAATGTATTTTTGGGGTTTGCTGGATCATAACACCACTTTTTTTTTTTAGTAATACCATAAAATTATATATCAATGGAAAGATAATTTAATCAAGAATGTAATGCAACAAAGTTATTAATTATCTGTATTCTATGAAAAGTTATAGTAAAATAACTAGAACAAGAAAGCACAACTTGCTTATGTTCATATGAAGTAGCTTTCCTTCATTTGCATGTAGCCAATGAGCATAAGTGTTTAGAGAGCCAATCAGGTGTCATGTTGTTTTAGCAATGAGCCAATAAGCTCACAGTAGGATTCAGCTATTGATGTCATGTTTTGGAGCTGAGAGGAGGACATTTTGTCAGTGTGTTATGTGATTGCTATCAAGTTGTGTTTTTTTTTTGTGTTCTTTCATTTAGTGAGCTTGTAAAACGTAATGGCACAAAGAGTTGACTGGTCACAAAGAAAGTGATGTAAAATAGTACTATTAAGTGAACATGGCTACAGTTATGAAGAAATTTCTAAATTTTTGAAGCGGTATAAGGAGACTCAGTCACTACATAACCAGAATGGTAAAGGCAGGAAAAGGTGCACAACAGCAAGTGATGATAGAAGAATTGAGAGACGAGCCTACATGACAGAAGAAAATCATCTGGGTGTATACAAGAGGAAATGGTTCAATGCAATGTGAAGTTGAGTGCAAGGACTGTTCGGCGCAGACTGCAGGATTTGGTCTAAATGCTAGAATTCCACGAAAAAAGCAATTTTTATCTCTCAAACAAAGGTTGAAAAGATTAAACTGGGCTAAAACCCATGTTAACTGGACAGCGGAACAATGGGACAGTGTTATTTGGAGTGATGAGACCAAAATCTTCCTGTTTGGTAGTGATGGCATAAAATACGTAAGGAGAAGAATCAGAGAAGATTTGCATCCTGATTGCATTACACGTTCCATGAAGCACCCAGTTAGTGTTATGATCTGGGGTTGTATGACATCTAAAGGTGTGGGCAGAATTTGCGTGATTAATAGGAATATAAATGCCTAAAAATACCTAAATTAAATATTTGAGCCCAAACTGAAGTCTTCCAAACGTGATTGTTTTTTCCAAGATAATAAAGCATTTATATTTCAACAGGATTCAGCTCCATGTCATGTTGCTGCTGTGTGCAAAAAGTGGTTTCAAGATAATCATATTCCACTGCTAGAATGGCCTGGGAATAGCCCAGACCTTAACCCAATCAAAAAACTATGGAGCCGACAAAAGAAACTTGTTAGTCAGAAGCAACCCAGCAATAAAACCCAATTAATAGAAGCAATAATTCTATCTTGGTGTCACATTTATAACAGCTGCAGAACTAAAAAAAATTGGTTCATTTCATGGGAAGGCGTTGTAAGGCCGTAATTAACGCTAATGGTTTCCCAACTAAGTATTAACTGACATGTTGAGAATTTTTGTATATATAATTTTTTCTATGGGTTTCACTTTTATTCTTTATAACTGCTGTTTTAATAAAAAAAAAAATCCTTCATAAAAGTTATTGCATTTCATTCTTGATTAAATTAGCTTTCCATTGATATATAATTTTATAGTATTACTCAAAAAAAAAAAGTGGTGTTATGAGCCATCAAACCTCAAAAATACACTTTTTCCAAAAGGTTTCCACAATTTTGGCCACTACTGTATATGCCTTTTACTATCACTGTTGAAGGGGGGGATGCGGCTCGGGGTAACTCGGCGTTGCCATGCCACTAAGAGCTAAACCAGTGCAGTATATGACAGGCCCCTGCCTCTAACTATTCTCCCCTCAGAGGCTCTCAATTTTAAATATAAGACAAGTAATCTGTTGCTTCCACTATAATATCACTGAAGATTGCAAAAAATGTAAAGATGCTGTCTAAAATCCAAAGATTTTCAGCAGATTGTCGAAGCCTCTGTAGGAATCTGAAAATATGCAGCCTATAAGATGGCTGCACTAGACGCTGTTTTTTGTTTGTTTTGTTTTTTTACAAGTTTGACACCTTGATTAAGGCTAGGGGGTCTATTTATATATGTGTGGACAGACATGATCCGCTATAGTGAACTATGTCCGCTGCACATCAGTAAATGCCGAGCATACGCTGTTGGCATTTATCATTGCACCAGCAGTTCTTGTGAACTGCTGGTGCAATACCACCCCCTGCAGAATCGCGGCCAATCGGTCGCTAGCAGGGGGTGTCAATCGGCACGATCAGAGGCGGCGTATGAGTTTAGGAGCAGCGGTCTTAAGACCACTGCTTCTTAATTCCTGTTTCCGGCGAGCCTGAAGGCTTGCACAGAAACCAGGGGAACAGGGGTCATTTGGCCCTTGTTAAGTAGATCCCAATGAAACCTGTTACCAGGCGTATTTCTCTTGTTAAGTGTATCCAGTCCACGGATCATCCATTACTTGTGGGATATTCTCCTTCCCAACAGGAAGTTGCAAGAGGATCACCCACAGCAGAGCTGCTATATAGCTCCTCCCCTCACTGTCATATCCAGTCATTCTCTTGCAACTCTCAACAAAGATGGAGGTAGTAAGAGGAGAGTGGTGTATTATAGTTAGTTTTTTTCTTCAATCAAAAGTTTGTTATTTTTAAATGGTACCGGAGTGTACTATTTTGACTCAGGCAGCATTAGAAGAAGAATCTGCCTGCGTTTTCTATGATCTTAGCAGAAGTAACTAAGATCCACTGCCGTTCTCACATATTCTGAGGAGTGAGGTAACTTCAGAGGGGGAATGGCGTACAGGTTATCCTGCAATAAGGTATGTGCAGTTAACATATTTCTAGGGATGGAATTTGCTAGAAAAATGCTGCTGATATCGGATTAATGTAAGTTAAGCCTAAATACAGTGATTTAATAGTGACTGGTATCAGGCTTATTACCAGAGATACATACTCTTATAAAAGTGCAATATAAAACGTTTGCTGGCATGTTTAATCGTTTTTATATATGCTTGGTGATAAAACTTATTGGGGCCTAGTTTTTTTCCACATGGCTGGCTTGATTTTTGCCTAGAAACAGTTTCCTGAGGCTTTCCACTGTTGTAATATGAGTGGGAGGGACCTATTTTAGCGCTTTTCTGCGCAGCTAAAATTACAGACAGAGACATTCAGCTTCCCTCTGCATGATACAGGACATCTCTGAAGGGCTCAAAAGGCTTCAAAAGTCGTGTTTGAGGAGGGTAACAAAGGCTAGGGGGTCTATTTATATATGTGTGGACAGACATGATCAGCTATAGTGAACCATGTCCGCTGCACATCGGTAAATGCAGTTCTTGTGAACTGCTGGTGCAATACCACCCCCTGCAGAATCGCGGCCAATCGGTCGCCATTTATATATGTGTGGACAGACATGATCCGCTATAGTGAACCATGTCCGCTGCACATCGGTAAATGCCGAACATACGCTATAGGCATTTATCATTGCACCAGCAGTTCTTGTGAACTGCTGGTGCAGTACCACCCCCTGCAGAATCGCGGCCAATCGGTCGCCATTTATATATGTGTGGACAGACATGATCCGCTATAGTGAACCATGTCCGCTGCACATCGGTAAATGCCGAGCATACGCTGTTGGCATTTATCATTGCACCAGCAGTTCTTGTGAACTGCTGGTGCAATACCACCCCCTGCAGAATCGCGTCCAATCGGTCGCTAGCAGGGGGTGTCAATCGGCACGATCAGAGGCGGCGTATGAGTTTAGGAGCAGCGGTCTTAAGACCACTGCTTCTTAATTCCTGTTTCCGGTGAGCCTGAAGGCTTGCACAGAAACCAGGGGAACAGGGGTCATTTGGCCCTTGTTAAGTAGACCCCAATGAAACCTGTTACCAGGCGTATTTTATCATAATGTCTGGAAAATCATTTTTTTGAGTGGCATTTCTGCAGGAAGGTCAGATTTAGTTTTTTCTGTTTCATTTTCAGACCCGTTCAGGCTCTCCTCCTTGGAATCTTATTTTGTTTTTGAGGGTTCTTTAACCCCTTCTTTTGAGTCTATGTATGGTTTAAATGTTCCAGCTTTTATCCTTGAAGGATCTTTTCCCTCTACCTATTTCGGGCCAGATTACAAGTGGATAGTTAAATGTGCTAGAAGTAAGCTTTTTGCATTCGTCGGGTTGCGCACGTATTATAAGTTGAAAGTAAACTGTTTTTGCTTGCTTGCTATCCCAACAAAAAGCCATAGAATATCGCTTGCGCGTTCATGTATTCCTCATAGACGTCAATGGAGCAAAAACATGACAATGTGAACATTTCACATTCCAATGTTCTTCACATAACAGAATATGTTCTATTTATTCTTAAATACATATATATATATATATATATATATATATATATATATAATGATATTTTGGTACAATATATATCTATACCTGTATATATGCATGATTACATATTGGTATAGATATATACAGATATATATATATATATATATGAATATATATATATATGAATATATATTTAAAAATACTTAGAACATATTCAGCTATGTGCAGAACATTGGAATGTGAAATATTTACAGTAAATACAGTTAAAACCTTTATTAAAAATGAATATCGCATAAATATTTTCATCTACTTACCTGCAAAGGGCTCCAATACACTTAAATACATATGTTTACCATACCATATATTTGAGCCTTTATAACTTTTGTGTGCAAAGTTGTTTTTTATGTTTATTAGATGGTGTTATTATGAGTGTAAGTGTACTTTGTAATGCATTTTTTATGTGTTTTGTGAAACAGTTAACCAGTGCTCTGAGGACACGGTAATTATTCTTGCGTAAATCTCGATTGTGCTCAAGCGATCGCGTTTACTTTCAACTTGTAACAAGCGCAAACACCCGCGATAAACCCCTTATCTCTTGCACGCAAATGTTAGCACTCCACTCGTAATCTGGCCCTTTCTTCGGCTGGAAGGGTTTCTGAGCTTTCAAGCTTTGCCATGCAAATCATTTTTTATTTTTAATCAGGATAAGGCTGCTCTTCGCACAAGCTATTCCTTTCTTCCTAACATTGTATCGACAGATACTATTAATCAGGAAATAAAGTTATGGTTCCTTCTTTTTGTCCAGTTCCTAAGAACTCTTAAGGAGCGTCGTCTTAACAATCTGTATGTTGTGAGCTCTCAAATACTATATGGAGGTCACAAAATATTTCAGACATCGTTCTTCTCATTTTATTTATATTTCTCGGCCTCGCAATGGTCAGAAATCTATGGATGTTACTTTAACTGCCTGGTTTAAAGCCTTAATTTGTAAGGCATATTTGGTTGAGGACTCCACCTGAGCCCATTACTGCTCATTCTACTACAGCAGTTGCTACTTCTTGGGCTTTTGGTAATAAGACTTCTATTGATAAGTGTTTTTTGAAGTTTATCACTTGTATTTGTATGCCTCTTCAGAGGCTGCTTTTGGCAGGAAGGTTCCATAGTGTGTGATTGGTAACATATCAGCCTTCATTGCCCTCCCTATTTAATGGTGATCTTGTAGACTTTACTGCTTAGGAATACATTTCCACACACGTGATGACATGTGTCACCATCTGATGAAAGAAAACAAAATGTATGCTTACCTGATAAATTATATTTTCATGATGTTGAGTGTCCACAAGCTCTTTTCTTTTTGTTCAGGTGATGGTGTGGCAGAGGATCATGGGAAGTGGGAGGGAGCTCTGTGTTGGAATGACTCATGGACTCTCACCATCATGAAATAAATTAATTTATTATGTATATATATATGTGTGTGTGTGTGTGTGTATATATATATATTTATTTATTTTTATTTTACCACAATTTCTTATAAACTCTTAGCTGCCTAAGACAGCTTGCTTTTCTATCCTTTTTCTAGCACCTGTTTTTGTACTTTGGTTTAACTTATAGTACCCTTAGATGAGGCTTTTTTTTTGGGGGGGGGGGGGTCACACATTTTATATCTAGAGTCTTCATGTGCACTATAACCATAATTTCCTGTCTTTTGAATGTATATCCAATAACTCTTATAAACCAAACCGTTCCTCCCTATCATTTCAATATCCCATGAGATAGCCAATCGGATTGCACATGCATTTTTCCAAGAAGATTTTAAGTGCAGCAAATTATGGTTATAGTCCTGTGAAGCACACAGAAATGATACAGTAAAATAAGCCCAAGAGGGGGTGGGAATGTATGTCTTTAATCAGCAAGAGAGACATGAGCCATGTAAAATGAATCTCAATTCTACCTGGTCTTTGAAATTATTCTACTGTCTTCATCCTCAGACTTTTATTTTTATCCTGTCCATGGACCTAATGTGTGTTGCATCCTTGTAGTTTTGCCATCTTTCCCTTCTTGTAATTTATAATATTTAATATTGAATTCCATTTTCTACAGTTTTTTTTTCTTATTAGTCTGTAGATCCTTTGGGGTTAAGAGCACAAGAACACTTTTAGTTTTCCATTTAATAACAGTCAACTGATTCATTTCCTTAACCAAGTGCTTACTTTTAGTTATGCACATGCTTTAATCAAGATTCCTTTTTTTTTTAGTCTAATTTTGAAGATTCTATGGATGAGACTAACTCTTCTCTAGAGGATCATATTTCCTGCAATCAAGCATCAGACTCTAAGGCAACTCTGCAAGTACAAGATATGGGTCAAGACATTACATCTAGCAAGAAAAGGAAAGGTTTCTTCTCTAAAGGAAGAAAGCTGTTTAAAAAGCTAGGATCCTCTGGAAAAAACTTATAGAAATGTTGAGCTTGCAAAATGCCATTGAGCAATACTCGGACTTCAATATTTAGGTGCAAAGATCAGCATCTATCAAATTACTGTCCTCTCTGGCACTGATCAGCGTTGTCGTTAATTGTAAATATTTTTAATTATTGGTAAATGGTATAAGGCAGTTTCTTGGCATCTGTGACAGCAAGAGGCAACTGTGAATGTATATGAAAGGTTTTTAGTCACCTCAGGGAGGGCAGGTGACTTATTGTAATACAGGGCATCAGAAGCCTGGCTCATCCAGATAAGCCTTTTTATAATATGCTCTTATATGGTTCCCCTGGCTAATCACATGCACTAGATTGGCGGCCATGCCTTTTAGAACAACATGGAATGTTTGCACTATGTCTTTTCCCTACCTTAACTGCCATGCTTTGGGAAGTGTTGAGCAATGCATACACATTCTGCCACTTAATCCAAAAAGGGAAAGAACAAAAGCCAAAGTGTTAGCCTGGCAACCTAGATGAGAGCTGATAGCGCTTAACCCTTCCCAGGAGTTGTTTTGTTGCGTGCATGTTGGAAAAAATGAATGTTCCTTTGCCTTATTTTTATCTTCTTAATTATTTTAATTGTTTACAATGTTCTGTGTGTGGAAAACCAAGGTGTTTGGTAGGAGCAGAAGTGATATATGGATGGCAGCTAGGAAAGAGCTTCAGTCCATTGTCATGTTGCTAACACTGTGTTTCACCCCTATATCATTACTGTGTTTAAATGTTACCAGCAGTTTGTACCACAAAGCCAGCATTTTGACACATTCAGTGTCCCTATTATTTATGTTGCATGTTTCACAAATTAAAGTATGAGGGTTTGGGTGTGTACCCACAATGTTCCGTTTCAAAACACTGACACACATTGGTGTTGCCACATGTTCATTGTTTACAAAAGCAAATACATTTTATTATAATAAAGTATATTTTCACAATTATTTTGATAATTTTATTTTGTTTAACTCGGTTTAAACTTTTTATTGAATTTGAATGAATGTTTATTCAATAAGCTTTTTGATTTAGTGCTGCAATTTATTACAGAGGCTATTGTAAGTATTTTATAAATGAACATTTGTAATTAGAACTCAAAACATTTTGCTTTGTAAAAAGTACACACACAAAATCATACTGAGTTAAGAAAATACTCTGTAATGCAAGATGATTAAGAAAAAAACCTCATATTGTCTGTGAGCTTCTTAAATTCCCAGACCTAGGTTGCATCACAGAAACCAGGCCCAATTTTAAAAGCAGCAGTACCACAACAATTATTCTAAAATTGAAAGAACTGAAAGGTAGGAGGAGTGTGTGTGTGTATATGTATGTATGTATGTATATGTATATATATATATATATATATATATGTGTGTGTGTGTGTGTTTTTTTAAAACAAGCATAAAGGGACACGAACCCAAACATTTTTCTGTCATGATTCAGATACAGCATACTATTTTTATCAACTTTCCAATTTACTTATATTGCCAAATTTGCTTCATTCTCCTGATATCCTTTTCTGGAGGAGCAGCAATATACTACTGGGAGCTAGCTGAACACATCTAGTGAGACAATCACAAGAAACAAATGCGTGCAGGCATCAATCACAAGATAGCTCCCAGTAGTGTAGGATATGTGCATTTGTATTTTTCAACAACGGATACCAAGAGAATAAAGTACATTTGAAAATAGAGTTGAATTTAAATGGGTCTTAAAAGTAATGCTCTTTCTGAATCATAAAAGTTTATTTTTGACTTTAATATCCCTTTAAAATCCCTTTTTCAGTTGTTTAACCAAAATCATTTGAAAGCATGGCTGCCAGGAATGCAACAGGCATGGGGCTTACATTTTTGTGATTTATCACACATCTGAAGAATTAAAGCAATTCCTGCATGAATTCATAGAGCTAATGTCTGAATAGTTTAAGAACATTATAGGTTGCTTATCCTGTGGGATTTCAATGCATGGGTGGATGATAACTTTTCAAAGGAGTCAGGAACATATTAATAAAATAAATTTTACTTCATGCTGTCAGCCAAACCCTTATGAAAAGCAATTTTGAGGATTAGAGTTCCATTTAGTTTCCAAAGCTAAATTGAGTAACTCAATGGTATTCAGAAAAACAGATCTTAAACCCCCTTGAAGAGAGGTCTCATCTTCTATGTCTCTTCCTGGCTTATCAAAAAAAATGCTCTCATGCAGAACATAAACAACTGTGCATCCTCCTAAAGAATGGAGTCCTCTTTTTTTTCCAATAACAGTGATAGCAAGGACCAGTGCTTCCCTTTTTAACTAGCAGATGACGGTTATTTTAGTAGAGGATTAAGCAAAGGTCATAGGGTCAATTTAAAAATGCAGTCGACACTGGTTCAAAAAATTTCTTCAATATTCTAATCATCTTTGTCACACATACAAATCTTAGGACCAGGAGAGGAACTGGAAATTGTAGAAGTTGTGGATGGGTTTACTGTTGTTAAGACCAAGGTCTGGGAAACCTGCAGATAAGTCTTTAATCAAGTTTTGAGTTCTGGTGAGATATGGGTACCCAAAAGCTGACTTAGTGTATCACAGCCTTACCCACTTAAACTGAGGCCACATTTTATTTATTTTGTGGGCCTATTTTATTGATACAGAGTCAAAAGTGAGGCAAATGTCTCCAGGACCTAGTACCTGTGAAGTGATAAGAAATATTATCTCAGCACCCTGGATAATATCCAGGATATGACTCCCAGGTAAAGTGATCCAGAGGTGTGGTGAACTCAAGCAAAGGTCAACAGCTTCCGGTAGCAGGGGTCCACAATTTGATCCAGAAGAAGGGTCAGGCAGAGGTTGTTAACTTGAAGGCAACTAAGATATAAAATAAAAATCCAAAGATGGTCAAAAAAACAAGGTCAACAGATCATACACAGAGCAGCAGACATTATCAGCACACCCAAGAACAATATCCAAACAATGGGCAAAAAATACTGTCAATAATTAGAGGCAGCAATGATAAACAATGATAAAAATATGCTCTTTAATAACACAAAATGGATATAAAACAGCAACGAATAATTGTTTATTATAATGGACATGCTTCAATTAAATCAAAGTTTTCAAAGTGAAGTGGGTCTCCCCAGGGGAAGCACTAGAACATATAAGCGGAGGCACAGAAGCAGTGACACTTTTTACTACTATATGGAAACCACAAGCAGCAGCTGACTGGCTAAACAAAGAATGTTTTTTTAAGAGCTGACAACACTTGCCACGTCATGGTGGAATAAAGCAAAAAGGGTGATATGTAGGTAAAAGAAAGGCGCTGAAGTCAAAATCACTCAGAATGTGTTGAGTTTGTTTTGATCTGATGCTTGCATTTAACACAGGAGTAACAAAGTGTAAATTGAAATGTGAGTGAAACACTCTTTTGGTTGAGCAGAATCAGTTCTTGAGGGCTGTGTGAACCCTGAATCAGATGAAAATCCCTCAAATTACAGCTAAAAATAAAAATTACAATTTTCTTTAAAAGGATAAAATACAGTAACATCTATTATGGGGGAGAGTGCTGATTTGTATATCACTTCAGAGGGGAGGCCCACCTCCTAAGACTTTGTAAACAAGCAATCAAAAGTCTGTCTACCACAACCTGCATAGAAAACAAATAGAAAAAACTAAATTTATACTTACCAGATAAATTAATTTATTTCCTGGCAGGGAGAGTCCACAACTTCATTAATTACTGTTGGGAATATCCACAAAGACACCCCAGCCAAAGGCTATAAATATCCCTCCCACTTCCCCTATCCCCCCAGTCATTCAGCAGAGAGAACAAGGAAAAGCAAGAGAAACATTAGGGTATAGAGGTGCCAGAAGAAAAAAATAACAGGGAAGCCGCATACAAAATATTAAGGGCAGCAGCACACGATAATGGTCGCATAATCCTGTTGCTCTGGTCCTGACTATACTATAAACAACCTTATATGGCGCCCATAACAGAGTCAAACCTTGAAACATCTCTTGAATATATCCCGGACTCCTACCTAGCAACTGGTGAAGTGTAAATTTAGCTACAGGTGCTACAATCTAAAGTTAGGATCGGAGGCCTATCCCAATACTGCACAAGCGACGGCCATCTTCCCACCCTCATGGCTGTAAGATTGCACAAACTCATCAGGACTCTCAATTCATATTAAGGACTGTGGCCATCAATGAGACCCCCCCGGCAGGTACCTCCTGTGGACCTGTCGTTAGTAGCAGTGCTATCTCATCAGTCGCTGCAATTAAGCCTATACTCGCATGAACTAAGATATCACTATCTAGCACCACGTTTTACCATACTCGCCTGCTACTGGTTAACATCTATACTTGCCATGGAAAGCGCTCAACAGATTCTGTATGAACTTGGAAGACTCCTAGACTCCTACCAACTGGCATTTACTGAAGCTCTTAGCGCAGCCTTTAGCCCTGTAAATCAAAATGTATCCTCAGCAGAGATAGTTCCAAGTTCGGCTGAAAAAAGTAACAGCAGAGAAGGTGTTAAGCGGCCCCAGCATCTACTGCACACTGTTGATCTCTCTATGAAGGCGGCTGGAGATTCAGTGAATTACAAGATCGATCGGCTTACAGAGGAACTTTTGTTGATGAGAGCTGCTGCGGAGTGCCTACATGTAGACCACTATACCCAAGATGAGCATTTAGGAAAGCCAAGACGTATTGGTCCCAAGACAACTCCAGAGCAGATCGGACCTTTCTCTACCTACCGCCAGATGAGAGGCCGAAGCGCTTTACTTTCATATCCAGGATCGGAGATAACTCTTCAGGGAATCCCTTCTTGGCGGGACCAATATTGCCTCTTACCCACGGCTTGGTATGAGAATTACGGAGCAGATGATGGGAAAAAAAGGTTCTGGTCCCCTACATTCATTCCCCCTTAATGATCACTTCCATCTGGACATGGTATCGCTGGGGAACTCTCACAGAGACACAGATACCCTTGTTGTTACATGGGTGGGTATACCTGAGATGCAACAAATGCAATCGTACTGGAATTGGCTGAAACCAACATAAGGAGCTTTACATATGGCTCTCCAAACTTTCCAAGCACATACGTTATACCAGAGGCGCTCTCTCTGTTAAGTTTGTATGTTATATATTGTTGAACTTACCTCTTAACCCCTTAATGACAACTGACGTACCAGGTACGTCATGCATTAACAAGCAGTTAATGATAATAGACGTACCTGGTACGTCAGTTGTTTAACTGAGTGCTGGAAGCGATCGCAATCGCTTCCAGCAGCTCTGAGGGTATTGCAGTGATGCCTCTATATGGAGGCATCCTGCAATACCCCTTTACAAGCCTCCGATGCAGAGAGAGCCACTCTGTGGCCCTCTCTACCCCGGAGCGTCGTTGGTGGGTGGGAGCAAAGCAGGCAGGCGGGTGGGCGGCCTGCAATGGGCCTATGATCATGTTGAGGGGGGCGGGATCGGAGACGGGAGTGCACGGGGGCGGCGGGCGAGTGCATGGGGCGGGAGCGGGTGGGAACCGCTACACTACTGAAAAATGTAATAAAAAGTTGGGAGAAATGGGGGGAATTTTAATTTCTAAAGCAATTGAAGGGTTCAGGGAGGGAGGGGATAGCTACACTACAGAAAAGGGCAAAAAATGAAAGCATTTTTTTTTTAGTAAACTGGGTACTGCCAGACAGCTGCCAGTACCCAAGATGGCGCCCATTAGGCTAGAGGGGGAGGGTTAGAGAACTGTTTGATGGGGGATCCGTGATATTGGGGGCTAAGAGGGGATTCTATACAGCAGCATATGTAAATATGCTTTAAAAAAAAACAACCAAATAACCCAAATATACCTTTTATTTTAGTACTGGCAGACTTTCTGCCAGTACTTAAGATGGCGGGAACAATTGTGGGGTGGGGGAGGGAAGAGAGCTGTTTGGGAGGGATCAGCGGGTCTGATGTTTCAGGTGGGAGGCTGATCTCTACACTAAAGCTAAAATTAACCCTACAAGCTACCTAATTAACCCCTTCACTGCTAGCCATAATACACATGTGATGCGCAGCGGCATTTAGAGGCCTTCTAATTATCAAAAAGCAACGCTAAAGCCATATAAGTCTGCTATTTCTGAACAAAGGGGATCCCAGAGAAGCATTTACAACCATTTGTGCAATAATTGCACAAGCTGTTTGTAAATAATTTTAGTGAGAAACCTAAAGTTTGTGAAAAAGGAAAAAAAAATTTATTTGATCGCATTTGGCGGTGAAATGGTGGCATGAAATATACCAAAATGGACCTAGATCAATACTTTGGGTTGTCTACTACACTA
The DNA here is from genome assembly GCF_027579735.1 of Bombina bombina. Taxonomy (NCBI): domain Eukaryota; kingdom Metazoa; phylum Chordata; class Amphibia; order Anura; family Bombinatoridae; genus Bombina; species Bombina bombina. Next base: position 291,530,900 of record NC_069501.1, read on the forward strand.
AAGCTAAAATTAACCCTACAAGCTCCCTAATTAACCCCTGCACTGCTGGGCATAATACACGTGTGGTGTGGAGCGGCATTTATCAGCCTTCTAATTACCAAAAAGCAACGCCAAAGCCATATATGTCTGCTATTTCTGAGCAAAGGGGATCCCAGAGAATCATTTAAAACCATTTATGCCATAATTGCACAAGCTGTTTGTAAATAATTTCAGTGAGAAACCGAAAGTTTGTGAAAAAGTGAACGATTTTTTGTATTTGATCGCATTTGGCGGTGAAATGGTGGCATGAAATATACCAAAATGGGCCTTGATCAATACTTTGGGATGTCTTCTAAATAAAAATATGTACATGTCAAGGGATATTCAGGGATTCCTGAAAGATATTAGTGTTCTAATGTAACTAGTGCTAATTTTGAAAAAAAGTGGTTTGGAAATAGCAAAGTGCTACTTGTATTTATTGCCCTATAACTTGCAAAAAAAAGCAAAGAACATGTAAACATTGGGTATTTCTAAACTCAGGACAAAATTTAGAAACTATTTAGCATGGGTGTTTTTTGGTGGTTGCAGATGTGTAACAGATTTTGGGGCTAAAAGTTAGAAAAAGTGTGTGTTTTTTTCATTTTTTCCTCATATTTTCTAAAAAAAATTTATAGTAAATTATAAGATATGATGAAAATAATGGTATCGTTAGAAAGTCCATTTAATGGCGAGAAACACAGTATATAATATGTGTGGGTACAGTAAATGAGTAAGAGGAAAATTACAGCTAAACACAAACACAGCAAAAATGTAAAAATAGCCTTTGTCCCAAACGGACAGAAAATGGAAAAGTACTGTTGTCATTAAGGGGTTAATATGTATAATGAAGCCTTGTTGGGCCAATGTTTATTATTATGGACATCTCCCTAACTAGTTATTTTCCAAGTTATTTCTGTAGTGAGGACCTGACCATAGTTATATATCTTATTATTAACATGATGAAAGTAGATGGCTAGTTTATTTTATAATTTCTGTGGTGTCTTTAAGTAACAACATCTTACTTGGGGGGGGGTGCTTTGCCATCTGCGGCCGGGATGGTGGAGTTCACTGCTTCTGCATTACTGTAGCCTTCCACAGCATAAAGTAAAGCATACTGTTGAAATATTGGAATGCTGACCAGTGACATGGAAACTTGTGGTCTAATGTTGGTCAGGATCCTCATAGTGGGGTACATGTTTACATAGTATTTTTACCCACTGTTAAGTTTATAGCTTTTTTTTTAATAATAGGCGTTCAAACCTATCAATTTGCACCACAAATTTAATGCCATCAAATATACAAGTATACCATAATCTGATTATAGATCACCTACAAGCGCTACCAAAATACTTTAATTTTTACACTTCTTTACCTGTGCATGACCCGCTTCAATCACGCTACCTCTGCATGATTGCCATAGACACACCCTTAATTTATGTCTTGTTAATTTTATTACTTCTTGCATTGTTTGTGTGCCTAACATTATATCTTATATACAGCCCTTGACTGGATGGTCTTCAAGCCTTTATAAAACCACTATTTGGTCATCACATTTATTATAGTTGGGTTACCCCTCATGGTATGTTCACTTCTTACTTTAATTGTTACCCCAAATAAAGACCAATATACTGTTATGCCCAGTAGTTATGAGCAGCTTTAGTTTTACTAATTGCGGAGGTGAATGCTTTAGCTTCAAAAGACCAGTTAAGCATGTTACTATAGCTCTTGTTAAACATATAAAAAAAACTTACTAAACTTTGAATATCTATAGATTAGGTCCAAAAGAGGCCTCCTGTGTCATTTTGGAGGTTTATCGATCATTAGGCATTTAATTCATGTATGCTCTTTTTAGATCTTTCTTTCCAGAATATATATTTTACTGTTTACACCTAACATTTTTTATCATAACTGTATCTCAATATTATTATGTTTTAGTGTTTCAAGATCTTTGTATGCCTTGCTACAAACATAAATAAAAATTATATATAAAAATATATATATATTACGGGCGGGGTCGTGGACTCTCCCTGCCGGGAAACAAAAGAATTTATCTGGTAAGCATAAATTTAGTTTTCTTTCCAAAGTCCATGACTGTTGGGAACCAATACCCAAGCTACAGAGGACACTGAATGAAAAAAACGGGAGGGCAAAAAGGAAAAGCGGGCCCTAATCTGAGGGCACCACAGCCTGCAACACTTTTCTACCAAAAGCTGCAATCCGCAGAAGGAAAGACATAAAATTTGAAGAACTTTGAACAAGTATGTAAGGAGGACCGGGTAGCCTTACAAATCTGATCCATAGAAACATTTTTGAAAGCCCAGGAAGAAGAAACAAAATTTATGCTTACCTGATAAATGTATTTCCGGTTATGGAGTCCACGCCGTTGTTCAATTACTAGTGGGAATATCACTCCTGGCCAGCAGGAGGAGGCAAAGAGCACCACAGCAAAGATGTTAAGTGTCACTCCCCTACCCATAATCCCCAGTCATTTTTCCGAAGGGAAATGGAAAAAGAATAACACAATGGTGTAGAGGTGCCTGAGGTTTAGTCAAAAATAACTGTCTTAATAAAGGGTGGGGTCCTGGAGTCTCCATATCCAGAAAAAAAAAGAAATTGATCAGGTAAGCATAAATTTAGTTTTCTTTCCTAAGATATGAAGAGTCCAGGACGTTATTCAATTACTAGTGGGAACCAATGCCCAAGCTAGAGGACACAGAATGAACAGGGAGGGAGAACAAGACAGGCAGACCTAAACAGAAGGCACCACCGCTTGAAAAACCCTTTCTCCCAAAAGAGGCCTCAGCCGAGGCAAAAGTATCAAATTTGGAAAAAGTATGCAGAGAGGACCAAGTTGCAGCCTTGCAAAGCTGTTTCACAGAAGCTTCATCTTTGAAAGCCCAAGAAGAGGAGACAGCCCTAGTGGAATTAGCTGTAATTCTCCCAGGAGGCTGCTGTCCAGCAGTCTCATAAGCAAAACTAATCATACTTCTTAACCAGAGGGAAAGAATAGTAGAAGTAGCCTTCTGACCCTTACGCTTTCCTGAGAAACAAACAAACAGGGCAGTAGACTGGCGAAAATCCTTATTTGTCAATGTAGAATTTTCGAGCACGCACAACATCCAAGTTGTGCAACAGACATTCTTTATGAGAAAAAGCATTGGGACAGAGAGAAGGAACAACAGTTTCCTTATTACTATTACTATCCGAAACCACTTTAGGAAGAAACCCCAATTTAGTATGAAGAACCGCCTTATCCGCATGAAAGATAAGGTAAGACTAATAATACTGCAAAGCCGAGAGTTCCGAAACTCTCCAAGCAGAAGAAATAGCAATAAGAAACAAAACCTTCCAAGATGGCAACTTAAAGTAAATGTAAATTTTGATGATAAAGTGCCCGGTTTTTAAAAATTAGATTAAAAGCAGGGGCATTTTAATTAATCAAAATTTACATTTCACTCGTGTTGTGAAAATACTTACCTTTTAATCTCGACAGCCGCTGCATCGCTTCCTCCGCCCGTCGCAAAACCTCTTCCTGGGTCTAAAATGAGGAATCTGTGATTGGAGGATGACAGATCCGTCATTTCTGACATAGGAAGAGGCTTGCGACGACTGGGGGAAGCTGGAGCGGCTGTCAAGATTAAAAGGTAAGTATTTTCACAACACGAGTGAAATGTAAATTTTGATGAATGGGTGACCCTGTTTTTAATCGGATTTTTAAAAACCGGGCACTTTATCATCAACATTAACATTCACTTTAATATCTATGGAATGCATTGGCTCAAACGGAGCCTGCTGCAAAACTTTAAGAACCAAGATTAAGGCTCCAAGGAGGAACAACAGGTTTAAACTGGTCAGATTCTAACCAGGGCCTGACAAAAAGATTGAACATATGGCACATCCGCCAGACGATTGTGTAACAAAATAGATAATGCAGAAATCTGATCTTTCAGAGAACTGACTGACAACCCTTTCTCCAGACCTTCCTGGAGAAAGACAACATTCTAGGAATCCTGACCCTACTCCAAGAGTAGACCATAGATTCACACCAATAAAGGTATTTACGCCATACCTTATGGTAAATTTTTCGACAAACAGGCTTGCGAGCCTGGATCATGGTCTCAATGACGACTCAGAAAATCCACGCTTAGACAGAACCAAGCGTTCAATCTCCAAGCAGTCAGCTTCAGAGAAACGAGATTTGGATGGAGTAATAGACCCTGAGTTAGAAGGAAACCTCCAAGGCGGGCGAGAAGACCTCTTCACTAGGTCTGCATACCAGATCCTGTGAGACCATTCAGGAGCTATTAGAATTACAGATGCTCTCTCTTGTTTGATACGAGCAATAACTCGTGGAAGGAGCGCAAACAGAGGAAACGGGTATGCCAGACCGAAATCCCATTAACCACCAGAGGGTTAACCTGGAGAATACCTTCGGATGAAGAGCCCATTCCCCGGGATGAAATGTCTGTCTGCTCAGGAAATCCGCTTCCCAGTTGTCCACTCCAGGAATGTGGATGGCAGATAGACAACAATTGTGAGCTTCCGCCCACTGAATAATCCATGCCACCTCCTTCATGGCTAAGGAACTCCGAGTTGTAAGCCACTGAGATGATGTTGTACGACTGAAACCTGATAAGCCGGGCTAAGGACATTTGAGGACAAGCCATCAGAGCATTGTAAATCACTCTCAACTCCAAGATGTTTATGGGGAGAGCAGACTCATCCCGAGTCCATAGTCCCTGCGCCTTTAACGAGTCCCAGACTTCTCCCCAGCCTAGCAGGCTGGCATCTGTGGTCACAATCACCCAGGAAGGTCTCCAGAAGCATATGCTCTGAGACAGATGGTCCTGAGAAAGCCACCATGGGAGAGAGTCTCTTGCCGACTGGTCTAGATCTATCCTCTGAGACAGATCCAAATGGTTTCCGTTCCATTGACTGAGCATGCATAATTGCAAAGCTCTCAAATGGAATCGAGCAAAGGGAATGATGTCCATGGAAGCGACCATCAGACCAATTACTTCCATACATTGAGCCACTGATGGCCGAACAGTAGACTGAAGAGAGAGGCAAGAGGATCTCCATCAGAAAAATTTTCATATATAGGGAATCTATTATGGTCCCTAAGAAAACCACCCTTGTAGCTGAAACATAGGAACTCTTTTCCAGATTAAAGTGTCAGTAAACTTTAAAAATAATGTTATACAATTCTGCACATAGTGCAGAATTATATAACATTATATTAGCCAAACATTTATAAAACATAATTTCCCCTATTAATTTAAAAAAAAAAAAACACTGTTTCACAGAACCGCTCTCTGCTATCTGCTGAGCGGGTCTGTTATATTTACTCAGCGCATCGGGCCAGCTGTATAGTCACAGCCCTGCCCGACCACGCCATAAGACTAAGTGCAGCTCGCTCCTGTCATAGGAGCGAGCTGCACTTAGTCTTATTGCGCGGTCGGGCCGGGCTGTGACTATACAGCTGGCCCGATGCGCTGAGTAAATATAACAGACCCGCTCAGCAGAGAGCGCGTCTGTGAAACAGCGTTTTTTTTTTTTATTAATAGGGGAAATTATGTTTTATAAATGTTTTGCTAATATAATGTTATATAATTCTGCACTATGAGCAGAATTATATAACATTATTTTTAAGGTTTACTGTCCCTTTAACTTTCCAACCATGGGAATGTAGAAAAGACAACAAGATCTCTGTATGAGAGTTTGCTTGTTGAAAAGATTGCGCCTGAACCAATATGTCGTCCAGGTATGGCACCACTGCAATTCCCCGAGACCTGATCACTGCCAAGAGAGCCGGTAGAACCTTTGATAAAATTCTGGGAGCTGTGGCAAGGCCACAAACTGAAAGTGTTTGTCTAGAAAGGCGAATCTCAGGAATTTGCGATGATCCCTGTGGATGGGAACATGAAGATACGTGTCCTTTAGATCTATAGTCGGCATGAACTGACCCTCTTGGACCAAAGGAAGAATAGAACAAAGGTTTCCATTTTGAAGGACGGTACCCGAGAAACTTGTAGAGGCACTTTAGGTCTAAAATGGGTCGAAAAGGTCCCTCTTTTTTGGGAACCATGAACAGATTTGAATAGATTCCTAGACCTTGTTCCCATACTGGAACAATTACTCCCAGGGAGGAAAGGTAATGCCTCTCTTTACCTGGTCTGCAGATAATCTTGAGAGGTGGAATCTGCCCCTGGAGGGAAAGTTTTGAGTTCTATTTTGTAACCCTGAGATACTATGTCCACAGCAGCCCAAGGATCTGGGACATCTCGTCTCCACACTTGACAAAACAGGAAAAGTCTGCTCCCCACTTGATCCGGACCAGGGGCCAACCCTTCATGCTGACTTAGACTCAGCTGAGGTTTTCTTTGATTGCTTCCCCTTATTCCAAGACTGATTGGGCTTCCAAGAAGACTTGGACTGCTCCTGCATATATCCTCTATAGGGATAGTAGAAATAGCCCCTTCTACTTTAGGCACTGTGCGCCAAGAATCTTTAATGGAGTTAGCAACAAGAAACATCTTTTTACAAACGGGAGACAGGGTGAAAGGAATCCCTGGCATCTCCCATTCCTGTGAAATAATCTCTGTCCTTCCACAGAGGAAGGAACATCATAGTATTTATTAAGTTTACTAGACTTCTTAGGGTTGAAAACGACAGAAGTATCGGACTCGTCCAAAGTAGCCAATACCTCCTTTAACAGTACACAAAGGCGTTGAAGCTTAAATCTGAAGTTTACTTCTTCAATATCAGATGAAGGAATAATACTACCAGGGTATCCTCATCAGAATTACGAGGGAGAGCAACCTGCGTAGCAGTAGCTGGAACAGAAACCTTACTAGCTGAATGTCTAATTTTCCTCTTGCGTTTTCCCAGCCTAGGAAAAGCAGATAATGCTGCAGATACAGCAGAAGATACCTGTGTAGCAAAATCTGCAGACAAATAAATTCCTCCAGGAAGATGAGAGGAACTGCAGGGCACTGTATGTGACGCCATAGAGGCTTGGGACGTTTGAGGAGAAAGCTGTGGCATTGCCTGAACAGCATCATCCTGAGAGACATTGAGCTCAGAGGGCAACAATTTATCTTTAAATTGAAGTGTTCTAGCTAAGCATGCAGCACAGAATTGCATAGTCAAAACAATTTGTGCCTCTAGGCATAACAAGTATTTGTCTTGGTCCATGTCCATAATACTAAATAAAAAAAATCCCCAAATTGTAGATTTTTTTTTAAATACACTGTCACTTTAAGAATTTTTTATACCACAATTTGGCTGCCAGAAGTCTCTAAAACAATCGTATAGTAGATTGACACTGAAGAGACTGAAATTCAATGACGCTGCTCCGCTCCGTGTATATTCGACAGCAGAGAGAAGTCACATTACCGTCAGAGAGAGGAAATTACGCAGCAAGTAAAAGGTGCGTTTTTCCCTCTGCCTACAACATAAGATGCAAGTAGCTGCAGCTGGTTTCAATCTCAAGCAGTTTGTCAGTTAGCCTACTCTAACTAAGCAAGCAAAGAAAACCAACTGTCAAATTGTAAATGTATACATAAATCCCTGTATAAAACATAAGCCACACACATACTAATAAAGTATTTCAACAAAATTAGCCCAAAGAGTAAAAATGTCCCAATAAAGGGAAGATTGATCCCTTATTCTCAACATACATAATGTGCCTGCCCACTGCCAAAGAAAATCTTGTATAAAGGATTTTAAAAATGTCCCCATCTACTGCATATGACATAGTCTTCTAAAGTGCAAGTCTCCAAGACCTAGAAGACAAAAGCACTTACCTGCAGTCTAACTGTCCGGCAGGAAGACTGCTCACAAGGCATGAAAGGACACATACTCCTTACAGAGACCTGTAGAAAACGAAAGAACAGAGTAACCAACTCTGGCTTTCTGCACCATGGGCAGCAATGTGTTAGGAAACAAAGCAAGGACTACCTTACAACTTCCTAAATGCTTGGACTCAGATAAACCCTAATCCTTGTTTGCAGTGAAAAGTACCCAAAAAGGAATTCATTTCTTCAGACACCAAACCACCTCCTCCATTGACAGAGGCAAAGAGATTGACTAGGGATTATGGGTAGGGGAGTGACACTTAACAGATTTGCTGTGGTGCTCTTTACCTCCTCCTGCTGGCCAGGAGTGATATTCCAACTAGTAATTGAATAACGTCGTGGACTCTCCATATCTTAGGAAAGTTAACTGCTCTAGTGGAATGAGCCTTTATCCTCTCAGGAGGCTGTAGTTCAGCCGTCTCATAAACCAAATGGATGATACTTCTCAGCCAGAAAGATAATGAAGTTGCAGTGAACTTCTGACCCCTGCGCTTATCAGAGTATAACACAAATAAGGAAGAGGGTTGCCTTAGTAGCCTGAAGATGTACAGTAAGACCGACAGGGCCGATATCTGACCCTTCAGAGAACTCGCGGATATACCCTTTTCCAAACCATCTTGGAGAAAGGAAAGAATTTGAGTACCCTTCACCTTGTGCCATTGAAGACTGCATTCCTCACACCAATGAAGGTAAGTATGCCATACCTTGTGGTAAATACGGCAAGTGACCGGCTTGCGAGCTTGGTTTATCTATATCTATTCAAAACGCTTCTCTTGGATAAGACTAAACGTTCAATTTCCACACATTCAGTCTCAGAAAATCGAGATTTTGATGTAGTAAAGGAACCTGAGTTAGAAGGTCCACACGATAAGGTAACCTCCACGGAGGGGTGGAGGACATTCTTATTAGGTCCGCAAACCAAGTCCTTTGAGGCCACGTAGGAGCTATTAGTATCACCGGAGTCTGTTCCTGCTTGATGCGAGCCACTACTCAAGGAAGAAGAGCCAATGGAGGAAAAAGATCTAAGATGGAACCTCCATGGAACCACTAATGCGTCTACCAATTCCGCTTGAGGATTCCTCGATCTCGACCCATATCTGGGTAGCTTGGTATTGAGACGAGAACCCACTCCCCCGGGTGAAAGGATTGTCTGCTGAGGAAGTCCACTTCCCAGTTGTCCACCCCCGGGATGTGAAAGACAGTTGTGAGATTCCATCCATTGAAGGATTTGAGGCACCGCTATTATTGCTGAGGGAACTTCTTGTTCCTCCCTGATGGTTGATGTAAGCCACCGAGGTTATATTGTCTGATTAGAATCTGATATACCGGGCAGAACAGATCAGGGGCCGTGCCCTTAGAGCATTGTAAATCATCAGAAACTCCAAGATATTGATCGGAACAGCTGATCTTTCTCAGGACCACGTCCCCTGAGCCCTCTTGGGTCCCCAGACTGCTCCCCAGCCTGAGAGGCTGACATCCGTAGTCATGATCTCCCAGGATGGTCTCAAGAAGCATGTGCCTAAGGCCAAGTGCTCTTGACAGAGCCACCAAGAGAGAGAGTCTCTCATCAGATTGTACAGAACAATTTGTTGAGACAGGTTTATGTTATCTCCGTTCCACTGCCTCAACATGCATAGTTGTAGAGATCTGAGATGGAATCAAGCAAAAGGAATAATGTCCATGGAGGACACCATGAGACCAATTACCTCCATGCACTGAGTCACCAAAGGATTTAGTGTGGTCTAAAGAGACAGACATGCTGCCAATAGCTTTGAGCATCTCTGATCTGTCAGAAAGATCTTCATGGATAATTAGTCTGTTAGTTCAGAGAAAAACAACCCTGGTACTGGGAACCAGGGGACTTTTTTCTATATTTGTTTTCCATCCATAAGTTTGGAGAAGACATAGAAGAGACTCCGTCTGATATCTTGCTGAAGGAAAAGATGGTGCTTGAACCAAGATATAGTCCAGGTATGGGGCTACAGCCCTGAGACCAAAACCTTTGTGAAAATTCTGGGAGCAGTAGCTAAGCCAAATGGCAAGGCTATGAAGTGGAAGTGTTGGTCCAGGAATGCAAACCTCAGAAACTGAAAATTATCCTTGTGGATCGGAACATGAAGGTATGCATCCTTTAAGTCGATTGTGGTCATGAACTGTCCTTCCTGAATCAAAGGAAGGATGGACCTGATAGTCTCCATTTTGAAGGAGGGGACCCTGAGAAACTTGTTGAGACATTTTAAGTCTAGAATAGGGTGATAAGTTCCTTCCTTTTTGGGAACTACAAAGAGATTTGAATAAAACCCTTGACCTCTTTCTGATGAGGGCACCTGGACGATTACTCCCAAGGAGAAGAGATCTCGAACGCAGTCTAAAATGGCTGCTGTTTTTTCTGGTCTTGTAGATAACTTTGAGAGAAGAAATTTGCCCCTTGGGGGCGAGATTTAAACCCTATCTTGTAACCCTGGGAGTCTACGTCTAATACCCAGGGATCCTGAACATCTTGAACCCAAGCCTCTAGGAAAAGAGACAGTCTGCCCCCTACTCGATCCGATCCTGGATCAGGGGTGGCCCTTAATGCAGATTTGTTATCTGTAGTCTTTTTGGCCTGTTTAAATTTGTTTCAAGACTGGTTTGGCTTCCAAGTACTCTTGGGTTGTTCGGGTTTGGAGGAGGACTGACTCCGCTGAGTTTTGTCTGAGCGAAAGGAACACAAATTAGAGGATTGGCGACCCTTTATTCTCGCCTTCATATCCTGGGGAAGGAAAGCACCTTTCCCTCCTTTAACAGTGAAGATGATGGAGTCCAGGCCTGGCCCAAACAAAATCTTCCCCTTGAATGGTAAGGAAAGAAGCCTGGTCTTAGAAACCATATCTGCTGACCAGGACTTTAACCAAAGAGCTCTACATGAAAAAACTGCGAACCCTGAAGCCTTAGCATTCAGACGGACCACTTGCAAATTAGCATCACAAATAAAGGAGTTGGCTGTCTTGAGAGCCTTAATCCTGTTGTGTATATCCTCCATGGGCGATTCAATTAGTTCTGATATTGAATCACACCAGTAGGTCGCAGCACCTGCAACAGCTGCTACAGCTGCTACAGCGGCCGCAGCCTGAAATAAGAGACCCATATGTTAAAACATCTTTCTGAGATATCCTTCCAACTTTCTGTCAATGGGGTCTCTGAAAGAGGAACTATCTACTAGAGGGATATTAGTACACTTGGCAAGAGTAGAAATGGCCCCTTCTAACTTAGGGATAGAGTGCCATAATTCTAAAGGAGATTCAGGGACTGGAAACAGCTTCTTAAAGGTTGAAGAAGGGGAAAAGGAGGTCCAATCTTTTCCCACTCTAGAAATAATTTTCGTCATACATACTGGTACCTGGAAGATGTCAATAACCTTTTTCTCCTCATACACCCTATCTAATTTAGGGATAACAGGTTCGTCAGGAAGCTTAACTTCCTGAACCTCTAGGGTAGCCAAAACCTCCTTCAAGAGAAAACGGAGTTCTACCTTAAACCTAAAATTTTGTTCCTCAGGAGTAGCTCTGACTCTGAAAGCTCACTTTCAGATGCAACCGAGGTTTGATCATCCTCAGAAAGGTGAGACAAACTAGTCAATTGAGACTGAAGCGAGGTGTTAACCTCCAAGTCAGTGGAACTATGCTTAACCTTTCTTTTACGTTTTCCAGAGATAGGCAAAGCGTTTAAGGCAGCTGAAGACTGAAGCTATGAAGAAAAGTCTGCTGGTAAAAAATTACCTCCAGCCGGAGATAAAGGTGTGCCACAGGGCACTGCCTGTGTCATATGGACAACGGAGTCCTGAGAGGTAGAAGGCTCAGAGCGCATAAAAGTACCAGGGGATAAACCAGATTTAGACCACTTCTTGGTCTTTAACACAGAACATAAGCAGACAGAACAGAATTGTGTAGGCAAGCAAACCATAGTCTCCTCACAATTTAAACATGCATTTGTTATAGTAATCGCTGAAATCGAACCCTCTGAGGGGTAATATCAGAATCCTTCATAGCGGGTCTAAGGTCTCAAAGTAGAAGCAACGAAAAATAAATGTAAGCTTAGCTTGGCACCTTTACCCTCAGCCCTGCCTGAGATACTCACCACCTCCTGGCTAGACAAGCGTTGCCAGAATGAAGTCAGGATCTCTCCCAATGCCTGCAGCGAACTCTATGAGGCCCATTTATCAAGCTGTTTCAGACTCGCCAGAAACAGCAGTTATGAAGCAGCGGACTAAAGAATCTCCACAATTCAACCCGATTGAGTATGATCAGGTTGATTGACATCCCCCTGCAGGGGGCGGCGTTGCACCAGCAGCTCTTGTGAGCTGCTGGTGCAATGCTGAATACGGAGAGCGTATTGCTCTCCACATTCAGCGATGTCTGTCGGACCTGATCCGCACTGTCGGATCAGGTCTGACAGACATTTGATAATTCGGCCTCTATGTGTTTATCCCTGCGCAGGAACAAACCTCCGACTAGCTTGAGATGGAAACTCCACCCTAGTCACATGGTGCGCATCTAGAGACCAGCCACAGCTAAGAGAAAACCGCAGAACAGAAAAAAAGGCCCTAGTGAGAAATATTTTGCAAACTGTCCTACAACGTCTGTCTGCGAATTTATGAGCCCAAAGAAAAAGAAAAACCCTTACACACGTGCTCTGGTTGGCAAGGAGCTAAGCAGCGCACAAATGGCCTGAACTGCTCAATAATTTAACCTCTTCATTATCAAATTATATTAAATGTCCCCATATCCTGAAGATAAGAAAAGTATCACACTGTGAACTATGTTTTCAAAGTCCCCAGGGAAATTACAGCCTTACTAGGCATAATCCCTCAAATTAATATAAAGGACTTACCCTCCAGGATCAAAGCTGTGGAGCAGACACAGCGCCTCAAGGTCTGACAGTCTCACCAAACACATCTGACAGGGACCTGAAGATATGGAGAAAATAGTATTAAACAATAACACTCATTTCCCAGGAGGTGATAGCTTTAAGTGTAGATAGTGGTCAGCGATTGTTCCCTGCCACATCTAGAGCCAGCGTTCACCACAACTCTCACTGAGATAATTACATGGCTACTCACACACCTCAGTCCACACTTGAAGGGAACATACCCAATAATGGACTACAAATGTTCTTCTAACACTTCTCTGCCATCCTCCTTTAGTGACGAAAGGCAAAAAATGACTGGAGAGGGGGAAGTGGGAGGGATATTTATAGCCTTTGGCTGGGGTGTTGTCTTTGCCTCCTCCTGGTGGCCAGGTGTTGATATTCACAACAGTAATTAATGAAGTTGTGGACTCTCCCTGCCTTTGGAAAGGAAGCAGGATTAAAAGTATAACACTTTCATCATTGTATTACTAAATTCCAAATGACAACCCATTAATACCATATAGAGAAAAGACAGCAGATATACAAAGAAAGCTAAAACGTCTCTGGGTTTCCTGCCTAATAGCAAATAGCCCACTGTCAGAGAAACATTAAAAACAGACCATGGGGCATGAGATGCAGATTACTAGTAATCAATAGCAGAGTAAAAATAGTATATCCTAAAAGGTCTTGGGAAAGGAAATTTACAAAACAGACATTCCTAGGTGCTCAAAGGCATCCGGCATCCTTCTACCTGCAAGCATCTCGGGGAAACCCAATCTTGCTATTTCTGAGTAAAACCCTTAATCTGTAGTTCCCATGCACTCTGTCGTTTTATTATGCTATTCAAACCTTTATACATATTCATATCTCATATAATGATATGCACTAAGTCATAGGTTACTATTAATATTAATACTTATTTTATCAATAATATGTAGGATGTATCAACTTGTATCCAAATAAACATACTCGTATTATTACTGCCCCAGGCCCTGCCCATTGAGGCGTTTCGTCAATAATGAGAGGCCAGTCTACAACCTGATAGTGTTTTCATTGCAGTCCGTTGCCATGGTAATGTCTAAACACATCATCCGATAGGCACAGGTGTTACCTGCCTATTGTTATGTCAAAAAGGCATTTCTTTCTTAAGGTGGTGAGAGTCCATGATACCTTAAAGTGAATGTAAACTTTTATGCCTGTTTTTTAAAAATACTATTTAAAACGGGCACTTTCATTCATCAAACTTTACATTGCAGCATATTTTACAAATACTTACCTTACACAGCAATGACAAAACAGGCTTCCTCCAATCACGCCGTGGCCTCACCAGATGGACGCTACTGGAGGGGGAAGCCGTGATTGGAGGAAGCCGGTTTTGTCATTGCTGACGAAGTACAGAGGACCTGCAGGCGGGGGATTGGCGATCCGGCGTTTCAGGAGAAGAAGGTAAGTATTTGTAAAATCCGCTACAATGTAAACTTTGATGAATGAAAGTGCCCCTGTTTTTAATAGTATTTTTAAAAACCGAGCAGTATTTCATCAAAGTTTACATTCACTTTAATGTCAGGAATTCATCAAGAGCTTTGTTATCCCTCCTCCTTACCTTGCTATAGGAGCAGGTGAAGCTAGAAGTGCTCAGTATTTTATTTAAGAATTTAAGGGATATAAATCCCACATTCCGCTCATAAAGGGAAACTTCAAAGAGAAGGACACAGGAGAGTACTGGCTGTGCAATGTAAATTTTCAGTGGTAGTCTTGGTCATAAGCCTGCAACAGGAGTAATGAAAACCTGGCCTGTTGAGGGTACTTGAGGACCGTGGTTGAGAAACACTGAGTTACTCAACCTGACCGCAAACGGAGTGACTTCTATATCACCCACTTGCTAAACTCTTTTAGTAATATCTATTAAAAATGAAATATCATTCCTTAGAAAGATTGGAAAACGCTGTCACTGTTGAGAGTGTAAAAAGTATACAAACAGTTATAAAGGACACACTATCAGTAGACATTCTCATGTTAAATTACGTCATAATGCTTATGTCACCCCCCAGATGTTTTGAGAATGGATCAGGACATTCTCTGGCCACTGTCCCAGATGTTCTGCTGCAGAGGCGGATATAACGCATATGATATACACATGTCCAAATGTGTTCAAATTTTGGGGAATGGTAGAAAAGTAGACACAAAAGATAGCTCCCACTTCGGTCAAGCTCACACCCGACATGATAATATTTCTTCAAGCACAAAATCTGCCTAATGACAAAAAATTATTATTCTATAATGTGATTCTTCTTGCGAGGAGACTCATTTTTAGACTATGGGCTCCATGTACTAAAGCGTCAATTTTCTCGACGACAACGTGTCTGGTCGACTTGCTAGAACTCGCAGCCCCACCCCCCATATGTACTAAAAAGCAGCATAAAAAATGTTGCGTCTAATCCGCATTGAGCGCAGGCGAATGATTCATACATCTGACGCCTCGCTAGTAGTGAATGTACTATTATTTTCTTACAACTTGTCAGTCATGTTTGTCTCATGTGACTGTAGGTGTCAGAAAAGTCACATTTGTTGTGGGAACTTATTGCAGCACTATATACAGTCCAATTTATTTATTTTGTCAGACTTGCTATTTCCCGAACCTGAAGCTTTTCAAGCTTATATTATTTTTATTTATAAATTAAGTATGGCAACTTCTGGATTGGATTCACAGACAAACAAATCCAAGAATTCACACTTCTCACACCAGCAGAACCTGGTTCTTGTTGATATGGTTCTCAATATAAAGTCAATATTGAATGTCGATCCAGACGGAACCTTTGAATAACCTCTCTATCGGAAAGGACATCTAAAGGAACCCAAGGAAGGAGTACGCGATGTACCCGCAATTTCCTTCTTCTAACCACATTTTCTATGTCATCAGGTTCACGAATTTGACTTCTACCCCTGATTTGCATCAGACGAAGAATATACAGTTGAAGAAGTGTCTCCATGGCTAGCAGGATCAACAGTGAGTAAAGATTCAAGTGTATTGTTCTTCTTTTATATCACTTGTAGGCGTATATCTTATAGACCCTATTGTTTACTATGGTGCTCGCCACCTATAAGCTGGCGAGTGATTTTTCACGAGGTAGGTGCAGACAAAGTCACGAGCGTATAAATAGATAGTTTAGTAATTACTCTTTTATGCGATATTTATGTCAAGCGAGTATTTTCTAGCTACAAAAAAGACTAGAATATAATTTTTTCACTGAATTCGGGGCATAGTACATACGGTTATTGATCTGCACGCAGAAATTTAGACGGAAAGAGTCACGAAGACCTCGCAGACAGCTTAGTACATGGAGCCCTATGACTGGATAATAGGCCTCCTACCTTAGCTCTACTTAAACAAGACCTGCTACAACAAGTTACTTATGAACAGACAGATACGATGTGAGACATTCCGGTTAGAACATCTTCTTTTATGATAAAATGGTAGCCATACCTACAGTCGTTAAAACCAGCTTTTCAAAAACAAATACTATATCTCTTTATATACTATATGTTAAATGCTCAGTTGAGAGGGGAATGGCAGTTAAATTTTGCCACTTTTACTTATACAACCAGAGATGGTTGCAAAAAAGATACATATACTGTATAGCACTCTAATCCCACATGTAATATTATAAATATAGGGTGGTATACATCTACATAGAAGATAACAAATTAAACTTTAATAGGTATAATTAAAACTGGGTACTCTAAAATCAACTAGAGAAATATAGGGTTGATCAGTGTAGAGTACCCTGGGAACAATTTCACCAGGATTTGATATAGTGTGCAAAAGTAACGGTCAGTTATAATGGTGGAATAAACATAGGGAAACCTATAGTGTCTATGGTCCCTTTATTAATGTAGCTTGTAAGATATGTCGAGATCTGTCAAGGAAAATTCCAGACTTGTAAAAGTGTTTGGTGCAAGCAATAAGGACTATTATTAAGAACTCGGTATAATGGTTTGGAGGTGTTTATTTCCAGAGCAGTATTCTGTTTAGATCTATACTTGTTAAATTCATGGGTAAAGTACCCCAAAGTCTCATGAGGAGTAGCAAGGTAAAGATTGCTCTGGAAATTGTACGTGTTATCCAAGAGAGATCTCTATATCGAGTGTCCAATAGCCAAATTATATTGTTAATTACACATAAATCAAACTAGTGTACTAGCTTGTATTGGAATTACTATAATGTTCTACAATATTGTGGATAAACTGTTGCCAAGTACTAAACTACACATCCATGTACTACAGCTGCAGCGTGTAATTACGCTTGTTTGTTGGATGTTAAAAATACATAAAGAAGGGGCTGCTGCTGCGGTTTATTTAGTAATCTGAACACTAGGTAACACTATACTCCCCAGAGGCTGGTATCAATATAAATATAATTGTTTTAGGTTGAATATATTGTCAACAAGGACCCCTAGGTAAACTTATATAATCTTACTGTTTATACTGTTGGTTCTTCAGCTGGCAGAGCGTACATTATGTTACTGTTATTTTATTTTTATTATTTTTTTTATTTTAATATTTTTATTGAGGGTAAAAACAGAATATACATACACATATAGGTACATTGTATAAATATATAGGCATACAATCAATATTCTTCATGACAGTATAATGATATACGCTGTAATATGGGGTAATATAATAACACCATCTGTACAATAATATCCGGCAACTGTCTAATCAATATCAGGAGAATAGCATACAACATGTTAAAGCCCTCATTTTCCTACTCCCTTCAAACAAGTGAGGCCTCTCTTGGACCTCCAATGTGGTTAACTGGAAGTGTATAGGGAGGTTACTAGTTTTATCAGGCCACTTTTGGACCTTAAAACATATCAGAGCATATATATATATATATATATATATATATATATATATATATATATACACACATATATATATATATAGACTTAGAAAGAGCTAAAACTGTATCTATGTTAGGGACTCAATGAGGCTTAACATTATAAATATTCGTTGGCCAATGTAGGAGCTGGGATATCTTTACACTAATGGGGTAAACACATCTCATCGTACATGTATGGGCATCCTATAGACTACTTAAAATATTGGCAGTGGGTCTGGAGTATTTTAGATGTTCATATATTGCTGAATCTCCTGCTTAAGACAGAGATAAGTGCACTTATATAAAGTAAATTGGGTGAGGGGAGGTTTGAAAAATAGGTAAACAACTCTGATGAGCCCTGCAGAAAAGGTAAGAGAATCCTTAAGATTAATCTTTGCATTTGCACATACTAACAATTCATACAGAAAACCTTGTAAATCTGAGGTTGGAGCAGATTTAAGATACCTATGGACAGGAGGAAGAAACAGATATTGTCAATGTTGTATGTTTGATAAGGGATTCAGCAGACCACATCGTCAAGGAGGCTAGTATCTACCAATCTCCTATTTAAATATTTGCAGAGTGTAAGGCATACGACCCAACGTGAAAAGTAACATAAGACATAAATTGACATATATATGGAGAAACACCTTCTGGAGTATTTTAAACTGAAAAAAAAAAAAAAAACCTCTGCTGCTGAAGTAAGCTAAAAAAATATGATCATATTGCAATACTACAGGAGAGCAAATAACCTGTAATCACATAACTTCACTTAACGGTGTAGAACCCTAGAAACACAAGTATGGATAACACAATAACACTGGATAATGTATTGGAGTCTAGAATAACGGTCCATTATGAGATCTTATTACGGGGTGTGATCCAGCTACTGAACAGTACAAAATGTGGCACTAATTGGACTCAAGCGAATACACACAAGAGAAAATTTATAGCTTGAAGGTTAACCTTTTATGCTATGATATAGCAGATTACAAAAAGTAACCGCAACATAGTCAATGTTCACAGTTCCCAAGGTTCAAGCCCAGAGGCTATCATCCGGTAGAGTGCCTAAGCAGTCTTAACATGGTACCTGAATTAACATCATCAGGGTAAGTCAGAGCGGAGTCCAGCATGGTGTGAGCAATGAGGTATCACTGACAGCTTTCTTTCACCCCACTCCTGTTGGCTCATCGAGAAAGGCTCTGGAAGGGGCGTAGAGACTCATTGCAGGTGAGTAATCCTTTGGATGACCAAGCTCTGCTAAGTAGTGAGGTTGTGAGTACCGCCATGTTGCATGACCGGAGTAAACCTCCCCATTCCTTGCATCTCCAAATAAGATTGTGGGCTGTGGTTGATAGGTAAGCGTACTCTCACCACTCTGACTTGACACCATCTCTATAGTTGTAGGATGATCAGTGTTCCATGTTGCCACAATAGCCTTTTCTGCCTTACAGGGATACTGATAAACGGCCCTCTCAACTGCCTGCCCAGAACTATCCTCTGCCTCCAGCTTCGCTTAAAACAAATTCCAATCCCATGTGGGGTCGGGTCCTGCAGATTCCGGCAATTCTCTCAGTGACACAAGTTTCCTCCTCTGGGGATGTCGCAGAGGCAGAAATGCTTTTGGGGATGCGCAGATTAGTTCCCCCTGCAGGTAAGAGTCAGGGCCTCCAAAACCCTCTGTTTCCATCTTGGAGTATAGGATCATCAGCTAGGGTCTGACTAGGGTGTTCCAGATGTACCCGCTTAGTTTTTTTGGCCAGTTAACAGGAGGGCGCATATCTCTTGTTCTAGGCTCCGAAAATGTTCATCCAGGAGCCGGGTCATTGTCAGCTCCCATCTACGTAGCCCCTCCATTTCGTAGTAATTGATAATTGGCAGCAGAATCCCAAATTATGTTTTACTATTTATAGATTATCCTATTGCAGGATTGCTAAACCCCAGAGTTGTTGGGGGGGGGGAATTTTGCGGCAGCCCCAGACCTATGATTCACGACTCACACAGGCCCTAGATAGTGAGATCCACATTTTCTTGAACGTGGCAGTTGAAAAATGGCTGCTAGGCCTGAGGAGATTCACATCTCACAGCTGTCTCAGAGAACATAGGCAAGGACGTAGTTGGGACATCCACTCTTAGCATCTGTCAGATCTCGGTGACACAGATGAGCACAAGAAAATAATATAGTGTAGGTTTTCTGTAGAAAAACGTACAAAATCTATCTAGTATCAGGAGCTTTACACAGACACGTCCTGCCGCACTGAGAGCAGGCTCCGCCACCCCGTTACTGGTATTTTAATGGATAATGCCATATATTTGGCAATAAAATGTTACAGTAATAATACAACCGCATGAAGCTGGAAACTAGGTATCAAGTATGAATTTATATGATCGCCTAAACGTGTGATTGTACAGGTAATTTACATCAATTGCTTGTATTTAGTGAACACATTTAGAGAACATATATGTATATAATCTCTATATATCTCAGCTTTGATACTTGTTGCCTGTTAGTCTGCAGTTATCCTCTGACTGGTAGTTGCTCTTATAGGTAATAGACACCACACATAAACCCGCGGTGTGTGTTCAGAGATTTTAAATCAATTGTATCGTGTGTAGCTATAGTGCAAAAGCATTTCTAATTATAAAGTTAACCTAAATAGTAGATTACAAGTCTGCAAGCCAGAACATATGAGACCTCTGGTCAATGTCTGTTGCTCATGGAGTCAAGCTCCCAGTGTCTGACCTCATTAATCTGAGAATACAAATGATGTCAGCTCAGATATAGAGTATACAACCCTAATATTAAACTAGACCATTAAAAACAAAGGGTCCCAACGACCCTTTCCCCTGACATGTTTCGCCGGTTACTCCGGCTTTTTCGAAGGCGCGGTGCTGCGGCATCGGCAGCTTTTTCTGATATTAGACCACGCCTATTTTTTAGAACCGGGGAATCAGATCCTATATGTTTCTGATGCGTAATTGCATCTAGGCTTCTTGTGTGTTCGATTATGTTTTTCCTAAAAAAGGGTAAGTTGTTCCGACATATTATTGTAATAATTCAGTTGCTTACCGGAAAATACAGAAACTGAATGTAGACACTCGTTATAGTTAGATCCTGTGCGTCATAGTAACATTGTTGTATATTTGAACATATTGTTTGTCAACAGCTCATAGCTGGATTTACATATCCTAATTTATGCAGAATAAGGATGTTATATTTCATAGGCTAATAACAGTTATTGAACCTGTCATATAGATTCTCATATTGTTATTCTGATAAAACCTACACCTCATTTATGTCATCACTTGGTATAGGATAAATAATGCTGGTCCTTTATAGTGATTTAGTGACTTATCAGTGAGTATAAGTGCTAAGTATAGACGCTCTTGTAGTTGGATCAGATGCAGCATTGCATTTTTATTATATCGCTGTTTATAATGTTATCAAGTTTTCTTAGCTGGTTTTTTACCTCTCAGATTCTGCAGGTTTAAGATGTTATATTTCTTGAGCTAATAGCAATTATTGAACTTGTCATATAGATTCTCATGATATTGTTCTAATGTGACCTGTACCTATGTGTGCCTGTAAAATTTAAGAATTAAAAGTGATGAAAATAACTAGATGATAAATACCAAGTTAGTAAGTTGTGCATCCTTGACCCAAAATATGTGTATGATACTTGGTGAAATGCCAACGTTAAATAGTGACATCAGATGAATATAGTGATCTAATTATAGATTCTTATGTGCATTTGCTATAGGGCATATATATATTTTTATATATATATATCTTTTAGAAAAAGATATTGATCTTGGTAGATTTAAAGATAAAACCTATTTTTATCCTATACATAGTAGGGGCTTAAACTTACAGGTCTTTCAACAGACACTTGAGACTCAGCTCATTGAATTGGACAGCAAAAATAAAAGCACTACTAGTAAAGGTTATAAAAATAACAATTTGACTGCACTTGAAAGAAAAGCCATCACTGATCTTAAAAATGATCCGAATATAGTCATTAGGGAATCAGATAAGGGTGGTAATACTGTTATCTTAAACAAATGTGATTATGTGGCAGAAGCCAATAGGCAACTTGCCAATGAGGCTGTATCCCAGCCCTTGATCTGTGACCCTACTGACAATTTTCGTAGATCTTTAGCTGAGATAGTTCACAAAGCTAAACTGGATGGAGTGATTTCTGAGAAGGTGGTGGAATATCTATTACCTAAACATCCAACTATGCCGATATTCCACCACTTGCCTAAACTTCACAAAGACCCCAAAAACCCTCCGGGCCGTCCGATCGTGGCCGGTATTGGTTCACTTAATGAAAGACTTTCGGATCTAGTTGATACGTTTTTACAGCCTATAGTTACTAATCTATATGGTTATTTACGAGACACTACAGCACTTATTGCACAGGTCGAACACATAACTTGGTGTGAGAATTACAGATTAGTCACAATGGATGTGACATCATTATACACATCCATCCCTCACGATATGGGATTACAAGCATTAATGTTTTTCCTTACGAATTTCACTACTTATGATTTTTTGACAATTCAATTTTTGTACACTGCTGTTGAATATTTACTTACACACAATTTTTTTATGTTTGAGGGCAAGTACTATCTCCAGAGACGTGGCACGGCCATGGGTGCGAAATTCGCACCCTCATATGCAAATTTGTATATGCGGTTTTGGGAGCTGTGCCACGTCTTTGGGGATACTAATCCCTTTCGTGAGAACATTGTTTATTTTGGTAGGTATATAGATGATTTGCTTTTGGTGTGGGATGGGGACAGTCATTCGGTTCAACTGTTCCTTGAACACGCCAACAGCAATAATCTAAACCTTAAATTCACCATGTTTGAAAGTAGTGATTGCCTAAACTTTTTGGATATCACACTCACTTCACATATTGACACACATTCTTTGGAGGTAGAGTTATACAGAAAGAGTTCAGCGGGTAATACCATTCTTCACTCTTCCTCCTGTCACCCAAAACACACCATTAATTCTATACCCTATGGCCAAATGATTAGGACTAAAAGGCATTGCACCACTGAGGACAAATTTCAATCACATGCAGCCAACACCGGCCACAGATTGGAAGCCCGAGGTTATGATATGAAATTATTAAAGGAAACCAAGAATAGAGTGGATAAATTAAACAGAGATGATCTTCTTACTACCAAATGTGTGAGTAAAACACAGAATAAGAGATATAACAATAAACCATATTTTACAACAAATTACAGTAAAGACTATAACAAAATTTGTGACATTATTCGTAAATGTTTGCCAATTTTAAAAAGTGATGCCAAGTTAAGCAAAATAGTTCAACACGGCTGTAATTTTTCAGCACGTAAAGCAAAGACCTTAGGAAGCTTATTAGCTCCCTCAATGCTACCGTCACAAACTAACCAATCTTGGTTAAAGAGAAGAATAGGTTCCATGAAATGTCAAGGAAATATTTGTAAAACCTGCAAACACATCCAACAGGGTCCCAAATTTGTATAAAGTACAACAAATAGGGAGTTTGACATACGCTTCAGCATTTCATGTAACACCAAATTTGTCATTTATTTACTTACATGCCAAGGATGTAAAAAACAGTACGTGGGGCGCACTAAACGTGCTCTGCGTGACAGGTTCTTACAACATCTCAGAGATATTGGCAACCCGGATTGTAATACACCAATAGCTAAGCACTTTAGAGAGGAACATAATTCCAATGATACCCTCTTGACAGTACAAGGCATTGACCATGTCCCTAGACACAGGAGAGGGGGCGACAGAGAGAGACTTTTGGACCAAAGGGAAGTGTTTTGGATTTTCCATCTCAAAACAAAGCACCCCTTTGGTCTAAATTCCATAATGGATGTTGATTTATTTTACTGATAGATTAATGATTGGTTTTTTCATTTTCTCTCCTTTTTAATAAAAAAGAAAATGAATTAAAGTAAAGAATATCTTTAAGTAAAAAATATCTTTAAGTGGAGATTTAGTTCTACATCCATTTAGGATCAAATCAGAGTAATAAAAAAGTTTTTTCATATATATCTAGCCATCTGACAGTTTTAAATAAACACACTTAACATTTATGTTTGCTTTAAAATGAAAATGTTTAATATAAGAAACAAAAAAAACAATTAATGATAATTTACCTTTAACCATGACTATCTAGGCAGTCATGGGTTAATTCAACAGATGCATGTAATTGATAATTAACTTTACCTTTAAATTAAGGCTTTTCCCAGCACTAGTTATGCCAGTGAACAAGGGCTGACATTAGGCCCGAAACATGTTTGGCTGCTGTTGCTCTATGTCAGTTACAGGACTGTAGCTGATTTTCCCTTTTGTTTTTTCTTTCATGTTTTTACATGCAACTGATTTTTAACATTTTTTGTACCAAATAAAGCTGTATTTTTCAACTTTTAACAATTTGACATATACTCTTTTCTTTTTCATATGGTCTGGAGATGCGGATTAGCAGAGTGTTTGTATATTTTAATATACACGTATATCTGAATAACCATTTATATTAGAAATGGTTTTAATCCTGAATTGCTCTCAAATTATATATAAATCATTTAAAAGTAAACACCTAATTGTGTGAAGTGATAAAAAGATTCTAGCCAGTATTTTTTTGAGAATGAGACTGACTTAATGCAAGTGATAAATTTGTCAAATAAAATCTTATCTACAGAACATCAGAGTGTACTAAAGAAAGGTCTTTCATTCTGCCCCACATGATGTCTTGATAAATTCGAAACATCTAAGGACATACAATTATACCTCAAAAATCCTTCTAAAAAAAACAGTTCATGAAAAAAAATGATCTCACTTGTGAGATAGGTGTAAATACTAACTGGACAGATGATGAACAAATGACTATTTAAGCAATGCAAGATTATTAGAAGACAATGAAGTCTCCACAGACTCCAAGTGGAGAGAAATGATTGTAAATAAATCTAAATATATACCCAAATTTAATCTATCAAGACATGTAGAAATCTGCAATTAAATGGTAACTAAAGAAATCTCTGAACTTCATTTGAAAATGACACAAATGAATCTGATATCAGAAACAAATAAAGTAGACGGGCAATTTTGGGATACATTAGCAGGAAAACTAATGGCTTATAGAGACCAAAATTTGATTATAGGGGGAGATTTCAATTTGGTTTTCTCGCCTAATTTAGATAGGTTAAGGAGTAAATGTAGGGCTAGAAGAGATAGAGAATCACGAATCCTACACACATTTTGCCATAAAACTGGAACAAAAGACATCTGGAGACTTCAAAATCCAGACAATAGAACCTTTACATGTATCTCCCAATCACATCAGACGTTTTCAAGGATTGATATGTTCCTAATAACTGATATAATGACGGGTAAGAAAGTAAGGGCAGAAATAGGCGACATTAAGTTATCAGATCATGCTGTAATTTTATTAGATCTAGAGTAAAAAACTTTCCAAAAACAAGCTAGCAATGACGTATTTTTTCCCAAATATTTAGCAAAAAATGCTAGTTTTCAGAATTGGCTGAAGAGCAGATGGCAAGAGTATGCATTACATAATAGGGCATATGAAAACAAACCCGAAATATTTTGGGAATGTGGTAAAGCAGTACTAAGGGGGGAGGTAAAGGCATACCTTTGTGAAATTAAGAGGAAAAAGAAACAACAGGAGGAACAGCTTTCCAATGCAGTAAGGAATAGTTTTAATGCATATATAGCCCACCCAAAGAGAATGTTCTGGGAGAAATACATAAATTTAAAGACCCAGAGAGACTTACTTATAAAGCAAAACACGATTCAGGAAGAAATGCGTATAAAAGCACTATACGGCGGTTTCAGGGGAAGGTCAGCCAAATATTTAGCCTCTATAACCAAAAGTAGAACAAAAAATAATATAGGGGTTATTAAACGAGGGTCAGAGAGAGCTACCTCAAATGAAGAGATACAGAAGATCTTCATAGAATTTTTTAAGGATATATATACAGCAAGGATACCCAATATAGAGACTAAAGCAAAATTCTGGGAGAAGGTAAAATTACCTAAACTGTCACAGGACATAATGGAAAGTATTAATTCACCAATCTCATTGATTGAAATAGAACAAGGGATAAGGAAGCTTAAAAATAATAAAGCACCAGGGCCTGACAGACTACCGGCGGAATTTTATCAAATATTAGTGGAAGAAATAACCCCGGTCCTCTATAATGTATATAATGGCTATTTTCTAAATCAGAAGCAATGCTCTTCCAGTTTTGCTGCGTCCAACATCTCACTCATCCTCAAAAAAGATAAAGACCCAGAAAATCCAGCATCTTACCGTCCAATTTCATTATTGAACGTAGACTATAAGCTATTAACCGCCATAATTGCTAACCGATTAAAACCCTATATATCAGATATCATTCATGATAACCAAACGGGTTTTATGCCTGGGAGAAACCCTGTTAAAAACATTCGGAAAACAATGTTGATAATAGAACATATACAAAATAAAATAAAAAACGACATAGGAGATGGGATGTTGGACGCAGCAATTTTAGCTGTTGACGCTGAGAAAGCATTTGACTACATTAGCTGGGATCACCTATTTACAACCTTAGAGAAATTCGGATTCAAAGATAATATTATAAATGTTATAAAAATCTTATATAACAATCCGATGTCAGCAGTAGTAGTCAATGGTTTAACTTCTGAAAAGTTTAGGTTACAGAGAGGGACGCGTCAGGGTTGCCCCCTATCCCCCCTGTTATTTAATTTATCGATCGAACCTTTTGCAATTCGTTTAAGAGAATGCCTGTCAGGAATTATTATTGGCGATCAAAAAATGGTGCTTTCACTCTACGCTGATGATTTACTAGTGTACCTAAGCAATATTGAAAAAACTTTACCATTATTATTAGAAGAAACACAGTTATTTAGTGAGATATCAGGATACACGATTAACTATGGGAAATCAGAATTGTTATGGTTAAAGAAGCCTCCGAAGTTGAAAGGACCATTACCTTTTAAAGAAAAAAAGCATATTAAGTATTTAGGTATTATGCTTTCTAATAATATGACAGAGTGTTATGAATTAAACTACCCTAGGGTATTTAGGGAATGCCAAGGAAAATTATCAATATGGTTCAATCTTCCTATCTCTATAACAGCTAGAATAATGCTAATTAAATCTGTTATATTTCCTAAAATTCTATATTTGTGCCAGAATATCCCTATATTATTACACAGAAAGGATATTAGAGATTTTAACACATATTGCACACAATTTATATGGGCTGGGAAAAGGGCAAGGATCGGACTAGATAAATTACAACTTAACAAACTAGCGGCAGGGCTAGATTTTCCGAATTTGGAGATATACAATTTAGTTACTACATCAAAATATGCAATGGACTGGATAACGTCCCAAGAATATGGAACAATTGGCAAAATAGAAAATTATATGGTTGAACCATTTAGGTTGGAAACACTGTTACACTGCCCTATAAATAGAATACCCAAGAAAATTGCAAAAATGACAAGTATCATTAATACTATAAAGGCGTGGCAAAAGGTATGTTCCAGAGTACAGGTTAATCCATTCTGTACAAATGTGCTCAGCATTGGTGGCAACCCGGAATTTC
The DNA here is from genome assembly GCF_027579735.1 of Bombina bombina. Classification (NCBI taxonomy): domain Eukaryota; kingdom Metazoa; phylum Chordata; class Amphibia; order Anura; family Bombinatoridae; genus Bombina; species Bombina bombina. The sequence goes on from NC_069501.1 coordinate 291,558,203, forward strand.
AGCCGGGTTTGTCACAATCAGTATTCCATAGATGGAAAAGGAAAGGCTTAATATTTGTTAGACAACTATTGACGGAAGACCTGTTAGTTAACTCATTCACAAATCTAGCTAAAATTTACGATCTGCCGAAGAAAGATTTCTTTGCTTTTTTACAAGTACGCCACTTCATTAATAGTCTACAAATCAAACATAATCCCAATTGGTCCTGGGGGGTGTTAGAGAATGTCATTAAGCTATATTAAAATGGCAAGACATCAATCTCAATAATGTACAATATAATTAATTCCTTTAATAATGAAGGGCATTTACGGGTGATAAAAGATAAATGGCATAGAGAGTTCCCAAATTTAACCCTAAAAGATATTGAGCAATCTTTGAAGTTAAACTATAAATTTTGGGTTCCAACTAATTGGCGAGAATCACACCTGAAGTTAATTAGGAAAGTCTATATAACTAATAGAAATTTATCCAGATGGTACGGGACTACTGTAATATGCCCGAAGTGTAGTGTAGAGGAAGCGGATATCACTCATTATTTTTGGAGCTGCCCTAAAGTAAATCAATTATGGAGACAAATTAATTATTGGATCAAGAAGAAGCTCGATATAGAATTTGAGATACAAATTTTTCATGTTTTTTTTCTAGTAAAATATTCAGACAGAGCTAAAGAGAATGACTTAATTAATACTATAATTTTTATAACTAGAAATCTAATTTTGAAGGATTGGAAAGGGACAAAGGCCCCTAAACTGATGGCATGTAAAAATGGAGTAGTTAAACAGTGTATGCTAGAACAATATGACTCACGAGAATCATCTAGTCCGCTAGAAGAACTCTTCTTCAAGAAATGGAAAAAGTTAATCCTATCATTACCTCTGAATATACAAATTCAATTGACAGCTGCGTTTAGGAACACAGAATATGTAATGATTAATATCATAGCAGGAGTATTTCCGCAGAGTTGGGGTGGATGGTAGAGGAGTAAGAGAGAGAGAGAGGGAAGAAATGGAGAGGGGGGTCTTTATAAAATTAATTTTTTTTTTTATTTTATTTTTTTTTTCTTTCTCCTTCCCCCTCCGCTCTCCCCCCCCCCCCCCCCCCCAGTATCATGATATTCTGTAATTAATATATTTGGAATTTTTTATTTTTTTTTCTCTCTTCCTTCTGTTGCAATATAAGAAGAAGGTTATGTTTAAGATATTAGATGATAAGATTATTGGTGTTTGTTGTCAGGAGAATTATGTGAACTCTAGCTATAAGAGTCAACTCTGTATTAGTTAGTTCATAACTATAGATGGTACTATAAGAAATTTATTTTGTAAACATGAATAATGAAGAATGTATTTTTATTTTTGTAACTTGGAGAACTAGTATCAATAAAGCTTTAAAAAAAAAAAAAAAAAAAAAAAAAAAAGAAACAAAGGCACTACAAGAAATGCAAAAATGGGACGATATACTTATCAAAAATTCAGATAAGGGCGGTAATGTGGTGATTTGGTCGACAGACGTGTATTTACGTGAAGTACACAAACAACTACGTAACATAGACTGTCTAAACTCTTATTTGACCTAAATTTTCAAGAGCAAAATAACAGAATAATAAGTAATGCTATGAGGGATCAAATTATAACATCTAAAGAAAGCAAATTTCTAACAGTACATGAACTTAAAATTGCTTCATTTTATGCGATACCCAAAATTCATAAAAATCCAACAATGCCTCCAGGGCGCCCTATTGTGCTGGGCATTAATAATCTAACCAAGAAGGCGAGTCAATATGTCGATTATAGACTCAGGGAATTTGTTACTCAGTTACTGTCTTTCGTGAGGGATACAATGGAGGTCCTGTATTGTGTTGAAAATATTCAAATGAATAAAAATACCATTTTGGTAACGGCAGATGTTGAAGCACTCTATACTAGTATAGATCATCAACTAGGTATTAAAGCTGTACAACACTTTTTGGAATCCTCATCTGGGGAAGAAAAATCTCACAATGATTTTATCTTGGAACTGCTTAAATTCATTCTACACCATAATTATTTTGTATTCGACCAAAAATTCTATTTACAGATAAGAGGTACCGCGATTGGTACAGCATGTGCACCAACCTACGCAAATCTTTTTCTTGGGTTGGTGGGAACAACAAACAGTGTTTTCAGATGTCAATGCACCTTTCACTAATCACATCCCTCTATGGCTTAGATACATAGACGATGTGTTCTTTCTATGGGAAGGACCATTAGACACACTGATCGAATTCCTGAACAAGCTTAATAACAACAATCTAAACATAAAACTCACATATGAATACAACACCAAAGAAGTGACATTTTTGGACCTAAAAATATCCAAAGGTGAATCTGGGTTAATACAAACAGACCTCTTTTGAAAAAAGACTGCAACTAATAACATACTCCACGCTACCAGTGGACATTCACCGAATACTATTAAAGCACTACCAACAGGAGAATTTTTAAGAATGAAGAGGAACTGCTCAGATCCAACAGCATATGAACACTGAGCAAACTGCAGCTTAGATTACAACACAGAGGATACAGTAATCGAAGTATTAAGAAAGCTAGACAAAGAGCTAATCTAACAAATAGACAGGATCTGTTACAAAAAAAGAAGAAAACTAAAGATGAAACTACTCGACTGATCCTCACATATTGACCTCAATCGCAAGAAGTAATTCATATCCTGAATAAACACTTAGATATTCTCTAAGCTGATCCGAAGCACAATAGTATTATTGGTGAAAGAATACAAGTAGGGTACAGATGTACCAAAAACTTAAAAGATGTTCTGAGCCCCAGCCACTTCGTCAGAAGAAAAACCAAATGTGACCCTATATCATTAGGGAACTTCGAATGCAGGAATTGCTCAATCTGCAAGCATCTACATCCCGTCAAATCTATAACAGATAGATTTGGCCAAATGCACAAAATTCAGTCTCATATAAATTGTAATACTGCAAGTATTATCTATGCCATCACGTGTAGATGTGATCTGCACTACATTGGAATGTCCTCCAGAAAATTGCGTATTAAAATGCTGGAGCACCTCAGTAATGTGAGAAATGCTGAAAGAGATATAAGAAACCACAAAAATATTACAAGTGTGGCATCCCATTTCCTAACCCACCATCAAGGGAAAACGTCTGCATTCCACTACTATGGTCTGGAAAAAATATCTTTGGGAATTAGAGAAAGGAATTTAGAAGAAATGTTACTAAAGAAAGAAAGTCCTTGGATATATCTTATGAATTTAGTCTCTTCATCAGGCCTAAATGAAAATAATAATTTCTTTACATATCTGTAATACCACTCAACAAAACAAGTATAATTCTCAAATCTATTATTAGTTTTTACTTTTCACTATGTTATTGTTTCACATCTACTCACAATTTATTTTCACTTATTGGTTTGATACCATTATATAATTGCTAAATAAAGCACTTCATTTTAGTAATATGTTTCTGTCAAAAATACTGGCTAGAACCTTTTTATCACTTCACACAATTAGGTGTTTACTTTTAAAGGATTTATATATAATTTGAGAGCAATTCAGGATTAAAACCATTTCTAATATAAATGTTTATTCAGATATACGTGTATATAAAAATATATATATGCCCTATAGCAAATACACATAAGAATCTATAATTAGATCACTATATTCATCTAATGTCACTATTTAACATTGGCATTTCACCAAGTATCATACACACATTTTGGGTCAAGGATGCACAACTTACTAACTTGGTATTTATCATCTAGTTATTTTCATCACTTTTAATTCTTACATTTTACAGGCACACATAGGTACAGGTCACATTAGAACAATATCATGAGAATCTATATGACAAGTTCAATAATTGCTATTAGCTCAAGAAATATAACATCTTAAACCTGCAGAATCTGAGAGGTAAAAATCCAGCTAAGTTTTTATTTACAATTTCATTCACTCACTGTACTTTATTCACCTCGGGAGAATACAAAAAGAAATTTAAACGGAATAATAGATATGGAGTCAACATAATTTATACTCATACATGTCAGGTGAGGTGATCATCTGACACGTAATATAGTAACGACTATCATAACACAATAGGTACAGGTCACATTAGAAAATATCATGAGAATCTATTTGACAAGTTCAATATTTGTTATTAGCTCAAGAAATATAACATCTTAAACCTGCAGAATCTGAGAGGTAAAAATCCAGCTAAGAAAACTTGATAACATTATAAACAGAGATATAATAAAAATGCAATGCTGCATCTGATCCAACTACAAGAGCGTCAGCGTCTATACTTAGCACTTATACTCATTGATAAGTTACTATAATAAAGGACCAGCATTATTTATCCTATACCAAGTGATGACATAAATGAGGTGTAGGTTTTATCAGAATAACAATATGATAATCTATATGACAAGTTCAATAACTGCTATTAGCCTATGAAATATAACATCCTTATTCTGCATAAATTAGGATATGTAAATCCAGCTATGAGCTATTGACAAACAATATGTTCAAATATACAACAATGTTACTATGATGCACCGGATCTAACTATAACGAGCGACCGGAAAATACAGAAACTGAATGTAGACGCTCGTCGAGCGTCTACATTCAGTTTCTGTATTTTCCGGTAAGCAACTGAATTATTACAATAATATGTCAGAACAACTTACCCTTTGTTAGGAAAAACATAATCGAACACACAAGGATCCTAGATGCAATTACACATCAGAAACATATAGGATCCGATTCGCCAGTTCTAAGAAATAGGCGTGGTCTAATATCACAAAAAAACACTGATGCCGCGGCGTCCCATCTTTGAAAAAGCCGGTGTAACCGGGCGAAACATGTCAGGGGACAGGGCCGTTGGGACCCTTCGTTTTTAATGGTTTAGTTTAATATTAGGGTTGTATACTCTATATCTGAGCTAACATCATTTGTATTCTCAGATTAATGAGGTCAGATACTGGGAGCTTGACTTCGTGAGCAACAGACATTGACCAGAGGTCTCATATGTTCTGGCTTGCAGACTTGTAATCTACTATTTAGGTGCACTTTATAACTACAAACGTTTTTGCACTATAGCTACACACGATACAATTGATTTAAAATCTCTGAACACACACCGCAGGGGGTTTATGTGTGGTGTCTATTATCTATAAGAGCAACTACCAGTCAGAGGATAACTGCAGACTAACAGGCAACAAGTATCAAAGCTGAGATATATAGAGATTATATACATATATGTTCTCTAAATGTGTTCACTAAATACAAGCAATTGATGTAAATTACCTGTACAATCACACGTTTAGGCGATCATATAAATTCTTACTTGATACCTAGTTTCCAGCTTCATGCGGTTGTATTATTACTGTAACATTTTATTGCCAAATACATGGCATTATCCATTAAAATAACAGTAACATAATGTACGCTCTGCCAGCTGAAGAACCAACAGTATAAACAGTAAGATTATATAAGTTTACCTAGGGGTCCTTGTTGACAATATATACAACCTAAAACAATTATATTTATATTGATACCAGCCTCTGGGGAGTATAGTGTTACCTAGTGTTCAGATTACTAAATAAACCGCAGCAGCAGCCCCTTCTTTATGTATTTTTAACATCCAACAAACAAGCGTAATTACACGCTGCAGCTGTAGTACATGGATGTGTAGTTTAGTACTTGGCAACAGTTTATTCACAATATTGTAGAACATTATAGTAATTCCAATACAAGCTAGTACACTAGTTTGATTTATGTGTAATTAACAATATAATTTGGCTATTGGACACTCGATATAGAGATCTCTCTTGGATAACACGTACAATTTCCAGAGCAATCTTTACCTTGCTACTCCTCATGAGACTTTGGGGTACTTTACCCATGAATTTAACAAGTATAGATCTAAACAGAATATTGCTCTGGAAATAAACACCTCCAAACCATTATACCGAGTTCTTAATAATAGTCCTTATTGCTTGCACCAAACACTATTACAAGTCTGGAATTTTCCTTGCCAGATTTTGACATATCTTACAAGCTACATTAATAAAGGGACCATAGACACTATAGGTTTCCCTATGTTTATTCCACCATTATAACTGACCGTTACTTTTGCACACTATATCAAATCCTGGTGAAAATTGTTCCCAGGGTACTCTACACTGATCAACCCTATATTTCTCTAGTTGATTTTAGAGTACCCAATTTTAATTATACCTATTAAAGTTTAATTTGTTATCTTCTATGTAGATGTATACCACCCTATATTTATAATATTATATGTGGGATTAGAGTGCTATATGTGTATCTTTTTTGCAACCATCTCTGGTTGTATAAGTAAAAGTGTTTATAAATACACAGCACCTGCGGGCTACTATTATCTTCTATAAGGCCAGTTGAGCATTAACACAAGCCCATCCCAACCTATTACACATTAGTAGTGCCATCATTTTTGCCTCTTTTTCTAGTTAGATTTTGCCAATCATTCATGAGGTGAAATGGTATTTAAATAGACATATCACCAACACCCTAGGGAAGGTTCTAGTGTTAGGATCCTTCATATATTTCGTTATCAAACTAATCATGGCCGGTAGTCTTGTTATCCCGGCGTGAAGTGGAGTGATAACGAAAAATCTTACGGATAGTAGCGATAGGACCTAGGAGGGGATATGCTGAGCACCAGGATGAAAGCCAGGAGCAATAAACCAGGAAATGACCAGAAAGGTCAGGGCAGAGTCGTCAGGCCAGAGGTCAAACCAAACGGTAACAGTCCAAAAGCCTAGTCAGGGAAATCCAAGGTCAGAACCAATCAGGCAACAAACAGAGTAAAATCAGCAGGCAGAAGAATGGTTAAAAGAGGTCCGAGTCAAGCTAAAAATGATATTCAATATATAAGAATAAGGCACACCCACAAATTAAAATCAATACTAGGGCAGTGAGAAAGAGAATCTAAATGGCATTTAAAGGAAAAAGGGCCTCAAAGATGACGCAAGAACGATGCATCAAAAAAGGAGCGACAAGCAAAACTAGAGTGTGGCCTATCGTGGACCAAGCTTGGCTGAGGGATGTTTCAGCTTCAAATGTCGGGTAGAGAGCCATACTTTACTGCCAACTTGAAGATGATTACAGTCAGATCTGTGCCGATCAGCAAAAGTTTTGGCTTTGGTAATGGTGCAGAGTAAAGCCTGACGAATGTTTCGCTAGTGCCTAAGGAGAAAGCGTACTCTTTGGGAAGCAGTAGGAACCTCAGAATCTACAGTCACTAGAGGAAAGGTTTGAGGTAGATAGCAAAGGGATGCTTGAGCGGGTGTAGTTTTTAGGAAGGCATTTCATTGAGTGTTATGGGCTAGCTCGGCCAGAGGCAACAAGGAGGACCAATTGTCTTGGTGAGCATTAACATAGTGTCGTAGGTAGACTAATTGGTTTATTCAGTAAGTTAATTCCTTGTGGATGAAAGGCTTTAGAAAGTGATATTGTTATTCCCAACTGTTTACTAAAGGCTCTGCAAAACATAGCCACAAACTGAGTTCCTCGATCAGAGACAATGTCAGTAGGGAGACCAGGATGGCGGAGGATATGTTGGATGAAGAGACAGGATAACTTCTGAGCAGTAGGCAGACCAGGTAAGGCATTAAAGTGAGCCATACAGAAGAACTGGTCATCTACTACCCATACTGTAGTATTACCAACTTAGGGAGGCAGATCAGTGATAAAGTCCATTGTTAAATGAGTCCAAGGAATATGGAGAATAGGCAGTGGATGGAGGAGACCTGGAGGTGGCTGTCTGGAGGTCTTGTTGGAGTTGCAGACAGAACAAGAAGAAACATTTTTTAGCATCATCTTTTAACATCGGCCACCATACATGCCTTTTTAATCTCTCCAGGGTGTATTTGATTCCAGGGTGTCCAGAGAGTTTGTCATGTGCCCAAGCAAGTAGTTTGACACGCAGGTTCTTAGGTACATAAAAACAATTGGTAGGAGGTTGAATATCTGAGGGAATTCGAGTCTGTGCAGTCCTAAGAGTCTTGAGAGCGGAAACATCTGGAGAGATGATGGTCTCGGAAGAGGTCATAGTTTTTTTAGCAGGGAATTGTCTGGATAGTGCATCTGTCTTGACATTCTTGGTTCCTGGAACAAAAGACAAAACAAAATTGAAACGTGAGAAGAATAATGACCATCTGGTATTGAGTCTTTTAGCAGACTGTACATAAAGAAGTTTTTTGTGATCAGTGAGGATCACAAAAGTAAAAGATGTCCCCTCTAACAAGTGTCACCATTCTTCTAATGCTAGCTTGATGGCTAACAGCTCCTTATTTCCCAAATCATAGTGTTGTTTGGGAAGGGAGAATTTTCAAGAAAAGAAGGCTACTGGATGTATCCAGGAGGTTTTAGGATCTCTCTGTGAAAGGATTGCATTAGCTCCTACATCAGATGCATCTACTTCTAAGATAAACTGGTTAGCAGGATTTGGATGATGGAGTACAGGAGTGGAGCAGAAGGCCTCTTTTAGGAGTTTGAAAGCTTGGTTGCAGTCTCAGACTAATTCTTCACATTAGCACCTTTGCAAGTTAAATTGGTAAGAGGAGTACAGATCAAAGCAAAGTTTGTATATAATATATCCCAGGAAAGGGATTTTCATTTGATGGAAGGAACACTTCTCAAACTTGGCAAAAAGATGATGCTATTTAAATAGCATCACCAGTTACTCATAAAGTCCAAACCTGGTATTAAAAGCAGTCTTCCACTCATCTCCTTCACGGATACAGATCAGGTTATAGGTCCCCCTAAGGTCCAATTTAGTGAAGATTATAGACCCTTTCAGATAGTCAAACAGTTCTGGAATGAGAGGTAGCGGATAGCTATTCTTGATGGTAATCTTTTTAAGTACTTGATAGTCGATACTGGGGCATAAACCTCCATCTTTTTTTGAGATGAAGAAGAATCCTGCCCCTGCCGGTGAAGAGGATGGACGAATGAAGCCTCTCTCAAGGTTTTTGGAAATATATTGCTCAAGGGCTTTATTCTCAGGAACAGACAGTAGATAAGTCTTACCCCTAGGTAAAGGAGAGCCAGGAAGGAGATCAATAGGGCAGTAGTCAAATGCCTGATGAGGAGGTAATTCTTCAACTTTGGATTTGGAGAATAAATCAGCAAAGTCGGTGTACACTAGAGGTAGTTCTGGATGTACAGAGACAGAGGCTATATGGCAGGAAGACCTCTTGAGAAAAACAGGACTACAGGGGTTGGTGCACTGCACACCCCAGGACAGAATATCTCCAAAAGATCAACAAAAAAGAGGATCATGAGTCTTGAGCCAAGGTAAACCCAGGATTAGTGGGTATCGGGGAAAAAGAGACCAGGTTGAAACTCAGTATTTCTTTATGGAGCATTCCTATGGTAAGATGCAAAGGTTTGGTTTCATATTGGATGATGCCAGTACCCAATGGTTGACCACTAATAGTAGAAACCCGGAGAGGAACGGTCCTAAAGATAGTAGGAACTCCATTCCTAAAGGCAAATTCTTCATCCATGAATGCTCTTGAATCAATCATGGCTTGTAAGTGAAGGGTAGTAGCATTGTAGTGCAAAGTAACAGAAACAAAAAACATTATTTGGGAAGAAGAAGAAAACTTGGTATGGCTTAATTCAGCTCCTCCCACCTGAATTAAGCCTTGTCTTTTACTGGAGAAGTTGGACAACTATGTAGGAGATTACCCTTTTGTCCACAATATAAACATAACCCCATGTTTCTTCTTCGTAGCCACTCAGAGTTTTGTTTTAATTAGACAAGTAAGATTTTTTAATTGTTTATATTGGTAGGAAACATAATAACATTTTACATGGCAGTCTAATTTCATTTTTTGTTCTATACATCTATTCACATTTTAGCTTAAAAGTAAAATCACTTTAACATCTATAAAACAACACAATACACTACACTTGGCATCACCTAACCAGTTCATTTATTCTTTTTCATCTTTCAGTTTAAACAAGAGTTTATCACTATTTTTTAGATATTTAAGTGGTTAATATATAAATCAGAGCTAGAGCTCTCTTTAGATACACAAGTGGTTAATATGTAAACCACTGCATTAGTAAAAAAAAACTCAACACACTTTTTACATTTTTTCACTCACAGTGTTTAACCGGTCATTTCATGACATTTCAATTAAACATAGGTCAATATTTTGTTTATAAAAATATTTTTTCCTTTTTCCCACAAGCACTTATATTGTCAACACAATTGTCTTGTTTTTTTTTGTTTTTTGTTTTTTTTTTTTATTTTTAAAACCAGCTTTATTAAACAGGAAAAAGAATCAGAAATACAACAATGGAATAGCATAACATAACATTATCCGTTGTAGGATTATTACTCCACATAACAAGAGATAGCATAAGACCTACACACAATGAAGTACATATGTTCGTCTACAGTGTCTGACTTGCCCGACTCAAAGGAGCGAACAAGATCGTACAGTTGCATTTCTGAGTGATAATGAGAACGGAGGGGGGGGAAAACTAGACACCCCTCCGAAACAGTAAAGCATGGTACCAATAAATTTTTTTAATTTTACAGAGATAAAAGGAGATATAAAGACTCATAGTAAATAGAAGGGAATAGTCAGAGAAGAAATAGAGGGAAGAAGAGAAGGGTACATACATTGGGGAAAGGAGGAGGGGGAGAAAGGAGAAGAAAGGGAAAAAAAAAAAAAAAAAAAAAAAAAAGGGGGGAGGGGAAAGGTGGAATGCCCGAGCATGGGGTAATATGTAGCAACTGAAGCAATAATTGAAGCGGGTATGGGCTCAGATTGGGGTGTCCTTCCATACCGCCAGCATCATCTCATGGGTTGCCAGCTGATTGATTTTAAAGTAATGCAGTCTCTCTAAGTTTAGCAGGTCGTCAACCGAGGCACACCACTCATCCAGGGAGGGGGTTTGTTTGGACTTCCATTTACGAGGGATCAGTCTCTTGGCTCCCGTAATCATTATTAGAAGCAGCGCTCTAGCAAAGTCATTTTTTAATTTAGGAATTTGCAACAGGAGTATGGTCTCAGGGGCATCAGGTATCGGAGTCTGCACCTTGTGTGACATTGTCTGAAGAACTGTCGACCAGAAATCTCTCAACAAAGGGCAGGACCACCAGATATGCATAAGAGAGCCAAGCTCTCCGCATCCCCTCCAGCAGTATGGACTTGCCGAGGGAAAGTACTTATGCAGTCTCACCGGGGTGTGATACCACCTGGTTAATAATTTCAGGTGTATTTCTTGTACTGTCGCCGATACTGACGACTGCCGCGCAAGGGCAAATGACTTTAGCCAAACGTCTTCGTCAATAGTTCTGTCAAGGTCTCTGCACCAAGCTAATGTAAAGGAGGGGAGTTGAACATCTGGGGGAGTGAGTAAGAGTTTATAAACTTTTGATATCAACCGTTTGGGGGGTGTGGTATTTGTGCACAGCTGTTCAAATGGAGTGAGGTCCCTATTAAACCTATCTTTGTGTTTATGATGCATGAGAAAGTGCACTAGCTGATGATATCGCAGCCATGAGGAAAAAAGAGTACCGTAATGTGTCGACATATCAAGTTGTGTACGCAGCCTGCCCTCATGTATGGCAAAGTGTAGAATACCGTCTCGCAAATGGTAAAACGTACTCAATCGAGTACCCAAAACGTGATATGGAATATCAGGGTTTTCAATTATTGGGATCATGGGGGAGTGGACTGAGGAAACGTGGGTGGAGGTAGCCAATAACCTATCCCACTCCTGGAGGGTCGCTTCTGTTAAGTGATATTTCCGCACGAGGGCAGGACGCCTCAGCGGCGGAAGCCACGCAAGGGCTCCAATGTTATGCCGTTTAAAAATGTAGCCATCAAGGCGAACCCATTGCTTTTGTGTGTCATTTCGCGACCACTCAACCACTCTCTGCAAAAGAATTGCTCTTCTATACAGTGATAGATCAGGGAATCCCAGCCCTCCTTTCTCGCGAGGAAGATATAATGTCTTCCGGGGCACTCTTGGTTTAACTCCTGACCAAATAAATTGCTCAAGAGATCGTTGCAGCTGTGATAAATAATCACCAGGCAAGGCAATAGGCACAGTCTGTAGGATGTACAAGATTCGCGGCAGAACATTCATTTTAATCAAGCTTATTTTCCCTAGCCATGTTAACATCTTGTTCCTCCAGGAGGATAAGTCAGTGATAATATCCTGGCGTAGGGGTAAATAGTTGTGTTTGTATAGGTCAGAGGGGTTTGCGGACAGGTATACACCCAGATATTTTAATCTGGAGGCGGCTACAGGTATATGAAATTTTTGGGCTATTTCTTGGACAAGTTCTGGGGGAGAATTAATGTTCAGTAGCTCTGACTTGGATAGATTGAGATGAAAATCAGAAAGCTCACCATATTTTTGCAATTCACCAAGCAACTCTGGGATCGATGTATCAATTTTGGTGAGGGTGTAGAGGATATCATCCGCATATAGTGCTTGTTTAAATTCATTGTCACCTACTTGCATCCCACAGATCTTTGGATTTTCCCTAATTTTTTGTGCCAATGCTTCAATAGAGAGAGCAAAGAGGAGCGGAGATAAAGGGCAGCCCTGCCTAGTGCCATTCGTAATATGAAAGGTCTCAGATAAGGTGTTATTTATCCGGATCCTAGCGTTCGGCGCAGAGTATAATGCAAAAGCCATGTTGATAAAGGGGTTGCCGAAATTCATTGCCTTCATGACCCTTCGGAGAAAAAGCCAGTTCACCCGGTCAAAGGCTTTTTCCGCGTCAGTCGAGAGCAGGACCATTGGCCTACCCTCGACCCGCGCGTGGGATATCAACTGTAGCACTTTATTAGTGTTATCCCGTGCCTCTCTGCCAGGGACAAAACCCACCTGATCCGACGATATCAGGGAAGGGAGAAATCTATTTAGCCTCTTTGCAAGCACTTTCGCATAGGCTTTCATGTCCGTATTCAGGAGAGAAATCGGGCGAAAATTGGCTGGGGAAGTAGGGGGTTTGCCCTGTTTAGGGATGACAGTGATATGTGCCTCTAGGGACGTAGTGGGGAGTGTGGGATATTTGATCAGATTGTTAAATAGTAGGAGCATGGAGGGACCCAGAGTGTCAAAGAAAGCACGATAGTATTTGGGAGTGAATCCATCGGGGCCGGGGCACTTCCCACCCGGGAGATCTGTCAGGGCTTGGGCTAGTTCCTCAAGAGTGATGGGAGCGTCAAGAGATTCCCTGTCACTAGTAGAAAGCTGGGGGATAGACAAGGAGGACAGGTATTTGTCTATAGCGTCCTGTTTTTCTAACTCAGTCAAATCTTGGTGTCCGACCTCGCGTGACTGCGAGATGTTATAGAGTTTAGTGTAATATGTATGGAAAGAGTCTGCTATTTGTCTAGTTCCTTTCACTGCTGTACCGTCTTCCTTTTGTATCATATAGATATGGGATTTAGTTTGCTGTCTACGGATGTTTCTGGCCAAGAGTTTACCAGGCCTATTGCCCACTTCATAGTATTGTTGTTTTGTCTTGAACAGCTTATGATGTAGCGTCTCAAATTGGTGTTGGGTAAGGAGTGATCTAGCCTCAGTCAACAACCTGCCTATAGCCCCATTCGAGGGATCTTGTTTATGTGTGGTTTCTAGTTCAGACACTTTTTGTAGGAGTTGTGTATGTTTTATTCTCTGCTGTTTCAACAATTGGGCCTTATGTTTAAGGAATTCGCCTCGAATGACACACTTGTGTGCTTCCCAAAAGCTAGTGATAGAAGTATGTGCAGGGTCGTTATGTGTCATGTAGTCCGTTAGTGATTTTTGGATCGCAGATTTAATGTCCTGTCTCTCTAATAGGTGATCGTCTAATTTCCAAATGTAAGACGTAGGAGGAAGGTCAGGCCATAGGATATTACAAATTATAGGAGCATGGTCTGACCATGTAATAGAGTCTATTTTAGAACTAACGGTCATGTCCAGTCCAGTCGAGTTAAAAAGAAAATAATCAATACGGGAGTATTTATTGTGTGGGGGGGAGTAGTAAGTATAGTCTCTCCCAGATGGGTGAAGTGTTCTCCACACATCATGTAGTTGGAGATTCGAGATGGCTGTCCTAACAGATTTAATTATTTTAGAGGGAATACTCGCTGATCCATTGGATGTGTCTACACACACATCCAAAGGTATGTTAAGGTCCCCTGCCAAAAACAGAGGGCCCCTAGAGTGGTCAAGAATTAACTTTGAGACTTTAGACATGAAACGATGCTGGTCGGCATTTGGGAAATAGACAGTGGCCAGCGTAATCGGGTGATCATACAATGTGCCAGTAATCAGCAAAAACCTACCCTCAGGGTCTCTTTCAACATGCATAATTTGCAAAGGGACTGAGTGGTGAATCATAATGCCAACCCCACATTTCTTGGAAGGGCCTGAGGCGAACAAGGCAACAGGGTACTGTTTATTCTGCCATTTTGGTTCGCGTCCCCTACGAAAATGAGTTTCTTGAAAAAAGATGACATGACTATGGTGTTTTTGCAGTTCGCGGAGAGCAATTGACCTCTTTCCTGGGTCATTCAGACCTTTGGCATTAACAGAGACAAAAGTAAGCCCGTGAGAGCCAAATTTACTACTCGAGCAGGCCATGGGAGGGAAAGGGAAAAAAAAAAAAAAAAAAAAAAAAAAAAAAAAGGGAAAGAGAGAGGAAAATGTATACAGAAGAAGAAAGATAAGGGAAACACTAGAGGGGTGTGATAATCAAGATGGAGAGGGAAAAGTAAGAATGTAACGGTGAAGGAATAAAGCTAACAGCAGAAGGAGAAGAAAACAAAGAAGTATGAGAATCAAGGGAAGTAATCCCTAGGACAGAGCATTTTAAACATATAATATAAAATTTCAGGAGAGTAGCACTGCAGCAGACTCTCCCGAAGCAGTAAAGAAGATGGCTTGGGAAAAGAGAAAGAGGGGGGGGAGAAGTAGTGGGGGGGAGGAGGGAGAAAGAAGGAGGATAGGTGAGGAGGTTAGAGGGGGGAGGGAGGAAGAAAAGGGGAGGGGGGAAGGAGGAAGGGGAAGGGAAGAAAGCATTCAAAGGTTCATTACAGCTGAACACATTTAACTATATTTAAACTAAAGTAATAACATCCCTTATATACTTATACGAAGCTTAATTATAGACATTGAATCAAGAGTGTAGATGCAATTGAGAGAATCAGGTAATTAGTAAAATTTTCAACAACTTCGTGATCGTATCAGTGATAACTCAAGGTGCAATTAAGCTAAGGGGAGGAGGGAAGGAAAAGGGGTAAGGGAGGGGGGGGTGGGGAGGGGAGGGTTGAGGAGAGGGGGAGGAGAAAAGGGGATGTAAAGAGGAGTACAATTCAGTATAACAATTCCTCAGTAAGTTGGTATTTGCTAATCTTGCTTTACTAAATTTAAACTAAAACAACATCACTGCTACTGCAAGTGTACAAAACTCATCTATATGCATTAAATTAGAAGAGCAGTTGCAGAAGAAAGGTTCAGGTAAATTTAAAAATTTACGGCAGCAATGTGGTAGATTCAGTGATAACTCAGGGTGCAGTTAAGCTAGATGAGGGGGGGAAGGGGGAAGGGCAATGAGGGGGGGGGGGAAAAGGAGGGGGAAAAGGTAGAGGAGGAAGGGAGGTGGAGAGGCAGGGAAAGAAAAAGGGGGGGGGGAGGGGCAAGGGGGAGGGAGGGGGGGAGGGAAAGGGAGGGGGAGGGAGAGGAGGGAGGGGAAGGAGGGGAGGGGAAGAGGGGGGGGGAGAGGGGGGGGGGGAGGGGGGGGGAAATGGAAGGAAGGGGGGGGGGGGAGGGGGGTATAGGGATGAGAACATATCAATATAACAAAACCCCAGATAAATGGTATTCCTGGCACTAGGCTAGAAGACCCTATGTCAACAGTATAAGGCAAATAAACCAACAGGGTAAATACAAGGTAAATAACAGTTCCATAGAATGCCAATGTAACATATAGGACCCCTGATAAATAAAATTTACATGAAATGATAGGGAAAGGGAGAGGGGGGAGAACAGAATATGAGAAGACTAGTGTCCTCCCAGACTCATGTAAGACAGTTATACCCGGCTTCAGTGCAATAAATGATACCTTATCTGGAGATTAAGAGCCAGAGGATGAAGAGTCACTTAAGGAATACGAATGTCCATGTAAATAAAAGTCAGGAAAGGCCCCTTAAGCATTTGAGCATAAGGAGGATGTTATTTCTTCAAGAGGAAAAAAGCAAAGAGCTGTGGCATTGAAAAGTTAATGTGGGGCATCATCATCAATGGATAGAGTGGCAAAAAAGGCTTGAGCCTCGGATCCTGGGCGGTAGATAGCTGTCTTGTTCTGCCAGGAGGCAATAATGGAGACAGGGAATCCCCACCTATATGGGATCTTGTGAGCCCTCAGTCTCTCTGTGATATGCGATAAATCTCTCCTCTTAGAGAGAGTGGTTGGAGAGAGGTCAGAAAAAACCTGAAGTGTTTCGCCTGCATGTTGTACCGGTTGTTTGCTGCGTGCACAACGGAGAATTTCTTCCTTTTCTTTAAAATTCAAAAAACGGACAATTATATCCCTAGGGGGCGCCTTAGGGGGTGGCTTTGCCCTGAGCGCTCTGTGTGCCCGCTCCAATGCTATCTCAGGAGAGGACGGGGTGTCTTTAAGAGTGCGAAACAGGCTCTGCAGATAGCCTTCAATCGCCGGGGGATGAATGGTTTCGGATACTCCCCTGATTCTTAAATTGTTGCGGCGGCCTCTATTATCAAGATCTTCTATCTTGTCAGACATGAGCTGAATGGTGACAGATTGACGCTGCATCTCAGTTTGCATTTGTAGTATGGAGCTTGATGTTTCCTTATGTTTTGCCTCAGATTGTGTAACTCTATTGTCAAGAGAGCCAATGTCTTTTTTCAATTCATGAAATAGATTTCTCATTTCTTTGACAGCATTTTTGATGTCCTCTTTGGAGGAAAGAAGCTGTAAGTCCTCTTTTGTGATAGGCTGTGAGGCAGGCAAATCAGGATTCTGCAGGGTGGGAGGAGAAGCATTTTGGCTGTCCTCCATGCTGCTAGACAACTCCATATTAGGATGGTCAAGATGTTTCAGATAGCCACTAAGTGTGCGCACAGGGAGATCTTTTTCTGATTTAGATTGTCTTTTACAAGGCATATCTACCCTATGTGCTTAAGTGCAGGAGAGAGCAAAGTTGAACAAAGCTGTAGTAGAGTTCAAAAATTTCCCACAGAGGAGTTAGACTGAGGCCCAGGTGACAGGCACTAGCAAAGGAAATGTCACAGAAACAGTTAGGCTGCAGAGCTGGGTAGTAATAAATTAGGTGTTGCTTGTGAGCTCTGCGAGGTGTCTAAGGAAAGCAATCTCACTGACCGTTATAGATGTATCCCCTTGAACAAGGTTGTTGCAGTGTGTCAAAATAAAAGTTTTAATTAGGCCTCCCAACACACATCAAGCACGCACACAAAAAAGAAAGAGGGGAAGTGGGCCAATTCACCAGGGCCCCTGTTTTGAATCAATTGCCTCCGGTCTCTGCCAACAACTGTCACTAGCAGATAGGGAGCGGGCACCGCTAGAAAACACTGATCGCGGTGTTAGGAAAAGAGTGTATGGTCTGTTAGGGCCGGCGTATTAGTCGGGTGTGTGCGCGGCTAAAATTACCCAATAAGTTGCGGCCCCTTGACTACGATCAGTAAGTTGGCTCCTCTGCACACAGCACACAGTCAATGCCCAAGCGCTCCAGCGTTATACACAGGGCCGCAGGTCTCACCGGGAGCTCCGGTCTGGTGCGTCACTCCTACAGCTCCTGTTCAAAACGTCTGAGAAAGATCCGGTAACCGCGCAAAAAGCCTCTTGCTATTTAGAGTGAATGTTCCCATCAATGAACAGGGGAGAAAGGGAAGGGAAAAGCCATCATATTATAGATGCACTGCCTTGGGATTTAGGAGCTCACTCAGAAGTCAGCCATCCGCCTGCGTGGCTTAGCTCCGCCCCCAATTGTCTTGTTTAACTATATTTATCCATGACATACAGCTTGTCATTATCTTTTCGTTCACGAGTTTTCCCATTTTTTTTTTCAACAAGTTTTTTTTCAACAAGTTTTTTTGCAATCACGATTGTATAAATCATTTTTCAGCACTTACCCATTTACTTATTTATTTCTTAGCTTTACCTTTAGTTATGCACCCTTACAACTATATGCCTCAACTTTCACTATCTGAATTTATTAATTATATGTAGCACACAGAGATGTAGGTTATTAATAATGCTATGTACCCCTTTAAGGAGGAACTCCGTGTAGTTCTGTTATTATAGAAAACATTAATCCAGTTGTGTTTTGCATTGGTCCTACTTAATGATTGTCTGCAGTCCAAGCCGTTTCACTACCATATATTTGTTTTTAAACATGGGCTTAGGACTGTTGTTACCTGGGTTTGCCCAATCGTAACCCTAACTGGAATTTGTTTTCAACTATACAAGCAATACTGGCATACACAAGAATAGCCATATATATATTTTTTTTACATATACATCCAATAGTTCAATTTATTCTTTCATAACACATTTCAGTGTTAACACATAAATATAGCTTTTTTAAATAAATTTTTCATAGCATTATCAGTTGTAACGAGTTGCTGTGTTTACTTATTTATTTAGCTTTATCCCCAGTCAATATCGTCATAATTATACCGTCCCATTTTATAACCTGTCTATTAACTATCCATGTCGCAAGTAGTAATTTTTATCGTCATAGAGATTGCCATCATATAGCCCACTTTGTAAATACTATACTAACAGGCTCATACCCTAGTTGAACAGGGCCTATAATGTATCGCCAAAGAGGTTGACATCAAGCTGATCCATTGCGATCATCACACTAGTAGCTTTATACCTTTGTCCTATTTATGGCAGAAAAAACAGGGCCAGTAAGTATTAAATAACAGTGGATACATCTTCCCTATATTGCAACATTTTATTCAATGGAGCTGCAATATGTCGCTTTGTATTATTCTGTCAGTACACAAATACAGTTCATTCATATAAGTTTTTCATAGCGTTATTCGTTACAACGGATTGCTATGTTTATTCATTTATTTAGTTTTACCCTCAGTTAAATATTGTGACATTTATTTCGTTTTAATTTTAAAATCTAGTTATTATGTCATTTAGGACGTTAACCGTTAACAATAATTTCCTTCTTCACAGAGGTTGTTGCTATACAGCTCACACTGCAAATATTACACTGATAGGTTCGCACCCTAGTCGAACAAGGCTTACAATTTGTTGCAAGGGAGGCTGACATCATGTTGATCAATTGCGATCACTATACTAGAAGCTTCATATCTTTGTCTTACTTATGGCAAAATAAATGGGGTTATCAACTTGTGACGAGTCCCGATTGTGTATTTCAATTGGTTTAAACTAAAATGCATGTTTTTGATTGGACCATACTTGTATTTAACGGGTGAACAGTTAACCCTTTACTATCCCTGACGAAGTGCTGTAACAGCATGAAACATGTTGGAGTATTAGACCTTGAGCTGCTAGGCTGATACGCTTGTGGCTGTGATATTGTAATATTATTCTCTGTGATTAACCACAGCATACTTTTTATGGATACAAAATAAAGAGACGTTTAAACACATTTACTCGGTCCATTTCCTGCTGGATTCTATCCACCTGTGTGGAAGCATTTTGTTCATTTTATTCCTGAGTGGTTTGTCCTGGCACAATACCGCTTCCAGCAGCTTTGAAACACTCTCTCTTACTGGACGCCCTATACATTGGCTACTACGACGGAAGGACAGCTTCCCATTTTCTGCATGTCTGTGACACACAGCATCTAAAGGCGTAAGTAACTGCTGACAAGAGAGAAATTCAGCCCCTGCATCTAATGAAGACGGGTGAGTGAGTGTTTTGTTTTTCATATGTTTGGACTTCCATTACAAATTACACTCTTAAAGACAGCCCTGCAATTCTAACTGTGGGACCAGTCCACGTAATTGTAAAAAAATGGTGGTGTTGTCAACAAGTTAGGGGGCATAGTTGTTACCAGAACATTTATTTTCTATACATATTACTTAATCTATTTAACCCCCTAATAAGGACAAACACTTCAAGTATAAGAAGAAACCAAATATATGCTTTATTCCCTTAGGCTTGTATAGGACAGACATACAAGTTAACCTTTAGGGATTTTGTTCAGCTTTTTTGAACCACTCAGAGTTAGAAAGGTGAAGAGACCCTACTTCCATAGGTTCTTCGGTCCTTTCACCAGATGAGCGGGAATCTGTGGGTGGTTGAAGGAACGAGGGTCTATTTGGTTGTCTGTTGGACTTTCGAGATCTCTTGCGTTCTTGAACCTCTTGAATCTCTCTATAGACCAATTAATCATTCATACGGTCATATAACCCCTTTCCTAAATGCAGTTTTTAGTGCTTTGTCATCCCAACCAGTGTCAGCAGCAAGGGTACGGAAGTCAATGGCATATTGGGATACTGGACGATTACCCTGTTGAAGATCCAGGATAGAAAATTCCACAGTGACTGATCTACCAGGTATATCAAAAACACTCCTTATAGTAGAAAGGAAAATCTCAAAGTTGTTCGGTACTGGATCGTCTTTCTCAATTAGAGGGGATACCCAGGTCAGAGCCTTGCCTTTTAGAAGATAGATTACAAAGGAGACCTTAGTTGAGCAAGATGAAAACACTGAGGGATTACATTTGAAGTATAGCAGACATTAATTGAGGAAACCTCTGCAGTTCTCCGGATCACCATCAAATTTCTCAGGCAAAGACAATTTCATAGAAGTAAACTCAGTAGTGGAGACAGATTCTCTTACTGGTGGCACAGGTACAGAAGTGGGGACCCCAGCTGAAGTGGGTGTCCAAGGTTTTGGAACATGGCAATTACTTTTACCAACTTGGAATCCAGATGTTGTAATTGAGCAGCATGAGCTCCAAGCAGTTAACCTTGATGTGTTACAGCTTTAGCCACCGCTTATGGGCTAGTTATGGCCCTAGTATTCTGTTAGGATCCTTCAGATATTTTGCTATCAAACCAATCCTGGCCGGTAGTCTTGTTATCCCGGCATCAAGTGGAGTGATAACAAAAAATCTTAGGGATAGTAGCATTAGATCCAGGAGGGGATATGCTGAGCACCAGGAGGAAAGCCAGGAGTGATAAACCAGGAAATGACTGGAAAGGTCAAGGCAGAGATGACAAGCCAGAGGTCAAAACAAACGGTAATAGGAAACAGAATCCAAAAGCCTAGTCAGAGAAATTCAAGGTCAGAATCGGCAACAAACAGAGTAAAATCAGCAGGCAGAGAATGGTCAAAAGAGGTCAGAGTCAAGCCAAAAATGATATCCAATATATAAGAATAAGGCACACCCACAAGTTAAACTCAATACTACGGCAATGAGAAAGAGAATCTTAATGGCATTTAAAGGAAAAAGGGCGCCAAAGATGACGCGCGAACGGTGTGTCGAAAACTGAGCGACGAGCGAAACCAGGATGTGGCGTCAAGTATGATGCAAGACGTACAGCCTTATAACTGACAGGACTAGGTAACCCGGCGTCATAGCAACCCGGCATCATAACATCTAGATGGGGCTACAAAGTGCTTCATACCTTATTATTGTATTTATGTTTTCTAGCCTAAACTGTTAATATTTGCAATAACAGTAATGTGTAGTAGAGATAGTGGCTCAGGGCATGGCGTTAATGGGCCTGATGGTGGCAACATCAGACACCATTCCGTTTGTAAGATTTTATTTGCATGCACTACAGCTATGCATGTTACGGCAGCAGAATGGAGACCATACTAACCTGTCTCAGTTCATCCATCTAGATCCTTTAGTCATACAATCTCTTTCTTGGTGGATATCCTTGATTCCAGTTCCTCAGAGAATGGTTTTGCTCCGTCCGTTATGGGAATTAATTTACATGGATGCCAGCCTCTCAGATTGGGGTGTGGTCTGGGGTACTCAAATGTCTCAGGGAGTTTGGTCTCCTCTGGGGGCAAGGTTTCCAATAAATGTCATGGAACTCAGGCCTCTCCTCAGGTCAGTTCTGTAAATTCGTTTTCAGTCCGACAACATCAGGGCTGTAGCCTATATCAATAATCAGAGTGGTACTCACAGTGCTCTAGCAATGAGAGAGGTTTCCCGCATCCTGAATTAAGCAGACGATTATCAGTGGACCATCTCAGGTATCCACATTCCTTTGGTTAACAACTGGGTAGCGGATTATCTGAGTCGTGGGAATGGTCCATCAATCAGGAGATTTTTAAACAACTGGTCCTTCACTGGGGTCTCCAAGAATTGACTTGACGGCATCTTGCCTAAACCACACACTCCCCAAATATGGGTTAAGGTCGACAGATCCTCAAGTAGAATTGATAGATGTACTAGCTGCTCCTTAGTATTTTCATATAGTTTATCTGTTTCCTCCAATTTTGCTTTTTCTGAGGGTAATTGCTCGGATCAAACTGGAACAAAAAATCCTCACTCAGGCCTAATGCTGACAAACTTTGAAGTTCATAAATCCATTCACATTCCTTTTGTAGCAACATCTTATTTAGATTAACCTTTCTACAGGTGTATCCAACCATCAATTGCAAAAAATATGATGTTATATTTATCCTCACCATGTTTTGTGTTCATACTTGTTGCTACCGGAACAGAATTGCCCCATTCGATATCCCTCAGATGTTCCAGCACTCTAATTGTTTTGCCTACGTTGACCTTTGTGCACAAACAAATACCTATATAAACCACTAATCTTGTTCTATAATCTAAAAAATATGGAATCTGATATTTTTTTTTTATTTTTTTTTAACAGAAAGGACATAAAATTAAACCTAAAAGCACCTTCATGCCCTCCATTCCACAGTACCCTGAAATAGAGGATTATCTCGTAAGTTACTATGCAGTTAGAAGTAATAAAAGGGACAGTCTACACAAAAAAAATATTGTTTAAAAAGATGGATAATACCTTTATTACCCATTCCCTAGTTTTGCACAACCAACACAGTTATATAAATAGTTATATAAATACACTTTTTACCTCAGTGATTACCTTGTATCTAAGCTTCCCCTTATTTCAGTTCTTTCAACAGACATCCATTTTAGTCAATCAGAGCTGGCTTACCTGAACTCCACGTTGGTGAGCACAGTGTTATCTATATGACACACGTGAACTAACACCCTCTAGTGGTGAAAAACTGTCAAAATGCCCTGAGAGAAGAGGCAGCCTTCAAGGGCTTAGAAATTAGCATATGAACCTCCTAGGTTTAGCTTTCAACTAAAAATACCAAGAGAACAAAGCAAAATTGGTGATAAAAGTAAATTGGAAAATTGTTTAAAATTACATTCTCTATCTGAATCATGAAAGTTTAGGACTAAAGATAAACATAACAAGTTTTAAAGAGAGATTAGCATTAAAAGAGTTAAGAACCAACAGAGATGTCATCATAAATGGTGCAGATAAGGGTGTAACATTGTGATAATGAGCGATGAAAACTATGTTTGGGATGTCAGGGAATTCTTGATGTTGCTGAGAATTATGAGATTAAAAAAAAAAAGATCCAACTGTTGAATTTACTGGTGAACTGAGGTTAATCCTGCAATATCGTCTTTAAAATCGCTTGATTTATTTTAATTTTATGTACAAACACAAGGTGAGGGTTGCTACCATCTATAGCCTGCCTAAAATACACCAAAACACCTCAGATCCACCAAGAAGATCTATTGTCTCAGGGAATGTATCCTTAGCAGAAAATGTGAGCATCTTTTTAGATATTTTTTTATGCCCGTTTGCCCATACCCTGACTTTTTATGTCCAGGTTGCAAAAGGATGTATTGCTTCAGTTAAGGGATTTAACAATACAGAAAGATAGTCTACTAGCGAGCATTGATGTCGCAAGCCTATATTCGAATATCCAACACAATCTGGGTATTAAGGCGATAAAAATGTTTTTTGAAGACGAGGAATCTTTGAAATAATCCACTGATGAATGTATCATTGATCTATTGTATTTTGCATTAAATCACAACTATTTTTTGTTTAATAACAAAGTATATCTCAAAAAAAGAGGGACAGCCATTGGCAGTTTCTGTTCTGAATTTTTAACACTCATTATTGTTGTTATGTTTTATATAATATTTACCCATACTCATGTTTGTTTTAAAGGATTTTTTTTTTATATATATATTTTTTTTTTAAATAAATGTTTTTATTGAGGTCAAAAACACAAAGTACAGGGGTACATTTGCAAGACATTTTTAGGTAAGTCCGTTCATTTTACAGAGTAAGCATAACATTGTAGATTGAATGTCTTACGCATGGAAGGCGGCCAGGCCACAGGGGCCTTCTGGCTCATATAGAAAGACCTCCTTTCTTTAATGATGATACATATAGTGTGCAGCATCGAACAGAAATTGGTATAAGTATTAAGCAGAGAACCTTCAAAACAGATAGCTGAAATGAAAATACTAGAGCTGTGGATCTCAGCTCAATGTATAAAAACATAGATACAAAAAGGGAAATCAAAACAAAGAAAAGAAAGAGAAAAATATAAACATCACTGGAATAAACTTTGCAGTAATATTAGTTAGTATTGGTCAGTATCAGCAAAAAAATATCTTTAAACGGTACTATAAAAGATATACCATGTAAAATAGGAACATCAGAAAACAGACCAGGAGAGAAGGAAAGAACATATTTAAGATTAGACACTACAGGGGGGAAAGGGGAGAGGGGGGTAGCAGGGAGGGGGGAGGGTCAGCAGGCGTAGGTCAGCATGTTTTGTGGGAGCGTGTCCCATATGGACCACGTGTTGGAGTGTAAGTCGAGAAGCCCCCTGTTTATGTAAACTGCTTCTTCCATTGTTCGCACTGTGGAGAGAATCTCCAGGACTTTCCTTAAATGGGGAGCATTTGGTTGTTTCCAGTGTCTTGCAATAGCAAGTTTGGTGGACATCAGTAGATACACAAAGAGGTGCTTTAGTGGCTTGGAGTTTAGGTATATTAAGGTGTAGCAAATAGGTCTCAGGGCCTCTATCTGTCGGGAGGTCAAGGAGTCCGCCTAGGGCAAGGACTCTAGTCCATAGCTTCTGGATTTCAGGGCAGCCCCATCAGATGTGTAAGTAATCCCCTTTTTGATTACAACCTCGCCAGCCCCTGACAGAGACATTAGGTGCAAATCTACGTAGTCGGCTGGGTACCCAATGCCATCTCGTCAAAAGTTTGTAAAAGAGTTCAAAGAGAGTTACACTGTGTATGGCCTGTCTAGTGTGTGCTATAGCTCTCATCCATTCTAGATTGTCAAAGGCCATGTCAAGATCTCTCTCCCAGGCCAGAATATTATGTGTCTTCTGAAGTGTGGAAAGATCCTGAATACATTGGTAGTGGGTCGTCAGGGGATGGTGTCCCTGTATGCCCATTTGGTACCTGGAATCCCATAATGATAGCATGCGAGGTGCAGCTTTAAAGAAGTTCCAACTATGTAAAAGGGATAGGAGACGTGTGACCTCAAAATGCATGCACGTGGGATGGAGAAGCGTGTTATAAGAGTGGGTCCTGAAGCCCAAGTGCCAGCTGAGTACATATCTCCAACGGTCTCAATAGGGAGAGAGGCCAATCTGAGGCGTTGGAGTCTGGAAGCCCCCTTAGGAGCCCCCAAATGCTATGGATAGGTGTAATGCTCTAACTTACTGCCCCTTTAAGTATGGCCCTCCTCCTTCAGCCTATTTAAGCCAGCACTTCCTCTAACACTCTGCTTAGGTATCTTCAATTGCAGAGAGTTTCCTTCCTGTGCAACTTACTGAAGCCAATCAACTACAGACTGCTGTTGCTGCTCAGTCTGTATCAGCTGCTAACTTAAAGGAGCTGCAGCCTTTTTCACTGCTTCTGGATTCACTTTCAGTTTCTCTATAACAGCAGGACACTCCACACTGAAGCTGCATTGTTCCTCTCCTGCTGTCTGGAAAAGCCTTTAACCTTAACTACTGAATTACTGCTGGCAATCACTGCTCTTATGATCTCCTATACAGGACTGCATTCCTTCCATAAGATAAGTTGTTTCCCTTACAATCTATGCTTATGTGTGCTGCTCATTAACTCTCACAAAGTCTGTGCTTGCTATAATATGTAATACAACAAATCTTACTAGTTCTTTTTGCTAACAGCACACACACTAATCATCAACTTGTTATAACCTGTTGCTTAAATGGACTGCAATTAACAAACTTTGTCTCTAACTGTTATTGATGAACTACTAATCTAAAACAGAGATTGTTTGTTTATTTTTCCATTAATCTCAAGGCAGCCCCTGTGTTCAGATAATGTTTTCATCTACCCACAACATTAGTATCAGCTGCTAGCCAGCTAACCCTTAATTAACCAACTATTGCTAGCAGTCTTGTCTGTTCTCTTAGACTCTGACTGCTACTGATAGTTAAATCAAATTGCAGTTTCCTATGGTGTGGCCTCTTGTCAATGATTCCACTCTAACAACAACTGCTAACAAACTCTGATATGACAATAGGAGACGGATGAGGAGCCACCCTGGGAGAGTGGCGTAATTTATGCCAAAGGTCCAGGCAATGTTTTATGATGGGGTTGGGAGTGATGGAGAGTGGTTTACAGTGCTGTGGGATCCATACTAGGTTGCGAAGTAATATGTCGTGAGGTAAAGAAGCCTGTTCTATTTTGTACCATCGGGGGTATTCCTTGTTGGGACCCCAACTCGATATATGGGTCAGCATGGCAGCTTCATAGTACATTCTAAGGTTAGGGAGGCCGAAAACACCCCTATCTATCGGGGCCTGTAATATTTTCCTTGCAACTCTGGGGTGAGTGTCAGCCCAGACATATCTGTTAAGAAGCAATTGAGAACTATTCAGGAAGGCACTGGGGGGCTGAAGGGGAGGGCATCTAAACAAATAGGTGAGTTTTTGGAGAAGCATCATTTTGAAGGCAGAGATCCTACCCATCCAAGAGACCTCCTTATATCTAGGAAGCAAGAGCGTCTGCCGAAGATCCCGGAGAAAGCGGTGATAGTTTGACGCTGCTACATCCTTAAAGTCGTGTGATAAAAAAACACCTAAATGTCGCAGACCTTTTAAATTCCATTTAAAATTGTGGGTAGCTTGGAGGACTTGGAGCTGGGCAGTGGGAATATGGATCGGGTAAGCCTCCGTTTTGGACACATTTAGCTTGTAGAACGATATCGTACCAAAGAGGGCAAAGAGATCAAGGAGATGGCTAAGCGATCGAGCAGGGTCAGATAGAAAGACCGTAAGATCATCTGCGAAGAGACTACGTTTCTGTAAGGTCCCCTGAATATACATGCCTTTAATATCTGTGCTAGTACAGATCGCCTCGGCCAGTGGTTCAATGGCGAGGACAAAAAGGAGGGGGGAAAGTGGACATCCCTGGCGGGTGCCATTTCTAAGGGCAAAGGGCTCGGAGCAAAACCCCAAACCTCTCACTCTAGCTGTCGGCTGAGAGTATAGGGCACCACAGCTCAACAGAAGACCTCGGTTAAGCCAACAGTTTTGAGGACTGCCATCAGGTACTCCCAATGCACCCTGTTAAAAGCCTTCTCTGCGTCAAACGACAAGGTGAGAAGGGGTCTTTTCGTTCTATTGGCCTCCGCAAACACGTTAAGAAGGCGGCGTGTACTATCAGTACCCTGCCGGCTGTGAACAAAGCCCACCTGGTCTTTGTGGATGAGCTTAGGCAGTAGGTGTCCTAATCTAGTGGCCAGAATTTTAGAGAAAATCTTAACGTCCAGGTTGATAAGTGAAATTGGCCGATAGCTTTGGCAAAGCATCGGGTCCTTTCCCTCTTTTGGTATGGTCAATATAGAAGCTTCTAAGTATTTTTGTGGCAGTGAACCAGTCGTAAGAATTTCGGAATATAACCGCTGTAAATATGGTGTCAGTAGGGGGGCGTATGTTTTGAAGAACAGAGGGGTAAATCCGTCCGGGCCGGGGGCCTTGTGTAGTTTTAGGGACTTAATGGCTTCTTTTATTTCCAGGATTGTTATTGGAAAGGCTAAGCCGTCCGCCTCATCGCTCTCTAACTTAGGGAGACGAAGGGAAGACAAAAAATCGTTGATGGTGTGGGAGTCTGCTTTATGCGTAGTAGGTCTAGATTCTAGGTTATATAGCTCTCTATAGTAAGACATAAATGCCCTTCCAATGTCTCGAGGGGCATGGAACGTTTTACCTGAGTAGCAAATCTTTTGAATCCGGTAGCCTTTGTTCTAGCCCTGAGCTTGGTGGCTAAAAGTCTATCTGCTCTATTACCCTGGTAGTAAAAAAGTTTCCGGAACTGGAGCAAAGATTTCTGTACCCTGATCTTCTCCCTATTAGTGATTTCAAATCTAATTTGGCCTATACGTGTGGCTAGTATTGGGTGAGGGTGACGTTTGTTCAATATTTCTAAGGGTCTAAGTTCCCCAAAGAGTTGTGCTAATGTGGCTCCCCCGTCTAAGGCGTGCAGCCCATTTTAGAAAAGTCCCTCAGAGATAAGCCTTCAAAGAGGCCCATAAAATAGTGTCATTAGTTTGTTTGTTGTCATTAAGTTTAAGAAAGTCTTGTATGTCTGATACGGTTTGCTGGGACCAAGGGTTTTTGATCAGGGAATCAGATAGTCACCAGGATCTCTGGCAGCCCTCTGGGGGGAGTGGGTTAATAGTGGCTGTTACCATGTCATGGTCTGACCAGGGGCAAATCACTATCTGAGCTAAGCGCAATCTTTCTAGGGTTCAAGGGTCTGTAAGCAGATAATCTATTCGGGAGTATGAATGGTGCACAGCAGATTAGAATGTGTAGTCCCTCTCTGTTGTGTGTAAGCATCTCCATATATCGAAGTAATTGTATCTCATTAGTAAGTTGTGAAATCTCCTCGATGGGAGACCTGTTAGTTTATCTGGGTCTATGTCCCTGTGGGAACGTCTGTCAACTATGTGATCCCAAGTGGCATTGAAGTCTCCCCCTAAGAGGACAGACCCCCGTTTTATCTCAGCCACTCTTTCCAGCAGCTTCCCTAGGAATGAAGACTGTTAAGTGTTAGGGGCGTAAACATTGACCAGGGTGAACATAGTATCATTCAGGGTGTATACTATAATTAAGAATCTGCCTGCAGGGTCTCTTTCTATCGTAATGGGGGTATATTTGACATCTCGTCTAATGAGAATGGCTACTCCTCTTTTTTTTTTAGTGTATGAAGCAGCCTCGCACATTGGGTAGAGAGTGGATCTGAGGGTGTGGGGAGACAGGTCAGTCCAGTGCGTCTCCTGGATGTAAGCTATCGCTACCCTAAATTTATTTAATTGTCTTACCAGTAGGCTCCTTTTCGTAGGTGTGTTTAATCCCTTGACATTCAAGGTGGAAAATGTCAACTCAGTCATGGAGTGTCCGACCAGGTACTTAGATGAAATCTCAAGTATAGACCTGCTGATGGGAAAGGGGAACCAAAGGGGAAGGAAAGGGTTAAAGCAAAAAAGGAGAGAAGACATGAAAACAGAAGAAAAGATCATATTTTGCTGTTCCTTGTTGTGTTGAAAGAAAACATATATAATAGTGCGTATTAGCACTTTCCAAGGCTTCTCTGGAACCTCCATCTTCGGAGGTCCAGAGTCACTCTAGTATAGGTACTAGCGTAGTACCTACAAAAAGGGGGGGGGGGGGGGAGTGTGAGGGAAGTGAGAGGGGCCCACACAAAAGAGGGAGGGAGGACCAGGGTTTTTTTTTTTTTTTTTTAAATTTGGACCTAGATAAGTTAAGGTAGTTGGTAATTCCTTTATACTGGCTAAGGCTACAAAAGGGGGAGTTAGGGTCAACGCTGTTCCTTTAG
This sequence comes from Bombina bombina, assembly GCF_027579735.1. Classification (NCBI taxonomy): domain Eukaryota; kingdom Metazoa; phylum Chordata; class Amphibia; order Anura; family Bombinatoridae; genus Bombina; species Bombina bombina. Next base: position 291,588,133 of record NC_069501.1, read on the forward strand.
ATTCCGTATCCTAGCTCTATTACCGTGGATTGTGTGGGAAAGATAGAGTAACATACCGTACATGGACCTAGGCAGGGGTGTATTTAGGTTTTGTGCTGCCCTAGGCACTCAAAATTCTGCTCCCCCCCCCCCAGTTTTGTGTGTGTACATGTCTCTCATATATATATATATATATATATATATATATATATATATATATATATATATATATATATACCACTAAGTCCCATCACACACATATAAATATATATACAGTTATATATATATAATTGGTGTGTACATGTCTCTCATATATATATATATGACACTTTTGAAAGAGTGGGGAATGGGAGCAGACATGGGGCTGGGACTTAGTGTATATATATATATATATATTTGTCCCAGCCCCATGTCTGCTCCCTTTCCCCCACTCTTCCAAAAGTTTCAGAAATAGCACTGAGTAAAAGTTTGCTGGAGACACAGCTTTCCTTACTGACAATGCATTAAAGAAAGAAGACCAGCAGCAAAAAAAGAGACAGCATTTTTTCAGTTAATAAACATACCCCCGTTATCGGCTGTTTTCTCCATACTGACAGCCTAACCCCCGCTGCTGCTGCTGCCTTCACTGAGTCACTCACCACTATGGTCCGTGCAAGAGCAGACATTCTCCAGCTGTCATCCCTGCACTTCTCCACTCCACAGCCTGATTTTACCTCAGGAGTGTCGGACACATGTTTAGGAACTACTCTCTCCAGTCTCTGGCTCTGCTGAATACAGTAGTAATGCTCTCAGTGTACAGCTAATTTTAGTGCGCATATACTGGCATTTCAAAAGCAGTTATTTTGCTTCTTAATGTGGCTGGGCAGTGGGGCAGTATATTAAGCGTGCAAACTGAGATTATTAAAAAGGCAGTATTTTTTTTCTTTTCATTTTAGAGCATGGCAAAATTTACTGAATATTGAACCTTATTACCCCCCTACCTTTTTAATAAGCTCCGTTTTCAATGCATGCCTAATATACTGCCCTACTGCCCAGCTACATTAAGAAGTAAACAAAACTGCTTTTAAAATGAGCGGGTATGCCGCGTATTTAAATTATATAGATCAAGAGTTGCTCAAGACTTAGTTCTTAACCTAATGCCGCCTCCTCTGCTATTGTATTGCCTAAAGGCTCGCTACACACAGTATACACAAACACACACTGTGTAACTGTACAGGGCAGGCAATAAAATAACAGAGGAGTAGGGCGGGCAGCATTTGATGAAGCCATGCCACACTGTACAGTGTGTACACAGCTAGCCTACAGAAAATACACTGAGTCCTCTGGCTCTGTCAGCATGCAAATGCTTTTGGCTGCGCTGCCCTGCCCTTCCCTTCCCTACCTGAGTTAAGCCGGTTCAGCCCCCTCCAGTCCTCCGGCTCCTCTCCAGTCTCCACTGATCATCACATCCAAAAGTTCTTGCGGCTTGTTAGACAGGAAGGCGGGCGGGCAGCTTGTCAAAAACGTCACGTGACATGGCAAAATGCCGGTCATGTGACAACCACGCTGTCAAAATTTGAATTTTTTGTTCTTAAATCCTCAGCACATATTTAGTGCAACAGAGAATTGCCGCCCCCCAAAATCTGTCGCTCTAGGCACCGGCCTTGTTGGCCTTTGCATTAATATGCCCCTGGACCTAGGGGACCCCACTATCTCAGAAGGCTCTAAGTATAGAAGAAAAAAGCTAGGCCCAGCCTGGGGAACCCAAGCAGGAACAGCATAAGGTCATCATTGGCCTAAGGGGTCTGCTGATCTAGCCCCCAAGGTTTTCATCTAGCCCCTACTTAGCTGAGTGGAGATATGTGAAATCTTAAGATCTAGGTACAAAGTATTGACCTGTAGGAAAGAAAAAGTTGTTAGGGCAATACAAATAGAGAGAAAAAGACAAAAAAAGATAAACATAGTCATAATAGAAAGTCTCTCGTACCTTTCCAGGGCATTATATCCCTTTTAGTCTATTGAGGTAGGTGTACCCAAGGGCACCTGACCTCTTGGTGTATGAGGAAGTCATTAACCTGTGAACTATAAACATTTGCAACCAAAAAAAAAACCAACTCTTCAAACAGATATAGAGCAAATTTGCTCCAAGAATTCCCCCACATTGGGGAGAGCAAACTTCAAACTTTAAAGGATACTGTAGGCAAATGTGAAACTTTGCATAGGTCCTAAACTTGGATTTCAGCTGAGAGTCTTAGAAACTCAACTAGTCACTTTGGAAGAAATCAGGTACAGTAGCTCTCTCTCATCATGGAGGGTTCCGTCTAGTGTCAGACTGTGGTCTAGGAGGCTGTGTGGGTCTGCGAGGAAGGGGTTTCCACTCTGGAGATCCAGCTCTAAGAGGAGGTGGCCTTGAGGAGGAAGCCTCTTGATCTTCTTGGTTTTCCAGGAGAAGTCCCCATTTTCTCAGAAGAAGTCGGGCATCTTCAGGAGTGTTGATCGTAAACTGATGGTTGTCCTTAGTCACTAATAACTTAACCGGGAATCCCCACCGGTATCGAATGCCTTGAGCTTGGAGAATTTTGGTATAATCAGTATATGTTCTTCGTAGGTAGAGTGTATGAGCTGACAGATCCAGAAATATTTGAATTTGGTCGAATTTTTCAGGAAGAGTTTTGGACCTCATGTCAGCATTGATAAGCTGGTTCTTAAATGTAAAATAGTGGAGTCTGGTCACTACATCTCTTGGTTTATCAGCTGCTAACGAGCGCAGGCGTGCGACTCTGTGGGCCCTGTCCATCAGGAGATCAGACTCCTGAGCCTCCGGGATCATTGCTTTAAAAAGTTCCTTTAGGTAGCCCTCTAGCTCTTGAGGAGAGACAGATTCCGGAACTCCCCTAATTCGTAGATTGTTCCTTCTGGACCTATCCTCCAGGTCCGCTAGCTTAGCCTCTAAAGAAGAGATCTGACAAGCAAAATTTTCAGAATAAGAGAGGAGGTGAGTATGGTCTACGAGCAGGTCTTCTTGTTTATGCTCTAGAGCGTCAGTCCTTTCACCAATTGAGGCTATATCTCTCTTCAGGTCTGCATGGGATCTCTCAAATTTCTTTGATAGGGATTCGTGGTGACCTGCCAGTAGAGATGTAATAGTATAAATTAAAGGCGGAGAATCCTCAGAGGGTGGTCTGCTCTTGGCACGAACATTTCCCAAAGCAGTTCCCAGCAGGGATTTATATGTGGTATTGGAGTTTGACATTTCTTCTTCTGAGGGGTCCTGCTGTATCGAGGAAGCTCGGTGGAAATGATCTAAGACAGTCTTTTTATGAAGCTTTTGAGCCTTTGATTTTCGTCTCTGAGGTTGAGACATGGTGTAGCCTTACGCCACAGATAGGACTTCTGAAAAGTAGTTTATTGAGTAAGCCTGTAGAGATAAAGTGTCTGCCGCTTTTAAACTCCCCTTACAGCAGTACTTCCTCCCACTAGGATATAAAGATGTAGTTGGTATCTCTAGAGGAGTTTTCTGTGTGTCACGTGAGTGTATCTCTAGTCCTCTATGAAAGCATTTGGGATGTGTAGGCCCCTCCCTGCATCCCCAAACTTATAAGCAAGCATTATGTCACTGTAGGACCAAGGCCCACTCTCCAGGGGATTTGTCTCCTGTCGACCAAGCTGGAGAAGGGATCTGGGGTATGACCCACCTGACAGGGCAGGTGGGAAAGGGGGGAGAGTGGGACCAGGGCCCAGCAGGGGTCTATTGGAGGTGGAACAGGGCCTTGAGCAAGGTCTGTTCAAGCCTGTGAGCTAATGAGGCTGATGGTTCTGAGATACTTTGTGCCCCAGCTAGATTGTGCGTGTTATTACCCAGAGTCAGCAGGGAGAAAGTACATCTGGGGGAGTGCCCTGAATAAATGAATGGTGGAACCTCTACTCCAAACTCAATATCTGCCTGGTTGTGAAGTGACCCAAATAGCAGTGGACTAGGTTTATAAAAATGAATGGCTTCTAAGGTTGTTTGGGTGCAGGGTTGAAACTATATAGGCCCCAGAATCCTGCATGGGGGGCCTTCAGGCACTCAGCAATTCAGGCCGGAACCTAGTGCACTCAGATATTTGTGTCCTGGTAGCATGGGGCCCCAGGGGAGGCAGAGTCGTCTAAACTGATATCTGGGCTATCCCTACTAGTAATGTTCAATTTATATCCCTCTCAGTCTGAGCCCTCTACCCTCCGGTCTCACCTGACCTCTGGCTGCGTGTGTGAGCCTCCGCTCCAGAATAGACTCTGGTGTTCTCTGGTGTGTGCTAGCTGGGGCCTGAAAACAACAGGCGGGTCTATGTGGATCTCACTGATCCCCGTTGCATGTGAGATGGCTGACAGACTGGTAGGCCGTCCCCCTCGCACCTCCGGCTGCAAGTCCTGGTATTCAGGAGGAGGTAGGCCGTAGGTAAGATGGCGGATATTTGCACCAAAGTCGCCGAGGTGTGAGGGATCGTGTGGTGCCGGGCAAATATATGGAGCCGGTCCTGAGTGGGGTAGATTAGGAGTTGTGGCTCACTGTGTCTGTGGTGGTAGCTGACAATACGCCCCTATGTCCCTCACCTAAGAGAGGCGCTGCTGGGATCAGACGAAGCTGGGTGCAATCCCCGAGTCTCCAGTCACCGGTCAGTAGTGCAGGCAGTTATTGGTCCTGCTTAGTTGGCGTCCAGTATTGGCTTTCTGCTCCGGAGCGGATCCCTGACCCTCCGAAGCAAATGCAGGTCTCTCTTGCTTAGCCGGGTAGGAGTCGGGTCCGCGGTGGAATTTGCAGTACAGTCGTAGGGTTTGGTTCTTTCAGCAACCAGTGTTCGGTTACTTTACCCAGAGTAATCCAGCTGTTTAGCTCACTAATAGCTGTAAAAGTGAGGTTATAAAAGTGAGGTTATAATGTCTTTAGCTGCTCAAAAGCCGGGAGCTCTTTCACTATGCGACTACTCCTGTCGGCGGTTAACTCCGCCCCCTGTTTTAAAGGATTTTGATTAAAGGGACAGTCTACTTCATTTTTTTAATTTTTAAAAAAGATATATAATGCCTTTACTACCCATTCCCCAGCTTTGCACAATCAACATTGTTATATTAATATACTTTATAACCTTTAAACCTCTAAATTAACTAAACTAATTGGTTAAAACGCAAGTCTAATAGCACTGAGATAAGGGTGCAATTTGCATAGGCTTAGATACAAGGTAATCACAGAACAAAAAAGAATATTAATATAACCATGTGGTTCATGCAAAACTGTGGAATGGGTAATAACATAATTTATGTAAAAACTTACCTGATAAATTAATTTCTTTCATATTGGCAAGAGTCCATGAGCTAGTGATGTATGGGATATACAATCCTACCAGGAGGGGCAAAGTTTCCCAAACCTCAAAATGCCTATAAATACACCCCTCACCACACACACAATTCAGTTTAACAAATAGCCAAGTAGTGGGGTGATAAAATAAGGAGTAACAAAGCATACAAAAAAGAGGAACTGGAAATATAATTGTGCTTTTATACGAAAACCATAACCACCATAAAAAGGGTGGGCCTCATGGACTCTTGCCAATATGAAAGAAATGAATTTATCAGGTACGCTTTTACATAAATTATGTTTTCTTTCATGTAATTGGCAAGAGTCCATGAGCTAGTGACATATGGGATAGAAATACCCAAGATGTGTAAGTCCACAGAAGAGTCACTAGAGAGGGAGGGATAAAATAACAACAGCTATTTCCACTGAGATATGAAATCCACACAATAATTAAGTTTTTCTCAAAAAAAACTTAAATCAAAAGCAATAGAATCAAATTGAAACAGCTGCCTGAAGAACCTTTTCTACCAAAGACTGCTTCAGAAGAAGCAAATACATCAAAATGGTAAAAAACAATAAAAGTATTCAAAGAAGACCAAATTACTGATTTGCAAATTTGATCAACCTAAGCTTCATTCTGAAAAAGCCCAAGAAATGGTGACTGAACTTAGTAGAATGAGCTGTAAATCTCTGAGGCGGAGCCTGCCCTGCCTCTAAGTAAGCCTTGAAAAACAAAAGTCTTCCTAACCTTTTCTGGAACCAGAAAAACAGCAAATAGACTAGAAGTTTTCTGAAATCCTAGTAACCTCGATATAGAATTATAAAGCTCCTACCACATCCAAAGGATGTAAAGAACTCTCAAAGAATTCTTTAGGATTAGGACACAAAGAAGGAACAACAATTTATCTACTAATGTTGTTCAAATTCACAACCTTAGGAAAAAAATAAGTCCACAAAACAACTTAGCTAGATGAAACAATCAGATAAGGAGACACACAAGAGAGAGCTGATAAATCAGAAACTCTTGTAGCAGAAGAGATAGTCAAAAGAAACAACACTTTCCAAGAAAGTAGATAAACTTCAAAGAAAATATAGTCTCAAAAGAAAAGAGCCTGCAAAATCTTAAAACCAAATAAGACTCCAAAAAGGAGAAATTAATAAATGAATCGGCTTGATACCAACCAAAGCCTGAACAAAACAGTGAATATCAGGAAGTTTAAACAAGCTTTCTAGAAAATAAAACAGAAAGAACAGAGATTTGTCCCTTAAAAAAATTTGCAGACAAACTTATCCAAACCATCATGAAAAACTGTAAAATCCTAGGAATTCTAAAAGAATGCCAAGAGAATTTATGAGAAGAACACTATAAAATATAGGTTTTTCCAAACCTGATAATACATTTTCCTTGAAACAGACTTATAAGCCTGCAAGATATTGATAAAAACTGAGTCAGAGAAACCTCTATGACTAAACACTAATCAATTTCCATACCCCCAAATTAGTAATTTGGGATCCCGATGGAAAAATAGCCCTTAAAACAAGAGGACTGGCCAAAGAGAAAGCGGCCAAGGATGGCAACTGGACATCCGAACAAGATCCACATACCAAACCTGTGAGGCCATGCTGATGCTATCAGAAACACATGACACTGTTCCAATATGATCTTGGAAAAGATGAAGAGAAGCGGAAAGATCTAGTCAGGTTGCAAAACCAAGACATTGCTAATGCATCCACCATCTCCATCTGAGAATCCCTGGACCTGAAAAGGTGCCTGGGAAATTGAGATAATCCATCTCCCAAATGTCTAAAATTGTAGAACATAGACAGGAGATTAATTCCATCTAAGAACGTATTCAAGATACTTCTTATTTGCTAAGGAACTGCGAATAAAAAAGTTCTCCCCTAAAAGAGGCCAAGCCTGAAAGAGCTCTGAAAAAATAGCACTGAGTTCTAAAATATCGATTGGAAACCTTGCCTCTTGAAGTTTCCAAACCCCTTGTGCTGTCAAAAGACCCTCAGACAGCTCCCCAACCTGTAAGACTTGCATCTATTAAGAATACAGTCCAGGAAGGAAGAACAAAAGGAGGCCCCCTGAATAAAATGATAATAGACTAATCACCAAAACAGAGAGAGTAGAGTGTTAGGATTTAGAAAACATCTACTGTGATATCTAAAAACAATCCCTGTATCATTGATTCAGTATGCAAAGCAAAAAGAGATCTCAGATGAAAAAAGAGCAAAGGGAACCACGCCCGATGCTGCAGTTATGAGACCTAAAACTTACATGCACATAACCACTGAAAGTAATATTCTAGACTGTAAGTTAGACAGGCTAACGCCACTTACAATTGACTTTTGTCCGATAAAGACAAAGACATGAACACAGAATCCATCTAGAAACCCAAAAAGAAGTGACCAAATCCTCTAACCATGTCTTGAAGAAACAAAACTTAGTTGATTCATGAGGCATTCCACAAAAAGAAAAGTCCATATATTTGAAAACTGCTCTTTCATATGTATGTATTGGGTACTTGTAAAGCGCGTCTAATCAACCGTAAGGGACTCAAGAAGCTGCTCATTTAATCAACTTCAGAAGGAAAAAAAGGCTGAATGGACCTCTCCAGGAATCGAACCTGCAACCCTCAGGTTGCTACAGAGCTCAGCCACAGTGCATTAGCATGCTGAGCTATCTGTCCGGCTTTAATAAAAGAAAAGTTTAAGCTAATACCAAGATACCATCCAAATAAGGAAGCACCATAATACCCTACTGTCTGAAGACAGAAATAAGGGCACTAAGAACCTTTGAAAAGATTCATAAAACTGTCACTAAACCAAATGGAAAAGCAACAAATTGGTAAAGCTTAAAAGGAAAACTCAGAATTCACAAGTGGTGTGAATGACATAAAATATGAGGATAAAAATCCTGAAAAATGGAGTGGATATGAAATGACCTTAACAAAAAGGCATAATAGTCCTTATAATCGCCAACTTAAAAGTTGAGACTCTAACAAAACAATATAAAAGTCTTCAGATCCAAGAATGGACTGAATAAACCTTTCTTCTTAGGGACAAAGAATAGAATTGAATAGAAACCCAAATCCTGTTCCTGCAAAAAGAACTGGCATAATCACTCCTGAAAAAAATTCACAGAGTGTTCTGAGAAAGAAAGATTCTTCCCATAGGAGGTCTCAATCTAAAAATATATTCAAACCCTAAGGATAATATAGAATTTGGACTGAGTTCATCCAAAAACAATTTAATCTGCTCCCCACCAGAAGGACTGGTTTGAGAACCGCACCTTCATGCAGTCTAATAACTAGTAATTATATAGCGTTTTTCTCCCAGAAGGATACAAAAAACGCTTCTTCAGTGCTTACACTCAGAGTTAACCAAATTAGCAGCTGATAAAACAGTAGTTATTATTACCCAGATAAATGGTACACAATAAATTGACCTCAAAGGCCAAAGAGCTGTATTAACCCTGCCGGCAAATTAATCTATGACCCTTGGATCTAGAACAAGCGTTTGTAGTCAGGACATTCACCAACTGATCTATATCACCGGACTAAAAGTAGGGCAGAAAAAAACTCCAAACCTCCAGAAATGGTGGAGATAATAGAAATCCAACAAATGATTATCCTAACAAGAGAGAGATAATAAAATATATTTGAAATCATAATAACAGATATAGTAAACTTAATTAAATGAATACATCTAAAGTAAATAAATAGAGTTATATACTTAAGAATCTGAAACTGCTTATGCTAACTGTTCAACAAAGGTTGAGAGAACAGTAATGTCAGCCACAGATAAAGCTGACCTAAAAATATAAACAGTACGTGAATATGCTCTACTAAGGTTATATTCAAATTGAATAGGAAAAATCCTCAAAAGCAAAAATGTTAAAATCCAGATTTGATGGCAACTGGGCACCTCCCAATTTTGCATTGCGCAACTTGAGGACGCAACTCTAGCGCCTATGGCATTAGCATACCTTCCCTATGCCACACTGAAGGATATCCCGCCCATAGTTGCTAATAGTATCCTATATAGAGACCCTCTACGAGCTTGGCAACTGATTAACAAATATACAGGGCTTACACATCCCACTCCTAAATTTATACCCCTAGTGGGAAACCCAGACTTCCCAGTGGGAAATGATTGTGAGCCGTTCCGCGCTTGGAAAACTCTTGGACTCAGGGTGGTGGGTGACGTGTTGGACCCATTACAACACACGGTCAGATCTTTTCAAGAACTCAAAACTAGGTTTCATATTTCTTTTTTTTTTTTTTTTTTTAATATTTTTTATTGATATTTTACACATCAGACAAAATCAGCACATCAATATAGCCTATACAAATATATTCATTGCCTTGTCTCATAATCAAAATTAAACTACTGTAAAAATAAAATATGGTTGTATCATAAATTGCACTGATAAAGACAAACATTCTTTACATTTTCAAACTCTATAATATATAGCTGATCTGCTCTCAGCCAGCTAGTAGCTAATTTTTGCATGAGAAGAAAAGGAATAACAAACAAAAACGCTCAAGAAACGAGCATGGCAAACATTCCATTTTTCCTACTCTATCCTCCAACACTCTATGTGAATTGAATTATATAACATTTTGCTCTTTCAGATCGTTAAGGTATACATACTGTTAGATGAATGTGTAATGCTACACTAGCCCCTTAAGCTTATCACTTTTTCTATCCTCTCCTTTCCTCCCTTCTCTCTCCTTCTTTGAGGGGCCTAGAAGAAATGTAGATAACATTCCAATAACCTTGTTCCTGGATTATAGTATTTGAGGGTGAGAAAAAGCCCCCTACTGCCTATCTGTAAGCATTTATTATTTTGTTTTAATCCTTATTGGTTACTATCTTATTTCTGTCTCTCCAAGAAGTTTAGATATATCAGAGAAACAGGAGGGAATGGGAGAGAGAGGAAAAAAAAAAAAAAAAAAAAGCGGGGGAAAATCCCGTACCAACAACGAAGGTTAAAGGGGGTGACCATGATATCCATCCTAAGGAGACCAAGCTCTCGGGAATCTTCCTAGTTCTATCTGTTGTTTCAGCCAGTTGGAGGATTTACATAAAGATAAAGCCTGCCTCTGTATTTCCAACGGAAGAGACATTATGTATTTCTCCCATTTCTTAAAGAATTTAGCCAATTGTTTAGGATTTGTGACTTTTAAATTGTATTGTTCAAAGGTCATTTGATATTGTATTTCCATCAGGAAGTCGCTAAATCTAGGGGCTTTTAATCCTTTCCAATTTTTCAGAATTAGATTTCGCCCCACCAGAATAAGTAGATTAATGAATCTATGGTTATTGGGGATTGAGGTATGCTTACTCAAGAAAAATATTAAATATTGATTTAATTTAAATTTATTCCCTGTTATCCTGATACCCCAAAAAATGATTTTTTGCCAGAATTGATATATCTTTGGGCATGTCCAAAAACAGTGTACTATATCCGCCTTTTCCTGGTGGCATTTGGGGCATTTCCCTGCATCCTGCCTCCATTTAGCTACTCTAGCAGGTGTAAGATAGGTTCTATTAAGCAATTTCATATGTGACTCTTTCCAAGAATGCATAATTGTGGCACCTGCTACTAGTGTTATGCTCTGGGATATAGTTTCAGTATCTACTCTGATTTGGACTTTGGCCCACTTATATGTCAAATCCTGTATATTTTCTCTACCTCTTTGTTTTAAAATTGTATCATACACTCGGGAGATGGTGCTTACCCCTTCCCTGTATTCTCCAATTATTTTCTTAATTTCTTTACTATCCAATTCCAAACCTGTATCTAGCCTTAATTTCTCTATCCAGTGTCTCACCTGCAAGTACGCATAGAAGCTAGATCTAGGAAGATCAAACTGTCGAGCTATTGCCTCAAAAGTTTTCAGTCTTAGATTTTTACCTTCACAGATCTGGATTACCAGTTTCAGTCCCTGTTCAGCCCAGGTTTGAAATGGTGACAAGCCCAATCCTGGTGGAAAATCGGGATTGCCTATGAATGGCAAGAATTCAGATTTCCGATAGTCAATATTCAACTCTTTACCTATTTTTTGCCATGCCTGTATAATAGTTTTAAAAGTGATCATTTGGCATATTGGAACTGGCAATTTATTTGCATTATAATGTAAAATAGCCTGAAGGTTAAAAGGTTTAATTAACATTGATTCCAAACTATAGAATGTAACCAGTTCTTTTTCAGTTACCCAATCTAATGCATATTTACACAAAGCTGCATAGTTATAATATCTGACATTAGGGCAAGCCAAGCCTCCATAAATTCTGGGTAATGTTAATTTAAGCAATGAAGTGCGAGGCTTCTTTCCTTGCCAAATGAAGCGATTAAAGCATCTATTCAGAAAGACCAGATCCCTTTTATAGAGAAGCAAGGGAAGGTTTTGAAGAAAATATAACAGTTTGGGAAACAAAATTACCTTGACCACCATAATCCTAGCTGTAATGGATAGAGGTAGATTGCTCCAATTCTGGAGCTTTTTATCCAATTCCTTAATACATCCTTTAAAATTAAGGTCATACCATAAACTAGGATCTTTACTCAGTTTAATACCCAGATATGTGATTTGTGTTGTTTCAGTGAAAGGTAGATTAATTTGCTTATGTGGTTTACTTATCCACATAACTTCTGACTTCTCAAAGTTAATTTGATATCCTGAGAATGAGCTAAAGATTGTGAAGAGTCTGATAAGCTTAGGGATCGAGTCTGATAGATCGCTAAGAAAGAGCAAGAGATCATCCGCAAATAAAGATAAAATCAGTTTGTGCCCTCCAATTTGTATACCCTGTAGTTCCCTCCTTAGATAGATTGCCAGGGGTTCAATCGCTAGATTGAATAAAAATGGTGATAGAGGGCAGCCTTGTCGCGTGCCACGTTTCAATATAATCCCTTTTGTAGTTTCCCCATTCACTAAAATTGTGGAGATTGGTTCTCTATATAGTTGTTGAATGAAAGATTGGAAAACCCCTGTTATCCCAAAGTTCTCCAAGGAGGTGAAGAGATGATCCCATATAATCGAATCAAACGCTTTTTCAGCGTTGATTGAAAGAATCGCTAAATCAGGGTTACCGTGATGTTTGTTACCGATTGATTTGTTCCAGTAATAATCTAGTACTAATTGTAATTTTCGTATGTTTTTTACTGGATTTCTACCATTCATAAACCCCGTTTGATCAGGATGTATCATATACCCCAAAGGGGATTTCAATCTATTAGCTAAAATGTGGGTAAGGATTTTATAGTCCTGGTTGAGGAGAGAAATTGGTCTATAAGATGTAGGAAGTTATGGGTCTTTGTCTTTCTTGTAGATCAAAACAATATTAGATGCAGCGAATAAAGGGGACTGTGGTTTGTTACTTATGAAATATTCATTAAATAGTTTACTTAAGATCAAGGGGACCTGATCTGCGAGTATCTTATAAAATTCGGCTGGTAATGCATCTGGCCTAGAAGCTTTTCCCATTTTTAGTTTTTGGATAGCAAGCTTGATCTCTTCCACAGATATAGGTTCATTTAGCCTCAGCAAATCGTGCAAGTCTATTTGAGGCAGGCTTATACCTTGCCAAAACTGGACTTTATTCTCAGTATTAATTTGTTTAGATGCATATAGCTCCTGAAAAGTTTGATAAATAGTTTCCCTTATCTCTGTAGGTTCTGTCACCCTAGAATTCCCCCTTTTTAAAGCTGCAATGTAGCTTTTCTGTTGCCTGATTTTGACTATTCTTGCAAGATATTTGGCTGAAATACCCTGCGCACCTGAATAGAGGGCTTTAAGTTTCTGCTCTTCTACAATCGAGTTTTGTTTAAGAAAAAGATTGTAAAGCAACTTACAGTCTTTGTATTTGTTCCAATGTTCTACCGAGGGCATACTGATGTAATTGCTATAGCTATTTCTTAATGTATTAGACAGCTGTTCCTCTCGCTTTCTCAGAATTGCTCGCATTCTTATCAGATATGCTTTTATCTCTCCTCTAAATACCGCCTTCGCAGTCTCCCACAATATTTCTGGTTTATCTAGATGGCCCGAATTTTCCGCTAAGAATTGATTCCACCTATTTTGCATCCATCTTTTAAAATGGACATTGTTTACTAGATAATTCGGGAAGAATATTCTACCTTTTCCAGTAAGTACTTTATCATTCAGACCTATTTCTAATGAGATCACTGCGTGGTCGGAGATCACAATATCTTGAATAGCAGTTTCTATATTCATTTTTAACATTTGTCTAGCTATTAAAAAATAGTCAATTCTAGAGAATGAAGTATGTACGTTAGAGACACATGTATACTCTCGTTGGTCAGGGTTTTGTGCTCGCCAAACATCTTGCAGTGCTAGTTTTTGACAGAACCTACGAAGAATCTCTGTTTCCCTTGCTTTTCTTGGAGCAAATTTAGCTTTTGATCTATCCAGAATATGTGAAAAGGCCATATTGAAATCGCCAGCTACTACAATGTTCTTTCCAATATGTAAAAACAATTTTAAGCTAATATTTTCCCAGAATTCTTTGTCTATCGCGTTTGGGCCATAAACATTACAAAAAACAAAATTAAAACCATTGATCTGTATTTCAAGGATCTGGTATCTCCCATTTGGATCATTATCTACCGAGATTATTTTATGGTTTAGCTGTTTTCGTATTAAAATAATCAGACCTCTTTTAGCCCTATCATAAGGGGTAAACACCACCTCTCCGACCCATTTGTTTTTAAGTTTTATAGCTTCTACTGGCCTAAGATGAGTCTCCTGTAGGAAGACTAAATCTGGTTTTTGCTTTCCTAAATGTTTTAACAGAAGTTTCCTTTTAGCTGGGGATGAAATCCCTCCGCAATTCCAGGAAAGTATTTTAAGTTTGGTCATCTAAAAATACTGTTAAAACAGAAATCAAGGTAAGGGCTCCTAAGGACGAAAAAAAAAAAAAAAAAAAAAAAAATTTATAATAGTTAAAACTCCTATTTTCCCATTCCCCCCTGCGCACCCTGCAACCTGTTTTTCCATGCTTAACCTTCAGCATTATTGCCCTACATAAAGTTACATCCATTTCTTATATCTATTTATGTAGGTAAGGCCCTTATTTATTAGGGGTTCTTATCTTGTGTGCCTCTCAGCTGTTCTGTGTCTAGCTTCTGGCAAAATGCCTTAATTTCTTCAGTTTTGGTAAATGTCAAAGTCTCACCATCTTTGTCAATAATTATTTTCGCCGGGTATATTAATCTTGCTCTTATATTTGCCTTAATTAACTGAGTACAAAATGGTGCCATCTCCCTACGTTTATTTTGAGTCTCTGATGAAAAGTCTTGAAATAACAGTATTCTATTAGATCCTATCATGATGTTATTATTTTTTATTTTTATCCTGAAAATTTAGAAACTTGATTATTACTACCCTAGGCCTTGCCATACCATTTACAATCCCTCTAGGTGCACCTATTCTATGGGCTCTCTCTATAGGCAATCTGACATTCTCAATGGTGCTCCCTACTAATTTAGGGAGCTGGGAGGCTGCAAAGCTTATCAGGTCTTGGTATTCTACTGTTTCAGGAAGGCCAACAACCCTAAGTTTGTTGCGCCTAGACCTGTCCTCTAACTCCTCTAATTTGGAGTGTAAAAATTTAATTTTTGTATCCTGCAAATGGGTCATTTGTTCTTGTATCTCTATTCTATCCTCAGCATCTGAAACCCTGGTTTCTAACTCATTTATACGTGTTGCGAACTGTTTTATTTCATTGGTAGCTGTGGCCATTTCTTGCCTTAAAGCTTCAAATTGTGGCATGATTAAATCAGAGATTTGTTGTATTAGTGGTGTATTATCAGTGGAATTCAGATCTATTTCATTTTGTAACTGTAAACCTATACTACTTTCATTAGTTTTGAGTTTTTTTTCTTTTGGTTTAGGCGGCATATTTGGTGACAAATTTTTAGAATGTGACATAAACCTTTCCATAAAGCTTATTATCGGTCTATTGTGATCAGAAAAAAAGACACACACAAAAAAAAACAACCTAGTTGTGTCTTGAATAAGGGTGAAGGAGGGGAAAAATATATCCTCTTTACTTATTTCTGTAAGTGGATAAGTAAGTAAACAAGAGATGTCTTCAGAGATCTTGTGTAAAAAATGGTTAAAATGTGTTCCTTTTTACATTTTGGTGACAAACAATACTTAATCAAAATATTACATTAATGTGTGCCAACACGTGCTTTGAACAAATCCTTAAATACTCTTATATGTGAAATCTTAGTTTTAAAAATCAGCGAAAAAAAATAAAAAAATGCATTTTTAGTGAAAAAACAAAAAGAGAGGGGAAAAAAAAAAAAAAAAAAAAAAAAAAAAGCAAAAAGAAAAAAGAAAGAACCAAAAATGTGAGTCGGAGAGTACAAAGACTCACAGTAGTGAACTGCCGAGAAAAAAAAAACCAGTTGTTTAAAGGTTTACAACTCTATTCCTCTTTCCCCTTCTTCCTCTTCCTCACTTCCCTCACTTCTTAACAGAGCCACTATCTGAATAGCTTAGGCCACTGGTATTCTAAATGTAAATCTAATGAAAACACAAAATAATCTATCTCTGGGTAGGTTCCTGTTACCAACACAATTGTACAAAATGAGTATATGATCAGTTCCAGCAGACACAAGTTATAACCATATAGAGAAGTTTATCACTATATAATAGACCCAATTTCTTATATATTGATATTTTTTCAGCTATAAAGAATAGACTATTTCTCTGCCACTACCAAAGGCAGAGAAAAAGGAGAAAAAGAGGAGAAAGAAGCAAAAAACAATAGACAGAAGAAGGAGAATACCAAGAGACAAAAAAAGGGGGAAGCTAGAGGAAAAAAGGAGAAAAAGAAGCAAAATTCAGTGTTCAAATCGGACTCTTTAGCTTATTTACGCCAGTCAAACAAGCTATATTTAACTGTATTTCTTATGTTAATAACCAGTCATAAAAGATAACTAAAAAGTTTTTATCTTGATTGAAGATCCATTATGAGGATAATCCCTTTCTAAAGGAGAGTTCCCAAGACCTAGAAATCTTTTTCTTGTATTTAACAGTAAATCATAAGTAATATCCCTCAGAAAAAGACAACTTTTTAGCTTGATTGAAGTTTTCATAGAGGACAGTCCCCACACAGAAAAATCCACAGAAAAGCAAACAGTCTAATGGAGATTGAAACAGCAGGTCTCACCGCTTGTACTCTGAACAGTTTTCTTATGATGTGTGATACTTAAGATTTCTAACAAAAACTTTACCATCTGTAGCAAGAGAGGGGGGGGCTATAAGGTGGCTCGGGCACATAGAGAGCCTGTATACCTCCGTATATGTTTTTCCAGCTTCTCTCTCCACTCCTCGGCCCCTCTATAAGACCTTTTTAAGCAGTTTCCTTATGTATGGGACTTTAATATTAGGAGAAGCAGATCTTAACCTTAGGCTGTGAAATAATTCAGTCTATATTTAGACATTTAACCAGGCTTGATAGTTATTTACACCTAGGTGCAGTCTTTTAATAAGCTCAGCCTTAGTATGTTTATATAGGTTCAGCTGTTATTGTCTAACAAGAGAGTGTCTAGGGATAAAACAGACCGTGTCTGTAATACCTGTTTCCAAATGAGGTCTCTTAGCAGCGGCTCTTTGTCTCACTCTGTTGTTCTTATCCACATAGCAGCTACCTCTTGCTTTCCAGCTAGCTTTCCGGTCTTTCCACAGGTAGATATTAAGGAGCGGCAGATTTGTGAAGTCGCGATTTCGGACACCTCCGCTACCGCAGCCTCCGCTGATACACCAGCTCCTCTGTCCTGTATGGCTGCCGACCGGTGGGTATGTTGCTGCAATTGATGCGTTTCTCTGTGTTGAAAGGAGGTTTACACAGAACAGGAACGCCTTTTGGCGTCGTGACTCCGCTTTGAAGTCAATCTGCTTACAGGAACCGGCCACTGCATGAAAGTTTATCCAAGCCGGGATGCGCCTCCGCTGGCCAAGGATCAGCACAGATGGGGTAGATCGATAAAGCCCTTCTCCCCAGAGCTAGAGTTAGCGTCCCACGTTCTTACTAGCTCCTCCCCTTCCGGTTCCCAACAACCCAGGTTTCATATTTCTAATAAACATTTCTACGCCTATCTTCAGGTGAGACATTATGTGTCGCGCCTTCTGCATTCCAACCCAGAGTTCTGGAAAAAATCCCCCTTTGCCATCTCTCAGACATTGTTTCAAATAGGGCGTTTCTCATTGTCAGATTTCTATAAGCAACTATTGAAACGTAAAGAAACCACAATACAAACTCATATTTTAATGAACCTGAATAAGGACTTCTTACCTATACTGACTATACAAGACATGACAAATAGTCTGGAGGCCATCAAATCAGTGATCTTGGCAGTCCCCCTCAGAGAGGCACAGCTTAGAATGCTACATAAAGATTATATTACACCTCATAGGTTATCAAGATCGAAAACACAACACCCAGACATATGTGTTAAATGCAGCAGTGAGTCTCCCTCATTTCAACATTACTTTTTCTCATGCCCGTTAATTAGACGGTTTTGGGGAAAGTACCAATACTGGTTAAAAGCTACATTCAACATAGAAACTGAGATAGACTTGAGTAAAATATACCTATTTCGATGGGAAGACACTCATAAAAAACACCATAGGCTACTCACCCTGTGCACACTGTTAGCGAGACACTGGGGCCTAGTTATCAAGCCGTCAACCTCAAATACGCTGGAATTCCGCAGCGTATTTGTGGCGAGGCTGATTCGCCATAGTTATCAAGCCCTAGATACCGGCAAAAGTAGAATTTAGTGACGTAAGCTTCGATCCGCCGGACTCAGTCCAACACAGATTGATGCTTACGTCACTACAGATGTTCCGCACACAAGTGCGGCACCATCTGACTACTTTTGCTAGTTATCAAAAAACTAGCAGGTACGCTCGGCACTTTTCCGGCCCAGCGTACCTTGTTTTCAATCCGCCGCCCTGGAGGTGGCAGATCCCATAGGAATCAATGGGAGTCTAACCATAGCGAAAGTTCATGTTCGCTGCAGCCAGACATCCCATTGATTCCTATGGGAGCTGTCTGCACCTAACACCCTAACATGTACCCCAAGTCTAAACACCCCTAATCTGTCCCCCCTACACCGCCGCAAATAAATAAATATTTTACCCCCTAAACCGCCGCTCCCGGAGCCCACCGCCACTCTAATAAACCGATTAACCCCTAAACCGCTGCTCCCGGAACCCACCGCAACTATAATAAATGTATTAACCCCTAAACCGCCGCTCCCAGACCCCGCCGCCACCTACATGATACCTATTAACCCCTATCCTGCCCCCCCCTATACCGTCGCCCTCTATAATAAAGTTATTAACCCCTATCCTGCCGATCCCGGACCTCGCCGCAACTAAATAAATAGTTTAACCCCTAAACCGCCGCTCCCGGACCCCACCGCAACCTATATTAAACTTATTAACCCCTAATCTGCCCCCCCTACACCGTCGCCACCTATAATAAGTTTATTAACCCCTATCCTGCCCCCCCTACACCGCCGCCACTGTAATAAAATTATTAACCCCTAAACCTAAGTCTAACACTAACCCTAAAACCCCCCTAACTTAAATATTAGTTAAATAAATCTAAATAATATTTCTCTTATTAACTAAATTAATCCTATTTAAAACTAAATACTTACCTTTAAAATAAACCCTAATATAGCTACAATATAAATAATAATTATATTGTAGCTATCTTAGGATTTATTTTTATTTTACAGGCAACTTTCAATTTATTTTAACTAGGTACAATAGCTATTAAATAGTTATTAACTATTTAATAGCTACCTAGCTAAAATAAAGAGAAATTTACCTGTAAAATAAAAACTAACCTAAGTTACAATTACACCTAACACTACACTATACTTAAATAAATTATTCCTATTTAAAACTAAAAACTTACCTGTAAAATAAACCCTAAGATAGCTACAATATAAATAATTATTATATTGCAGCTATTTTAGGATTTATATTTATTTTACAGGTAACTTTGTATTTATTTTAGCTAGTTAGAATAGTTATTAAATAGTTATTAACTATTTAATAACTACCTAGCTAAAAGAAATACAAAATTACCTGTAAAATAAATCCTAACCTAAGTTACAATTAAACCTAACACTACACTATCATTAAATTAATTAAATAAATTAGTTACAAATAACTACAATTAAATACAATTACATAAACTAACTAAAGTACAAAAAATAAAAAAGCTAAGTTACAAAAAATAAAAAAAATAAGTTACAAACATTTCAAAAATATTACAACAATTTTAAGCTAATTACACCTAATCTAAGCCCCCTAATAAAATAACAAAGCCCCCCAAAATAAAAAAATGCCCTACCCTATTCTAAATTAAAAAAGTTCAAAGCTCTTTTACCTTACCAGCCCTTAAAAGGGCCTTTTGCGGGGCATGCCCCAAAGAATTCAGCTCTTTTGCCTGTAAAAGAAAAATACAACCCCCCCAACATTAAAACCCACCATCCACATACCCCTAATCTAACCCAAACCCCCCTTAAATAAACCTAACACTACCCCCTGAAGATCATCCTACCTTTAGTCATCTTCAGCCAGCCGACCCACCGATGAAACCGAAGAGGAGCGGAAGAAGTCATCATCCAAAGGGTGCTGAAGAAATCTTCCATCCGATGAAGTCATCATCCAGGCGGCGCTGAAGAAGTCTTCCATCCGATAGAAGTCTTCATCCATGTGGCGTCTTCAATCTTCATCCATCCGGAGCGGAGCGGCGCCATCTTCAGACGAGCCGACGCGGAGCCATCCTCTTCTTCCCGACGACTACCGATGAATGGATATTCCTTTAAGGGACGTCATCCAAGATGGCGTCCCTTCAATTCTGATTGGCTGATAGGATTCTATCAGCCAATCGGAATTAAGGTAGGAAAAATCTGATTGGTTGATTGAATCAGCCAATCAGATTGAAGTTCAATCCGATTGGCTGATCCAATCAGATTGAGCTCGCATTCTAATGGCTGATTGGAACAGCCAATAGAATGCGAGCTCAATCTGATTGGCTGATTGGATCAGCCAATCGGATTGAACTTCAATCTGATTGGCTGATTCAATCAGCCAATCAGATTTTTCCTACCTTAATTCCGATTGGCTGATAGAATCCTATCAGCCAATCAGAATTGAAGGGACGCCATCTTGGATGACGTCCCTTAAAGGAATATCCATTCGTCGGTAGTCGTCAGGAAGAAGAGAATGGCTCCGCGTCGGCTCGTCTGAAGATGGCTCCGCTCCACTCCGGATGGATGAAGATTGAAGACGCCGCATGGATGAAGACTTCTATCGGATGGAAGACTTCTTCAGCGCTGCCTGGATGATGACTTCATCGGATGGAAGATTTCTTCAGCGCCCCTTGGATGAAGACTTCGGCCGCTGCGGATCTCCTCTTCGGTTCCATCGGTGGGTCGGCTGGCTGAAGACGACTAAAGGTAGGATGATCTTCAGGGGGTAGTGTTAGGTTTATTTAAGGGGGGTTTGGGTTAGATTAGGGGTATGTGGGTGGTGGGTTTTAATGTTGGGGGGGTTGTATTTTTCTTTTACAGGCAAAAGAGCTGAATTCTTTGGGGCATGCCCCGCAAAAGGCCCTTTTAAGGGCTGGTAAGGTAAAAGAGCTTTGAACTTTTTTAATTTAGAATAGGGTAGGGCATTTTTTTTATTTTGGGGGGCTTTGTTATTTTATTAGTTACAATTAAACCTAACACTACACTATCATTAAATTAATTAAATAAATTAGTTACAAATAACTACAATTAAATACAATTACATAAACTAACTAAAGTACAAAAAATAAAAAAGCTAAGTTACAAAAAATAAAAAAAATAAGTTACAAACATTTCAAAAATATTACAACAATTTTAAGCTAATTACACCTAATCTAAGCCCCCTAATAAAATAACAAAGCCCCTCAAAATAAAAAAATGCCCTACCCTATTCTAAATTAAAAAAGTTCAAAGCTCTTTTACCTTACCAGCCCTTAAAAGGGCCTTTTGCGGGGCATGCCCCAAAGAATTCAGCTCTTTTGCCTGTAAAAGAAAAATACAACCCCCCCAACATTAAAACCCACCACCCACATACCCCTAATCTAACCCAAACCCCCCTTAAATAAACCTAACACTACCCCCTGAAGATCATCCTACCTTTAGTCATCTTCAGCCAGCCGACCCACCGATGAAACCGAAGAGGAGCGGAAGAAGTCATCATCCAAAGGGCGCTGAAGAAGTCTTCCATCCGATAGAAGTCTTCATCCATGTGGCGTCTTCAATCTTCATCCATCCGGAGCGGAGCGGCGCCATCTTCAGACGAGCCAACGCGGAGCCATCCTCTTCTTCCTGACGACTACCGACGAATGGATATTCCTTTAAGGGACGTCATCCAAGATGGCATCCCTTCAATTCCGATTGGCTGATAAGATTCTATCAGCCATTCGGAATTCAGGTAGGAAAAATCTGATTGGCTGATTGAATCAGCCAATCAGATTGAAGTTCAATCCGATTGGCTGATCCAATCAGCCAATCAGATTGAGCTTGCATTCTATTGCCGTCTGAAGATGGCTCCGCTCCGCTCCGGATGGATGAAGATTGAAGACGCCGCATGGATGAAGACTTCTATCGGATGGAAGACTTCTTCAGCGCCGCCTGGATGATGACTTCTATCGGATGGAAGACTTCTTCAGCGCCGCCTGGATGATGACTTCATCGGATGGAAGATTTCTTCAGCGCCCCTTGGATGAAGACTTCGGCCGCTGCGGATCTCCTCTTCGGTTCCATCGGTGGGTCAGCTGGCTGAAGACGACTAATGGTAGGATGATCTTCAGGGGGTAGTGTTAGGTTTATTTAAGGGGGGTTTGGGTTAGATTAGGGGTATGTGGGTGGTGGGTTTTAATGTTGGGGGGGTTGTATTTTTCTTTTACAGGCAAAAGAGCTGAATTCTTTGGGGCATGCCCAGCAAAAGGCCCTTTTAAGGGCTGGTAAGGTAAAAGAGCTTTGAACTTTTTTAATTTAGAATAGGGTAGGGCATTTTTTTTATTTTGGGGGGCTTTGTTATTTTATTAGGGGGCTTAGATTAGGTGTAAGTAGCTTAAAATTGTTGTAATATGTTTTAAATGTTTGTAACTTTTTTTTTATTTTTTGTACTTTAGTTAGTTTATTTTATTTTATTTAATTGTAGTTATTTGTAACTAATTTATTTAATTTATTTAATGATAGTGTAGTGTTAGGTTTAATTGTAATTTAGGTTAGGATTTATTTTACAGGTAATTTTGTATTTCTTTTAGCTAGGTAGTTATTAAATAGTTAATAACTATTTAATAACTATTCTAACTAGCTAAAATAAATACAAAGTTACCTGTAAAATAAATATAAATCCTAAAATAGCTACAATATAATTATTAATTATATTGTAGCTATCTTAGGGTTTATTTTATAGGTAAGTATTTAGTTTTAAATAGGAATAATTTATTTAAGTATAGTGTAGTGTTAGGTGTAATTGTAACTTAGGTTAGTTTTTATTTTACAAGTAAATTTCTCTTTATTTTAGCTAGGTAGCTATTAAATAGTTAATAACTATTTAATAGCTATTGTACCTAGTTAAAATAAATTGAAAGATGCCTGTAAAATAAAAATAAATCATAAGATAGCTACAATATAATTATTATTTATATTGTAGCTATATTAGGGTTTATTTTAAAGGTACGTATTTAGTTTTAAATAGGATTAATTTAGTTAATAAGAGAAATATTATTTAGATTTATTTAATTAATATTTAAGTTAGGGGGGTTTTAGGGTTAGTGTTAGACTTAGGTTTAGGGGTTAATAATTTTATTACAGTGGCGGCGGTGTAGGGGGGCAGGATAGGGGTTAATAAACTTATTATAGGTGGCGACGGTGTAGGGGGGGCAGATTAGGGGTTAATAAGTTTAATATAGGTTGCGGTGGGGTCCGGGTAGCGGCGGTATAGGGGTTAAACTATTTATTTAGTTGCGGCGAGGTCCGGGATCGGCAGGATAGGGGTTAATAAATTTATTATAGAGGGCGGTGGTATAGGCGGGGGCAGGATAG
Organism: Bombina bombina; assembly: GCF_027579735.1. Classification (NCBI taxonomy): domain Eukaryota; kingdom Metazoa; phylum Chordata; class Amphibia; order Anura; family Bombinatoridae; genus Bombina; species Bombina bombina. The sequence continues at coordinate 291,611,586 of NC_069501.1, forward strand.
GGGTTACTAGGTAGAATGTAGGTGGCGACGGTGTCCGGGAGCAGCGGTTTAGGAGTTAATACATTTATAAGAGTTGCGGCGGGGTCTAGGAGCGGCGGTTTAGGGGTTAATAACTTTATTTAGTTGCGGGGGGCTCCGGGGGCGCCGGTATAGGGGGTAGAACAGTGTAGTTAGTGTGGGTGCTTAGTGACAGGCTAGCAATAAAGCTGTAAAAAAGCCAAAGAGCAGCGAGATCGGATGAGTGATAACTCTCACAGTCCGCTGCTCATCGCCCCGTACTTGGTGCGCGGTTTTTTGACAGCTTTATTGATAACTTAGGCGAAATTTTGCAGGACCGCGGCGGCGATGGTAGGCGAGCTTAGGTGGGCGTATTGAACCGGCGAAGGCAGGTAAAGTAGACGCGTTGATAACTACCCCCCACTGTATTCTTGATAGGTGGATCTCTAAACAACCACCAACGATAGCCCAATTTAAGCTTCGTTTAATGAAACAGCTTTTTGTAGAACAGCATGACGTCAAATTAAGCACAAAACACAGGCTTCAACCTTTCTTAAAAAAGTGGCAGCCCTTTATAAAAACACTACAACCAGCCTTGCAGCAACGATTTTTTAGGCCCTTCGCACAACTTGAGATGATGCTTTTGGCAACTCTGGGTGGGGAATGGCAAGTCCTGGCTGAACCAGTGACAAATCAACCTAGAGCGGATTTCTCAGAGGAAATGCTGTTCTAACGTACCTTAATCTCTAAAAAAGTGTGGTCTTCCATGTTGAGGAGGAGTCAAATCCCCCCCCCTTTTTTTTTCTTTCTCTTTTCTCTCCCCTGGTTGGAATGTTATTGGTTAAGCGTTGATGTTTAGTAAATGTTGACATAAGTTGTTATAATAAAGGAAAAAAAAGGGATGGAGGCGATCATTCATGACTAAGCTACGTTTAATGTATTCTTGTTATGTGTCTGTCAGAGTACTCGACCAATGTAAACCTACCCCAAGGCATAATGTACTATCATTACCTGCTACATATTGTTCAATTCATTTTTTTGCATATTATATGTGCCATTTGATGGTCTGCGCACAGATCTTTGTTGAAATGTGATGACTCTGTACTCTTGGATTGTCATGTGATTGCTTTATCTCTGCCAATAAAAACGAATTTAAAAAAAAAATTAAAAAAATCCAGATTTGAAAAGGATTATTAACATACAGCTAGTTGACGAGTTTTGCGTTATGAGTGAAAAAGCATCATTATGCTTCATAACGCTGCTTTTCTCTAACGCTGCTATTACAAGTCTTGTCAGAATAGGTGTACCGCACACCTTTTTGTCCTTCACGCAACGTCAGTACTGCACTTTTCAAAAAGTTATTTTTAAATGGGACTTCCATAGCGCTGGTATTACGAGTTTCCCTGGGAGGCCAAAAAGTGAGCGGTACACCCTATACTGACAAGATCCGTACTGCCATCTAAAGTCAGTAGTTATGAGTGTTATGCTACAAATCTGTAACATAAAACTCATAACTAAACTGTCACAAAGTACACTAAACACCCATAAACTATCTATTAACCACTAAACCGAGGCCCTCCCGCATCGCAAGCACTAAAATAAAATTATTAACCTCTAATCTGCCACTCCGGACATCGCCGCCACTTAAAAAATGTATTAACCCCTATTCCGCTGCTCCCCGACATCAACGCCACTATAATAAACCCATTAACCCTTAAACCGCCGCCCTCACATTATTAACCCCTAATCTGCTGTCTGCCCACACCGCCACTATAATAAACCTATTAACCACTAAACCGCAAGCCCCGCACAATGAAATATACTAAATTAAACCCCTAACCCCTAAGCCTCTGGCCACCCACATCACTACATAAATATATTAACCCCTAAACCTAACGTAACCCTAAGCCTAACCCTAACACCCCCTAACTTAAATATAATTAAAATAAATCTAAATAAAACGTATAATTATTACCTAAATAATTCCTATTTAAAACTAAATACATACTTACCTTTAAAATAAAACCTAAGCTAGCTACAAAATAACTAATAGTTATATTGTAGCTATCTTAGGTTTTATTTTTATTTCACAGGTAAGTTTGTATTTATTTTATCTAGGTAGACAAGTTAGTAAATAGTTATTAACTATTTACTAAGTACCTAGTTAAAAGGAATACAAAGTTACCTGTAAAATAAAACCTAACCTGCCTTACACTAAAACTTAACATTACAATAAAATTAAATTAATTACATTAATAAAATACAATTATCTAAATTACAAAAAAAATAAACACTAAATTACACAAAATAAAAAATGAAATTATCAAAAATAAAAACAAATTACTCCTATTCTAATAGCCCTATCAAAATTAAAAAGCCCCCCCCCAAATAATAAAACCCCTAGCCTACACTAAACTGCCAATGGCCCTTAAAAGGGCCTTTTGCTGGGCATTGCCCCAAAGAAATCAGCTCTTTTACATAGCAATTAAAAATACAAACATCCCCCCAACAGTAAAACCCACAACCCACACAACCAAATCCCCCAAATAAAATTCTATCCTAACCTTTTCAGGGCATTTGAATGGGCATTGCCTTTAAAAGGGCATTTAGCTCTTTTGCCATGCCCTGAAAAGGGCAATCAGCTCTTTTACAAAGTGCCCAAACCCTAAACTAAAAATAAAACCCACCCAAAAAAACCTTTAAAAAACCTAACACTAACCACCGAAGATCCATTTACAGTTTTCGAAGTCCGGAGTATGCTCCGCGCCAGATGTCTTGAAAATGGACCCTCTCTGCGCCGAATGGATGAAAATAGAAGATGCCATCTGGATGAAGACTTCTGCCTGCTTGGATGAAAACTTCTGTCCGCTTGGATGAGGACTTCTGCCCTCTTGGATGAAGACTTCTGCCAGCTTTGATGAGGAATTCTGCCCGCTTCTATGAGGTCTTCTGCCTGCTTGGATGAAGACTTTGCTGGCTGGATGAGTAAGGATGTCCGGAATTCGAAAACTGTAAGTGGATCTTTGGGGGTTAGTGTTAGGGGTTTTTTAAGGTTTTTTTGGGTGGGTTTTATTTTTAGTTTAGGGTTTGGGCACTTTGTAAAAGAGCTGATTGTCCTTTTCAGGGCATTGCAAAAGAGCTAAATGTCTTTTTAAGGGCAATGCCCATCCAAATGCTTTTTTCAGGGCAATGGTTAGCTTAGGTTTACAGGTAGCCCTCAGTTTACGCCGGGATTAGGTTCCAGAAGGAATGGTTGTAAATCTAAACCGTTGTAAATCGAAACCCAGTTTATAATGTAAGTCAATGGGAAGTGAGGGAGTTAGGTTCCAGGCCCCTATCAAAATTGACATAAGTAACACCTAATACGTTATTTTTAAAGCTTTGAAATTAAGACTTTAAATGCGAAACAGCATTATTAACCTAATAAAATAGATTGTATCATCATCAAACTAAGTTTAACAAACAAAAACATTTGCTAAACCGCACCTAATAAAATTATCACACGGACTGTATCATCATCAATCTAAGTTTAATAAACAAAAACAAAATAATCACACAACAGACTGTATCATCATCAAACTAAGTTTAATGAAGAAAAACTTTTTTTACTTGCATTTTTCTGCAGCTAAGGGAAGAGGCTGCTAGATCTTGTTCCTTTAAAAACGGCTCCATTGCTCAGGTCTGGTTATACACTGATTAATTTCAGCCTGCCTGTGTTTAATCACACAACAGACTGTATCATCATCAAACTAAGTTTAATGAACAAAAACGTTTTTTTACTTGCCTTTTTCTGCAAACAGTTCTCTGCATTGAGTCTGCAGCTAAGGGAAGTGGCTGCTAGATCTTGTTCCTTTGAAAGCTGATCCATTGATCATGTCTGGCTTGCTTTTCTTTGCATGTGTTTGCTGCAACACAAGCGGACAGCTCCACCTACTGGCTATTTTAATGTATGCATGTGCTAATGCTTTCAATAGCAGTCAATGCTTTTCAATAGCAAAAAAAAGGGCGTTATTCTGAAACGGCGCAAATTGAACAGTCGTAAACAGAGGGCCACCTTTATTAAGAAAATTTAAAAAATTGTATTATATTAATTTAATTTATTTAATTTTATTGTAATTTTAGGTTTTAGCAGGGGCGTGTTAACGCATAGGCCGACAAGGCCGGTGCCTAGATCGTCAGGTTTTGGGGGGCAGCACTTGGCCGCTACTGCACTGAATATGTGGGGTCATTAAAAACAATTTTTTTACAATTTTGACAAGGCATAATATTTTACATTTAAAAAAACGTGTTTTTTTTTTGCCCGGGAGATTTTCTGGGGGACGGGGCAGGTGCACGCTCAAATGTGCAGTACTGTGGAGGGCTGGGGGTATGAGCGGCGAGTGCTCTGTCTGTGGATACAGAGAGACAGTCACAGTCAGTTATGAAGTGGAAGGAATGGAAGGAAGAACTTGTCAGACTTAAGGTAATAAAACTTATAAAGTGGCCGTGCACTTTAACAATCCAGCCTGCAGGCTCGCCAGAAACAGCAGTTATAAAGCAGCGGTTTTAACACCGCTGCTCCATAACCTGTCCAGGCAGACAGACATCTCTGCAATTCAACCCGATCGAGTATGATCGGGTTGATTGACACCCCCTGCTGATTGGCCGCAAATCTGCAGGGGGCGGCATTGTACCAGCAGTTCACAAGAGCTGCTGGTGCAATGCTGAATAAATATCCCCCTTTATATCAGACCTTTAATAAATATCCCCCTAAGGGTTAATAACTGTAAGGGCGGCAGATTAGGGGTTAATAACATTATGTAGGTGGTGGCGATGTCGGGGGCGGCAGATTAGGGGTGTTTAGACGTGTTTTTTATGGTAGGGTGTTTTTTTTCCGCCATAGACATCAATGGGACTGCGTTACGGAGCTTTTCATTTCGCGATCGCAGATGTTAGGCTTTTTTTTTGCCGGCTCTCCCCTTGACTATGGGGAAATCGTGCACGAGCATGTCAAAACACTGCTTGTATTTGGGTGAGATATGGAGCTCAACGCCACCATATCGCCCGCACAAGCTGGGTTTTTTCAAACCTAAATAGCAGCGCTATACGAAGGTGAAATACTGTCTGATACAGGATCCTTTGAGCCAAAGAAACCTTCATCAGTAGAATACACTTAAATATGCTGTCGGTCAGAACAAAATTAATTCAATCTTCACAATTTTGAAAAGTCCTTGTAAGTTTACTTAAAGGCAAAATATCAGTCATAACCGTTTAAGATATAAGCAACAACATGTGATGTTTGCAGATGAAATCAAGTACATGAACTGAATATGTAAAAAACAGTAAATGTTATTGTACATGTAGAAACATTGCTAGCATAAAACATGATAAATAAATGCCACATAATTGAGCTGAAGAAATAATAACAGCTTAAAAAATTAAAAGAACACACTTAGCTTTGTAGAATTGTGTTCCAGGGTATCATAGTTTCTACAGTAACATCAGAGTCAGGATCAGAATGAGACATCTTGAAAAATGTAACAGAAAAAGAAAAATAACATTAGGCAAAACATTAAATTTCCACAATGTAACAGTTTTAGTAGAGAAAAACAAAAGCAGGCATAATAGCTTTCAAAGTTCATGAAAACAGCGAGTTAAAGAGGGAGAGGGGAAAAAGAACTAAAATTTGGTGCCAAGAATGACGCATTACACAAAAAGAAGTTAAAAAATGTTGGCGCAAAACTAACACCAGGAAATGACACAACTTGCGTCATAACAAACGCCAAAATAACTAGCGTCAACAAAGACGCAGGAAATGACTAAATTTGCGCCATCAAAGGTGCAACTTCGCGAGAAAAAAGTTTGCGCCAAGAATGACGCAATAAAAAACAGCATTTTGCGCCTTTGCGAGCCTAGATTTGCCGGCGAAAAAATGAAAGTCAAATTAGAAAAAGACTGAACCCCAGGTAAGAAAAAAGTTTAAATAAACATCCCAAATATGATTTCTATACTGCAACTGTTTAGACTGAAAAGGGAAATACACATAGACCTGACTCATGGCAAATATAAGTAAAATACATATATTAATACATAAAGCGCCAAACCATAGCTGAGAGTGTCTTAGCCCCCCTATTGGAAAAATTATATTTAATTTATAGCCCCCAAAAAATAAAAGCCAAAAAAAAAAAGGTTTATCTTTTTTTTATTTAACTGCACATGCGGTTAGCTTGATGCCTGTCATTAGTGCTCTCACTAGATTTGCCTGCAGCCTGCTCCGCCTCCCAACCCATCCCTATACTGTCTTAATCGCACAGTTCAGCCTGTGCATTAGACAGTGTGAGTGAGCAGAGAGGTGGTGCTGACGCTGCTGCTTGATTAGGCTCTTCACGTGCTACAGTTAGAACCCCAGAGTGACTGAGCTGTGAGCTCTAAGCAGTGGTCGGGCCTTTCAGCGCTATGAATGTGCAGTTTCAGTCAGGGCCCGGCGTAAGGCAAGTGTGTGTCATGGCTCATAGACTTTATATACAAGAAAAATCCATCAGCTAAAGGCTCTGACACTCGTCTGTGGATCACTGGTATAGTACGAAGTACTTGTGTTTTATGTAGAAGACTTAGCTATTTCCATGTGTATAGACGTGCTGTATTACTGTTCCTGTGTGTGTCATGATCGCATCTGTCATGTCTCATGCCATATCGTGTCACACTGACTTCATTTTACATTGCTATCACGATATCTGAGACACCTCACTAGTTGTTATTCTGTGCATCACATGGAGTGGGGCCAGTGTTACTCAGTGTGGGTGTCCTATTGCCTATACATGTGTGCCTGTCTCCCCTAGACCTGTCTGTGTGTGTTATGACCACATACTGGTTATGTGGTGTTGCATAGTGTACAACGATGTCTGATTCTGTCAACTACTGTATCTGTCCCCTGTGACTGTGTCTCAATACCACACCCTGTAATGCACTGTACCAGTAACTCATTGTCTCTGTGCTCATATTGTTCCCCACCAATTACATATTGTTTTCAGTATTGTGCGTCTTACTTCAAGGTTAGTAATATGTACCGGTCTGAATAACAGTTCATTTGTGTGCATCATACGTTATCATGCCTGCATGATGCGCTAACGTGTCCATTCTACTGTATGTACTACATTTGTACCATGTCTGCATGATGTGCTAACGTGTCCATCCTACTGTATGTACCATGTCTGCATGATGTGCTAACGTGTCCATCCTACTGTATGTACCATATATGTACCATATCTGCATGATGTGCTAACGTGTCTATCCTACTGTATGTACCATATATGTACCATGTCTGCATGATGTGTTAACGTGTCCATTCTATTATATGTACCATATATGTACCATGTCTGCATGATGTGTTAACGTGTCCATTCTACTGTATGTACCATTTCTCTCTCGTTCTCTTTTTCTCTTTCTCTCGCTCTTTCTCTCGCTCTTTCTCGCTCTTTCTCTCTCTATTTCTCTCTCTCTTTCTCTCTCTCTCTTTCTCTCTCTCTCTTTCTCTCTCTCTCTCTCTCTTTCTCTCTCTCTCTCTCTCTTTCTCTCTCTCTCTCTTTCTCTCTCTCTCTCTCTCTCTCTCTCTTTCTTTCTCTTTCTCTCTCTCTTTCTCTCCCCCTTTTTTCTCTTTTTCTCTTTCTCTCTCTCTTTCACTCTCTCTCTTTCTCTCTCTCTCTCCCTCTCTTTTTTTTCTCTTTTTTTCTCTCTCTCTCTTTTTCTCTCTTTCTCCCCTCTCTTTTTCTCTCTCTCCCTCTCCATGTGTATGTGTAGAGAGAGAGCCATCTGAAGGGCGGGGCCTTTTCAAGGGGTGTGGTCAGGGGCGGGGCCAAGTGTACCTCCATTTTCATAATTCACCAGCCACCACTGTGAATCCCTACGACCGATAACAGAAAACCCTTGAAAAGATTTCCCGCAAGGAAAACCATAAAATCAGTAGGAGATACACTCTTCACATCCCTCTGACAAACACTGTACTCTGAAAGGAATTGGGCTTCAGAATGCTTAGAAGCACTTATCATAGAAGAAATAAAAAAAAAAAAGAACACACTGAGATAAGGGGCAGTCTGCATGGACTTAGATAACAGGTAACCTTAAAGGTAAAAAGAAACAATTACAATTTTCAAGTAGACTGTCCCTTTAATAATGAGCAAGCTTGAGCTGTTCCCATTTCAGATCATTCAGATCCCTTAGAAGGCAGAAAACTGTATTTGTTCTAGTAGAATGTTCCTCTAGGCATTCCGGTTTAACTTTGCAGCACTTGTTTGGATCATGTTATCCACCATTAAACTGCTTCTACCTTTCCTTTTAAAGGTGCATGGCCACTCCCCTTTTTGTTTAAAAACGTAGCGCAGAGCTAGCACTCCTTCCTAGAAAGGAATAAACTCAAGAAAGCAAAGAACTTAATTCCTCTTTTTGTGTCTCACAGGGTGGGACCTACAGGGAGTGCAGAATTATTAGGCAAGTTGTATTTTTGAGGATTAATTTTATTATTGAACAACAACCATGTTCTCAATGAACCCAAAAAACTCATTAATATCAAACCTGAATAGTTTTGGAAGTAGTTTTTGTTTGTTTTTAGTTATAGCTATTTTAGGGGGATATCTGTGTGTGCAGGTGACTAATACTGTGCATAATTATTAGGCAACTTAACAAAAAACAAATATATACCCATTTCAATTATTTATTTTTACCAGTGAAACCAATATAACATCTCAACATTCACAAATATACATTTCTGACATTCAAAAACAAAACAAAAACAAATCAGTGACCAATATAGCCACCTTTCTTTGCAAGGACACTCAAAAGCCTGCCATCCATGGATTCTGTCAGGGTTTTGATCTGTTCACCATCAACATTGCGTGCAGCAGCAACCACAGCCTCCCAGACACTGTTCAGAGAGGTGTACTGTTTTCCCTCCTTGTAAATCTCACATTTGATGATGGACCACAGGTTCTCAATGGGGTTCAGATCAGGTGAACAAGGAGGCCATGTCATTAGATTTTCTTCTTTTATACCCTTTCTTGCCAGCCACGCTGTGGAGTACTTGGACGCGTGTGATGGAGCATTGTCCTGCATGAAAATCATGTTTTTCTTGAAGGATGCAGACTTCTTCCTGTACCACTGCTTGAAGAAGGTGTCTTCCAGAAACTGGCAGTAGGACTGGGAGTTGAGCTTGACATCCTCAACCCGAAAAGGCCCCACAAGCTCATCTTTGATGATACCAGCCCAAACCAGTACTCCACCTCCACCTTGCTGGCGTCTGAGTCGGACTGGAGCTCTCTGCCCTTTACCAATCCAGCCACGGGCCCATCCATCTGGCCCATCAAGACTCACTCTCATTTCATCAGTCCATAAAACCTTAGAAAAATCAGTCTTGAGATATTTCTTGGCCCAGTCTTGATGTTTCAGCTTGTGTGTCTTGTTCAGTGGTGGTCATCTTTCAGCCTTTCTTACCTTGGCCATGTCTCTGAGTATTGCACACCTTGTGCTTTTGGGCACTCCAGTGATGTTGCAGCTCTGAAATATGGCCAAACTGGTGGCAAGTGGCATCTTGGCAGCTGCACGCTTGACTTTTCTCAGTTCATGGGCAGTTATTTTGCGCCTTGGTTTTTCCACACGCTTCTTGCGACCCTGTTGACTATTTTGAATGAAACGCTTGATTGTTCGATGATCACGCTTCAGAAGCTTTGCAATTTTAAGAGTGCTGCATCCCTCTGCAAGATATCTCACTATTTTTGACTTTTCTGAGCCTGTCAAGTCCTTCTTTTGACCCCTTTTGCCAAAGGAAAGGAAGTTGCCTAATAATTATGCACACCTGATATAGGGTGTTGATGTCATTAGACCACACCCCTTCTCATTACAGAGATGCACATCACCTAATATGCTTAATTGGTAGTAGGCTTTCGAGCCTATACAGCTTGGAGTAAGACAACATGCATAAAGAGGATGATGTGGTCAAAATACTAATTTGCGTAATAATTCTGCACTCCCTGTATGATTTTGCTCCAGGTTTTAAAGATTTAATTCACTACACAATTTAGGAAGTTTTGGTGGTTATGCTTCCTTCAAGTAAGCGCAATCGCACTGCTACTGACATGCAGTTTTTAATTGATACATCTGCTACTATTAACCAAGATTACAAATTGTGCGCTAAACCGGGTGCGTAAATAAAGCAAAAAAAAATAGCAGTATCGCACTCTCCATAGCACAAAACCCAAGGCCAGACTTGATGTGCTCATGCACGGTTTCCCCCATAAACATCAATGGAGAGAAAGTGTTAGAAAAAAACTAACACCTGCGATCGCGGAATGGTGACCGCCATAACACAATCCCCATTGACATAACGCAATCCCCATTGATGTCTATGGGGAAAAGAAAGTTATGTAAAATCCTAACACCCTACATCCACCCCCGACACTAAAAAAATGTTATTAACCCCTAAACTGCTGACCCCCACATCGCAACTACTATAATAAACCTATTAACCCCTAAACTGCCGACCCCCACATCGCAAAACACTAATTTAAACTATTAACCCTTAAACCTAAACCCCCCTAACTTTAATTTGATTGGATCAGCCAATAGGATGAAAGCTCAATCCTATTGGCTGATTGCAACAGCCAATAGAATTTTTTCCGCTTTAATTCCTATTGGCTGATAGAATTCTATCAGCCAATCGGAATGTAAGAGACGCCATCTTGGATGACGTCATTTAAAGTAAACTTCATTCTTTAAGAGACGTCGTAAGAAGAGGATGCTCCGCGCCGGATGTCTTGAAGATGGAGCCGCTCTGCGCTGTATGGATGAACACCCTACATCCACCCCCGACATCGCCAACACTAAAAAAAGTTATTAACCCCTAAACCGCTGACCCCCCACATCGCAACTACTATAATAAACCTATTAACTCCTAAACCACCGACCCCCACATCGCAAAACACTAATTTAAACAATTAACCCTTAAACCTAAAACCCCCTAACTTTAATTTGATTGGAATAGCCAATAGAATGCGAGCTCAATCCTATTTGCTGATTGGATCAGCCAATAGGATGAAAGCTCAATCCTATTGGCTGATTGCAACAGCCAATAGGATTTTTAAAAATCTGTTAAAATCTGACAGCGCTCAACCTTGTGTCTGTAGCTCCTAGTATTGTGGGTACCAGCGCCCCCAAAAAGGTGAATGTAGTGCTAAAAATAAATACACAGAGCGCCTCCTAAAAGGCTAAGACACTAGTAGTGACAAAATTATTTAAATAAAAAATATATTGAAATTCTATAGGGGTATATAAAATATTTTATAAGCAACTTATAGCTAAAATATACAAACAAGATCCAAAAGTGGATCCACTTAAAATTAACAATAAAATATGCATATATCTATATAAAAAAACAATACAATTGTGGTTAAAAACCACAACAAGGGGGGCGGAGCCAGCGCTCAAAGGAGATGGCTGCACGTTTGTGAGCTCTTGTCTCCCTAAAGGGCTAAATCAACTTAAATGTGAAGGTGCCTAGTTCAATTGATCCGCTAAGACGTCTCGACAAGTCCTACTTACCATCCCGGATTACCATCTGACCGGATTTATAACATAACAACAAGAGGACGGCATTACAATACGCCGCGGCTTGCGGCCTGCATCGCATTCAAGCTACGTGGCACAGACCGCGGACAGAAATGAAGGCTGCCAGACGGTCCGCCGGGTGAAAAGTGACCGCAGTGGTAAGCGGATATGTGTTGCATAAGGTGTGTGCCCTTTTGTGGACTTACTGTGCTCATGTGAAACCCAGGGAAGGGAAGCATCAAATTTAGTGGAAGGCCGCAATCAGCCACACTGAATGGGAACGCATGGCATTTTAAAGTGATGAAAGGTGAACCTACTATAAGGGGATAGCAATACAGCATAATAACGAAACAAGAGATGTGTTCGACATCGGTTAATATAATCGGTGCTCATCATGCAATTAAAGTATAACCCACTGACACATGCTGCGTACTTCTGAACACGTATGACTAGCCTGAGAAGGCAGGATAGATAGTAAACAATACACCCCGGCCGCAAACCTACAGCTGATGAAAAATACACGGGCTACAGTAACACTGATACTAGCGACAAAAGAGGCAGACATAATTTACTCACTACACCGGTAATTGAATACATCTCGCCCTCCCTATTGAGATTTAAAATACCGATCTTTCTTACTCAGGGGTTAAAATGTCTCCTAAAAAAGGGGGCAAACTAGACAAAGGTGTTAAAAAACGGGCAGCAACAAACCCCTCTGTAAACAATTTTTTCAAGCACATAGATACACCTGGAAAAGTGCTAACAACTACAAGCGATACCAGAGAAGATGCTTCCTCAGCCTCATCTGAATCTGAGGGAGAGAGTTCAGAACATGCTGTCTCAGTTCCTAGAGCCCTGCTGAATTCATTACCTTCAAAAAAGGACTTTTCCAACCTAATTGGCCAAGTTAAACAATGCATAAGGGAGGAAATCTCTGAGATTAAAAAAGAACTTTCAGATATGGGCCAGAGAGTAGAAAAATTAGAAGATACCAATGCCCTAACTGATTCCAACATACTCTTTCTCAGATCCAAAGTGGCCTTTCAAGATGAGCAACTTTTACAAATGGAGAACAAGCTAGACGACTTGGAAAATCGCAGTCGTCGTAGTAACATTCGAATCAGAGGAGTCCCGGAGACCGTCCTACCAGCAGATCTGGAAGATTATCTACAAGGAGTGTTTACTCTGGTCTTGGGAGTGGACTCAGAAGCCACAATAGCACTGGATAGATTTCATCGAGCTCTACGAGCAAAACCCCTGGGTGATCAGCCCCCAAGAGACGTAATTGTCAAGATCACTAGTTACCAAATCAAAGAAGAGATAATGAAAAAAGCACGACAGAAATATCCTCTTAAATACAGGGCTGACCCCATTCAGTTATTTGAAGATTTGTCTCCAAGAACATTACAGAAGAGGCGTGAATTCAGATTCTTCACCACCACATTGAGACAGCGTAATATCCCGTACAGATGGGGCCACCCTTTCAATCTGCAAATTCCATGGAAGGGAAGAAGATTAACCTGCAATACAATAGAGGATATACAGAAGGTCTGTAAGGACCTGGAAATCACCATTTTGCCTCAGCAGGATGAAATCAGTGAAAGAAGAGGGGAGAGACCCCATATGGCCCCACCTTTACCACAGAGACCGGAGTGGAAGAAAATACCAGCAAAATTGGTCAATAAAGACACTCAAAAAATTGACTCTGCAACAACTTCAGGAAAGTGAACTCTTCTCTCTTTCTTTCTGATGTGGGTTTGAAGTTAATTGAATCTAGGGGGTAAAGGTTGCAGTTGATACAGCAGTGTTTATGATCTGGGGGTCGCCTGCACTGGCCCACTCTGTGATTTGAAGGTGGAGTGGGCCGGGGTGGGATGATCTCATGGACGCAGCTCTGTTGGGATATGATCGTATTGATCGATAGACAAGAGCCTTTGAAGATGAAGATAGGTGAGACATATTGTGTTGATAAGATGCGATTAATGCCTTTGACATAAGTAGGAATCACATTGTAAAGTAAATATTTGAATGTTGTGATGGTAGGAAACACGTGTTTATTTAAATGTTATGATTGAAGACCTATATAGTTCAATCTACAGGGTGAGATGTTATATATCTTATGTCCAAATGTTTATAGGCGCACTCACTAAACAACACTCAGGGTGCACCATGGTGCAAGCCTGAAGTAATATCTATTTCATGCCCAAACAGGGGTCTTGTATTCTCCCCTTAAAAGAATGCAAGTTATAGCTCTTTTCATTCGCACCAGTTGTGCAATATTTATCTTGTTTGAATTTTGTTTTGTTTATTATTTTTCTAGTTGCTACCGTGAGGGCCATCTTAATCTTAGATATGTATTCTGGGCTAAATATCACTGTCAATTATTTTCAATATTGCCACACAACTTAGGACTATCTACACTTAGCTTCAACTCTCTGGATGACAGAAACTAATACACCCAGTATACATATAGTTACCCAAAATGTAAAAGGTTTCAATTGCCCTAGTAAGCGGAATATGGCTCTCAGAGACCTGTATAGGAAAGGAGGGAAAATCCTCTTACTGCAGGAAACACATTTTAAAACGGGTAAGATACCCAGGTTTTTTTCAACTCAATATCCGCAACATTTTCACAGCACGAACTCCACCAAAAAAATTAATGGGGTTAGCATTTTGGTGCACAAATCAATTCTATTTAAACCCCAAAGAATAGATAAGGATAAAGAAGGGAGATTCTTGGGAATTATGGGTCTGATGTTTGGTAGACCTGTGACAATTGTCAATCTATACGCCCCTAATGCGAGACAAGACCGTTTTGTTTCACAAATCTCAGATAGGGTTACAGCCCTTGTCAAAGGCCCCCTAATTGCAGCGGGAGATCTTAACACCCCTCTCGATCCTGACCTAGACAGCTCTAACCCCAATGTTCGGCAGAACCAAAAAATGCTTCATTCTATTTGGAAAGACATTAGAACTTTGACACTACATGATACATGGCGTTACACTCACCCGCACACTAGAGACTACACTTTTTTTTCAAACCCACAAAAAAGTTACTCAAGACTGGACTACATTCTAGTAGACCATCTTGCACTCTCATTAGTTAAACATGCACATATCAAACATACGACATGGTCAGACCACTCTTTAGTAGAATGTGTGATAGCATGGCCTTCTGCCCCCATCAAGCCTTTTACATGGCGTCTTGACAATGTGCTGCTAGCTGACTCAAAAGTGGTAGAATCATTCGCTGAGTTTTTGGACAGCTATTTTCTTATTAATAACACACCTGATGTCAGTCCCGCGACAGTATGGGAAGCACATAAAGCTTATATTAGGGGCGAATTTATCAAAATACAAGCATATAAACGCAAACAAACCCTTGCAGAATATGTTAAATTGGCACAAGAAGTATCTGAGGCTGATATGTCACTGAAATTACATCCCAAAGATCAGGAACTAGCTAGGATTCTACAACACAAAAGGGATAACCTAAATAAACACTTACAACTCGAAACACAGAGAAGCCAATTACACGTACAACAAAAATATTATGGTGAGGGAAATAGATCGGGGAAGCTATTAGCTAGAACATTAAAGCATCAACGCACAAACTCCTACATTCACTCACTCAAATCACCACATAATACTAATATTGAGGACACAAAATCCATTGGGGACTCTTTCAAGAAGTTCTACCACAGACTATATAATTTGTTCCCCAACAGATCGCCAAATAACCATCAGTCAGAGTGTGAAAGGTATTTAGAAGGCATAAATCTCCCGAAACTCACAGAAGATGAAATTAGGGTAATGGAAGCACAGATCTCCAGTAGGGAGATAACAGAAGCTATTAAAGAATTAAAACCGGACAAAGCCCCAGGACCAGATGGTCTCAGTAATAGGTATTATAAGGCCTTCAAGACCCAACTCACCCCACACTTACTTACCCTATTCAATCAAATTTCTGATACCGTAGTTTTTCCTGACACTATGCTACAGGCCCATATCTCAGTACTCCCTAAACCCGGTAAAAAACCAGAGACCCCAGCTAATTTCAGGCCAATCTCCTTGTTAAATGTAGACATCAAATTATATTCCAAAATAATAGCAAATAGGATAAATAAAGTCCTCCCAAAACTAATAAATCACGACCAGGTTGGCTTTGTTCCAGAAAGGGAGGCTAAAGATAATATTGGAAAAGTATTAAACTTACTGGACTACATTAAAAAATTCAAAATTCCTGCAATTTATCTATCAACCGACGCTGAAAAAGCATTCGATAGATTAGATTGGACCTTTTTATTAACAACTCTTCAAAAATTCGGCTTCCCCAAAACAATTATTTCGAAAATTTTTGCTCTATATTCCACTCCATCGGCCCAGATACGAGTAAATGGGACTCTGTCTGATCACCTCGAAATCAGGAATGGGACGAGGCAAGGTTGCCCGCTCTCCCCCATTCTTTTTATACTATCATTAGAACCATTGGCCACAAAATTGCGTGCACACTCGGAAATAAAGGGTATTACCATACAGGACCAATGTTATAAGTTAGCAATGTTCGCTGACGATATTCTCCTGACAATAGCTGAACCATTGCTCTCTCTTCCACACATCCAAAGTGAACTGGAGACATTTGGAGCAGTATCAAATTTCTTGATAAATATTAACAAATCAGAACTATACCCGATAAACCTAGCAGACTCAGAAATATTAGAAATTAAACATATGTTCCCCTATAAAATTCAGAGACAAGCATTAAAATATTTAGGGATATTTTTGACGCAGGACCCTATCTCCCTACGGAAACTAAATTACGGCCGATTGCTGGGGGAATTTGAACATTTGGTATCCTCTTGGCTACCGAAAAAACATATTTCTTGGCTGGGGAGAATTGCAGCTGCCAAAATGACACTATTACCAAAAGCACTGTATGTCATGCAAGCATTGCCCATATCGGGAGTGTCAACAGACATCAATAAGCTACAAGCGATTATAGACACATATATTTGGGATAGGAAGCCCCCGCGCCTAGCTAAGACCACGCTCTATAGACACAGGGAAGATGGGGGGCTGGGGGTCCCTAATCTGCACTTTTATAAATTGGCAATTGCCGCAAATAAAGTAGTAGAATGGTGCAGGCAAGGGGACAACTCTTATAAGAGAGGTGTCCATCTAGAATCCCAACTGCTAGGAACCCCGCATATTGGTGGGATGTGCTGGGCTCCTCAAAAACCATCTATAGAAAAAATAGAAGCTTACCCAATTATCAAAGAAACCTGGTCCGACTGGTTAAAGTTACGCAACAAACACAAACACATAACATCCACTTATTCCCCTCTAACAATTCTTGACCCAAATGAGGAATTCCTACGAGACTGGTCAGGGAGGAAATTAAAAATAGACCAAACGTCTAATCTAGTAGATCATATCCCTGTATATCTGTTAACAGAGAAAGGAAGAATAGCACAGAGAGAAACCCTACTAACACAAGGCCACACTTTTTTCCAATCCTGGTTGAGATACCACCAGATTCGCCATTTCCTAGCTATGCACCAAAACAAGCAAGATTTGCTCAGACCGCTCACGGTTTTTGAAACTTTATGCACATCACAGCACCACCCTAAGGGGGTGATTTCCACAATGTATAGGATGGTTCTTAAATCAAGTCTTCCGAACAAACCGAACTACATCTCTAAATGGGAGGCTGAGATGGGTAGACAGTTTTCTGGTAAACAGTGGGATACATGGTTTCAGACGACAGCCAAATCAGCACAATCATCAACAGCGCTTGAAACTAATACTAAAATTCTCACCAGGTGGTACCTAACACCAGGCAAGCTAAAACACATGTTTAAAAATGCTAGTGGCAAATGCTGGAGGGGTTGTGGGCAGGAAGGTACCATGTATCACATATGGTGGGAATGCAGAGTAATACACACATTTTGGATACAAATACATAACCAGATTTGCAAAACGATTGGTATTGATCGGACATTGTCACCGGAGGGTGTCTTGTTTAATGCCAACATGGAGATCCCTTGTAAGATTAGGAAAAACCTGTATCAAATACTAATAAATACAGCAAAAAGGCTAATAGCCAGAGCCTGGAAGAAAATACACGCACCTACACTTAGCGATTGGTGTGATTTAGTACAGCACACCTTAATATTAGAAAGATTACATTATCTTAAAACAGGAAATTTGACTATGTACCATGATATGTTATTTTTATGGGAGCAGTATATACATGGTCCAGAGGTGGTAGGCAATTGATCTTTATTGAAAGCGCGACAGATAGAGCATAATGGGTAATATATATGTATTAGAAGTTAAGTTGTTGATGACCAGAGCAGGAAATGCATAATGGCCCTCACGGTGGAAAATATGTTAAAATTTGTAAACTCCTTTGTAGTCTCGAAGTTCTTCCAAATTTTTTAAGGTATAATGTAATGGGAACTCAATTTTCTTGACCCTGGACTGCATAGGAAATGCTATGGACTTACACTACACGCCATTCTCAGGAGTGACATTATGTGCAACCCGAAGGGGTATCTAACAGAGAATGAAAATAAAATATGGTTGTGGACTTGCTGTTACAGCCAGGGTTCAAGTGAGACACCATTGGCTAAATACAAACTTACTTTTTCTGCACGGATTCAAATTGTTATTTCATTGAATGCGACCTGTTGTTCAGGTTATTTTGCTTTGTACATTCATAATCTTTATTGTATGAGACCGCTTTTTATTTTGTATGTTTATTATACTTGAATAAAGCTCTTTTGAAAAAAAAAAAAAAAAAAAACCACAACAAAATACAATCTTAATCACAAAATAAATTACAATAAAACAGCTGTTAACTGATAAGCTGGTTGATGGTTGGATAAAAAATATAAATATATAAAAACATCAATTTACTGAGTAGGTGTCCATAAATATGTAGGTCCCAAACTTTCAATTCTTTCCAGAGAGTGAATGTCCAATATGAAGATTCTATTTTAAAACAATTATCCTTATATATCCCTCGATAAACGGTGAAATGATGAAGTGTGTAAAAAAGAAAAACGTAGTGGTTTTCAAATCATATTTCAAAAATTATTGTGAATATCCAAAAAATCCTGAAAAGATGATGTGATGAAGTCGGCGTGAATAATCAAAAATGTGTGTACACAAAAATGAAAAAAGAAAAAGGAAAAAATGTGAAAAAATAATCCAAATGAATATTTAGGATGTGTTAAAGTGAATAACACACTTATAAAGTGACCCTTATGTGAATACAAGATGTGAAGAGATGCTCCTAAAAAGTTATTCCTGTGTGTAAACGATGAAAAAATACAGAAATGGATCCTACGTCTCAGGGATCAATCCATTCAAATATATACCTGTAATAAAACAAATATAACATAGTGCAAAACTGCTATTCAAACTTAGTAATTGAAAAGAAGCTTACCATATATGTCAACGCGTTTCGGCCCTAAGAACTGGGCCTTTATCAAGACTATAGATGGATTAGCATGGTAGCTCCTTTTATAGCTATTACTGGCCAATAAGTGCCAGGGTTGTTTTGGCGCCAAAAAATAACCTCTACTTCCTGTTCCTGATGACCTTGAAGTAAAAAAATAACCTCTACTTCCTGTTCCTGATGACCTGGAAGTACTATTGAGTTTATTCTATTTTTGTATATATGTTCCTAGTTTCATGGTAAATTCATGCTATGTTTCAAATAAAGTACATGTTCATTTTTATTTGTTTCATTTATATTTGAAAGATAATATTTGCCTAAAATCGGCAAACCGGAAGTGTGTGTTCATACATCAACTTCCGGTTTCGCCACTCATTGTCCTATTAGTTTCTATTTTATGTTTTTATTATTAGTTTCTTGTAATCTTACTAATGTATAAAAAGTATCTTAAGTTCCATTATGAAGTATATATTCCTGTTTAATTTCAATTGTTTCAAAAAAAGAGAGAAAGTTTACCTGAAATTGGCAAACCGGAAGGGATGTGTTCATATCAGCATCCTGTTTCGCCACTCGTTATCTTTTTTATACCTATCATCCTACACATCTGTTAGATGTCTTGTAAATGCCTTTGTTTCCCCTATTTCTTTTCAAAGTCAGTAAAAGCCTGACATTTTTTGCCTCATGTTCTAATTTTGCGCTGTGTCCCAAGAAGACGGCAAACCGGAAATGGCGTGTATACATATCATATACTTCCGGTTTCGCCAATCTCAGCATTCAGTATCTGTCAATCGGCTAAAGAAGGGGGAAGTGACATCACCACATGTCTGTTTCACTTTAGTCATTAATCACCATGGAAACCAATATAAGAGTGAATGAATAGAACAATTTTCAGTCATATATTTAGATTTACCATGCCTGATCTGAAAATAGGCTTAATCTTTCCTAAGGTAACTAGCTATTTTTGAAAATTGTAAGGCTGCTTGTTAGGCCCTTCTTTGACAGAAAAGACGAGTGAATGAAAAATGTATTCTACTTAGGAAAGACATCAAATTAATAAATATTTTAGTGGATATGACACTATTAAGGAATACAATAAAATAAAATAGAAGATTCTTATTTAAAAAGTATAACAATCTAAAAGGGTCCTAAAATGTAAGCAATAATATCACTGTCCCTATAGAGATATCTATTTAGGAAAAGCGTATAGAATGTCTTCTGGAATGTCATAAAAAATCATATATAAACCCTATAGAAATATCAAAAAACCTATTAAGATAAACATTGTCATATAGCCTCCTATATGGAGACGACCCAGGGCTAAAAAACATTGGAATGATAAACATGATAAAAACATTGGGATAATGAACATCGATTGTAAACATAATTAAAATATAATAAAATTGTTCGAATGATAAACATGATAAAAACATTAGGATAATGAACATCGATTGTAAACATAATTAAAATATGTAAACTATTAGAATATTAAAATATTTCAATATTAGAAACTCTCCATCAGTAATAGTAATGCAAAGTGGCAGGTGAAGAGGGGGGGGGGGGTGCATGGTTATATTAACAGAAGTACTTAAAATCACAATAACAATAAGACCTATCTCTTTCAAATGCCTACATATACTCTATGTGGGGGTGTGCCTAATCTATGCTAGTATGAAAATACATGCACCTATTTAAGCTACACCTATAAGATAGAATAATGACAGCGGCTATAATCTTAAGTTAAGAAGATGAGATAGATCTTCTTTGTTATTAAGACCCTTAGGGTAAAGGCAATCTAAATCGAAAATCCATTTTGATTCAGCAGTTAATAGTTTCTTTTCATAGTTCCCCCCTCTCCAATTGGCTGTAACCAATTGGATACCTATGTAGCTAAGATCTTTTTGTCTTCCCTGATGTTGCTGCGTGAAATGCCGATATAGTGGTGTGTCTACATTTTTATGCTTGATTTTTAACAGGTGTTCTTTGATTCTGTCTTTCAAAAGTCTGGAGGTCTGGCCTATATATTGTAGGCCACAGTTACATTGTATCATATAGATGACCCCCTTACTTGTACATCTTATTGTATCTTTAATTTCATACTTCACTTTAGAATTGTGTGAAATAAAGTTTCGTGTTTTTATTCCCCTTTCACACGCTTTACAGTTTATACAAGGAAAGAAACCCCTTAGGTTTCTACCAAAGACATCTTTGCTAGTTGTTTTCGGAGTCTTGGGAACACTAGGGGACAATATGTTCTTGAGATTATTGACTTTCCTGTAAATAAATGTGGGGTTAGGTGGAAGTTTTTCTCCTATAATTTCATCGTCTTTCAGGAGTGGCCAATGTTTTCGGATTATTCTTTCTATTAGATATCTATTTTCGCTATATCCTGTAATGAATGGGACAATAAGAGTATCTTCACTATTGGTTGACAAGCCCATCTTATTTTTGTTTTTATTTTTATATTTCAATAAGTCTCTTCTATCTTTATTCCGGACTTCTTCCATATTTTAGTTTAGGCTATCCTCTTCGTAGCCTCTCCCTTTAAGTATTGTTGCTTGTTCTTCCCACTTTTCTGGGTTTGAACAATTTTTCTTAAGGCAAAGAAATTGTCCCTTAGGAATATTGGATTTCCACTTGAAATGATGGCAACTCTCCTGGTGGATATAATTATTACAGTCCACTTCTTTGAAGAATGTGGATGTTTCCAATATTCCATTTTTCACCTCAATTTTCAGGTCTAGAAATGTAATTTCCTTGGCACTGATTTCAAAAGTGAATCTTAAGTTTTTGGTATTATTGTTCATAACCTGTATTGTGTGTAATAGGTCCTCCTTTGTGCCTTTCCATATCATTAAAATGTTGTCAATATAGTGTGCATAGAGGACCAGGTCCGCGCTAGCTGGGCAGGATTCCCAAAATATGTGTTCCCACTGCCCCATATATAAATTAGCGTAGCTCGGCGCGAACCTGGTCCCCATCGCTGTGCCACACGTCTGTCTGTAAAAAATACCCCTATGATTAAAATAGTTATGTGTTAAAATATATTTTATTGCATCAAGAATAAAATTTCTCTGTAATTCTGGTACTTCTTCATCTTTTTTCAGGAATAATTCCACCGCCTCTATACCTCCCTCATGGGGTATGCTAGTATAGAGGGATGTGACGTCGCATGTAGCTAATATGTAATTGTCATTCCATTCTATATTATTTAATATGTTCAGAACCTGGGTCGAATTTTTAAGGTAGGATGGTAATCCCATAACATATCTCTGAAGGTTTCTGTCAACATATTCCGACAGATTGCTTGTCAATGATCCGATGCCTGAAATTATTGGTCTACCCGGAGGGTTCACCAAGGACTTATGTATCTTAGGGAGGTAGTATATTACCGGAGTCATTGGGTCTTTTGTCCCTATATACTTGAACTCCTTATCGTTCAGTATTCCATTGTTTTTGGCTTCCCCCAAGAGTCTGTCTAACTCCCTTTTGTAACCCTCAACCGGGTTCTGTTTCAATACTTCATAAGTTTGGTCATCAGATAAAATTCTATGACATTCTTGATCGTAGTCTTCTTTATTCAGGACAACAATCCTTGTCTGCTGGTTTGATGACCACATTGTGTTTTTTTTCCAATTTCCTAATGATGTGCAGTTGTTCTTTAGACAAATTATGTTTGTATTTGTTCAATTTTTTAGGTTTTATGTCTCTTATTTCTTTGACTACCATTGTCTCGATTGTTTCAATGACATTACTCTTACTAGTCACTGGAAAAAAAGACGATTTGGGTTTTAGATCGGTGTGTCGATATGGGCTCAACCTTAAATCATTGTTAGCTACATCTATATTTCCATAATAAGATGTATAAGATTCTAAAGGAGATTTTATGAAGTGCCTTTTTAAGGTCATTCTTCTGATGAATTCCTTTGCATTAACAAAGGTTTCAAATTTGTTTAGGCCTTTAGATGGAGCAAAGGACAAACCATAATTTAATATTGAAGTTTCCTTTTCTGATAGTATTACAGTACTTAAATTATAGATTCCTCCGGATGATGAAACAGTATTACATGTGTTCTTTTGCTTATTTTCGTTCTCATTTGTATTCTTATTCACCCTTTGATTTTTATTCTTATTCAATTTCTTTCCTCCTCTCTTGCTTCTACGAGTTTTCTTTTTTCCGTAGGTGTAAGAAATTCCTCTGGATGTGAGTTTTTTCTTTTTGTTGATGTTCTGTCTATTACTCTGGGTACTGGCTGATGTGCCCCTAAAAAAGAATGGCCTGAGGATGAGGCTTGATCTGTTTTATTGTCTGTAGCTATGTTAGAACTCTGTTCCTCAGTCTGTTCAGGTCTCTTGTTCAGTGTATGTTTCTGTACACCTGTATCCCTCCTCATATTTTTCTGATCCAGAGGTAGAAATCTATTATTATTGTTATAATAATTTCTTTTCCAGTTGCCCCCTTTATTATATTGATCTCTATTGCCTTGATGGGGGTTACCCCGTCTAACTCTCTCATCCCAAGAGTTAGCATTATTACGGTAACTGTAGTCATCATTATACCATCTGTTATTCGCATAATTATGGTTATAGTGTGGAGTAGTATGTCTCCTATCTTGTGGAGAAAAGTGGGAGGAAACTTTATTCCCATCATTATTAAATTGATGCCTTGTACGAGATGGATCTGGATAGTGTCTATAATTTTGATATGATCTATAATTGTTTGTATTATAGGTTCGATCTCTGTAATTTTCTTCCCACCTATTATTCTGTCTGAGAGGTGTCTGTGGCAGTGGGTTATCTGTGAATACAGGCCTTCTATTATATGATCTCTCCCATCTCTCATTATGATTAAAATTACGTGTAGAGTCATCAAAAGAGTATTGGTTAGAATCGTATCTGTTTCTTCTATGTGGGGGTCTAAATGTTCGCCTCCCTCTCTTATGTGATACTTCTTCCCATTCCGCTCTCTCATTAGATTGTGTAGTGACCCCATCATTAGTTCCAGTCTCATTGGTATTGTTAGGTGTATATATTTCAGTCTCATTCTGTTCATTCTGTTTCATCTGTTGTAATTCTTTGTTTAATTTCCTTGATTTCTTGTTAGTGATATCTTCCCTTATTTTGTTGATCTTCTTCGTGAGGTTTTCTTTTCTATCTAAAAGGTCTTTGGTCTCAAAGATTACTCCTTCTGGGCCTATGAGATTGTCTTCATTGGTTTTATTCTCTATATCTACACCAATAAGTATAGATTCACTGTGATCAATTATGACCTGCATTAATTTCCGTGAAGTCTCAATCAGAATTTCTGACCATTTGCTTATAGATTCTGTTTTCTCTAATGGAAAGGCATATTCTTTCTTAATAAGTAGCCCTTTAGGTATTATATTGAGTTCTAGGCATTTCTTAAGGAATGTGATTTCTGCTTTGTATTTAACCTCCTGAATCAATAATTTCTCTAAATTTTTAAAAATAGATGAATAATCTATACGAGTTGTACCATTAGGATCTGGATTAGGTACAATATGGTCAATCTCAAGGGTTATTTCCTGTCTTATGGATTTTGTAAAATCCATATTATAATTGTATGCGTGTGTTTAGGGGTTAAAGTTATTAACCCCTAAACCGCTGACCCCCCACATCGCAACTACTATAATAAACCTATTAACCCCTAAACCGCCGACCCCCACATCGCAAAACACTAATTTAAACAATTAACCCTTAAACCCAAAACCCCTTAACTTTAATTTGATTGGAATAGCCAATAGAATGCGAGCTCAATCCTATTGGCTGATTGGATCAGCCAATAGGATGAAAGCTCAATCCTATTGGCTGATTGCAACAGCCAATAGGATTTTTTCCACCTTAATTCCTATTGGCTAATAGAATTGTATCAGCCAATCGGAATATAAGAGATGCCATCTTGGATGACGTCATTAAAAGGAAACTTTATTCTTCAAGAGACGTCGTAAGAAGAAGATGCTCCGCGCCGGATGTCTTGAACATGGAGCCGCTCTGCGCCGGATGGATGAAGATAGAAGATGCTGTCTGGATGAAGACTTCTGCCCGGTTGGATGAAGACTTCGGCCCGCTTGGATGAAGACTTCTGCTGGCTTTGCTGAGGACTTCTGCCACTTGGATAAGGATGGATGTCCGGTCTTCGAAAACTGTAAGTGGATCTTCGGGGGTTAGTGTTAGGTTTTTTAAGGGTTTATTGGGTGGGTTTTAATTTTAGGTTAGGGACTTTGGGCTGAAAAAGAGCAAAATGCCCTTTTAAGGGCAATGCCCATACAAATGTCCTTTTCAGGGCAATAGGGAGCTTAGGTTTTTTAGATAGGTTTTTATTTGGGGGGTTTGGTTGTGTGGGTGGTGGGTTTTACTGTTGGGGGGGTGTTTGTATTTTATTTTACAGGTAAAAGAGCTGATTTCTTTGGGGCAATGCACCGCAAAAGGCCCTTTTAAGGGCCATTGGTAGTTTATTGTAGGCTAGGGTTTTTTTATTTGGGGGGGGGGGGGGGCTTTTTTATTTTGATAGGGCTCTTAGATTAGGAGTAATTAGTTTAAATATTTGATCATTTATTTTTTATTTTGTGTAACTTAGTGTTTTTTTATTTTGTGTAGTTGTTATTTTTTTGTAACTTAGTAATGTTTAATAGTAGATTTAAATAACTTGAGTAGGGTTAGGTTTTTAAATATGTAATATAGTTAATTTAGTTTATAGTTTAATGTAATTTTAGTATAACAGTTAGGGTAGGTTAATTAATAGTTTAATATAGTTTAATGTAATTGTAGGATAATAGTTAGGGTAGGTTAATTAGTAGTTTAATATAAGGACAGGATCAACATAGAAGTTGAGAAAGTATGTATTTCTTTAGCACTTCATTCTCCCCATGTAAATTTATAATTGGAACACCAATAGTAGGATGAAGTTGGTGATTTAAATTAAAATTTAACCTTTATTAGTTTCGTTAAAAAGACAGAACACACAACATAAAAAGTTAAAAAACACAAAAAGTAGGGGCCCGTAGAACGAGTCTATCAGTTGACACAGTGCAGTGAACCGTGTTATTAAATTTAAGAGGTGTGGAAATCAGGTGACATTTCAATATAAACAACAAGGAGATGGAATATATTAAAATCTCCTGGGAGAAGGCAAAAGAATAAGTATGTGTTAGTTTTTTTCTGAGTATCAATATAACTCAGTAATAAATAGGTACTTTTTGAGTTTATCAGGTGGATAATCTTAAGTCTATTATATTTTTCTCTTATTTACAGTAATACTGTGAATGATGGTGAGAAGAAATAATAACAAATTGTTCTCAAATAAATGAGCAATTATTTATGAAAGTAAATATAGGTGAAGTACCTAGATTTTTTACTTTTAGTTGTTAGATGTCTTTTGTCATTGGCTCATGTATTTAGGTTGCCTTGTATCTGCAATCATTACTTTGGTTTGTATTATTTTTTGGAAATGCAAGGTAGTAGATGTATACTAATTCACAGTCTGTTAATTAGCTTCATTGGTAGTCTGATGTCTTTTATCATAGGCTCATGTGCTTTAGATTGCTTTGTGTCTGCAATCTGTACTCTGATTACAATTATTATCTGTTAATACAGGAAACTGACTACTTCTCAGTCTGTTAGCTAGTTTTATTAGCGGTCTGTCACTCTCAGAAGGTGATGTAACTTATTGTATAGTGTGTGCACTAAACTTTGTTCTTAATTAGGATTGTAACACTTTATATAGAGGAGTGCTGCCCGAATTGCTTCGAATATATAATATATTGTAACTAGTAAGGTTACAAGAGCAAAAGTGTGTCAATCTTCAAGGTTCTATGTATACCTTTTAAATAATGATTACAGCCTGAATATTCCCTGAGGATATAGCCCTTAATGTTGAATATCTATGGTTACCAATGCATATAATGCCAAGTAATTTCTATATTGCTCAGGTAGCGGCTGGTGTCTGTTGATAACAATATTACATTTTCATCTAGGTACATAGATTCAACCTGGAGTGCTGTAATGAGGTTAATTTATATTGTTGTTGTAGATTCTCTAGGAAGCACTCTCATATATTATCTTTGTAGATAGATAGATAATATAGCTTTTTTATGTATCGCTTTAATATTCAGGCGAAAGCTATTAGCGCTGGACACACACTTCAATCATTCAAGTTCACAGCTCCATTAAATTAAATTCTAAAAAAACGGCCCAAACTTAATGCTAAGTTTAAAAAATAATGGGGGTTGAAAGAGGTTCAACACCCTCCCCTGATGTTAGGGGAGGGTGTTGAACCTCTTTCAACCCCCATTATTTTTTAAACTTAGCATTAAGTTTGGGCCGTTTAAAAACCAGCAATATGGCTATCTGATTTATTATACAATAGAACGATTCATGTCTAACTTGTGAGACAAACTGAACTTGCTATAGCAAGACTTTCTATAACTTAACTTAGTGTGAATCTGTGGTATGCTTGAAAAGTTATTTTTAGAATTTAATTTAATGGAGCTGTGAACTTGAATGATTGAAGTGTGTGTCCAGCGCTAATAGCTTTCGCCTGAATATTAAAGCGATACATAAAAAAGCTATATTATCTATCTATCTACAAAGATAATATATGAGAGTGCTTCCTAGAGAATCTACAACAACAATATAAATTAACCTCATTACAGCACTCCAGGTTGAATCTATGTACCTAGATGAAAATGTAATATTGTTATCAACAGACACCAGCCGCTACCTGAGCAATATAGAAATTACTTGGCATTATATGCATTGGTAACCATAGATATTCAACATTAAGGGCTATATCCTCAGGGAATATTCAGGCTGTAATCATTATTTAAAAGGTATACATAGAACCTTGAAGATTGACACACTTTTGCTCTTGTAACCTTACTAGTTACAATATATTATATATTCGAAGCAATTCGGGCAGCACTCCTCTATATAAAGTGTTACAATCCTAATTAAGAACAAAGTTTAGTGCACACACTATACAATAAGTTATATCACCTTCTGAGAGTGACAGACCGCTAATAAAACTAACTAACAGACTGAGAAGTAGTCAGTTTCCTGTATTAACAGATAATAATTGTAATCAGAGTACAGATTGCAGATACAAAGCAATCTAAAGCACATGAGCCTATGGTAAAAGACATCAGACTACCAATGAAGCTAATTAACAGACTGTGAATTAGTATACATCTACTACCTTGCATTTCCAAAAAATAATACAAACCAAAGTAATGATTGTAGATACTAGGTAATCTAAGCTCATGAGCCAATGATAAAAGACATCTGGCAATAAAAAGGATAAATTCTGGGCACTTTATCTATATTTACTTTCACAAATAATTGTATTATCTTGCATTACCAGATAATAACTGAAATCAAAGTACAGATTGCAGACACAAAAGCAATCTAAAGCACATGAGCCTATGATAAAAGACATCAGACTACCAATGAAGCTAATTAACAGACTGTGAATTAGTATACATCTACTACCTTGCATTTCCAAAAAATAATACAAACCAAAGTAATGATTGCAGATACAAGGCAACCTAAATACATGAGCCAATGACAAAAGACATCTAACAACTAAAAGTAAAAAATCTAGGTACTTCACCTATATTTACTTTCATAAATAATTGCTCATTTATTTGAGCACAATTTGTTATTATTTCTTCTCACCATCATTCACAGTATTACTGTAAATAAGAGAAAAATATAATAGACTTAAGATTATCCACCTGATAAACTCAAAAAGTACCTATTTATTACTGAGTTATATTGATACTCAGGAAAAACTAACACATACTTATTCTTTTGTCTTCTCCCAGGAGATTTTAATACATTCCATCTCCTTATTGTTCATATTTAAATATCACCTGATTTCCACACCTCTTAAATTTAATAACACGGTTCACTGCACTGTGTCAACTGATAGACTCGTTCTACTGGCCCCTACTTTTTGTGTTTTTTAACTTTTTATGTTGTGTGTTCTGTTTTTTAATGAAACTAATAAAGGTTAAATTTTAATTTAAATCACCAACTTCATCCTACTATTGGTGTTCCAATTATAAATTTACATGGGGAGAATGAAGTGCTAAAGAAATGCATACTTTCTCAACTTCTATGTTGATCCTGTCCTTCTAGTCAATTCATGCATAAGCACTCAAGCTAAGGAAATTAATCAATTTTGATAAAAGCATCTCCCCCACACCACGTGTAGTGCTGTTGCACCTTTTTGTTTTGAATAGTAGTTTAATATAGTTTATTTTAATTCTAAAGGTAAGTTTAAATTTATTATAAGATAGGGATGAGTTAATATTTAATGTAAAGTTAGTGGGTTGCTAGGTTTAGGGGTTAATAGCTAAATTTAGTTTATGGCGATGTGGGGTGCTGGCGGTTTAGGAGTTAATAAGTTTAGTAAGTGGTAGTGATGTGGGAGGCCAGGGGTTTAGGGGTTAATACATTTAGTTAGTTGCGGAGGGCTCCGGGAGCGGAGGGATGGGGGTTAATAACTTTATTAGAGTTGCGGTGGGCTCCGGGAGCAGAGGGATAGGGGTTATTAACTTTATTAGAGTTGCGGTGGGCTCCGGGAGTGGAGGGATAGGGGTTAATAACTTTATTAGAGTTGCGGTGGGCTCCGGGAGCAGCGGGATGGGGTTAATAACTTTATTTCGTTGCGGCGGGGTCCGGGAGCGGTGGGAAAGGGGTTAAACATTTTAGTATAGTGGTAGTGTTTAGTGACAGGGTATAAATAAAGTTGGGAAAAAGCCAAATAGCAGCGGGATTGATGACTGTTAGTTATTAACAGTTCGCTGCTCATCGCCCCGTACTTGGTGCACAGCTTTTTGACAGCTTTTTTTATAAATAAGGAGAGCGTATTCAGGTCCGCGGCCGCGATGTTAGCGAGCATATTGGTGCCAGCGAATGCAGCATAGTTGACGGCTTGATAAATATCCCTCATAGTTTCAATCTATTAGCAATAATATGTGTTAGCAGCTTATAGTCTGTGTTGAGTAGAGAAATGGGTCAATAAGACCCTGGATCTAGACAATCTTTATCCTTTTTCAAAATCAATGATATAGTAGATGCCGAGAAATATTTAGACATTTTTGGTGCCTTTATGTAATATTCATTAAAAAGTTTAGTTAGAATATCTGCTATTTCCATTTTCAATATTTTATACATTTCTGCAGGTATCTGGCCTGGGCCAGGGGCTTTATTGCATTTAGCATATTCTATAGCTTCTATGACTTCTTCTCTAGTAATGGGATTATTTAGCATATTTAGCTGATCTTGTGAAACTTTATGCAAGAAGTCATTTTTATTATATACATCAATTTCTCTAGCTGTATATATCTCCTGATAGTATTCTAGAAAAATATCTTTCATTTTAGAGAGCTCTGTATATCTGTTTTGTTTACTTACAATAGCTTCTATTGTATTATTATTATTTTGGCTTTGTCTAACCTGGATAAAAATTTGGCTGATTTTCCATACTGACCTTTATAAATCGCATTAGGTTTTAGCTCATCCCATGATGCTTTTCGTTTTATAAAAAGATCTCTTCCTGCTTTTACTAATTTATATTTATCCCATAACATTTTACTGGGCTCTTTTACATACTTACAGAATGCATTCCATACTTGATTGGAAAGCTGGCTCTCTCTTGCCTTTATTTTTTTATTATCATATATGCTTTGATCTCCCCTCTCAACCATCCTTTAGCCGTTTTCCAGAAAATCTCAACTTATTCCTTGTATGTTCTATTAAATGAGTCAAATTATCTCCATTTTTGTATTAGCCAGCTGCAAAGATCCTTGTTATTTACTAAAAACTTAGGGAAAAAGAAATTGACCCTCCCATCTCTTGGATTTGATTTTAGGCCTACATCTATTGCAATAATTGCATGATCAGAAATACTTATGTCATGTATTACAGTTTTCATTTCTAGATTAAGGAGTGTATTAGATAGCAGAAAAAAAGTCTATCCTGGAGAGGGAGCCATACAATATGGAATCACAAGTGAACATTTTGGTATCTGGATGTTGTAGAGGCCAAATATCATGCAATTTAAGACTATTACAGTTGCATAAATATCTTAGCCTTCTGTTTTGAGAAAAAAGCATTATTAGGGCTAAATTTATCTAGAGTAGTAGGTATTAAATTCAAATCACCTGCCAGGATTATATTTTGTCCAATATATTCAGTCAAGCGATAAACTAGATCATTCCAAAAACTCACCTCTATTTTATTGAGACCATATACATTACATATAACTAGCTTCACTCCCTTCACCTGCAATTCCACAACTAGCCCCCTCTCATTTGGATCGAGATCT
Source organism: Bombina bombina (assembly GCF_027579735.1). Taxonomy (NCBI): domain Eukaryota; kingdom Metazoa; phylum Chordata; class Amphibia; order Anura; family Bombinatoridae; genus Bombina; species Bombina bombina. Next base: position 291,642,968 of record NC_069501.1, read on the forward strand.
ATTTTAATAATATTATATGTCAAATTTTTGTTTAGTAAAATTGCAACTCCCTTCTTTCTGCATGAACACGGAGTGGCCATCACCTCACCGATCCATTTACTTTTGAGTTTGACAACTTCTTCCAGTTTTAAGTTTGTTTCTTGGATGAGAGCTATATCCGGGTTCAGTTTGCCTAATTGTCTTACTATTAGTTTCTTATCAGAGGCATCTTATCTGTTCCTTTATCACTGTTTAATCATTAGCAATATAAGCTAGGCAGGAAGCGGGGAGGAGAGGAGAAAAAAAGGGGAGGAGGGAGAGGAGAAGGAAGAAAAAACAAAACATAAAACCACCTCAGCAGATATTTGCGAGCACCTGTCATCGATACTTGTTGGGACTTTTCCTTTCACTTTCCTTACATATTACTTAGCAGCAACACAACTTATGTCCCTCAGCTGGCTGCTATATTTCTTTCTTTTTTAGAAATTCCTTAGCTTCCTCTATGTTGCTTAAATTGACTATGTCATCTTTTTCTTCAATCAGGGTATAATAATTTTGCTTTATATCCTGCCTGAATTAATTTAGTGCAGTACGGGGCCATTTCTTTTCTCCTAGTCGCAGTGTCACTCGAATAATCTTGAAAGAGCAAAATTCTATTTTGCCCGATCAGCAATTCTTCCTTTTTTCTATAAAAACGTAGAATGTTAATGTTGTCTTGGAAGTTTAAAAATCTGACCATAATTGTTGATATTTTTTCCAGTGGTACTGCTCCTAGGTGGACCCATCTTGTGAGCTCTCTCAATGTTTATTGGAAGATTCTGTTGCTCAATACCTAGTATTTGAGGAAATGTAGATGCAGCAAAGTGTAGTAAATCACTTAATTCCTCTGTTTCAGGGAGGCCTATCATTTTTAAATTATTTGGTCTGGAGCGATCCTCCAGATCATCTATTCTTGCATTTAATAGCATCGTTTTTTTGTCTTGAGCTAGTACTCTTTGGGATTGAGTATTAAGTGTATCTTCAACTACGGATATTATGTCCTCTGCCTCAGTTTATCTATTGGCGAATTGCCTAACTTGCACTGACCGGCTAGACATTTGGGATTTCAGTGATTCAAACTGGGGTAGAAAGATACCTGACATTTGGTTCACCATTAATTGTATGTCTGTTTTCGTAATTGGCCCTTCATTTGGAGTCTCATTTAAAGCATCAGACAACCGGTGCTTCCTATCTTTTAACTTGGCAGGCATGGTCTGTCAGGAAGTGTTACTACTGGAAAGAAACCTTTTCATGTGCTCTAGAAATCTATGTAATCAAAATAAAAAAAGAGGAAAATGTGTATTTAAAATACGTGTTTTCTTTTTTTTAAATATATTTTTAAATTAGTGTTGAGGGAGCGGGAGTAGAAGAAAGGAAATAAAAAACAGACCCTCAGTGTTTATGTGCTATTTAAATGACCATGCGAATAGCTTTTGCTTTCAGCACCAGCTAATAATGAAAAAAGGGAATATTATAAACCTTAATATACACTTATAGGTAGCTTTTAAATTCTCAACCAGTAACGCCTTATATTTCCTCTATTCCATACAGATCTTCTATGTGTTATTACGAAGAACAAATCCTTAGCGTTTTTTACTAATGACCAATATTTTGAACCTTTTCAAGCTATTTTGAAGCTAGCAACCCTATACTCTCAAAACACTGTATACATATAAATCTCCAAAAATATTTGTCAGTAATTACCCATATCAAACAGCAGTATTATTTTCCTTCAGCGTACAGAGGGAACCAAATTGCTCACAATTACTAGCATTTATCCATAGATAAACTTCAATGTTGTATTGAAGCACTTTTTACATTCTGCTATTTCTAAGTTCCGTCGTGCTTGTATTCTGCATATTTATATCAAATGACAAAAGACCCCTTCTATCTTAAGGCAAAAATAAATTGAACACTTTTAATCTAACAAATGTATTTACCAACTGCCTACACACTTAGCCTGTAGGATATCTTCTTTAATGAGTAAGCTTTAACTCTTATTTACAATCTAATAACTTAATCTTGATTGCATATATATCTTAATACTATGCCAAGCTGCTTTCTGTATTAAGTCACATTTGGGATCCAGGGGATTATAATCAGATTTATCTAGCAGACTGTATATATGAAAAAGTCCTGAAAGACAGAAAATAAGAGGCGCTCTTGGTGTAGTATGTCCTAAACAAACATCAATGGACAGAACAGAGATGGAGATATACTCACAAAAGGCGTTGCACATGCAGTGCAATAGCGGACAAGCCGAAGCTTCAGAGCCGTTCGGCTGACTCGCATAGGCAATGGACGCTGTAGTCAGAACGAGGCTCCCCACAGTAGCTGCTTCCGATGACAACTCCCAATACGGGATTCCGATCAGCTTACCAGCAAAAATAGTCCCCAATAGTAAGACTCCAACCAGGCGGATCTTTAAAGTATAGGGGTATATACAAAATTCCAATGTCCAGAGCAAGGATAAAATAGTAAAATATTTTATTAAAACATATAAAATTGTTAGTTAGCAACGCGTTTCTTGGCTGAGTGCCGTTTCATCAGGCTATATCAACCTGAAATAGTAATAGCTAGTATAACTCGTCTGTATATAGTAGTCAGTCAGCTATAGGAATGCACATTATAAACTGATTGTATATAGCAGATAGATTTATATGGTAATATCTGATAAGGCTACTCTCATATAGCAGTCAGACTGATATATAGCGATCAGATTGATATAATGATATCCTAATAATGTTGCCCTTGTATAGCAGTGATACTGATATGATATTATCTAATAATACTGCCCTTATATACCGTCTGGCTGCTATAATGATATCTAATAGAAGTGTTTTTATATGATAGTCAGACTGGTATAGAAATATCTATCAAAACTATTCTTATATGACAGTCAGACTGACTTGTAGTAAAAACTTGTTATTGCACCTTTTTCTTCTTGAGACAGGTTAAGTTCAGCATTTTTAGCTTAAAGAATTTAAACAGAACCTATCAAAATAATGTAGGGGTTCAAACATAAGCATACACTCTTTAGAGTAGAACAATGTCAATAAATGAGTCCCGTAACCAAGTTCAAGGGATATGAGCAGATGTAGATTCCCCCCCCCTTTTCTTATATCATTCTCCTGCGTATAGCCTGGGTAGAATATGACTTTTTTAGAGGTTTTAAAAAATAAGCAGCATATGTCCCGCTCCTTCTACAAGCACTGAATCTCACTATATATAGAGAGAGTTCCACAGAAGTAGAAACCTTCAAGTATCTCTGCTTAACAAGCCAATTTCAGCAAAAAATGTGTAACAATCAAAACACAGTACTTGCGTTTTTTTTCTTTTTTCCGTTCTTTCGCCCTTCACTGGTACTTCTCCGTGTGATTGCGGTCTGCCTTGAGTGCCCAAGTTGTAGTTTGCATCTGTTTCTGCCCTAGGCGCCCTGCTGCAGATCTCTCTCCAGCCAGGTCTCTGCCGTCGGATACTTCACAAAGAACTTCAGACTCTGGGCCAGCATACGTCTACTTATTCCATATAAAAGGAGATTGCTTCAACCTGTATCTTCTCCGTAATTTGACATCCTCTCCTTTAAACAGTGGCTTGCCTTTTCAGCTGTAACCTGTCAAGCACCTTGCCAGCCGGCTGCTAGCTGATCACTCTTCACATACTGCTGTGGTGCTTACATCAAACCTCTGCTGAGGCTCCAGCGAATGAGCCCTCTGCAGCTCCTGTCTTGCTTCCTGGTCTACCTCGCAGACTCAGGGGTTGGTGTCCTAGGGAGGTTCATTAGTATCCCCTCCAGCAACGGACAATGACCACGGTAAGATCTCTATGGAGCTCTGTCAAGCAGCAAACCAATGAGAAAACAACAATATGAGGGAAACACTAAGACTCAATATAAGCTACACCTAAAAATTACAACCTTCCTCAAGATGTAAATAATAATAATGAAAACAGACAATAAGGTGAGCGCTAAATTAAAGGGAAACTGAACCCAAATTTTTTCTTTTGTGACTCAGATAGAGCAAGCAATTTTAAGCAACTTTCTAATTTACTCCTATTATCAAAATTTCTCCATTCTCTTGGTATCTTTGATTGAAAAGCAAGAATGTAAGTTTAGATGCCGGCCCATTTTTGGTGAACAACCTGGTTCTTGCTGATTGGTGGATAAATTCACCCAACAATAAACAAGTCCTATCCAGAAAAATTTTCTGTCTCCTTAGCTTAGATGACTTCTTTTTCAAATAAAGATAGCAACAGAACGAAGAAAATTTGATAATAGGAGTAAATTAGAAAGTTGCTTAAAATTGCATGCTCTATCTGAATCACGAAAGAAAACAAAAAAATTGGGTTCAGTGTCCCTTTAATAGCAAATTGAGAAAATAAAACATGTGATAATGTATAAAAATGTATACTTAATCTATAAGGTGAGCACTAAATGAGATAGTATAAAATGTATGATAACTGTTATACTATATAAAGGACTAAAAGAGAACTAAAGCTCTGTTTAAAAATGTAAACACTTTAATATGCAGGTGAGTAAATTCATATAAACATTAAAAACACTAAACCTTTCAAGGTATTCGCTAACAACTAAAATGGCATTGAGTGAGATGCAATATGTCAGGAACAATATTTTAAGAACATAGGGCCCCATTACATATGCAGCGTCGCCCGCAAAAGCTGGCGACGCCGGTTTTTGTGCATTTTTGCTATTACATATCAAGTTACGGCGTAGCATACAAGTTACGCCTGTATATTTCACCCGTCGCTCGCAATTTTTACTCCCATAAGCTAACATGGGACCGCGTCGTAAATCGGTATCCAATATCCAGCGCAAGGCCTTACGTGGCAAAAATGGAGAAATCTTACTCCATTTTTACCTCGCCATAAAAGGCAGATGTAGCAGGCCTTGCGCTGAGTATGGGAGCACCGTAACTCCCTAAAATGCCTGCAAAAATAAACTAACGCATGCGCAATGTCTATCTACCTGTCAACCGCAATCCCCCACCGCAATAACTAATAAAGTGTATTAACCCTTAAACCGCCATAGCCCACACCACAATTAACCTATTCTAGTATTAACCACTAAACCGCCGTAGCCCACATTGCCAATTAAATGTATTAACCCCTAATCTGCTGCCACCAACATCGCCGCCACTATAATAAAGTTATTAACCCCTACACCTAAGTCTAACCCTAACCCTAACACCCCCTAACTTAAATATTATTTAAATAAATCGAAATAATATTACTATTATTACCTCAATTATTCCTATTTAAAGCTAAATACTTACCTATAAAATAAACCCTAAGATAGCTACAATATCATTTTAAGGGCTATTTGTAATTTAGTATAGGGTAGGGCATTTTATTATTTTGGGGGGCTTTTTTATTTTATTAGGGGGCTTAGATTAGGTGTAATTAGTTTAAACTTCTTGTAATTTTTTTTATTTTCTGTAATTTAGTGTTTGTTTTTTTGTACTATAGTTTATTTTATTTAATTGTATTTAATTTTAGGTAATTGTAGTTAATTTATTTAATTAATTTAATGATAGTGTAGTGTTAGGTGTAATTGTAACTTAGGTTAGGTTTTATTTTACAGGTAAATTTGCAATTATTTTAACTAGGTAGCTATTAAATAGTTAACTATTTAATAGCTATTGTACCTAGTTAAAATAAATACAAAGTTGCCTGTAAAATAAAAATAAATCCTAAAATAGCTACAATGTAATTATTAATTATATTGTAGCTATCTTAGGGGTTATTTTATAGGTAAGTATTTAGTTTTAAATATGAATAATTGCGTTAATAATAGTAATATTACTTCGATTTATTTAAATAATATTTAAGTTAGGGGGGTGTTAGGGTTAGGGTTAGACTTAGGTTTAGGGGTTAATAACTTTGTTATAGTGGCGACGACGTTGGCGGTGGCAGATTAGGGGTTAATAGATTTAATAGGCTATGTGGGGTATGGCAGTTTAGGTGTTAATACTAGAATAGGTTTATTGCAGTGTGGGCTATGGCGGTTTTGGAGTTAATAATTTAGTTATTACTTGTGGTGTGGGCTATGGCGGTTTAGGGGTTAATAATTAGGCTTATTGCATTGTGGGGGATTGTCGGTCTAGGAGTTAATATATTTATTATTAGTAGTGAGAAGGGGGGATTGCGGATATAGAGGTTTTACATGTCGGCTATTTTTGGGAGGCAGGTTAGACTTTTACGGGAAATTTGATATTTCCTTTACTTTTCTTAAGCGCCGGCAGTTTCTAAAGTGCCGTAAGTCACTAGCGACTCCAGAAATTTGTATTTACGCTCATTTCTGGACATCGCTAGTTTATCAGACTTACGGCACTTTATGAACTGCCGGAGGGGTATATGTAATACCCTGATGTGCGAGGTGAAATTACGGGTGGCGCAGGTTCCCACACTTGCGCCGAAACCTGTGCCATATATAGGATCGCGCCCAATATGTGCAAACAATTAAAATAAACAATATCTAAAAAATCTATAAAATTAGAAGTGCATTTCTTGATAGGAGTACAATGCAAGTCTAAAATAATGTCTCTTAGAGCGGTGGTTAAATAACCGTAAATAGTATCTTAATAGACCAGGAGCCCAAACAATCCTTTTGCGAGGATGAGCAGTTATATCTTTCAACAACCGCTAATGAAAGAACAAGGATAAAAAAGTGTTAATTTTATGATTTTGCAGGTTAGGATGAGCAGTTATATCTTTCAACAATCGCTAATGAAAGAACAAGGCTAAAAAAAGTGTTGATTTTGCAGGTTAGGATGAGCAGTTATATATTTCAACAACCGCTAAAGAAAGAACAAGGATAAAAAAGTGTTGATTTTGATGATTTTGCAGGTTAGGATGAGCAGTTATATCTTTCAAAAATAGCTAATGAAAGAACAAAGCTAAAAAAGTGTTGATTTTGATGATTTTGCAGGTTAGGTGGATTACGTAGATCGTGTAATTCACTCCAGAGTGTGTCGTAGGAGGAAAGAGTGACAGCTCACAGTCCAAATCTTGGGATTGGTGGGTTACTATAAGCAATAGCTTCAACAGACAGCATCTGTAATTGTGTGCTACAATTCCAACAGAAAGCATCTATGTGTGTTTTGATAATCCAGAAAGACAGCATTTGACTGATATTTTTCCACAGGTGATGAAGCAATGCAGAGGCTGTAGAGACTTCTTACAGACAGCGTCTGTGTAAAACAATGGATTTCCTGACAGACAGTGTCTGTTCTAAGTTCAAGTAAACTACGAGATCCCACCAATTCCTTGTGCTCCTTCTAGCTCCTCCCTCCAGAAGCCAATGCCGAGGATCAGGATTCTAATCGAGTTCAGGACTGTGAATATTATTCCTTTATGTATAAAGTCGAACATTTATACTCCTTACTGTGAGAGGTTTTACAAACATTCGGCTAGATTACGAGTCTTGCGTTATGAGTAAAAAAGCAGCGTTAAGCCTCATAAAGCTGCTTTTTTACTACCGCTGCTATTACGAGTCTTGCAGATTTAGGGGCACCGCACACTTTTTTGGCTTTACCGCAAATCAATATACACAAATTGCGTATAGTCTTTTTTCAATGGGACTTCCATAGCGCTGGTATTACAAGCTTGTCCTGGGAGGCCAAAAAGTAAGCGGTACACCCTATCCCGTCAAGATTCGTACTGCATTCTAAAGTCAGTAGTTATGAGTTTTACACTACTGTAGCATAAAACTCATAACTTAAGTGCTAAAACGTACACTAAAAACCATAAACTACCTATTAACCCCTAAACCGCTGCACTTCCATCTCGCAAACACTACTTAAATATTATTAACCCCTAATCTGCCACCCCTAACATCGCCGCCACCTACCTACATTTATTAACCCCTAATCTGCCACCCCCAATGTCGCTGCCACTATACTAAATTTATTAACCCCTAAATCTAACACCCCCTAACTTAAATATAATTAAAATAAATATAAATAAAAATTACTATCATTACCTAAATAATTCCTATTTAAAACTAAATACTTACCTGTAAAATAAACCCTAACCTAGCTACAATATAACTAATAGTTACATTGTAGCTAGCTTAGGTTTTATTTTTATTTTACATGCAAGTTTGTATTTATTTTAACTAGGTAGAATAGTTACTAAATAGTTATTAACTATTTAATAACTACCTAGCTAAAATAAATACAAATTGACCTGTAAAATAAAACTTAACCTCTCTTACACTAACACCTAACCTAACCCTACAATTAAATAAATTCCCTAAATTAAATACAATTAACGAAATTCAATACAATTAGCTACATTACAAAAAAACCCCACTAAATTACAGAAAATATAAAAACAAATTACAAGATCTTTAAACTAATTACTCCTAATCTAATAGCTCTATCAAAATAAAAAAAAGACTACCCAAAATAAAAAAAATCCTAGCCTAAACTAAACTATTCCAATATCCCTTAAAAGGGCCTTTTGCGGGTCATTGCCCCAAAGAAATCAGCTCTTTTACCTGTAAAAAAAAATACAAACAACCACCCCAACAGTAAAACCCACCACCCACACAACCAACACCCCAAATAAAACCCTAACTAAAAAAATCTAAGCTCCCCATTGCCCTGAAAAGGGCATTTGGATGGGCATTGCCCTTAAAAGGGCATTTAGCTCTATTGCAGCCCAAACCCCTAATCTAAAAATAAAACCCACCCAATATACCTTTAAAAAATCCTAACACTAACCCCCGAAGATCCACTTACAGTTTTGAAGAGCCGACATCCATCCACAACAAAGCTGGGAGAAGTCTTCATCCAAGTGGCAAGATGTCCTCAACGAAGAGGTCCTCCAGATAGGCAGAAGTTTTCACCCAGACGGCATCTTCTATCTTCATCCTTCCGACACGAAGCGACTCCATCTTCAAGACATCTGGCGCGGAGCATCCTCTTCAATCAACGGCTTCTTCTACAATGAAGGTTCCTTTAAATGACGTCATCCAAAATGGCGTCCCTTAGATTCCGATTGGCTGATAGAATTCTATCAGCCAATCAGAATTAACGTAGAAAAAAATCCTATTGGCTGATGCAATCAGCAAATAGGATTGAGCTCACATTCTATTGGCTGATTGGAACAGATCTTGTAATTTGTTTTTTATTTTCTGTAATTTAGTGTTTGTTTTTGTAATTTAGCTAATTGTATTGAATTTAGTTAATTGTATTTAATTTAGGGAATTTATTTAATTGTAGTGTAAGGTTAGGTGTTAGTGTAAGACAGGTTAGGTTTTATTTTACAGGTCAATTTGTATTTATTTTAGCTAGGTAGTTATTAAATAGTTAATAACTATTTAGTATTTATTCTACCTAGTTAAAATAAATACAAACTTGCCTGTTACATAACAAATAAAACCTAAGCTAACTACAATGTAACTATTAGTTATATTGTAGCTAGGTTAGGGTTTATTTTATAGGTAAGTATTTAGTTTTAAATAGGAATTATTTAGGTAATGATAGTAATTTTAATTTATATTTATTTTAATTATATTTAAGTTAGGGTGTGTTAGGGTTAGACTTAGGTTTAGCGGTTAATAAATTTAGTATAGTGGTGGCGACGTTGGGGGCGGCAGATTAGGGGTTAATAAATGTAGGTAGGTGGCGGCGATATTAGGGGCAGCAGATTAGGGATTAATAATATTTAACTAGTGTATGCGATGCAGGAGTGCGGCGGTTTAGGGGTTAATATGTTTATTATAGTGGCGGCAATATCCGAAGTGGCAGATTAGGGGTTAATAAGTATAATGTAGATGTCGGTGATGTTGGGGGCAGCAGATTAGGGGTTAATAAGTGTAAGATTAAGGGTGTTTAGACTTGGGGTTCATATTAGGGTGTTAGGTGTAAACATAAAATGTGTTTCCCCATAGGAATCAATGGGGCTGCGTTATGGAGGTGTTAGACTTTTTTTCAGCTTGCTCTCCCCATTGATGTCTATGGGGAAATCGTGCACGAGCACGTACAACCAGCTCACCGCGGACTTAAGCAGCGCTGGTATTGGAGTGCGGTATGGATCACAATTTTGATCTACGCTCACTTATTGCCTTTTAACGCTGGGTTTCTGAAAACCTGTTAGCACCGCATCCCTCATAACGCAAAACTCGTAATCTGGCCAATAGGAAGTTCAAGACAAGAAACAACTAAACAACTAGATTTTTTTTTAAATCTAATTTTTATTAAAAATTGTTAATGATACTTTCAACATTAGTTTATACAATCAGAATTACAATGTGTATGGGCGGATTCATAATTTTAAACAACCACCATTACAATACTGAATTTAATAACTAAAGAATGGTCCAGATGCACTCCCTTTTTATTGACCTAAACCCCACCTTAAGTTTATAGGATACAGTGCCAAGAAAAGTTCATCCTGTATTAGAATTATTTAAATTTAAAAAGAAAATAAGAAAGAAGGAAACATTTGGAAGAATTAAGGAAGATGAAACATTGTATATTTATCATTTGGACTTTAACAACTTGATTTTTAAGCTCTCTGCAAAGTCTCCAGAGATCATTTCCTGTTTTTAGATACTGTCTTAACAGTAAAGTCAGGAGAGAGAATTCTCACAGTTTCTGAAGTATTCTCTGATACCGATCAGCATAAAACTGTGAAACATTGCATCTAAAATGGATGGGCTGATGTTTCTGTGAGAGCCCTAGTAGTTCCTCTTTATCTCTGTAGTTTTTAAACTTGATTATTACATCTCTTGGAGAGGCTGTATCAGGTGGCTTAAGAAGCAATGTCCTATGAGCTCCGTCCCATAGAATTTCCTCAGATGAAGCATTTCCTTTCATGTGAGCAAAAAGAACTGGAAATTATGTTGGGAGATCCTTTGTTAGTATTATTTCTAGTATACCTTAAATTCTAGAGGTATTCCAATTTATATTGGAGTGAATCCAGGTAATTTCTGGTATACCTCAAATTCTTGAGATCTTCCAATTTATCTATTTATCTCCTGCATCTGATTTTATTCCTCACACATGGAATCACCGCCATCCTTCAACTTTTCAACACGTAAGCACAAAGTGTGTATTTCTTAATTGATGTCTGCCAATTCCTTCTGCACACAAGTTCTCACAATATCAGCAATATCTTGCATGGAGGCTAGGGATGATAACACATTAGAAAAAATTCGTACAGCATTTTGCACTGCAGATCCTCTCACTTGGGGAACAGGTCAGCAACCCCATTCATTGAGGGTGTGAGAACAAAGCACATAGTTTAGGACTGCATGCTCTGTCAGAAGCAGGACTCTTTAATGTTGACTTTACTCTCCCTTTAATTATGCACAGTAGAATTTTTTTTCCAATATTATTTTCCTATTTATTTGGTCCATGAAAACAAAATTGTAGTTTCTTCAGTTCTCATGAGAATAAGTGTATATTCCAGACTTCAGAAGCCTATCCCTGCTACCAGTTACGCAGTTATCACTTAATCACTGTAGTAACACTTACATCTGTTCCTAACTGGCTTCAGCACACAAGATACAATATAGCTCTTAAAAGGTTATGTCCATTGATGTAGTGTTTAAAGGGGCATGAATTAAATCATGATTTAGATAAGAGTGCAGACTTTTAAAGAAACAAAACTCCAATTTACTGCAATTATCAAACTTTCTCTGGGTATCCTTTGTTGAAAAGGAGGTAATTAGGATCAGGAGTGGGCCCTTTCATTATAATCATTATATCATTATAAGGCAGCAGTTTAGCAAGAATGTTTTGAACAATGTTATACACATAAACTGATGGGAAAACAACATCAGGGTTTTGTATAATGGACAGTTCATTTTTAGTTTATAGAGCTAATAATTATACATAATTAATATGGGTACCTCTTTTTATGGAATAGGTTCATCAGAGCACCTCCCTCTGCTATAAAATGCTAATTCCAACTGTTGTTGTATGTTATCTTTTGTTACTAAATTCCTTACTGATTGTGTAGCACTGTGCAAAATAATACCACGTGGGTTACAGTATACAGGGGTGAGCATATACATGCCACTATGTCACTTCACAAATGACAGGCGTACATGCTGCAACTGCAGAAACAGAGATAACAGCAGTCAGAGCTTGAGAAAAATGTATGTATGTATATATATATATATATATATATATATATATATATATATATATATAGGTACTTAAAATAAATCATCTATTTATTGGCTGTTTTGGAAATATTTGTAAAAACAATTTGATTTTCTTTAAAAAATAATTTTAATTGAGTTGTAGATCAATTCAGTCCAGAGTAGCATTTGCAACAGAAATAACTACATGCACTGTGTTATAATAGACTGACACACTAGTACTTGGATTCATATGAAATTGTCTTCCTTGTCTTCCTCCTTTATGAACGCTTAGCTCCCTTACCTAATCCCTTGTGGTTACATTAAGATCATTTTTAGGTTTGCACCATTTTTTGGTCTTGCACCATTTTGCTTCTTCAAAAACCATTTCCCAAGTAGTTTAGCCAATAGTCTGCATTTCAAATTATTTCCAGCGTACAATGTTACTGAATTTTTTTCAACCTCAAGTATTGCACTAAACTTCTTGAGTTATCTTTACATGTATTTATGCTACTTTGAAATAGTTTTCAATTTGAAATTGAATCTCAATTTTTGAAATTATGTTTAAGAAGTATCAAATGTATTTAAACAAATGGTTCAGGATGCATATTACATTTTTATTTTAATTTCTATTTTTTGTTCTTATACATAGAAAAAAAACATACACCTGGAAATTTGTTGTGTGTAATTTTAGTAATTTTTTACACTTATTGCAAAATGCATATGTTACTTAATGCGTTTTAGAACAAGAAAGACATTTATTAAGTCTTTTTTTAGAATTCAAGAAAATAGAGAGACGCACTCACTGAGACAGAACAATAGCTAGAAAAACTTCTGTGCTTGTCCACAAGGCCAGTGCCACTCAGGGTGCAGTCTCTTTTTGCACACTTTTCACAGAGAAAAAATATCCTGTAGCATATCAGTCTGATTCTGACTGTGAGTGCGTCTCTCTATTTTCTTGATTTTTTTAGAGTTCACAATATTTATGTCTATTTGGCGGTTTTGTGAGGTCACGAATGGGGAAGATGGCAGCCCCCAGCTCCATTCAGGCTCTTTTTGGATCCGTATTTCTTCTTGTGAAAGTGCAACACTACAGTATAAGATCTGGATTTGCGCAGACCTTAATGCACTTGGCCCTTCCCCCATTCGTGTCCTCACAAAATTTCCAAATGCATATCCTTGTCCAAAACATTTCATTTATATAATAAAATATCACTGTACATTGAAATATAAAGCACAAGACAATGGGGCCCATTTATCAAAGGTCTTGCGGACCTGATCCGACAGTGCGGATCAGGTCCGCAAGACCTCGCTGAATTCGGAGAGCAATACGCTCTTTGTATTCAGCATTGCACCAGCAGCTCACAAGAGCTGCTAGTGCAACACCACCCCTGCAGACTCGCAGCCAATTGGCCGCCAGCAGGGGTGTCAATCAACCCGATCGTACTCGATCGGGTTGATTTACGGCGATTCCTGTCCACCTCATCAGAGCAGGCGGACAGGGTTATGGAGCAGCGGTCTTTAGACTGCTGCTTCATAACTGCTGTTTCTGGCGAGTCTGAAGACTCGCCAGAAACACGGGCCCACAAGCTCCGTTCGGAGCTTGATAAATGGGCCCCATTGTGTTTGTTCAAGACCAGGGGTTTTCAAACCTGTCCTCAGGCGATACCCGACCCAACTACACTACAATTAATTTCCTTCACCTGACTTCTATTCACAAGCCCATTAGCTTGGTTTATGCAGATCAATGTGATTAAACGGATATAAAACCCCAAATTTGTCTGAGAGAGTAAACAATTTTAAACAGCTCTCCATTTTATTTCTATTATCAAATTTGCTTAATTCTTTTGGCATCCTATGTGTAGCAATGCACTACTGGGAGCTGGCTGAAGAAATTGTCCCCGTCCAGGGCCCTACACTTTCAAGGGTGAGGGTATGAGCAGGTGCAATGTATATCCTTTATTTAGTTTATGAAGAAGTGTTTATGGTATCAGGAGGTGTAATATATACTGTTATTCTTTATATAGGTAACACTGACTGTTGGGACAGGGGTGGGCCACACAGGGGGCAGGGCATACAGAGGGAGGGGAATAAGAGTGTTGGCTGTGGTCTGGCCCCGCAAATTTGTCTTGCCTAGGGTCTACAATTGATAAGGGTGTCCCTGGGTGAGACAATGACAAGAGGCATATGTGCAGGCACCAATCAGCAGTTAGCTCCCAGCAGTGCATTGCTGCTCATGAGCCTATCTATGTGTGCTTTTCAGTAAATTAGACCAAAAGAGAAAAGCAAATTAGATAATAGAAGTAATTTGGAAAGGTTTTTTTTATTTTATATTTTATGTACTATTCGAATCATGAAAGAAATGTTTTGGGTTTTATATCCCTTTAAATTATTTTTTATTAATTATATCTATGATATAAAAAAAAGTTATCAAAAGCAACTAACAGTTACATTGGTTTGTATTGCTATCTTTATTAAATCATTACTACATTTTGCATTGGGTTACTGAAATGGCCAGTAAGGTTCAAGTCAATGTAAGTGATAAAGAAAAAATTAGAAATAAATACCCTGTTATGTTGAAATTATAATTAAGTGTGTAGAGAGTCTAATAGATATAAATGATCATTTAAATTCAGTCCAATCAGCTTTAGTCTCTGAGTAATGCTGTGTAATTAATTAAAGGGATACTCAAGTCAAAATAAGCTTTTATGATTCATATAGAGCATGCAGATTTAAGACACTTTCCAATTTACTTCCATTATCAAATTTTGATAAGTCTTTTTATATTCACACTTTCTGGGGAACAAGCTCCTACTGAGCATGTGCACAAGCTCACATGGTATATGTATACTAGTCTGTGATTGGCAGATGTCTGTCACATGATACAGGGGGCTGGTAAATGGGGGGGGGAATTAAATTTGTAAGAAAAAAATCTGCTAATCATACATAAAAAACATTATATGTGTCAGATGCCCCTTCTGCTTCATGCACCACCCTCACCCTTTCAACCTCCCTAACACACAGCCCCCTCCTCAGCCTTACTCTCTCACACGCAGCCCCCTCCTCACCCTCTTGTTACTTATCTGCCTACCTTATGCACACTTTCCCTCAACCCTCCTCTCCCACACCCTCCTCACCCTCTTGTTACTTCTCTGCCTACCTTATGCACACTTTCCCTCAACATTCCTCTCCCAGACCCTCCTCACCCTCTTGTTACTTCTCTGCCTACCTTATGCACACTTTCCCTCAACCCTCCTCTCCCAGACCCTCCTCACCCTCTTGTTACTTCTCTGCCTACCTTATGCACACTTTCCCTCAACATTCCTCTCCCAGACCCTCCTCACCCTCTTGTTACTTCTCTGCCTACCTTATGCACACTTTCCCTCAACATTCCTCTCCCAGACCCTCCTCACCCTCTTGTTACTTCTCTGCCTACCTTATGCACACTTTCCCTCAACCCTCCTCTCCCAGACCCTCCTCACCCTCTTGTTACTTCTCTGCCTACCTTATGCACACTTTCTCTCAACATTCCTCTCCCAGACCCTCCTCATCCTCTTGTTACTTCTCTGCCTACCTTATGCACACTTTCCCTCAACCCTCCTCTCCCAGACCCTCCTCACCCTCTTGTTACTTCTCTGCCTACCTTATGCACACTTTCCCTCAACATTCCTCTCCCAGACCCTCCTCACCCTCTTGTTACTTCTCTGCCTACCTTATGCACACTTTCCCTCAACATTCCTCTCCCAGACCCTCCTCACCCTCTTGTTACTTCTCTGCCTACCTTATGCACACTTTGCCTCAACCCTCCTCTCCCAGACCCTCCTCACCCTCTTGTTACTTCTCTGCCTACCTTATGCACACTTTGCCTCAACCCTTCTCTCCCAGACCCTCCTCATCCTCTTGTTACTTCTCTGCCTACCTTATGCACACTTTCCCTCAACCCTCCTCTCCCAGACCCTCCTCACCCTCTTGTTACTTCTCTGCCTACCTTATGCACACTTTCCCTCAACATTCCTCTCCCAGACCCTCCTCACCCTCTTGTTACTTCTCTGCCTACCTTATGCACACTTTCCCTCAACCCGCCTCTCCCAGACCCTCCTCACCCTCTTGTTACTTCTCTGCCTACCTTATGCACACTTTCCCTCAACCCGCCTCTCCCAGACCCTCCTCACCCTCTCCCTTAGAAAGCCTTTACCTCATCCTCTTAGCCACTTTCTCCCTCACACAATCGACTCTTCGCCATCTCTTTCCCTCACACACAGTTTTTTTGATTTGCATAAATGTGCTAATGCTTTCATTTGTGATGCTGTTTTTGACATCATTAAGATTGATTCTACAAGTATGTTTTTTTGGCAGTACTTTCTAAAAGGGCTTTATGGTTAAAGTCTTGTTCTGCTGATATGATTTCTAATCCAGGCTTTTATCTGCATCTTTCAGGGAAAGATGATGTTTGGGTTCTGGTTTGATTCTATTATCTCTACTGTAACTGGATGTAAGGGAGCTTTTTTTTGCCCCAAGGACAAGTAGTCCAAAGGTAAATCCAAAGCTTCTAATTGTTTTTGCTCTTTTTCATCAGAGATCTGATTTTTTTTCTGTCGGCAACAAATTTCCTCTTGTTTTGCCTGGAATCCTAGTTCAAGCTGGAACTGGTATAGCGGTCTGAAAAATCTACTCCTCATCTAAGTCTGCATAAAGGTAAGGCCCCTTGATCCAGAGGTTCTGGTAGAGGGCAAGTTGCACCTTTTTTCAGGGGGCTTGGTTTCTGACTGTTCATGATCCCTGGGTTCTAAGTATTGTTTCTTAAGTTTAGCAGTCTTCCAGAGGAAAGTTTATTCTGTCTACTGTTCCAAAAAATCCTGTGAAAGCTCAGGACTTTTTAAATTCAGTTACAGATCTAGTATTTATGGGAATGATTTTTCATGTTCTTATGTTGGAACAGGGGTTGGGATTTTATTCAAATATCTTCATTGTTTTAAAGTAGGATGGAATTTTCAGTCTAGTTTTTGTACCTGAAGGCTTTGTAGTAGTTTCTCAGAATTCCTTCTTTCAGAATGAAAATTATTCAGACCATTCTACTTTTTGTTCAGCTGGGTCAGTTTATGTCCTCTATAGATTTAAAGGATGTTTTCCTTTATGTTCCCATTCTTAGGGAAGATTATCAGTTTCTAGGTTTGTCTTTCTAGATAAACTCTTTAATTTTTTTGCTTGTCTGTTTGGCCTGTCTACAGCTCCCAATATATTATATAAACAGTCTGTTGTTTCTTCAACAACATAGTAGTAGAGAATCAATTTTCCAGAGGTTTTCAGGTTCCTCAGACATGGGTTATTTTTCTGGGAGTTCAGATAGATTTACTTTTTATGAGTCTCTCTTTGACAGCTGTAGTAGGTTAAAGTTGTTGTCAGCCTGTCAAAACCTTCAGTCACTTTCTTTTCCCTCAGACGCTCTTTGCATGGAGGAATTAGGTCTTATAATTGCTGCATCTGATGCTATTTGTTTGCAGATTTTTTTCAGTTGTCAGTCTTTGCATCCAGGGATTGGACTGCTGGGATACTGGGACAAATCCCGGTGGGCTGGCAGCTGCACATAGTGTGTGGTGTGGAGAGCAAGCAGTGAGTGTGAGCACAGCACAGGCAGCGCCGCAGCACAGTGTGAAGGAGCGCAGTGGCCATTACTTTGCCCCAAAATTTTATTTATTGTTGTGACATGTTGTAGTTTTAATACACATCACCGTATTAAAACTACATCATGTCACAATAATAAATAAAACAGGGCCGCCGGTTAGCCTCACCCCGCCATTACCGCCCAGTGTAGTAGCAGATAAGACTCTACCCCTGGACTGCCCTGTGCTTTGGGACAACGTAATGGCATGGTGTGTATCCCATATTGTTGCATTGGATGGTTGCGGTCATGTGGTATGTGACCTAGCAAACACAGTCTCGCCTTTGCTTGATGGCATAGGGATAACGGAGCAGCTGACCTAGCAAAGAGAAACCAGGGTTTTACAATTGAAGAGCCCAAGTAAGACTCTCCTGTGTAGGGGCTGGAGCGTTTCCCTCACATAAGCAGTGAATGATTCCTGGCCCTGAGCGAGTACACTGTGAGTTTACTATATTGAGAGGAGCAATTCACTGCAGTATTAATTCATGGAATTTTTTATTTAAATTTCATTTGATATATTACAGATAATCATCATTTGATTAATGTCATCCAAACACAGAGAGAATAAAAAAATAGTTGAAGTGTATCTCAAGTGGTAGTACTTGACCTCAAGACACGAATAAAAGTTTAAGATCCCATTCCTACATCCCAATCAATCACAGAAAATCAGAAGTGCAGGCCTTTTATATTAAACTGCTGGGGAAGCCAAAAAAATATTGATTTAAAAGCAGTTCAGCTGTAATTAATATTTTTCCTTAAACTGGGTGTGTTGTACATCGCCTAAAACAATATACATTTTCTAAGTAATAATTTTATGTATGGGTATGTTAAGGGGGTGGGGGTGGGGGGAGGGGCTTGGCTGGAGGGGGTGGGGAGGGCTGGAGGAGGCGGGGCCAGGCCAGACTATTCACATTTCCAGGGCTGGTCTGATTTCCCAGTCCGGCCCTGTCTGCATCTAGGGGAGTGGTCTCTTCATCTGGATGTTTTCAAAGAGATAGTGGATCTTTGGGGTCTCTCAGAGATAGATCTGATGGTGTCTTGGTTGTACAACAAACTTCCCATTTACTATATGAGGTTCAGGAATCCTCAGATGGAGTTTGTTGATGCTCTAGTAGTCCTATGGTCATTTTGGCTAGCCTGTGCTTTTCTCCTCTGGTTTTTCTTCCAGTGTGATTATCAGGGTCAAGTAAGACAAATTATCAGTAATCCTGATTGTTCTGGCTTGGCTTCGGAGCTTTAGTTATACATAGCTGGTTCAAATGTCCAGTTGCCCTCCATGTTTACTTCCTATGTGCAGTGGTGTCACTAGGGTTCGTGTCACCCGGTGCGGTAAGTTATGGTGTCACCCCCCCACCCCCCAATAAGCAGACACACACAAACACAAAAACACAGGCACACACACATACAAACACTCAGACACACACACACAATTAAAAACACACTCACATGCACACACAAACACTCAGAAACACACTTAGACACACACACACACAAAAACCCTCAGACACACACACACACAAAAAAACTCACACACACACACTCACACACAAAAACACTCACACACACACACTCACACACAAAAACACTCACACACACACTCACACACAAAAACACTCAGACACACACACACAAACACTAAAACACTCAGGCACACACACAAAAACACTCAGGCACACACACAGAAAAACTCAGACACACACACACAAAAACACTCAGACACACATACAAAAACTCAGACCCACATACACATACAAAATATGTAAACTGCACTGCATTAATTATAAAGCTCATGCCTAGAGCTGTTCCCTGGTTCAGCAGAGCATCAAATGAAAGATAAACAGTGCACTCTAAAAATAAATCACTAAAGAAAAGGTTTAGGTGCGCAAACTATGAAAATTCTGCTCTCTGACTCTATTCCAATTCTGTCAGTGCACAGCCCCGGGCCACGTACCTACCACTTCTTATGGCCAATCACCTCTACACTCTAGCCGCAAAAGGTGAGCGTAGAGCAAAATTTAGCTCCACATCTCACCTCAATACCAGCGTTGCTTACGGTAGCGGTAAGCTGGCTAAACCTGCTCATGAACGATTTCCCCATAGGAAACAATGGGGCTGAGCCGGCTGAAAAAAAGTCTAACACCTGCAAAAAAGCAGCGTTCAGCTCATAACGCAGCCCCATTGATTCCTATGGGGAAACACATTTTATGTCTACACCTAACACCCTAACATGAACCCGAGTCTAAACACCCCTAATATTACACTTATTAACTTCAAATCTGCCGCCCCCGACTTCGCCGCCACCTAAATTATATTAACCCCTAATCTGCCACCACCAATGTCGCCGCCACTATAATAAAGTTATTTACCCCTAAACCTAAGCCTAACCCTAACACCCCCCTAATTTAAATATAATTTAAATAAATCTAAATAAAATAACTACAATTAAAGGATTACTAACTTTTGTTATTGCTATGCAAAACGGAAAAAACATTTATCATTGCAATTACCACACCAATGTAATGTACCGTTTTATTTTCAGAAACAAAGCTCCATTTGGCAGTAAAATAAAGTTTTATTTTATCCCCATGACATCACGTCATCCAGCCCTCAAATGTGGGCCGTCTAGGGTCTAACATACTTGCCAATCGGATGGCTAATATTTGCATCAAATTATAATACATTAGCATCATTCAACGCATGCGCAATAGGATTTGCTTAGTCTCGCATGCGCATATTGCGGCACAGAAGCCGACATGACCGATAACAGAATAAAAAACCGCATGCGGTGACATAACCGATGACGTTGCGCTAACTTGCACATGCGCATTGCGCTTATGAGTCACCATCTTCCAACTGCAGTTGTCGGCCCGGATTGGAAATCCGTAACGGCGAACAACTTAGTGGGTTTGGAAACATTTAATATTTCAATTAGATATATTTCAAAAACAATAAATATTTAATGCATGATGAACATTGAAAAACGCTTTATTTACAGGTATACTAGTGTAATATCACAATTCCATTTTTGACTACAGTGTCCCTTTAAATAAATTATTTCTATTTAAAACTAAATACTTACCTATAAAATAAACCCTAAGCTAGCTACAATATAACTAATAGTTACATTGTAGCTAGCTTAGGATTTATTTTTATTTTACTGACAACTTTGTATTTATTTTAACTAGGTTGAATAGTTATTAAATAGTTATTAACTATTTAATAACTACCTAGTTAAAATAAGTACAAATTTACCTGTAAAATAAATACTAACCTAAGTTACAATTACACCTAACACTACACTATCATTAAATTAATTTACTAAATTACCTACAATTAAATAAAATTAAATAAAATAAACTAAAGTACAAAACAAAAACACTAAATTACAGAACATAAAAAAATAATTACAATTTTTTTTAAACTAATTACACCTAATCTAATCCCCCTAATAAAATAATAAAGCCCCCCAAAATAATAAAATTCCCTACCCTATACTAAATTACAAATAGCCCTTAAAAGGTCCTTTTGCAGGGCATTGCCCCAAAGTAATCAGCTCTTTTACCTGTAAAAAAAATACAATACCCCGCAACATTAAAACCCACCACCCACACACCCAACCCTACTCTAAAACCCACCCAATCCCTGCTTAAAAAAACCTAACACTACCCCCTTGAAGATCTCCCTAACTTGAGACGTCTTCACCCAGCCGGGCACAAGTGGACCTCCAGAGGGGCAGAAGTCTTCATCCGATCCGGGCAGAAGAGGTCCTCCAAGCGGCAGAAGTCTTCATCCAGGCGGCATCTTCTATCTTCATCCATCCGGAGCGGAGCAGGTCCATCTTCAATCCAGCCAACGCAGAGCATCCTCTTCAAACAAAGTCTAAGTGAAAAATGAAGGTTCCTTTAAATGACGCCATCCAATATGGCGTCCCTTGAATTCCAATTGGCTGATAGGATTATATCAGCCAATCGGAATTAAGGTAGTAAAAATCCTATTGGCTGATGCAATCAGCCAATAGGATTTTTCCTACCTTAATTCCGATTGGCTGATAGAATCCTATCAGCCAATCGGAATTCAAGGGACGCCATCTTGGATGACGTCATTTAAAGGAACCTTCATTCTGCTTGGACTTTGTTTGAAGAGGATGCTCCGCGTCGGTTGGATTGAAAATGGACCCGCTCCGGATGGATGAAGATAGAAGATGCCGTCTGGATGAAGACTTCTGCCGCTTGGAGGACCTCTTCTGCCCGGATCGGATGAAGACTTCTGCCCCCTGGAGGTCCACTTGTGCCCGGCTGGGTGAAGACGTCTCAAGGTAGGGAGATCTTTAAGTGGGTAGTGTTAGTTTTTTTTAAGGGGGGATTGGGTGGGTTTTAGAGTAGGGTTGGCTGTGTGGGTTTTAATGTTGGGGGGGGTATTGTATTTTTTTACAGGTAAAAGAGCTGATTACTTTGGGGCAATGCCCCGCAAAAGGTCCTTTTAAAGGGACAGTCTAGGCCAAAATAAACTTTCATGATTCAGATAGAGCATGTAATTTTAAACAATTTTCCAATTTACTTTTATCACCAATTTTGCTTTGTTCTTTTGGTATTCTTAGTTGAAAGCTTAACCTAGGAGGTTCATATGCTAATTTCTTAGACCTTGAAGCCCACCTCTTTCAGATTGCATTTTAACAGTTTTTCACCACTAGAGGGTGTTAGTTCACATATTTCATATAGATAACACTGTGCTCGTGCACGTGAAGTAATCTGGGAGCAGGCACTGATTGGCTAGCCTGCAAGTCTGTCAAAAGAACTGAAAAAAGGGGCAGTTTGCAGAGGCTTAGATACAAGATAATCACAGAGGTTAAAAGTATATTATTATAACTGTGTTGGTTATGCAAAACTGGGAAATGGGTAATAAAGGGATTATCTATCTTTTAAAAATCTTTAAGGGCTTTTTGTAATTTAGTATAGGGTAGGGAATTTTATTATTTTGGGGGGCTTTTTTATTTTATTAGGGGGATTAGATTAGGTGTAATTAGTTTAAAAAAAATTAATTATTTTTTTTATTTTCTGTAATTTAGTGGGGGGGTTTTGTACTTTAGTTTATTTCATTTTATTTTATTTAATTGTAGGTAATTTAGTAAATTAATTTAATGATAGTGTAGTGTTAGGTGTAATTGTAACTTAGGTTAGGATTTATTTTACAGGTAAATTTGTACTTATTTTAACTAGGTAGTTATTAAATAGTTTATAACTATTTAATAACTATTGTACCTAGTTAAAATAAATACAAAGTTGCCTGTAAAATAAATATAAACCCTAAGATAGATACAAATGTGACTATTAGTTATATTGAAGCTATCTTAGGGTTTATTTTATAGGTAAGTATTTAGTTTTAAATAGGATTAATTTATTTAATTGTAGTAATTTTATTTCGTTTTATTTAAATTATATTTAAGTTGGGGGGGTTAGACTTAGGGTTAGACTTAGGTTTAGGGGTAATAAATTTAATATAGTAGCGGCGACGTTGGGGGTGGAAGATTAGGGGTTAATAAATGTAGATAGGTGTCAGCGATGTTAGGGACGGCAGATTAGGGGTTAATAAAATTTAACTAGTGTTTGCAAGGCGGGAGTGCAGCGGTTTAGGGGTTAATATATTTATTACAGTGGCGGCGATGTCCGGTCTGCAGATTAGGGGTTAAAAACTTTATTTAAGTGTTTGCAATGTGGGGGGGGGGGGGCTCGGTTTAGGGGTTAATAGGTAGTTTATGGGTGTTAGTGTACTTTGTAGCACTTTAGTTAAGAGTTTTATGTTACGGCGTTAGCCCATAAAACTCTTAACTACTGACTTTTAAATGCGGTAGGAGTCTTGACAGGAGAGGGTCTACCGCTCACTTCTTCCAAGACTCGTAATACCGGCGTTAGGCAAATCCCATTAAAAAGATAGGATACGCAATTGACGTAAGGGGTATTTGCGGTAAGAAAAGTGAGCGGTACACCTGAACCTGCCTGACTCGTAATACCAGCGGGCGTTAAAAAGCAGAGTTGGGACCTCTCAATGCTGCTTTTTAAGGCTAACGCAAGACTTGTAATCTAGCCGTTAATTTGGCATTGAAGGTTTTGCAGGCTCCTCCGTTTTGAGCCTATGCATAAGGTGGTTTTTAAAGGTACATGTTTGAAATAGAAACATATTTCAAATATACATGTAGTGGAAAAAATGTTTCTAGTAAAAGTTATCCCTGTTTTAGTGTTATCATTTATCTCATGAATGTGAAGCATAACTAGATATTCTCAGTGCACCAGCATTTTAAATATTGCAGCTGCTCAGAGCACAAGTGGGGCTTGTATCATGTTAGCAATTAACAAATTGAGTCATTAACAGATGGTACAAGCAGCTTAGACTCTCTGAGCAAGTGCTTTATTTAAAACACTCTGCATGGTGCATACTTAAATACCCTATTAAAACAGCTATGGCTTTTATTAGGAGCATGTTTGCATATGTTACAAAAATGTTTCTATTGAAAAATGAAATGCATCCAATTGGATTCCAATTTTAACTAGAATGTCCCTTTAAGCCTCTGTCTTGGAAGGTTTTTGTTTCTTTTGGCTATCTCTTTCATGTGATCCTCCGCTTGTTTTTCGTCAGGATAAGGCAGTTTTAAAGACTGTAGTTGTTTTCTTACGTAAGGTTGTGTCTTTGGACTATGTAAGTCAGGAATTTGCTGTCCCTTCTTTGGGCTAGATTACAAGTTGAGCGCAAAATATTGCTTCTGTATTTGTGCTCAACTTAGTAATACCAGCGCACGCAAAGGTAAAATGTGAACAAGAGTGCACTTCCATAGACTACAATGAGAGCCTCGTTCTCATTGCCGTCAGACACAGCATGAGAACTAGCCCAGTGAAGGAGGTACGTTGTGCAGCGATGGGCAGCAATTTTAAATATATATGTACAGTATATACACATATTGACACATAAATATATATGTACAGTATATACACATATTGACACATAAATATATATGTACAGTATATACACATATTGACACATAAATATATATGTACAGTATATACACATATTGACACATAAATATATATGTACAGTATATACACATATTATTATTATTCTTATTATCATTTATTTGTATAGCGCCGCCAAATTCTGTAGCGCTGGGTACAATGATAGGGGTATACAATGACAAAGATTTGTGATACAATACAAAACATAACAAGACTAAACAAATCTAGCACAGGAGGAAAAGGGCCCTGCTCCGGAGAGCTCACAGTCTATAGGTTTAGGGTGTAGAGACATAAGGTTGGGGTAGCTTGTTACATTGGTTGTATTTGCAGCAGTGAGTCAGGCAGTTCATGTACATGTATTAGTTTGGTTCGGATGCGGGGTGGAGGAGAGATGGTAAGCCTCTCTGAATAGGTGTGTTTTTAAGGATCTTCTGAAGCTATACAAGGTTGGAGACAGTCTGATGGAGCGGGGTAGAGAGTTCCAGAGGACAGGAGCAGCACGTGCGAAGTCTTGGAGGCGGGAGTGGGATGTAGAGATAACAGGAGTGTAGAGACGTAGGTCAGAGGTTGATTGAAGAGGACGGGATGGGGAGTATTTCACGATGAGAGAGGAAATATAGTTAGGAGTTAGACTGTTGAGTGCTTTGTAGGTTAGGGCTTATACTTTAAATTGTATTCTGGAGTGTATGGGGAGCCAGTGTAGAGACTGGCAGAGCGGAGCAGCTGATGTAGATCGTCGACTTAGGTGCATGAGTCTAGCAGAAGCATTCATAATAGATTGGAGGGAGGAACGGCGGTGTTTTGGAAGGCCATTTAAGAGTAGATTGCAATAATCAATGCGTGACAGGATGAGGGAATGAATAAGTATTTTTGTAGTATTTTGAGTAAGGAAGGGACGAATTCTGGAAATGTTGCGTAGGTGTGACCGGCAGGATTTGGTAAGCGTTTGTATATGTGGGTTGAATGTGAGTTCTGAGTCTAGTGTGACCCCAAGGCAGCGGACCTGGGGTGAGGTGTTGAGAATAGAGTCTCCAACCATCAGAGAAATGTCAGGTGTCGGATGTCTCGAAGAGGGGGAATAAGAAGCAGCTCAGTTTTGGACAGATTGAGTTGGAGGTAGTGTGAAGACATCCAAGAGAAAATTGCAGAGAGGCAGTCAGAAATCTGGTTGAGTAAAGAGGGAGAGATATCAGGAGAGGAAAGATAGATTTGGGTATCATCAGCATATAGGTGGTACTGGAATTCAAAGGAGGCTATAAGTTTTCCAAGGCAGGATGTATAAAGAGAGAAAAGCAAGGGACCCAAGACAGAGCCTTGCGGTACTCCAACTGAGAGAGGCATAGGATTACAAGATATGTTGTTAAAGGAAACTGAAAACGAGCGGTTTGAAAGATATGATGCAAACCAGGAGAGGGCTGTGTCTCGGATGCCAAATGGATGTAGTATTTTTAGGAGGAGAGGATGGTCAACTGTGTCAAAAGCTGCGGACAGGTCAAGAAGAATTAGTAATGAGTAATGGCCTTTTGCTTTGGCTGATAACAGGTCATTTGTTACTTTAGCAAGAGCGGTTTCTGTTGAGTGTTTAGGGCGAAAACCAGATTGTAGTGGATCAAGTAAGGAGTTAGTTGTGAGAAATTGAGTTAGTCGATTATAGACTAGTCATTCCAATAATTTTGAAGCAAAGGGAAGTAAGGAGAACGGTCGATAGTTAGAAGGCGTGGAGGGGTCAAGCGAGGGCTTTTTTAGGATTGGTATGATTGACGCATGCTTGAATGTGTCAGGAAATGTGCCAGCAGTGAGGGATTGGTTAAATTGACACATAAATATATATGTACAGTATATACACATATTGACACATAAATATATATGTACAGTATATACACATATTGACATAAATATATATGTACAGTATATACACATATTGACACATAAATATATATGTACAGTATATACACATATTGACATAAATATATATGTACAGTATATACACATATTGACACATAAATATATATGTACAGTATATACACATATTGACATAAATATATATGTACAGTATATACACATATTGACACATAAATATATATATGTACAGTATATACACATATTGACACATAAATATATATGTACAGTATATACACATATTGACACATAAATATATATGTACAGTATATACACATATTGACATAAATATATATGTACAGTATATACACATATTGACACATAAATATATATGTACAGTATATACACATATTGACACATAAATATATATGTACAGTATATACACATATTGACACATAAATATATATGTACAGTATATACACATATTGACATAAATATATATGTACAGTATATACACATATTGACACATAAATATATATGTACAGTATATACACATATTGACACATAAATATATATGTACAGTATATACACATATTGACATAAATATATATGTACAGTATATACACATATTGACACATAAATATATATGTACAGTATATACACATATTGACACATAAATATATATGTACAGTATATACACATATTGACAGATAAATATATATGTACCGTATATACACATATTGACACATAAATATATATGTACAGTATATACACATATTGACACATAAATATATATGTACAGTATATACACATATTGACACATAAATATATATGTACAGTATATACACATATTGACACATAAATATATATGTACAGTATATACACATATTGACACATAAATATATATGTACTGTATATACACATATTGACACATAAATATATATGTACAGTATATACACATATTGACACATAAATATATATGTACAGTATATACACATATTGACACATAAATATATATGTACCGTATATACACATATTGACACATAAATATATATGTACAGTATATACACATATTGACACATAAATATATATGCATATAAGCATATACATATATATTTACAGGGAAAACACAGTGCAGTTTTTTTTTCTAACACCCTACACCCACCACATTTAACCACATAAAACTGTTTCATGCAGTTTTTTTAAGCAAATTAAAGATGCTATTTTTTTTAATTATAGAAACAAACACTAAAGTTTGTGGCCAACTGGGAAACTTTTTTAAAATTAACCACAGGTCTGGTTATTTATGGTACTGCGTCAAACTGGCGAATTTCCCATTTGTGGGCACGCGATAAATTAGCACTCCACTTGTAATCTAGCCCTTTATGTCCTAATCCTAAGAGTTCTTCAGAGAGGCTTCTTCTTAACTTGGATGTTGTAAGAGCCTTGAAATACTATAAAGATGTTCAGGGCCGTCTTTAATATTGATTGGACCCTGGGCAAAAATTTTCTTGGGCCCACCCCATGCAATTTCGCTCTCCACCCCAACATCCCAAAAAACAACTAAATCTATTTTTTTATTATTATTAGCCCAGCGGTGGATCATCCACTGCTGGGCTAATCATTTAAAAAAAAAAAAAAAATTTTTTTAAATTGCAATATGTGAAACTGGACCTAAGCAGAACTAATAAGTAAATAAATATATAAATTCCTCCACTGTGGATTCATTTAATATTCTTTTGAATGTGATTCTGGTGTGAGGTTACCTGGTTAAAGAGATTTAGGGCAGCCAACAGGAGCAAAGCAAGGTAAAGGAGGAAGCATGGAGGTGCAGACAAATATAAGTTTACTGACTTGAACAGCAGAACTACTATGGGAAGCTGTAAAATCTGAGACAGAGAGAAAATAAAAACTATAAAAATAAACCTTACATTAATGTGTGAAGTATCAGCATGACGCTATACATCAGCCACACCAGCACATGTAGCTTCTTTGCTAGGAACAAGTTCCCTCTCACCCTGAACTAGACAATGCTGCATGGGGAGGGGCGTGTGTGCACTCAGTTATTCTTCCCACTGACACCTTTCTACATTGCACTATTCCCCTAACAAACTTCAGTTAGTTGATCTTAGGGCCACAGCAGAAAGAGGAGGGCTAAGGGGAACAGTAGACATGATGCTGTCTGTCCAAGGCTGCATGGATACAGTGTGAGATGAGTCACACAGCCTCAAGACTGAAGAGAGCAGTGTATGCAGCTGCACAGATGCTCAAATCCTCATGTGCCTGCCGCTCCAGCTTTCTGCTGCATGTGCCTACAGTCAGCCCTACCCAGAAACAATCCCCACCACCAGAGCAGTTACCTGGTAACAGTGGTAACCCCAGTAAGACATTTTCTGATGCAGTGGGAAATGGCTGGATTCCGAGTTAGGGCTTTGCATTCAGGGCTGCACAGTGCACATCTAAAACAGCACATGGCACTAGCTTGGCATGTCACATGACACGGGCACGGTCTGGCACAGTTTTTAAAAAAAATATAAGCAGAGTACTTTTGACTGTGACAGTATTAGGACTGAATGTGTGTGTTCCCCATGTCACATCAGCAGTCTGGTATGAACAATTAAAAAATTTTTTTTTTTTTTTTTAAGGACTCTTGGGCCCCTCAACAGAGACTGGGCCCAGGGCAGCTGCCCCTTTTGCCCTGTGTTAAAGACGGTCCTGAAGATGTTTCTAATGTTTGCAGTCAACTTCTAATTTGTTCTCTTTTCCAGTTAGAAAAAGGGGCAGAAAGCTTGTGCCTTTTCTTGCCTTCTTGGTTTAAATTGTTTGATCCATACACTTACATGGAGGTTAGTCAGCCTTCTCTTAGACAGATTACTGCTCATTCTACCAGTAGTATTTATATACCCTGTTAATTCTTTGTGTTCTTTTGGATTTGTGGATTTTGTTTCACTGTGAAAAAATATGTTATTTTTTATCCTACCCTTATTTCTCATTTCTCATTACTCATGGACTCCACAGCTTGAGAGTCCAAGATCCAGGAGTAATGGATCTTGGACTCTCACCATGTATGAAAGAAAACAATGTATGCTTACCACACGACCACACCTTGTTTTTTTTTGGTGTTTGATTATTTTTTGCACACATCTTTTTTTTCCCCTGCTCTTATTTTTTTCCTTTTATTACTTTTCCTACCGTATTGTCAAGGCTATACATCAGACTGATTTACCAGTGAGGTGGGATGGGTTTTATAGGGCTGTTGGGGTTTGGGAATCTTTGCCTCCTCCTAGGGGCACTGAGATGTAATTCCCAGGAGTAATGGATTGTGGACTCTCACCACCATGAAAATATATATTTTATCATATATAATATATATATATATATACATACATACATTCACCGGCCACTTTATTAGGTATACCTGTTCAATTGCTTGGTAACACAAATTGCTATTCAGCCTATCACATGGCAGCAACTCAATGCATTTAGGCATCTAGACGTGGTGAAGACGACTTGCTGAAGTTCAAACCGAGCATCAGAATGGGGAAGAAAGGAGATTTAAGTGACTTTGAACGTGGCATAGTTGTTGGTGCCAGACGGGCTGGTCTGGGTATTTAAAAAACTGCTGATCTACTGGGATTTTCACACACAACCATTTCTAGGGTTCACAGAGAATAGTCAGAAAAAGAGAAAATATCCAGTGAGCGGCAGTTGTGTGGACAACAATGCTTTGTTGAGGTCAGAGGAGAATGGGCAGATGAGATGATAGAAAGGCAACAGTAACTCAAATAACCACTCGTTACAATCAGGAATGCAGAATACCATCTCTGAATGCACAATACGTTGAACCTTTTAAGCAGATGGGCTACAGCAGCAGAAGACCACACCGGGTGTCACTCCTGTCAGCTAAGAAAAGGAAACTGAGGCTACAATTCACACAGGTTTACCAAAATTGGACAGTAGAAGACGTTAACCCCTAAAACCGCAAAACCCTTACATCGCAATAAACCTATTTACCCTATTAACCCCTAAAGCACAAAATTTTGGGAGTTCTTTTTTTTATTTTCATAGGGATTAGGTTTAATTTTGTTAAATTTGGTAATTTGATTTTTTTTATTTTCTGTAATGTTAGCATTTTTATTTTTTGTAACTTTAGAATGTATTAGTTTAGGTAATTTGGGTTTATTTAATGGGGTGTTAGGTTAGGGGTTCTTAGGTTAGGGGGTGTTAGGTTAGGGGTTGTTAGGTTAGGGGTGTTAGGTTAGTGTACTGTACTTAGTTATTTAAATAGTTATTTGCGTTGTGGGTTTTGGCGGTTTAAAGGGTTAATAAGTTAAATAGGTTTATTGCGATGTAGGGGGGTTTGCAGTTTAGGGGTTAATAGGGTAAATAGGTTTATTGCGATGTAGGGGTTTGCGGTTTAGGGGTTAATAGGGTAATTAGTTTTATTGCAATGTGGGGGGTTTGCAATTTAGGGGTTAATAGGGTAATTAGGTTTATTGCGATGTGGGGGTTTTGCAGTTTAGGGATTAATAGGGTAATTAGGTTATTGCGATGTGGGGTATTGTGGTTTAGGGGTTAATAGGGTAATTAGGTGTATTGCGATGTGGGGGTTTAGGGGTTAAGAGGGTAATTAGGTTTATTGCGATGTGGGGGTTTTGCGGTTTAGGGGTTAATAGGGTAATTAGTTTTATTGCGATGTGGGGGGTTTGCAATTTAGGGGTTAATAGGGTAATTAGGTGTATTGCGATGTGGGGGTATTGCGGTTTAGGGGTTAATAGGGTAATTAGGTGTATTGCGATGTGGGGGTTTTGCGGTTTAGGGGTTAAGAGGGTAATTAGGTTTATTGCAATGTGGGGGTTTTGCAGTTTAGGGGTTAATAGGGTAATTAGGTTTATTGCGATGTGGGGGTTTTGCGGTTTAGGGGTTAATAATATATTTAAGATAGTAGTCCATTAAAATTATAGTATTGCTACACCTGTAGCTTAAATATTTATATAAAAGAAGAGTTACAAAATAGGATGTTTCTACATCTGTAGTTTTAAAAATAATTAGACTGCCCTCTAGGCAGGCTTATCGACTAGTACATATATATATATATATATATATATATATATATATATATATATAGAAAAGCAAAAAAAGAAGCCCTCACTGGATTTTCATCAAAAAGTGACCAGAAATTTAATGTAGTTTGTGACGTTTCGGGACAACAACAGTCCCTTCCTCTGACAAATGAACACTGAACAAAAGCTGCCTTAAATAGGCACCCAAATACACTCCCCTCAGGATCAGCCAATCAGGCTGAATAATTACACACACCCATTAAGTGACCAATTAAAAAACATAATCCAATTTGTGCATGTGACTGTTATAGCGTTATTGAAAAAAAAAGGGATTAAAAACACATTCCCCTTGGACCCTAATGCTAGTAGTCATGCCCTCTAGTGACAATAAACATCCTTTGTAATTATCAATAGTGTAAATAAATGCAAAAGATCATAACATCGTCTATTATTCAACATCCAATCAAACATTGGATTACAGAAACTCAACTTGTACTAAATTCCAATTCGTCATTCCTCTTGCTACTGATCCGCCCCTTGTTACCAGGGACGCGATCAGCTGCAAGTCTATAGCCATCAACCTAAGTTTCAGATCAGCCCCTGATTACTAGGGACCCAGACCTCAGTCTAATTCTAGCTCTTAAACCAAATGCGCATCACCACACACACTAGCGTATCAACTGCTAAATACCTTATTGACTGCGCCTTCATAGAAACTCAGTAGCCGATCGCCTTGTGGTGATGCGCATTTGGTTTAAGAGCTAGAATTAGACTGAGGTCTGGGTCCCTAGTAATCAGGGGCTGATCTGAAACTTAGGTTGATGGCTATAGACTTGCAGCTGATCGCGTCCCTGGTAACAAGGGGCGGATCAGTAGCAAGAGGAATGACGAATTGGAATTTAGTACAAGTTGAGTTTCTGTAATCCAATGTTTGATTGGATGTTGAATAATAGACGATGTTATGATCTTTTGCATTTATTTACACTATTGATAATTACAAAGGATGTTTATTGTCACTAGAGGGCATGACTACTAGCATTAGGGTCCAAGGGGAATGTGTTTTTAATCCCTTTTTTTTCAATAACGCTATAACAGTCACATGCACAAATTGGATTATGTTTTTTAATTGGTCACTTAATGGGTGTGTGTAATTATTCAGCCTGATTGGCTGATCCTGAGGGGAGTGTATTTGGGTGCCTATTTAAGGCAGCTTTTGTTCAGTGTTCATTTGTCAGAGGAAGGGACTGTTGTTGTCCCGAAACGTCACAAACTACATTAAATTTCTGGTCACTTTTTGATGAAAATCCAGTGAGTGCTTCTTTTTTTGCTTTTCTATCATACACCGTATAGCACCCTGGTAGCTGTTGAACGTTGGTGAGAGTGCGCATACACCAATTTTTTGCCTATATATATATATATATATATATATTATATATGTGTGTATTTATGTGTTATTATATGTATATACAGAAATTAACACATGTATATACATATACACACACACAAATAATTTTATATATATATATATATATATATAGATAAAAGTCAATGAGAAAGGCACTCCATATAAAATGCAGCAACTTCCAGGGTGCACTTCAAAGAGATCATCGAATATATATATGGGAAAAAAGGCACTCACTGGTTCAGAGTAAAAAATAACATTTAATAGTTTAAGTTAAGAATGCATGACGTTTCGGAGGCATTCCACCCCCTTTATCAAATGCATAATACAAAAAGTTTGAATGTACAAAAAAACGATTAACACATACATTACCCCTTCACCTTAAATAACCCTGTGGCATCTGATGGCGCCAAGCCGCAATCGCGGCTTGCATGGTGCTAAACCGGAAGTCATGTGACCGGAAATCGCGTCATCCACGTGAACCACGTGGTGACGTCGGTTGTCATGGTGACAACTATTTGTTGTCTGACGATATTCTCAGACAATAAGGAAATGTCTATCCAATAGGGTACAAGTATTCAATTTAAACATTAACAAAGAAATCCTATTGTCAGCATTAAAAGGAGCTATAGAATGCCACAGTTTAGCCATAAGTCAGAATGCCAGTGTATTAAAAACAACAAAGGTAGTCGATCATAGATGATCGAATGTAACAACATAAAAGCATGAATATGGTGAACATGCAGCAACCTAGGCCAACAGCAGACATATATGCAATACCACATTACCATCTATAAACAATTATATGAGAAAAATTATGGAAAGTGGGTAAAAACTCATCACTAACCATCTCAAATCTTGGATAATGACTGGTATATACATATACGTCTGCAGTTAGTCAAATCATGTGTTCTTGGTGTCTCCTGGAGTATGGCAGAAAATACCTGAGGACTTATGCATTGAGAGTGATAAAAAGTCATATTTAAAAGTCATTGATAGTGGATATGTTTTATGGTAGAATAAACAGTTATAGTCCATATAGAGAGGTTAAATCAACTCACAGTATAGAATGGCGAGAAATCCAGCATAGTATTCAATCCCCTAGGTGCTATGGTATCCAAAGTGTAGATCCATCTTGTCTCCATTCGTAGGAGTCGATTGCCCCTGTCACCTCCCCTTGGGTACTTGATCAATCAACATGGTTTTTAAACTCGATACACCATGGTTATGTCTGGTTATGCAGGTCTTATGATAATTGACTTGTCATCATTCAAATCCCTAATGGCCCTGTACTCATCAGGAGATAGATTAGAGAAGCCTGATGTGGCCTGGTCCAAATCAATGTCATGACAGATCATACGTGTATAACCTTTAATAGTTGGGTGAGTAGTAGCCGGTTCAAAGGTAGATTTAGGTTTAAAGATAGATTCATCATAGGTGGTTATATCTTTATCCTTAAAGAAATCCTTTAATTTTAATTTCCTCTGTAGACTATGTGCATCTACAATTTTATCAAATTTGTCACATTTGGGAGTCGGTACAAATGAAAGGCCACGGTTCAATACACCATGTTCAGCCTCAGTAAGACAACGGTGCATGTTCACCATATTCATGCTTTTATGTTGTTACATTCGATCATCTATGATCGACTACCTTTGTTGTTTTTAATACACTGGCATTCTGACTTATGGCTAAACTGTGGCATTCTATAGCTCCTTTTAATGCTGACAATAGGATTTCTTTGTTAATGTTTAAATTGAATACTTGTACCCTATTGGATAGACATTTCCTTATTGTCTGAGAATATCGTCAGACATAAAGGGGGAGGGATTGTCCTTATGAATTACCATGACTACCGGCAGGAGGCTCAACGCCAATTAACTGACAACAAAGTTTATGTACGTTTGAAAGGCAATCCCACTGCCACATTTAAAAAATAAATTGATCAGTCCCTGAGATCTGCAAGGGAGGCATGTGTCTTAAGTGATAAAGAATATGATTTTTTAACTGTAAACTTTCCCATAGTCCCAGTACTTTACATGTTACCCAAAGTTCACAAGACACTTGATCAACCCCCTGGCAGACCGATTGTGTCTGCCAGGGGTTCATTGTTCTCCAATATAGCCAAATTTATTGATCATCACCTTCAACCAGTTGTTAAGGACACTTTCGCTTATCTACAGGATTCCCCTAGTCTGATCAGAGTTTTGAGAGCTTTTGATTCCCTGCAGGCTGGTGACATCCTGGTCACCATGGACGTTGACAGCCTGTACACTTCCATCCCTCATGTGGGAGGTGTGCAGGCTGTCAGGTCCATGGTGGTGGGATCTCATCTGTATAAGGGACCTCCCATTGAGTTTCTGTTGGATCTACTGCAGATTTGTCTAGAAAAGAATTATTTTAAGTTTGAGAGGGACTTCTACTTGCAGATCTCAGGGACTGCCATGGGGTCAAATATGGCCCCCACGTATGCCAACCTCTACATGTCCTGGTACGAGCGTGTTTTAATGCGTCCTCAGGACATAGTAGAGGTGGTATATTACACAAGATATATTGATGACATCCTTTTGATTTGGCGTGGGACCCCGGAAACTCTGATATCCTGGGTAAATGGCCTAAATAGTCTATCTAGCCCTATCAAATTTAAACTTGAATTTGACATTGATAAAGTACATTTTTTGGACCTTAATATCTTTAAGGTAATTGACAAAGAGGTATGTAGGTTTGGTACATCCCTTTACACCAAGCCCACTGACCGTAATTCTCTATTAGATGCACGGAGCTATCATCCCACACACCAGAAAAAAGGGATAGTAGCCTCCCAGCTCACTCGGGTTCTGCGCAACAACACTGAGGCACACAATAGAACAACACAACTTAATGAGATGTCAGAAAAATTGATCACACGTGGATATGATAGAAAGATGGTTATGGACATTAAAGAAGAAGCCACAAAACGTTTTGAGGGCAATGTAACTAGAACAAAGGAAACTAACAACTCAGAGGAGAAAATCAACTTCATAACTACATTTGATCCAATGCACCAAAAAGTTGCTGGAGCAATCTCTAAACACTGGGACTTGGTACACTCGGACAAGTCTTTACCATTCGTGAAACAACAACACCCTAGAATGGTTTATCGAAGAGCGAGAAACTTGCGGGACCTGCTAGTAAAAACGGATCCAACTAGGTGCTATGAGAATACTACATGGCTAAAATCCAACAAAAAAGGCTGCTTTAAATGTGGCGACTGTACCACGTGTGATAGCATGCTTAAAGGTGACACTTTCCAGCATCCACATACGAACAAGCGCTACAAAATCAAACACAGACTCTCATGCATGAGTACCCATGTGATTTATATGTTGATTTGCCCCTGTTCCCTTGTCTATATAGGGAAAACGGTCACCACATTTCGGGAGCGTATGGCCAATCATCGCTGTGCGATCAGGGAAGCCATCAAAAATGGCGACTCTGATCAGCCAGTAGCACGCCATTTCGCCAGACATAACCATGGTGTATCGAGTTTAAAAACCATGTTGATTGATCAAGTACCACCGCTGACAAGGGGAGGTGACAGGGGCAATCGACTCCTACGAATGGAGACAAGATGGATCTACACTTTGGATACCATAGCACCTAGGGGATTGAATACTATGCTGGATTTCTCGCCATTCTATACTGTGAGTTGATTTAACCTCTCTATATGGACTATAACTGTTTATTCTACCATAAAACATATCCACTATCAATGACTTTTAAATATGACTTTTTATCACTCTCAATGCATAAGTCCTCAGGTATTTTCTGCCATACTCCAGGAGACACCAAGAACACATGATTTGACTAACTGCAGACGTATATGTATATACCAGTCATTATCCAAGATTTGAGATGGTTAGTGATGAGTTTTTACCCACTTTCCATAATTTTTCTCATATAATTGTTTATAGATGGTAATGTGGTATTGCATATATGTCTGCTGTTGGCCTAGGTTGCTGCATGTTCACCATATTCATGCTTTTATGTTGTTACATTCGATCATCTATGATCGACTACCTTTGTTGTTTTTAATACACTGGCATTCTGACTTATGGCTAAACTGTGGCATTCTATAGCTCCTTTTAATGCTGACAATAGGATTTCTTTGTTAATGTTTAAATTGAATACTTGTACCCTATTGGATAGACATTTCCTTATTGTCTGAGAATATCGTCAGACAACAAATAGTTGTCACCATGACAACCGACGTCACCACGTGGTTCACGTGGATGACGCGATTTCCGGTCACATGACTTCCAGTTTAGCACCATGCAAGCCGCTTGGCGCCATCAGATGCCACAGGGTTATTTAAGGTGAAGGGGTAATGTATGTGTTAATCGTTTTTTTGTACATTCAAACTGTTTGTATTATGCATTTGATAAAGGGGGTGGAATGCCTCCGAAACGTCATGCATTCTTAACTTAAACTATTAAATGTTATTTTTTACTCTGAACCAGTGAGTGCCTTTTTTCCCATATATATATATATATATATATATATATATATATATATATACAACAACATTTTAAATTAAGGGGAGGTAAAAGGTGAGTTTAAAATCCTCCACTACGCACAAAATAGAGAAAATAACTCATTGTGTAGTTCATTAAGAAATCTAGACATGCCAGAAGGTGTGTTTTTCCCACAGAAAACCTCTGGAATACATTGTTTCCAATGCAGCAAAGGATTCTGGGTACGATATGCAAATTAGGTTCACAATGACACACCTTTTTACTTGCTTTTCAGCAGATTCCCTTGACGCCAAAGTATCGCATATATATATATATAGCGTAGAGCATTTTTACCGCAAATGCAACTCTCGATACCAGAGTTGCTTACGGACGCGGCCGGCCTCAAAAACGTGCTCGTGCACGATTCTCCCATAGGAAACAATGGGGCTGTTTGAGCTGAAAAAAAACCTAACACCTGCAAAAAAGCAGCGTTCAGCTCCTAACGCAGCCCCATTGTTTCCTATGGGGAAACACTTCCTACGTCTGCACCTAACACTCTAACATGTACCCCGAGTCTAAACACCCCTACCCTTACACTTATTAACCCCTAATCTGCCGCCCCCGCTATCGCTGACCCCTGCATATTTTTTTTAACCCCTAATCTGCCGCTCCGTAAACCGCCGCAACCTACGTTATCCCTATGTACCCCGAATCTGCTGCCCTAACATCGCCGACCCCTATATTATATTTATTAACCCCTAATCTGCCGCTCCGTAAACCGCCGCAACCTACGTTATCCCTATGTACCCCGAATCTGCTGCCCTAACATCGCCGACCCCTATATTATATTTATTAACCCCTAATCTGTCCCCCTCAACGTCGCCGACACCTGCCTACACTTATTAACCCCTAATCTGCCGAGCGGACCTGAGCGCTACTATAATAAAGTTATTAACCCCTAATCCGCCTCACTAACCCTATCATAAATAGTATTAACCCCTAATCTGCCCTCCCTAACATCGCCGACACCTACCTTCAATTATTAACCCCTAATCTGCCGAGCGGACCTCACCGCTATTCTAATAAATGTATTAACCCCTAAAGCTAAGTCTAACCCTAACACTAACACCCCCCTAACTTAAATATAATTTACAGCTAACGAAATAAATTAACTCTTATTAAATAAATGATTCCTATTTAAAGCTAAATACTTACCTGTAAAATAAATCCTAATATAGCTACAATATAAATTATAATTATATTATAGCTATTTTAGGATTAATATTTATTTTACAGGCAACTTTGTAATTATTTTAACCAGGTACAATAGCTATTAAATAGTTAAGAACTATTTAATAGTTACCTAGTTAAAATAATAACAAATTTACCTGTAAAATAAATCCTAACCTAAGATATAATTAAACCTAACACTACCCTATCAATAAATTAATTAAATAAACTACCTACAATTACCTACAATTAACCTAACACTACACTATCAATAAATTAATTAAACACAATTCCTACAAATAAATACAATTAAATAAACTAGCTAAAGTACAAAAAATAAAAAAGAACTAAGTTACAAAAAATAATAAAATATTTGCAAACATAAGAAAAATATTACAACAATTTTAAACTAATTACACCTACTCTAAGCCCCCTAATAAAATAACAAAGCCCCCCAAAATAAAAAATTCCCTACCCTATTCTAAATTTAAAAAGTTACAAGCTCTTTTACCTTACCAGCCCTGAACAGGGCCCTTTGCGGGGCATGCCCCAAGGATTTCAGCTCTTTTGCCTGTAAAAAAAACACATACCATACCCCCCCCCAACATTACAACCCACCACCCACATACCCCTAATCTAACCAAAACCCCCCTTAAATAAACCTAACACTAAGCCCCTGAAGATCTTCCTACCTTGTCTTCACCATACCAGGTTCACCGATCTGTCCTGGCTCCAACATCTTCATCCAACCCAAGCGGGGGTTGGCGATCCATCATCCGGTGCTGAAGAGGTCCAGAAGAGGCTCCAAAGTCTTCCTCCTATCCGGCAAGAAGAGGACATCCGGACCGGCAAACATCTTCTCCAAGCGGCATCTTCAATCTTCTTCCATCCGGTGCGGAGCGGGTCCATCTTGAAGCAGGCGACGCGGATCCATCCTCTTCTTCCGTTGTCTCCCGACGAATGACGGTTCCTTTAAGGGACGTCATCCAAGATGGCGTCCCTCGAATTCCGATTGGCTGATAGGATTCTATCAGCCAATCGGAATTAAGGTAGGAATTTTCTGATTGGCTGATGGAATCAGCCAATCAGAATCAAGTTCAATCCGATTGGCTGATCCAATCAGCCAATCAGATTGAGCTCGCATTCTATTGGCTGTTCCGATCAGCCAATAGAATGCGAGCTCAATCTGATTGGCTGATTGGATCAGCCAATCGGATTGAACTTGATTCTGATTGGCTGATTCCATCAGCCAATCAGAAAATTCCTACCTTAATTCCGATTGGCTGATAGAATCCTATCAGCCAATCGGAATTCGAGGGACGCCATCTTGGATGACGTCCCTTAAAGGAACCGTCATTCGTCGGGAGACAACGGAAGAAGAGGATGGATCCGCGTCGCCTGCTTCAAGATGGACCCGCTCCGCACTGGATGGAAGAAGATTGAAGATGCCGCTTGGAGAAGATGTTTGCCGGTCCGGATGTCCTCTTTTTGCCGGATAGGAGGAAGACTTTGGAGCCTCTTCTGGACCTCTTCAGCACCGGATGATGGATCGCCAACCCCCGCTTGGGTTGGATGAAGATGTTGGAGCCAGGACGGATCGGTGAACCTGGTATGGTGAAGACAAGGTAGGAAGATCTTCAGGGGCTTAGTGTTAGGTTTATTTAAGGGGGGTTTTGGTTAGATTAGGGGTATGTGGGTGGTGGGTTGTAATGTTGGGGGGGGGTATGGTATGTTTTTTTTTACAGGCAAAAGAGCTGAAATCCTTGGGGCATGCCCCGCAAAGGGCCCTGTTCAGGGCTGGTAAGGTAAAAGAGCTTGTAACTTTTTAAATTTAGAATAGGGTAGGGAATTTTTTATTTTGGGGGGCTTTGTTATTTTATTAGGGGGCTTAGAGTAGGTGTAATTAGTTTAAAATTGTTGTAATATTTTTCTTATGTTTGTAAATATTTTATTATTTTTTGTAACTTAGTTCTTTTTTATTTTTTGTACTTTAGCTAGTTTATTTAATTGTATTTATTTGTAGGAATTGTGTTTAATTAATTTATTGATAGTGTAGTGTTAGGTTAATTGTAGGTAATTGTAGGTAGTTTATTTAATTAATTTATTGATAGGGTAGTGTTAGGTTTAATTATATCTTAGGTTAGGATTTATTTTACAGGTAAATTTGTTATTATTTTAACTAGGTAACTATTAAATAGTTCTTAACTATTTAATAGCTATTGTACCTGGTTAAAATAATTACAAAGTTGCCTGTAAAATAAATATTAATCCTAAAATAGCTATAATATAATTATAATTTATATTGTAGCTATATTAGGATTTATTTTACAGGTAAGTATTTAGCTTTAAATAGGAATAAGTTATTTAATAAGAGTTAATTAATTTCGTTAGATGTAAATTATATTTAAGTTAGGGGGGTGTTAGTGTTAGGGTTAGACTTAGCTTTAGGGGTTAATCAATTTATTAGAATAGCGGTGAGCTCCGGTCGTCAGATTAGGGGTTAATAATTGAAGGTAGGTGTCGGCGATGTTAGGGAGGGCAGATTAGGGGTTAATACTATTTATGATAGGGTTAGTGAGGCGGGTTAGGGGTTAATAACTTTATTATAGTAGCGCTCAGGTCCGCTCGGCAGATTAGGGGTTACTAAGTGTAGGCAGGTGTCGGCGACGTTGAGGGGGGCAGATTAGGGGTTAATAAATATAATATAGGGGTCGGCGGTGTTAGGGGTAGCAGATTAGGGGTACATAGGGATAACGTAGGTGGCGGCGCTTTGCGGTCGGAAGATTAGGGGTTAATTATTTTAAGTAGCTGGCGGCGACGTTGTGGGGGGCAGGTTAGGGGTTAATAAATGTAATACAGGGGCCGGCGGGGTTAGGGGCAGCAGATTAGGGGTACATAAGTATAACGTAGGTGGCGGTCGGCAGATTAGGGGTTAAAAATTTTAATCGAGTGGCGGCGATGTGGGAGGACCTCGGTTTAGGGGTACATAGGTAGTTTATGGGTGTTAGTGTACTTTAGGGTACAGTAGTTAAGAGCTTTATGAACCGGCGTTAGCCAGAAAGCTCTTAACTCCTGCTATTTTCAGGCGGCTGGAATTTTGTCGTTAGAGCTCTAACGCTCACTTCAGAAACGACTCTAAATACCAGCGTTAGAAAGATCCCATTGAAAAGATAGGATACGCAAATGGCGTAGGGGGATCTGCGGTATGGAAAAGTCGCGGCTGAAAAGTGAGCGTTAGACCCTTTAATCACTGACTCCAAATACCGGCGGTTGCCTAAAACCAGCGTTAGGAGCCTTTAACGCTGGTTTTGACGGCTACCGCCGAACTCCAAATCTAGGCCAAAGAATTTAACTTGTAATAAAAGCACTAACCCGCCCATATTTGCACGCAAGCAAAAAAAAAAAAAAATTAACACTCTACTTGTAATCTGGACCTAAATATATTTTTTACACTTAGTATTGAGGATATTTCCTGCCTCCCTCTAGATAGTAATAAATAAAAAACTAGACTAAATGCTAAAATACGGTACAATCTAAACCTAAAACCCTTTTACCCTTACTCAAGGCTCATAAAAATAGGATGCACATACCAAAGCTTAATGGGACATGAAACCCACATCTTTTCTTTCATGATTCAGATAGAGAATACACTTTTAAACAACTTTCTAATTTACTTCTATTATCTAATTTGTTTAATTCTCTTGGTATCATTTGCTGAAGTAGTAGTAATGCACTAATGGTTTCTAAATGAACTCATGAGTGAGCCAATCACAATCAATATATATATATGCAGCTACCAATCAACAGCTAAAACCTAGGTTCTCTGCTGCTCCTGAGCTTTCCTAGATAAAGCTTTCAGCAAAGAATAACAAGAGAAGGAAGCAAATTAAATAATAGAAGTCAAATGTTAAAGGGACACTGAACCCAATTTTTTTCTTTCATGATTCAGATAGAGCAACTTTCTAATTTTCTCCTATTATCATATTTTCTT
The DNA here is from genome assembly GCF_027579735.1 of Bombina bombina. Taxonomy (NCBI): domain Eukaryota; kingdom Metazoa; phylum Chordata; class Amphibia; order Anura; family Bombinatoridae; genus Bombina; species Bombina bombina. The sequence continues at coordinate 291,685,779 of NC_069501.1, forward strand.
CATTCTCTTGGTATCTTTATTTGAAATGCAAGAATGTAAGTTTAGATGCCGGCCCATTTTTGGTGAACAACCTGGGTTCTTCTTGCTGATTGGTGGATAAATTCATCCGCCAATATAAAAGTGCTGTCCAGAGTTCTGAACCAAAAAAGAAGCTTAGATGCCTTTTTTTTTTTTTTCAAATAAAGATAGCAAGTGAATAAAGAAAAATTGATAATAGGAGTAAATTAGAAAGTTGCTTAAAATTGCATGCTCTATCTGAATCACAAAAGAAAAAATGTGGGTTCAGTGTCCCTTTAAAATAGAGCTAAATTAAAGTTACAATTATTAACTAAATAATAGCTATTTAAAATTAAATACATACTTACCTGTGAAATAAAACCTAAGCTAGCTACAATATAGCTAATAGTTATATTGTAGCTAGCTTAGGTTTTATTTTTATTTCACAGGTAAGTCTGTATTTATTTTAACTAGGTAGACTAGTTAGTAAATAGTTATTAACTATTTACTAACTATCAAGATGAAATAAATACAAACTTACCTGTGAAATAAAAATAAAATCTAAGCTGCCTTACACTAAAACCTAACATTACAAAAAATAAAAAAACACTAAAATTACAAAAAAATAAATAACCTACCTTTGCAAAAAAAACAAACAAAATTATCCAAAACAATAAAAATGATTCCTATTCTAATACCCTGTTTAAAAAAAAAAAAACACCCCAAAATAAAAAAACCTAATCTATAATAAACTACCAAGGGCCCTTAAAAGGGCCTTTTGTATGCCCTTAAAAGAGCCTTTTGTATGCCCTTAAAAGAGCCTTTTGTAGGGCATTGCTCTAAAGAAATCAGCTCTTTTTCTACAAAAGAAAAACAAACACCCCCTAACAGTATACAAACCCCCAAACCCCCAAAATAAAAAGATTAAAATCTAATCTACCCATTGCCCTGAAAAGGGCATTTGTATGGGCATTGCCCTTAAAAGGTCATTTAGCTCTTTTAAAAAATGCCCAAACCCTAATCTAAAAAAAAAAAACACCCCAAAAAAACTTTAAAAAAAACCTAACACTAACCCCTCTTTAGGTACTCACAGTTGCTGAAGTCCCGCTTGAACGATCTTCATCCCAGCGGCTCCATCTTCATCCATCGTGGGACCAGCATCTTATTCATCCCTTATTGAATGCCCATACAAATGCCCTTTTCAGGGCAATGGGTAGCTTAGTTTTTTTAGAGTTAGGTTTTTTATTTTGGGGGGTTGGTTGGGTGGTGGGTTTTACTGTTGGGGGGGGTCTTTGTATTTTTTTATAGGTAAAAGAGCTGTTTAACTTAGGCCTTTTAAGGGCTATTGGTAGTTTATTGTAGACTGGGGGGGGGGGCTTTTTTATTTTTATAGGGCTATTAGATAAGGTGTAATTGTTTTTATTTAATATAATTTTGTTTGTTATTTTTCATAATTTAGTGTTTTGTTGTTTAGAATTTTTTTATTTTTTGTAATTGTAAATTTAATTTTTTTAGTAGGGTTAGGTTTTTTTATTTTTTATTTAGTTTATTTAATTTGTAGTTAGTTTAATTTTAGTATAATAGTAATGTTAGTTTAATTTATATTGAAATCTATCTTTCCCTACATGCCAGTGCTGGCCTGTTTTTACATGTGCAACAACTATCCTTTAGATACCTGCAGTGAAACCTAGGTCCCACAATTGCGGCACCCATAATTAGCAGGAAATGCATGAAATCTATTTAGTTTTTACTGTCCTTTTCATTCTCTTGGGTTCCTTTGTCCAATACCTAGTTAGGCTTAGGAGCCGAAATGCATTACTGAGAGATAACTGCTGATTGGTGGCTGCACAAAAAGCCTCTTGTTATTGACTTACCCAATGTGTTTAGTTAGCTCCCAGTAGTGCATTGCTGCTCCTTCAACAAAGGATACCAAATGAATGAAGCAAATTTTGGGGGGAAAAGTAAATTGGAAAGATGTTGTATGCTCTGGTGCTTTTTGGCCTCATCTTTAGATGTTGTCTCCTAATAATAGGATGAGTTGAAAGAACAACTGTATTTTGATGTGAAACGGAAGTGAAGCTTATCAGTCTATGTTGGCAATTAAGTCCTTATCTGCTGGCAGGTGTTATTGTTTAACTGCCGTAAAATAATTACAGATATTTATATGATATGCAATTCACAGTTCTGAGACAAAACATTATCAATGCACATATTAATATAGCAAACAATCCATTTTGATCATTTGCTAAAGATTTTAAATGCAAAAATTAGAAACTAATAATCCAGATTAAGAACCAAGTTTAAATCTTGTAAGTATCTGAAGAACCCTTATTTGAACTGTAAATATTAAAAAACACAGATAAAAATGTGTTGTGTGTTTTTTTGTTATTGAGAGATAAGGAACTATTCATATCATTAAACAGAATCAGATTATGACACAGTTCTCTAGTTGTACAACATTACATTGTTCTGTAAATGTACAACTTCTTCTTTCTAAATTCCTCTTTTGTTTGTTTTTTTCTTTGGTATTTTTTTCTACACTGCCCTTTCACTTTTTGTAGCTAGTCAGTGAATATCTATAGCAAGTCTTAAAGATATCAGAAAAACATAGTCAGTGCTACTTGTATCTAGATTTTGCTTCTATTTTCTATCAACTATCAACTGTGCATTGTATATCCAAATCTAGTCAATAGCAGTCAATGTGATACAATTCTCAGGTGCTCTCTCCCAGTGCCAGGACTTCATATTATTCTATAAATTCCTCTTTGCCTTGACATCTTATATCTTCAACATAAGTTATGGCAAGGCCCAGACCATCACAGATATGTTAAAGTGAGTCCACTTAATATCTCTCTTCCCCCGCGCACAAAGTATTTATACTCATCAATCTATGAATTCCATTGAGCAGTCTTTAATAGATTATATAGTACAGTACAGCCAAATATGTATTGAGTCAATTCAAAGGAACATTATTATGTCAAAGTGTGTAATTAAAAAAAAAAACTTTCTAATTTACTGCTATTATCATATTTACCTCACTATCTCATTTTTCTTGTATGTAATGTTGATCCTTTCCATTACAGTATAGGCTCAGGAGTGTGCACATTTAGTGCTCAATACTTGTGCACACTATTGAACCTACTTTCTCATAGACATGAGTTACATTTCAACAAAGCCTATCAAGTGAAATAAAGTTAGTTTAGTCATAGAAACACATTGGAACATTTTTAAAAATTTCTCTCACTGTCTGAATCATAAACAAATAATTTTGACTTTACCTTTAATGGGACAGTCTACTGCAGAATTTGTATTGTTTAAAAAGATATATAATCCCTTTATTACCCATTCCCCAGTTTTGCATAACCAAAACAGTTATAATAATACACTTTTTACCATTGTTATTACATTGTATCTAAGCCTCTGTAGACTGCCCCCTTATTACAGTTCTTTTGACAGACTTGCATTTTAGCCAATCAGTGCAGAATCCTAGGTAACTCCACAGAAGTGGGCACTATGTTATCTATATGACACACATGAACTAGCGTTGTCTAACTGTGAAAAACTGTAAAAATGCATTGAGATAAGAGGAGGCCTTCAAGGGCTTAGAAATTAGCATATGAGTCGACCTAGGTTTAGCTTTCAACAAAGAATACCAAGAGAAGAAAGCAAATTTGATTATAAAAGTAAACTGAAAAGTTGTTTAAAATTGCATGTCCTATATGAGTCATGGAAGTTTTATTTTGACTGGACTGTCCCTTTAAAATAGTTAGCTATATAGCAAAGTTGTATCTGCCAGCATCACGTTAAAGAGGCAGTAAACGAGTGGTAAGGACAGAACCTCAAATCAAAGGTTAAAACTATGCCATATTAACTGTCTCATTCATGTTACTATTTCTGGAATTTCAAATTTATAAAGACAGGATAAGAGTGAAACTGTGACGTGGTTGTTTAAATAAAAAAACTGCTCCGCCAAAGAGAAGGACATTTGCACTTGCAACAAGGTAAATAAACTTTTTGCTGCCTTATTCTAAATTTTAAAATATATTTTGCTATCCTTATATTTCATTGTCTCATTTTTCTTTATTATACCACTCCCTACAGTGAAATTCCATCGCTGGATCATCTTCACATGGTAAAATGACACTGTATTATGATGTTATTTCTGGTTTCGGACCCCCTGAAAAGATGAACAATTAGTGTCACTCTTATCTTGGCTCTATAATCCATGTAAATAAATTTGAAAATAAATATTTGAAATAAATTTGAAATTCCTGGAATAGTAACGTGAAAAAAAAAACACAGTTAATTTTACATAGTTCTTACCCTTTTGATTTAAGTAAGTCTTTACCACATATGGGCACAAGTATGATACACATCTGTTTCTTTCTGACCTGGCAGAGCTCCCCGGCTACTGAAAGAAATCCACTTTGTTTCCTGTGCCAATATATATATATATATATATATATATATATATATATATTATTTAATCTATTTCTCCATCCCTTTACAGAAGTATTACTAGTATCTCCCAACAGTTAATCAGTGACATGTTCTTCATGAATCAAAATTTCCCACCACATACACTGCATAGGTCAGCAGAACCTATTACGGGTCCCCATGATTGAGACTAAATATTAATTTTATTAAATCAGAACTCTCCTTGTGCAGATGGGCATCTCCTTAGGTCATTTAAGGTGAGTTCAGTTTTACTTGGTCCTTTAAGATGAGTTCATATAGACTTCGTTTTACTTCCTCCTTTACTGGTTTTGCATAGTTTCTCACTAGCTGGTTACCCAGCAACTATGTAATTCTAATATAGATATTGTAAGCAACATTGTAGTGTCTCTATGTGAGCAGTAGAAACTTATACACAAGTCAATTTAGGAGAGTTTTCTCAGACAATTTCTCCAACTCAATTGTCTAAACATATTCAGCAAAAATGAATATAAGGTTGTGTCTACATTAGTTATTTCTTCTTATATAAGGCCTCTATAATTGCCAACATCTCTTTGATCAGTGGTCCTGGAAAACGTAAAGGGATATGAACCCCAATTTTTTCCTTTTATGGTTCAGATAGAGCATGCAATTTTAAGCAACTTTTTTTATTCGTTCTCTTGGTATCTTTATTTGAAAAAGCAGGAATGCACAGTGAGGGAAAAAATGATTTGATCCCCTGCTGATTTTGTACGTTTGCCCACTGACAAAGAAATGATCAGTCTATAATTGTAATGGTAGGTTTATTTGAACAGTGAGAGACAGAATAACAACAACAAAATCTAGAAAAACGCATTTCAAAAAAGTTATAAATTAATTTGCATTTTAATGAGTGAAATAAGTATTTGATCCCCTATCAATCAGCAAGATTTCTGGCTCCCAGGTGTCTTTTATACAGGTAACGATCTGAGATTAGGAGCACTCTCTTAAAGGGAGTGTTCCTAATCTCAGCTTGTTACCTGTATAAAAGACACCTATCCACAGAAGCAATCAATCAATCAGATTCCAAACTCTCCACTATAGCCAAGACCAAAGAGCTGTCCAAGGATTTCAGGGACAACATTTTAGACCTACACAAGGCTGTAATGAGCTACAAGACCATCACCAAGCAGCTTGATGAGAAGGTGACAACAGTTGGTGAGATTATTCGCAAATGGAAGAAAAACAAAATAACTGTTATCTCCCTCGGTCTGGGACTTCATGCAAGATCTCACCTCGTGGAGTTTCAATGACCATGAGAATGTTGAGAAACTACACGGGAGGATCTTGTCAATGATCTCAAGGCAGCTGAAATCCTGCAGTGCCTGCAAGGTCCCCCTGCTTAAGAAAGCACATGTACAGGCCCGTCTGAAGTTTGCCAATGAACATCTGAATGATTCAGAGGAGAACTGGGTCAGATAAGACCAAAATCAAGCTGTTTGGCATCAACTCAACTCGCCATGTTTGGAGGAGGAGGAATGCTGCCTATGAAACCAAGAACACCATCCCCACCATCAAAAAAGGAGGTGGAAACATTATGCTTTGGGGGTGTTTTTCTGGTTAGGGGACAGGACAACTTCACCACATCAAAGAGACGATCGACGGGGGCATGTATCGTCAAATCTTGGGTGAGAAACTCCTGCCCTCAGCCAGGGCATTGAAAATGGGTGGTGGATGGGTATCCAAGCATGACAATGACCCAAAACACACGGCCAAGGCAACAAAGGAGTGGCTCAAGAAGAAGCACATTAAGGTCCTGGAATGGCCTAGCCAGTCTCCAGACCTTATTGCCATAGAAAATCTGTGGAAGGAACTGAAGGTTTAAGTTGCCATACGTCAGCCTCAAAACCTTAATGACTTGGAGAGGATCTGCAAAGAGGAGTGGGACAAAAATCCCTCCTGAGATGTGTGCAAACCTGGTGGCCAACTACAAGAAACGTCTGACCTCTGTGATTGCCAACAAGGGTTTTGCCACCAAGTACTAAGTCATGTTTTGCAAAGGGGTCAAATACTTATTTCACTCATTAAAATGCAAATCAATGTATAACTTTTTTTAAATGTGTTTTTCTGGATTTTGTGTTGTTATTCTTTCTATCACTGTTCAAATAATAAAATTATAGACTGATCATTTCTTTGTCTGTGGGCAAACATACAAAATTAGCAGGGGATCAAATGATGTTTCCCTCCCTGTATGCTGCATTTAGCCACCAATCAGCAAGCCTTACCCAGGTGCTGAACCAAAAAAAGATAAATAGAGATACCAAGAGAACAAAGAAAAAATTATAATATGAGTCAATTAGAAAGTTATTTAAAATTGCATGCTCTATCTGAATGATGAAATAAAAACATGTGGGTCTCATATCCCTTTAATTTAGGCGTATGTATATATATATATATATATATATATATATACAGTATATGTATATATGTGTGTGTGTATATGTATATATATATACTGCTTGTATGTGTGTGTATATATATATATATATATATATATGTATGTATATATATATATATATATATATATATATATGTATATGTATATATATATATGTATGTATATATATGTATATGTGTGTGTATATATATATATATGTATGTATATACATGTATATGTGTGTGTGTGTATGTATATATATATATATATATATATATATATGTGTGTATATATATTGTCCTGCAACAATAAATACGCAATTTGGGAGGCGCATAAATGCGTCCTCAGAGGGGAACTATTTAAATTAAAAGCTCAACACCAAAAATCATGCCGACATACATACAAAGATCTATCAGATACATTTGCACGCCTTGACTTAGCCCACAAGCTATCCCCGACAGACCCTTTAACTACCACCAACCTACAAAAAGCTAGACAAGCATTGGACAGCTTTTTTGCAAATCGAATACCAAACACTACGTACAAAAACCAACAGTTTGTTTTCTACAAAAGCAATAGGTCAGGCAAACTTCTAGCCAGAGCATTGAAAAGAGACTTAAGTCTTACATAAACAAAATCCAGCACCCCAATTCTCCAACCACCCTTAAGATAACAAAAGATATTCTCCAATCCTTCCACGACTGCTATTCAACACTATATAACATACAAAAAGATACACCAGTACAAGACCCTTCCTTAGACATGACAACTTATGTTAATTATGCACAATTGCCTAGTCTAACACCAGACCAACTCCAAAATCTCAACAGCCCCATTTCCCAACCAGAACTACTTGCGGCTATCAAATCACTTAACAAAGGGAAAAGTCCAGGCCCAGATGGGTTTAATGGAAAATATTATCATGCTTTCTCCTCAATACTCTCACCCCATCTCACCCAACTCTTCAATGAAGTTAACCAAAATTTATGTAAGCAACCTGACCTATTTAACTCATGTAAGAAGAAATCTGTTATTCTTTATGTCAATAAAATAATTGAAACTCGTTGCAGATGTAATCACTTTTTATTGCTTGTATCGTTTTACATCATTTTCAATAAAACATTTTGGGGGGGAAAAGACAATAAATTGTTATAGGAAGTAGGATTTTTGATGCAAAGAGACATAAAATAGTAATAATAAAATGCTCTATTGGGCAAAAGGTATTCAACACAATGTAAAAGGGATGTGAAGCCCAAATGGTTTCTTTCATGCTTCAGACAATTTCAAACAGCCTTCCTATTTACTTCTATTATCCTATTTGCCTCATTCTCTTTGTATTCTTTATTGAAAGAGCAGCTATGAACTACTGGAAGCTGATATGTGCAGCTACCAATCAGCAGCTACCTCCCAGTACCAGAGCTTACCAAGGTATGCTTTTCAACAAAGGGTACCAAGAGAACAGAGCAAATTAGATAAATGAAGTAAACTGGAAAGTTGTTTTAAATTGAGCTGAACATGGCTGAGACAGTCGGGGAATAGTAAGTGTTTAGGAACCAATCACCTGCCGTGCACAGACATTTTACTACAGACATTTTATGGTCCATTACATTGTGTCACCTTTTTTCCATCCCTTATCAGCCAGTGAACAATCTAGGGAATTTTATACAATGCATTTCCTGTAAGCTCCTCCTATATTAATGGGATAGGAAAGTCAAAACTAATCTTGCATGATTCAGATAGAGCATGTCCTTTTAAGACACTTTTAAATTCACTTCTATTTTCAAATGTGCTTTGTTCTTTTGGCATCCCTTGTTGAAAATAAATACGCACATATCCTACACTAGTGGGAGATGCTGCTGATTGGTGCCTGCACACATTTGTCATGTGTGATTGGCTAACGAGATGTGTTCAGCCAGTAGTGTAATGCTGTTCCTTCAGCAATGAACAGCAAGAGAATGAAGCAAGTTTGATAATAAAAGTAAATTGGAAAGTTGTTTAAAATTGTATGTTCTATCCATATCATAATAGAAATGTTTTGGGTTTACTGTCCCTTTAATTATAAACACCTTTAACTTAACATTTTTCATACAAACATATTTTTTATCACGTTTAATAGAGAGAATGAGAGAATATTTTTTTTAGTTTCTTATCACGTCAAAGATAATTTATTTTCTTTTTTTTTTAAAGTGCTCCTAAAACGTGTAACTTTAAGAAAGAAATGTAGTGCTTGGCTCCTTTAATACAGAAACAATTTTGCAAGTTCTTTGCTGTCCAACCTGCCTACTTTCACTTTTTTTTTTTTTTTTACTATTTCCCTGCTCGGGTGATTTGTGGGCTAGCTTCTCCCTTGCAAGTGGGTGTTGATGTGGTTACAACACTCATGGGGAGCTTTATAAAGCGACTTCCCAACTGCACCTATTTGAGAAGGACAGTCCCTGATTCTGAGCTCTGTTCCATTAATTTCACACATAGAAGCAAAAGGGTGAGTATATATATATATATATAAATATATATTTCTTTTCTTTTAGAAATAATTAGGCACAGAAAGCAAATTTACTATTAAGATCAAAAATATATTTTTAGTGTTTTCTGCATTAATATTTTACTATATTTTTTAAATTAAAAATAATTGAATGTACTATGTGTGTTTACTGAACTATAATGCGTTTTAAAAATCCATATAACTTTTCAATTTATATTTAAATCTTTTTATTGAAAATCTTTCGTTTGTGCAGCTTTAAAATATTTCAAACATTACATATTAACAGGAGACATAACATACATAACACTATGATGCCCCATATTTCTGTCGCCTTTTTAAGTATGACATTGCGGCCCACTGGCCACCGTTTCCCTCTTTCAAGCCTCCGTCAAAGTTAGTTGTATTTGTCTATCAACTTTCCAAGATCCTTTTTCGACCCATCTCTCTGTGGCGTCAAATAACTTTTCAATTTAAAGTGACATGGAACCCAAAATATTTCTTTCATGATTGAGACAAAAAATACAATTTTAAACAACATTCAAATTGACTTATATTATCTTATTTGCTCCATTCTTTAGATATCATTTGTTGAAGAAATAGCAATGCACATGTGTGAGACAATCACAAGAGGCATCTATATGTAGCCACTAATCAGCTGCTACTGAGCCGATTTAGATATGCTTTCAACAAAGGATATAAAGACAATGAAGCAACTTAGATAATAGAAGTGCATTGAAAAGTTGTTTAAAATGACATGCTCTTTCTAAATCATGAAAGAAAAAAAATGTATTTTAAGTTCCTTTTAAAAATAAAATAAAAAAAAAGTTAATTTATTTTATTTATAAAATATTTTACCAGGAAAGATTACATTGAGATTTCTCTCGTTTTCAAGTATGTCCTGGGAAACAAATTGCAGTGTATCGTATTCAAGACATATTTTATGCTAACGATAATAGCAGTCTTAATTTAAAATGAGAAACTGTTCATAAAAAAAGTATTTTAACATCAGATTTATCTCTCTGTAGGGCTTCATAATGGCCTCTTTGCGCATCATGTTTGGGCTTCTTCTTGCCTTTGGATTGGTGGGGAAAAGTACATCTTCCTTCTACGGTAAAATATTTCTATTTTTTATTTATTTTTTTGCTATCTGCAGCACATCTAAACTGCTTCAGGCTGCACTAAAGTGTCCCATGCACTTATCACTCTAGATGTTTTTTGTACAATTATGTGATAGGACCATATAACTGTGTCTTCCGTTTTGCTTTACACATATATCCATATAAAGTTTGGTTTGAACATTTCAATATTTGCATGACATTACTGTGAATTAATTAACTTAAATGGTCATGAAACCCAAAGTTGCATATAAGTGCAGCCACCAATCAGCAGCTTCTGAGTCTATCTAGGTATGCTTTTAAAAATAAAAAGGATGTCAAGAGAACAAAACAAATAAGATAACAGAAGTCAATTGGAAAGTTGTTTGCAATTGCAATTGAAATCCTTTAATGTACACAGATAAAGATTGTAGCAAACAAGAAAGAACAGAATAGGGAACCGTAGACATTAATGATTATTTCATTGACATCAGTAGTTGTGTAATGTTGATACTTGGTTTAGACCAGCAATGTGTCCCAATAATACTTAACAGGAAGTTATATGTTTCCCCCTAGATATTTGCAAAATAGGTATTCCGATCATTTAAAGGGCAAGTGTGTGGCAAACAGAGATTAAAAGCCCCTAAAGTGTTACCATAAAATTTCAAACGTGTTGTTTTTTTATAAGTAAATAGTTTTGTCTATTTTGATGTGCTATATTTTGTATAAATCAATGTAGCATAATACTGTGTTTATGAAGCAAACTTTACTTTTATTTATGATGTTCAGAAACACAAGTTATACATGAAACCCATTTTTTCTTTTTTTCATAATTTAGATAGACCATACAATTTTATTCAACTTTCCAAGTTACTTCTTTTATCTAATTTGCTTTGTTCGCTTGGTATCCTTTGTTGAAAAGCATACCTAGGTAGGCTCAGGAGCCAGGGGCTAGCTGCTGTTTGGTTGCCACACACAGGGCTTTTTTTGTAGGGATATTCACTGGTACTGAGTACCACTACTTCTGGCATCTCATAACAGTTAAAGGGACAGTCATCTCAATTTTTTTATTGTTTTAAAAGATAGATAATCCCTTTATTACCCATTCCCCAGTTTTGCACAGAAAACAGTTATATTAATATACTTTTACCTCTGTGATTACCTTGTTTCTAAATATCTTCTGATGGCCCCCGGATCACATGACTTTATCTATTGACTTGCATTTAAGCCAATCCACGGGCGTCAGCACAATGTTATCTATATGACTCACATGAACTAGGCTTCCCCTGTTGTGAAAAGCAAATACAAAAACATGTGATCATGGGGCTGTCTTTAGGGACTTATAAACAGACAGAAATTTACAGGTTTAAAAATTATAACGTATGTTAATATAACCATGTTTTCTTGTGCAAAGCTGGAGAATGGGTTGTAAAGGCATTATCTATCTTTTTAAACAATAACAATTTTGTGTTGACTGTCCCTTTAATATTTGTAATCATCATGTAAATACTCTACTTTATATCAAACATTGTAAATAACTTTGTCCCTTTGCTTTTCTCAAAGTTATTGAGCACAATATATCAATCATTAATCAATGAGTACCGGCACCTTGTTTTTTTTTGTTTTTGTTTATACAAAAAAAGCACTGGCTGCACATATATGAATCTTGTTATTGGCTTACCAATGTGGTCAGCTAGCTCCCAATAGTCAGTGCTCCTTCAACAAAGGATACCAAGAAGATGAAGTAAAATTAATAATAAAAGTAAATTGGAAAGTTGTTTAAACGTGTATACTCTATTTGGTTCATAAAAGAACAATTAGATTTTCATATCCCTTTTAGGTCTGAATTCATGGCACTGGTTATGTACATATATACAGCTATGTTGTAAAGAGAGGTTGAATAAAGTTGGTGGCAATTGTATGTCACATATGCAACTACTGGTATTCTGCACTGCAAGACTAGGACTTGGCAATCATTTTAATCATCAGCCACTACCAGAAGTTTGTTAGAATACATAATTATTTTTTAATGCAAAGGATCTTTATGCTCTATACCAGGGATAGGCAAGGTGTCCGTACACGGACACTGGTGTCCATGACTAGCCCTTGCAGTGTCCGCCACAACCTTAGTATATCTTTTCTTTCTGATTAAATAATAGGAATAAAGAAAAATATGTAGTGTGAATAAAGTTAGTGGCTTGTCAAGAGACTGCTAGTGATATTGGGTGATAAGTTATGGAATAAATAAAGCCTGAGTGAAATACTGGATGTGTATCTGTATAATAACACCCAGTAGTGACACTGGCACATGGGTATAGCCAGAGGAGGGCCGGTTATAGAATCAGTGGTTTCTGCATCAGTATAATAACACCCAGCACTAATTAATGACATAGTAGTGACACTGGCACATGGGTATAGCAAGAGGAAGGCTGGTTATAGGATAAGTGGTATATGCATCAGTATAATAACACCCAGCACTATATAATGACACAGTAGTGACACTGGCACATGGGTATAGCAAGAGGAAGGCTGGTTATAGGATCAGTGGTATCTGCATCAGAATAATAACACCCAGCGCTATATAATGACACAGTAGTGACACTGGCACATGGATATAGCCAGAGGAGGGCTGGTTATAGGATCAGTGGTATCTGCATCAGTAGTTTCAGTGGTATCTGCATCAGTATAATAACACCCAGCACTATACAAAGACACAGTAGTGACACTGGCTCATGGGTATAGCCAGAGGAGGGCTGGTTATAGGATCAGTGGTATTTGCATCTGTATAATAACACCAAGCACTATACAAAGACACAGTAGTGACACTGGCTCATGGGTATAGCCAGAGGAGGTCTGGCTATAGGATCAGTGGTATCTGTATCAGTATAATAACACTAAGCACTATATAATGACACAGTAGTGACACTGGCTCATGGGTATAGCCAGAGGAGGGCTGGTTATAGGATCAGTGGTATTTGCATCTGTATAATAACACCAAGCACTATTCAAAGACACAGTAGTGACACTGGCTCATGGGTATAGCCAGAGGAGGTCTGGCTATAGGATCAGTGGTATCTGTATCAGTATAATAACACTAAGCACTATATAATGACAAAGTAGTTACACTGGCTTGTGGGTATAGCCAGAGGAGGGCTGGTTATAGGATCAGTGGTATCTGCATCAGTATAATGACTCTGAGCGCTATATAATGACACAGTAGTGACACTGGCACATGGGTATAGCCAGAGGAAGGCTGGTTATAGGATCAGTGGTATCTGCATCAGTATAATAACACCAAGCACTATACAAAGACACAGTAGTGACACTGGCTCATGGGTATAGCCAGAGGAGGGCTGGTTATAGGATCAGTGGTATCTGCATCAGTATAATAACACCCAGCACTAAATAATGACACAGTAGTGACACTGGCACATGGGTATAGCAAGAAGAAGGCTGGTTATAGGATCAGTGGTATCTGCATCAGTATAATAACACCCAGCACTATAAAATAATGTTTTTAATTTCAAAATGTGCCTTGGTGTCCTTCACTAAGGTCTGTGCTTTGGAAAAGGTCCTCCATAGCCTTTGTCTGTGCCTATCCCTGGCTATACACAAAGCTCTTACCAATCATGTTTTTCTTACAGCCTTAGCAGTATCCACTTAAGGGACATTAAACAGTATATAATTTTCAATATACTTTCATTATTTATTTTGTCCCTGTTTCCTGTAATTTAATTATGAAAATTGTGAGCTTTCTAATTCCCATTATGGAAGTGTTAACTCCAAACGTAGCGCTGCTATAGTTCACAAAGCAGTCGGTTAAACGCACTACTGATCCATCTATACCTGTTTCTGTTATAAACACTAAAAGTATGCTCTTATTTTTTTTCGATATTTAAACAACTGATATAAGAAAAAGTAAATCTGCATATTATCTCTAAGCCAATCTTTGTTTTTAATGCACTATTTTAGTATCATTTTATTGTTTAAATTTCCTTTAAATAGACAGGAAAATCAATTGGCTAGATTTAGAGTTTTGCGGCCAAAGGGGTGCGTTAGCTACGCATGTTTTTTTCCCCCCGCACCTTTTAAATAATGCTGGTATTTAGAGTTCTCTGAAGGGCTGCGTTAGGCTCCAAAAAGGGAGCGTAGAGCATAATTTAACGCCACTTCAACTCTCAATACCAGCGTTGCTTACGGTAGCGGCCAGCTTGAAAAAACGGGCTCATGCACGATTTCCCCATAGGAAGCAATGGGGCATTTTGAGCTGCAAAAAAACCTAACACCTGCAAAAAAGCAGCGTTCAGCTCCTAACGCAGCCCCATTGTTTCCTATGGGGAAACACTTCCTAAGTCTGCACCTAACACTCTAACATGAACCCCGAGTCTAAACACCCCTAACCTTACACTTATTAACCCCTGATCTGCCGCCCCCGCTATCGCTGACACCTGCATTATACAATTAACCCCTAATCTGCTGCTCCGGACACCGCCGCCACCTACGTTATTCCTATGAACCCCTAATCTGCTGCCCCTAACATCGCCGACACCTACATTATAATTATTAACCCCTAATCTGTCCCCTCAACGTTGCCGCTACCTACCTACACTTATTAACCCCTAATCTGCCGCCCCCGCTATCACCTGCATTATACAATTAACCCCTAATCTGCCGCTCCGGACACCGCCGCCACCTTCGTTATCCCTATGAACCCCTAATCTGCTGCCCCCAATGTCGCTGACACCTACATTATAATTATTAACCCCTAATCTGCCCCCCCCAACGTCGCCGCTACCTACCTACACTTATTAACCCCTAATCTGCCGACCGGACCTCGCCGCTACTCTAATAAATGTATTAACCCCTAAAGCTAACCCTAACCCTCCCCTAAATTAAATATAATTTTAATCTAACGAAATAAATTATTTCTTATTAAATAAATTAATCCTACTTAAAGCTAAATACTTACCTGTAAAATAAACCCTAATATAGCTACAATAAAACGAATAATTATATTGTAGCTATTTTAGCATTTATATTTATTTTACAGGCAACTTTGTATTTATTTTAACTAGGTACAATAGCTATTAAATAGTTATTTACTATTTAATAGCTACCTAGTTAAAATAATTACAAAATTACCTGTAAAATAAATCCTAACCTAAGTTACAATTAAACCTAACACTACACTATCAATAAATTCATTAACTAAACTACCTACAATTACCTACAATTACATACAATTAAATAAACTAAACTAAATTACAAAAAAAATAAACTCTAAATTACAAAAAATAAAAAAAGATTACAAGAATCTTAAACTAATTACACCTACTCTAAGCCCCCTAAAAAAATAACAAAGCCCCCCAAAATAAAAAATGCCCTACCCTATTCTAAAATAAAAAGTTAACAGCTCTATTACTTTACCAGCCCTTAAAAGGGCTTTTTGCGGGGCATGCCCCAAAGAAATCAGCTCTTTGCCTGTAAAAAAAAACATACAATACCCCCCCCCCAACATTACAACCCACCACCCACATACCCCTAATCTAACCCAAACCCCCCTTAAAAAACCTAACACTAAGCCCCTGAAAATCTCCCTACCTTGTATTCACCCAGCCGGGTATCACCGATCCGTCCAGAAGAGGGTCCGAAGTCTTCATCCTATCCGGCCAGAAGAGGTCCTCCAGAGGGTCGGAAGTCTTCATCCAGGCGGCATCTTCTAACTTCTTCCATCCGGAGCGGAGCGGGTCCATCTTGAAGCAGCCGACGCGGAGCCATCCTTCCTCACCGACGGACTAACGACGAATGAAGGTTCCTTTAAATGACATCATCCAAGATGGCGTCCCTCGAATTCCGATTGGCTGATAGGATTCACTATCAATAAATTTATTAACTAAACTACCTACAATTACATACAATTAAATAAAATAAACTAAATTACAAAAAAAACAAACACTAAATTACAATAATCAGCCAATCGGAATTAAGGTAGGAAAAATCTGATTGGCGTATTGAATCAGCCAATCAGATTCAAGTTCAATCCGATTGGCTGATCCAATCAGCCAATCAGATTGAGCTCGCATTCTATTGGCTGATCGGAACAGCCAATAGAATGTGAGCTCAATCTGATTGGCTGATCCAATCAGCCAATCGGATTGAACTTGAATCTGATTGGCTGATTCAATCAGCCAATCAGATTTTTCCTACCTTAATTCTGATTGGCTGATTATTGTAATTTAGTGTTTGTTTTTTTTGTAATTTATTTTATTTTATTTAATTGTATGTAATTGTAGGTAGTTTAGTTAATAAATTTATTGATAGTGTAGTGTTAGGTTTAATTGTAACTTAGGTTAGGATTTATTTTACAGGTAATTTTGTAATTATTTTAACTAGGTAGCTATTAAATAGTAAATAACTATTTAATAGCTATTGTACCTGGTTAAAATAAATACAAAGTTGCCTGTAAAATAAATATAAATGCTAAAATAGCTACAATATAATTATTTGTTATATTGTAGCTATATTAGGGTTTATTTTACAGGTAAGTATTTAGTTTTAAATAGGAATACTTTAGTTAATAAGAGTTAATTTATTTCGTTAGATAAAAATTATATTTAACTTAGGGGGGTGTTAGTGTTAAACTTAGCTTTAGGGGTTAATACATTTATTAGAGTAGCGGCGAGGTCCGGTCGGCAGATTAGGGGTTAATACTTGAAGTTAGGTGTCGGCGATGTTAGGGAGGGCAGATTAGGGGTTAATACTACTTATTATAGGGTTTGCGAGGCAGGAGTGCGGCGGTTTAGGGGTTAATACATTTATTATAGTGGCGGCGAGGTCCGGTCGGCAGATTAGGGGTTAATAAGTGTAGGTAAGGTAGCGGTGACGTTGGGGGGGGGCAGATTAGGGGTTAATAAATATTATGTAGGTGTCGGCGATGTTAGGGGCAGCAGATTAGGGGTACATAGGGATAATGTATGTGGCGGCGGTGTGCGGTCGGCAGATTAGGGGTTAAAAATTTTTATTAGAGTGGCGCCGATGTGGGGGGACCTCGGTTTAGGGGTACATAGGTAGTTTATGGGTGTTAGTGTACTTTAGAGCACTGTAGTTAAGAACTTTATAAACCGGCGTTAGCCCATAAAGCTCTTAACTACAGCCTTTCCATGGGCGGTAGGAGTTTTGTCCTTAGAGTTCTAACGCTCACTTCAGCCAAGACTCTAAATACCGGCGTTAGGAAGATCCCATTGAAAAGATAGGATACGCAATTGGCGTAAGGGGATCTGCGGTATGGAAAAGTCGCAGCTGGAAATTGAGCATTAGACCCTTTCCTGACTGACTCTAAATACCAGCGGGCGGTAAAAAGCAGCGTTAGGACCCCTTAACGCTGCTTTTGACGGCTAACGCAGAACTCTAAATCTAGGCGAATGTTCTTTTTAGATGTGTCTAAATTATGATTTTTTATTTATTTATTTATTTTAATAGATGTCTCTGTCTTGAAAAAAAATCATACTTTGTGTTTTTATGCTTAGGCATGTGTGCCTGTCCCTATCCACCAGGAAACGTTATGTCCCTAGGGATTATAAATGCACAGTCATGCACTTTGTGCTAATTTTAATATAAATGTATATAGATTTGACTTATCCTTTATTTTATTTTACATTTTTTTTGTAAAAATGCCAAAAGCTCTGTATATTTTTTTTCATGAAAAAAGCAAGCAAAAGCTAGCTAGAAATATGTCACATACTGCAGTATTCATTCTCATTGGCTGAATTGGTATACTGGGACAAAAAAAGTATTTTGCACTTATTTACATTTTATTAAAAAAAAATAACCCAAGATGAATTTTCAAATGCCCTATTTTAGTTGGAGCATAGAAAACAAGTCTAATGACCCATGAGAGAGTGTTGTAACATATTTATTTATAATCGAAGATGCCTGGAAAAGTGTGTTATTAGGTATTTTCCATGTACTGATGTAAGTCTTGCACTGAGCCATATAATGGCATTTTCAGTTTAGTTGCTTCTTTTTGTTATTTGTTATAAATATGTTTATCCTATATTTTGGAAATAACCTAGTTGTTATTTTTTTCCTTTTAATTAAAAGAATAATTATGTCATCTTAAAATATTTTCTACTTTGCAGATGGAGTTGAGGAGCTGGATAATGATGTAATTCTCAGTTCTGCTAAAGAAGCAAGAAAACTAGTGGATGCTGCGTATAAACACACCCGAGAAACGTGAGATAACTTCCTTAGACATTATTAACTTCAGCATATTAAATGTATGGGAAATTAGGTGTAATTTTGTATTTAATCACTAATACCTCCACTCATTGTTATCAAGAGCTTGCCTATTCCTCTCTGCATATTTGCAAAGGATAGTAGGTCCTGAAATTGCCATTATGGGTGGTGGTTTTAGTTACAAAAATATACCTAAAGGAGCAGTTTCCTGTACATTTAATACTCTTCTGCTGGTCATTGGGGACACAGCAAATTGACATTAAAGCCTATTTTTTTAATTTGTGCATTAGCATGTGTTAACTACATTGCAACAGACCTGCGTTCAAAATATTTGTAAGAAAAATATGCATTGTTTTGCAGTCCCCAGACATACCTCTTGAAAAGCCTATTGAATATTGTGTATCTTGCTTCCTTTACTTTGGACAATTAAGGGATAATATAAATAAGCTCCTGTGCAATAGTCTCCTATCTATTATTTTGTATGTTGGCTTGTATAATATGCATTAAGGAGCTGCATCTCCAAACACTGTATTTTATACACTTTATTGAGTTACATAAAGCTGATTCACAAAATAAATTAAAAACTAAGCTTCGACACATATCAAACAATCATTGTGAAGCGGATTGGCCCACCGGGATGCCGAGACATTTCCTGGTGGGCCGTTGTTCTGTCGAGAACTCCAATTCCTCGAAAGCTTAAATCTGAAGTCACTTCCGGTGACTCCTCTATTTTCACTATCTGTTTTGCCTGTCTTGGGGGGCGCACCGCCAATCCTCTGGCATACACCCTAAGTAAATCTTGGGGAATAAGGTGTACAAGGGGGGCTTTGCCCCCCTTGAAACCCGCAGGCGGATGCAAAATAGATAGTGACGATAGGCGATTACAGTGCCCATCTGATTGGTTGTGAATCCTGTCACTCACTGAGACTAGAAGCAATCAGATGTATGGAATCACTGGAAGTGATGTCAGATTGGAGTTTTTGATGATTTGGAGTTCTCGATAGAACACTGTCAATATCGCAAGACCACATCCTGGCCATGAATGCAGAGGGAGCCTCCCAGCCAGGACACAGAGCGAGCCTAGTGCACAGCATAGCGCATCTATTCAAGGGCGCTCCGCTCCTGGAAGCTAAAAAGTAATGGGCTGGGGGGAGCTGGGGTGGAGTGGGGGGGAGCTGGGGTGGAGTGGGGGGGGGGATGGGCTGGGGAGGGGGGGGTGGGGCCAGTCTTCAAAAATATCCAGGGCCGATTTGATTTCCCAGTCCAGCTATGATGTGAAGCATATCAGAGTGTCAGAGTTCTGCTTCCCACATAATCCACGCCAGCCTCTCTGGTGGGAGTGGAATCACTACGATTTTAAACTACAAATCAGGCAAAATAAATAATGAAAGTGCATTGCAAATTTTTTTAATTATGCGGAATTAATTAATCTTTTTATGGGAAATAAAATGTTGAGTTTAATGTCAGTTTAAGGGGGTAAATGACAATACAGTGTCTCTTTAAGCTCTATGTTCTATTCTATTATTTTTATAAGTGCATGGGAAAATGTATATACAGCGGTTTGTTTAGTATCACCATTATGGTCTTGATTACAGCAGGGTAAGATGCTCCAAAAAAATAATATCTGTGGCAACAGCTGCAGCTGGAGAGAGTTGCTTGTACACGAGTTGTCATTTGTCAATTTAAAAATCAAATGAGTGACTATGTGGGTGCTTCTGCTTGTCCTCTGGATGCACGTGCTGCTGCTGGTGTCATTTCCTTGTGCTGTATAGGGCAACTTCTAATTATTCACTGTATATTTCCAGCCTCAAGCAGCGCCTGAAAGCAAAGAATGTGAATGCTGCTGATGTTATGTCATTCTTCAAGCAGCCGGTAGCGGCCAGCAGAACTTACATCAGGGCTGCAGATTATATGGGCACCACTCTCCAGCTCCTAAATGAAAAGGTGAAGAACATTTACAGCAGCAGCAGACCATTCAATATCACAGGTAAGTGTAGCGGATTTTAGGTTTCACAATATAGTTGTAACTTACCAGGGGACGTGCAGAGCTGATACCTGACCCACAGCTCCTGGGAAGTTTGGGCAGCGTTAGGGTGAACTGTGTTCATGACTTGGTGGTTTGGTGTGGAGTTGGTATGGACACTGTTGTCCCTGTTTATTTTGGGGACAATCAAGGCAATATGTGGGAAGACTTTATGATTTCATATATACAATATATAGTATAGAGGAAGCGTCAGGACAGAGGGCTCAGTTCTCCCAATCTGTCGCAATACAAATTGCAGAGTTAGATAAACTATAGGAAACTGCAATATACAATATCATCCTGCATAAGGGATAACGGACATTCAATGGGTATTAATTAAAAATAAAAATATAAAAGAAATTATAGAGGTTTAGCTGTTTTGGTAAGAGTTCTCTTTACCAATAGTATGTACTGTGACTGCTTAAAGGGACAATAAACTTCTCACAAAAAATGTAATTATGAATAATAAAAAATACAAAATATATTCACTGTTTATTTTGTCAGCTTTCCCTGCAATGTGTAGCTTTAAAAAAACACACACAAAACACTGAGCACCAAAAAGATATGTATATCACTCTCTCCGAATGGAATAATACAAGAAATGACCAACCTTTTCTTAAATTCTTCAAATTTCAAGGATATCTCAGAATAATAGAAAGACACCAGAGAGTGCAACACAACTCAGCTCTAAGTGTTAATAATAGTGTGGGTTAAAGTTGTATTAGTGGTTCCACAATGTGTGGGATAAAGTAAAATCAGTGGCTCCACACTTTTTCATACCACTCAGAATAAGAATGTAACCTTTTATTATAAAATAGTTAAATAGTTATAGCTAAATAGTTATATAGGAATAGTCAAAACACAAGTTGTCCTATTATCTGTACTCAATATCTTAACCATGCTAAAACTCTGAAAGAAACCCCATCTACCAAGGGTAGTAGAGAATATTAACTATAGCAAACAGAGGATTAGCTCTATAAGCAATTAAGATAACACCCAGATAAAAATTATTCAAGTTTCTGAAAATAAATTAACAAATCCTTAAACTCTAAAATGTAAATACTATTAAAATGAAATAAAGTGCACTATTTGATTAATACCAGTGCTGGTAGTTAAAAGTTATTTGAAATTGAAAAATGAATCCGATAGAGTGTCTACAAAGTGTCTGTGTTCGATACAAGTAAAGTTTTATAGCCCTCTGGGTTAGGTATAATCCTCTGTGCAGGATAGGGTTAAAGTCTGACTCATGTTTAGGAGATTCATTCTTCTATGAAGGGTGAGCTGTCCTAGTCTTTTGATGATTGGTGTCTGTCAAAACTCTTTGACACTTGGAATATCTTTCGCCCACAACTGTCCAACCTATACAGGTGTAAGGCAATGAGATTTTTCGGTAGCAGGTCAGTCCCTTGATGGTAAATTGGGAGCGTCTCTACTGCGTTCTCCTATGTTCAGCCATCTACCTGATTTAAAGAATCCTGCCCTTGCCGGATAATGATGCCCAGTTGTATATACTCCACACTCTGCCGTTGTGCTGTGTGGTGGTTGCCAATCAGTTTGTACCCAATCGTTTTTTGTTAGTTTCTGTTTTCTAAGTTTCTACTATGGTTAATCGCAATTCGATAAAACAGGATATTCAGGGATCCCAACCCTCCTTGCTCTCTTGGCTTGTAGAGTTTAGTCTTAGCAACCCTATGGAAACGACCTTGCCATATATATGAGTTAAAGACATTTTGGAGTTTAAGGAATTCAGGCAATAAAGGGATTGGGAGAGTCTCAAAAAGATAGCCTCTACACTGTCTCTTCATACACTCCAGAATACAATTCAAAGTATTAACCCTAAGCTATAAAGCAGTCAACAGGCTCATCTCAAAATAGTTACTCCTGACTCATCCTCTTAGATTAACCTCTGACCTATGTGTCTCTACACCTTTTATCTCTATATCCCTCTCCTGCCTCCAAGACTCTGTACGTGCTGCTCCTTTCCTCTACCCCACTCCATCAGACTGTCTCCAACCTTGTATAGCTTCAGACGCTCCTTGAAAACCCACCTATTCAGAGAGGCTTATCATCTCTCCTCTGTTTTTCATCCTAACCAAAATAATTTTTGAAATGCCTTGACTCACTGCTGCACCTACAATCTATGTGACAAGCTACCCCAAACCTTATGTCTCTGCGCCCTCAACCTGTAGACTGAAAGCTCTCTAGAGCAGGACCCTCTTCCTTTTGTACTAGATCTGTATAGTCTGTTATGTTTGTGTATCTTATCACATTGTCATTGTATACCCCTATCTCTGTACCTAGCACTGCGGAATAATAAATAAGAATAATATATTAGTTGGGGTAAAATAGTCATCTTTTATGCATGGATTCGTACCACCCAAGAGAGGTGTTTTTGTTTCTATGCAGCTAAATCTATCTGGATATTAGTCAATAGTGTCTGATAAGTCTTTCTTTTCTTAAACTAAATTGTTCTTCATAAAAATTATAATTTTCCATATACCCCTCACTGAAATGTGTAGTCTAATTTTTTTGTTTTGTTTTTGCTAGTAGCACTAGTGAAATGAATAATTATTACACTAATTATAAAGTTTTTTTAATATATTGTTTTTGCTTGAATTCAACAGACATACTGACAGAGAATCAGCTGGACACAATATACAAGGTTTCTGGGTGTGCCTTCTTGTATCTCCCAAAGACTTGTCAAAACAGTCCTTATCGTACGTTCACCGGGGAGTGTAACAACAGGTGAAGCCATTTTGTAATACCCAGATACAGTGATTAACAAACTACACTACTCTTCTGTGACTGCTGTATATTCTGGAGAAAAAAAAAATCTGTATTTAAATGTATATTTTCCTGCCAATATTTCTACTTCTAAGTATTCTGAGACATTTTCATGTTGCATTTACATCACAATCACAACACCAAGGGAAATGCTACTTAGACAATCTGTGGCATTTCAGGAGCTTGTGTGCATTGTTTCACTATTATGAGCACTACCAATGGTAGCTTATATATTTATAATTTAATGTAGCGTTTTCTAATAATTAAAGTGTGTAGTTGTGCTGAACATAAGCATTAAGAAATATTTTGTGGAAAGTTCTGGCAATTTTTCAATCAGGTACAGGTATACCTCACTTTACAGCGCTTCACTTTACAGTGTTTCGCTAATACAGCGCTTTGTGGAGCTGAAGTTCAACCTCCAAGGATTTTAAAATAGTGCTGTAATCACTGTGAGATTGCGAGATAAGTGAATATCACCTTTTTTATGCTTAGTTCACTCTGTTTACAGCATTACAGTGCAATCTGTGTCTCAGTGCTATAGTCTGGCAAATTTTACTACAGTAATTGTCGCTATTTCACAGGTACAGTATTTATTGAATACTGTGCTGTGCTAGTGTTAAACTAAACGTAGCACTATTGTACCCCTAATATATGTTAGTTCGAACATGTTTTAACGTTTTCAAACACACTGGCAAGTGAAAAGAAAGCTAAAACTGCCTTGTGTCACTTTAAGGCGGTTTTCACTTTACAGCGGGGCTCCGGTCCCTAACCCGCTGTATGAGCGGGGTATACCTATAGTAGACAGTCTGAGAGCAGGCTCCCTAGGCAGTAAACTTGCCAGTTTTTATATACCTGTTAGGAAATATATTGCGTACATAGGAGGATAGTTATTACATTATGGGATTTTATTAGGAACATACTTTAGATGGTGGGGCTGTGAGGTATCTAATATCTGCAAGTAGATTTTCAAGGGATTTATGAGGTGCTATGTTGAGTGAACTTAGTGCATTACCAGCACCCCAGGCAGTAGTCAAAGTTGCATGAAGATTCTCAATATCACTGTACTGAAAACATTGTTATCTAACAGTAAGTAAGTAATCACTACAAAACAGGTTTTTGTGCAATATATCTTTGGATGTTAACTACTTGCTTTGCTTTTGTGGGGATAAAAAAATCAGTTAATTGATCTTCTGAATGAAATGGAGATGAGTGAAGGATTTTATGTTTACCATTTACCATTCCAAGGATCATTTGTTTACTAAATGGTTGTCCTCAGGTTCCGATAGTAGAAATAATCAAAACCAAATGCAGCCCTACCAGAGAGAGGAAGGCTGGCAGAGTTTGCACAACTGAATTATGTGATCAAATACTTGCTTAGGCATTAAAAGTATTTTTTTATATAAATAAATAAATGCTTTCTCTTTCCTTTAGAAAGATTAGTAGAAAGAAAAAAAAAGCATTAGTAAAATAGATTATTTTAATATCCCAGTATCCATGAGATTTAATTCTGTGGGTTTTTATATGGATAGTTATTTATCCTTTTGTGTCTTCTGGGAGTTTATGGTCCTTTGTATTTATATTTAAAGGGAAATGAAACCCAAAACATTTATTTGTGGTTCAGACAGAACATACCATTTTTAAAGAGTTTCCAATTTACTTGTCAATTTATCCATGATATTTTGTGTTGAAGAGATACCTGGGTATGCATCTGGAGCACTACATGGCAGCAAATAGTGTTGCTATCTAGTGCTCTTGCATATGGGAAACGATCTTGCAAAACTGCTGCCATTTAGTGCTCCAGAAATGTGTCATGTTGATTTTTGCTACCTGTCAAATTTTGCATTCCACGTGTTTCAAAAACACGCCTGGAATGCGGTGGCTTATGTGCAAGCATGCATGACGGAGAGTAAAATTACCCACTGCATTCCTCACATTTGTTTTCGTCACACAAACTGCGTATGCTTGCGCTCCGGACTTCATACTTTCCCTCAATTGCAAACGGCTAGGCTGTGGCTCATTTGCTGAAATAATGTGGTTTAGAATGTGCGCTTTTTTTTTATATATATATGTCTCTACTTTCCCCACTATGCACGAGCCATGTTGAAGGGGATAGGGTAGATTTAATGATCAGCAGATATTAATAAATGTATTAATCGTGGATTTATGGCCTTAACTGATGTTTATTATTGATTCAGCATGAGATTTAATCAGACAAGTTGTGTTGAAGCTGTACCGATACAAAGCGATACACGCCTTCGCTTACATGGAATTAAATGCTACCCATAGGGATGAAAATAGAGACATATATAAAAAAGCGCCCATTATTTCAGCAAATGAGCAACAGCCTAGCCGTTTGCAATCGAGAAGTCCAGAGCACGCATGTGCAGTTTGTGTAACAGAAACAAAAGGTAAGAATGCAGGGACTAATTTGCTCCTTCATCAACATTTGCTACCTAATGATGTGCGCATGCTTGTAAACACATTCCACACATTATTTTGAAACATGTGGAGTGCAATTATGTAATTATGCACATGCGCATATCAAGGTAGCAAATTTCAACGAGTTAGCAAATTTCGACAGAACACCGGTTCCTAAGCAATTGTCCCTACTTTTCAACAAAAGATACCAAGAGAACAAGAACATTTTATTATAGAAACAAATTAGAAAGTTGTTTAAAATTGCATGCTCTATCTGAATCATGAAAGAACATTTTTGGGTTTCATATCCCTTTAAGTATTTCAGACAAATATCATCTTATTAGTGCAGGAATGAAGGCTTATAATTAATTACACATTAATTAAACTTGCTTCATCTGCAATTGTTTTGATTTAATTGGATACTGGAAGCATTTTATTTAGTTATCATTGGTTTTGAAGCATAAAAAAAGAAATAAATACTGACATGAATTCAGCGCTAGCAGACATCTTTTATCTATTTTTAAAAAAATCTTTTTTGTCATAGTGGTCAACAAGTTCCATGTTTGCTTCTTGCCTGTGGTACTATGACTGCCAACACCAGTATCTAATAGGTCTTATAGGATACCAAAGAAAATACTTGTGGTTTGGAAATAACCCATTTCTAGCTATTTGTGTATGAACATTAGTTGATACTTTCAGTAAATTACTTTGTGTTTCTATTTCATATTGACTTATAAAAAAGATATTGTCATTTATATCTCTTGTGGAGTCTTCTGCTTCGTCCACTACTGGTAGGAATTGTGTGTGATTATGCCTAGTTAATACATTTACATACATTTTAAGAACAATAACAGTGTCAACTGTTATTGTCATTATTTAATCCTATATTATAAAAGGCCAAGTGTGTTTGTCTGAAGCGTCATGCGCAGTAGAGACAAACACACTTAGCCTTAGATCCTCGCACGCGCACCTCCGAGCTGAGAAGACACCTCGCACGCGCACAGCTGACTGCTGACAGGACCTACCCACACACTTGGCCGCACGCGCACACCCTCGCACCCACACACCCACAAACTTGGCAGCACGCGCACCTATACCTCGCACGCGCACCCTCGCCCACAAACTTGGCCGCATGCGCAAACACCTCGCACGCGCACCCTTGCACCCACACACTTAGATTATACCTCACACGCGCACCCTCGCACCCACACACTTACCTCGCACGCGCGAGCACCCACACACTTAGCCTCAGCGCGATACAGCAGCTGAATCCACACCGGCGCGAGTAGTCGCGTGACTATCAGTTGAAAGCGTTGCAAAGGCTTCACAAAAGTTAATAAAACAAACGCTCCACTATACCTTACTCAGACCTCACACATATAACTGCTGGCCTCAGAGCGTAACCTCACACATGAATTGAAAGCGCGGGAGAGGGGAGAGGGGGGGGGGGGAGGGGGGGGATGGGGGGGATAGAGAGAGGGGGGGAGATAGAGAGAGAGAGGGGGGGGGGAGAGAGAGGGGAGATGTGGGGAGAGAAAGAGGGGAGAGAGAGAGAGAGAGAGGGGGGGGAGAGAGGGGGAGAGAGGGGGAGAGACAGAGGGGGGAGAGAGAGAGGGGAGATAGAGAGAGAGAGAGACAGAGAGAGGGGAGAAAGAGAGAGGGGAGATAGAGAGAGGGGGGAGAGGGAGAGAGAGGGGAGAGAGAGAGGAGAGAGAGGGGAGAGAGAGGGGGAGAGAGGGAGAGAGAGAGAGGGGAAAGAGAGAGAGAGAGAGAGAGAGAGAGGGGAGAGAGAGACAGAGGGGGGAGATAGAGAGAGGAGAGAGAGAGGGGGGGAGAGAGAGGGGGGGAGAGAGAGGAGAGAGAGAGGGGGGGGGGAGAGAGAGGAGAGAGAGAAAGACAGAGGGGAGAGAGAGAGAGACAGAGGGGGGAGAGAGAGGGGAAAGAGAGAGAGAGGGGAAAGAGAGAGAGGGGGGAAAGAGAGAGAGAGGGGAAAGAGAGAGAGAGAGGGGAGAGAGAGAGAGAGAGAGAGAGAGAGAGAGAGGGGAAAGAGAGAGAGAGAGGGGAGAGAGAGGGGAGAGAGAGAGAGGGGAGAAAGAGAGAGCGGAGATAGAGAGAGGGGAGAGAGAAAGAGAGAGGGGAGAGAGAAAGAGAGAGGGGAGAGAGAGAGGGGAGAGAGAGAGGGGAGTGAGAGAGAGGGGAAGGAGAGAGAGAGGGGAGAGAGAGAGAGAGGGGAGAGAGAGGTGAGAGAGAGGGGGGGGAGAGAGAGGGGAGATGGAGAGGGAGAGGGGAGAGAGAGAGAAAGAGAGAGGGGAGATAGAGAGGGAGAGAGAGAGCGCAAAAGAGGGGGGAGAGAGAGAGTGCAAAAGAGAGTGGGGAAGAGAGAGCGCAAAAGAGAGGGGGGAGAGAGAGAGCTCAAAAGAGAGGGGGAGAGAGAGCGCAAAAGAGAGGGGGGAGAGAGAGAGCGCAAAAGAGGGGGGGAGACCACTGTACTGCAAAAAATGGCCCGTGTGAACGGGCTTTAGGACTAGTTTAATATAAATGGTTTAAAATGCTACAACTAAAACCTAGTGTAATAATTTATCCTTATTTTTTTTGTCACCCTGCCCTATCAGCGGGACTCTTTGTTCCTTTTAGTCAGTTAAAAACAATACCATACTAATTATATAGATAACACATTTTTTTGTTCCTTCTACACACTGCTTCTGTAATATTCTGCTATATTTATTATCTGCATGCTATGTCTATATTCATGAAGATAGCGTTACCGATTCCAGATGTTACTTTTGAAAGTTTGAATTGTCTCTTCTGCATAAAAATGTGTTTATTGTTGTTGTTTAAATTACATAAAAATACATTGCTTAATAAAATGCTGAGTAGTTACAGTAATGGATTTACAATTTGTGCTTACAGGCGATTTCCCAGGTTTGGTGTGTCTAATGGGCCCTATACTCGCTTGTTACCAGCACAGTATGAGGATAGAGTTGGTCTCCCTCAAGGCTGGACAGAAAATAAAAAGATCAATGGCTTCATTTTGCCTCTGGTATTGCTTGATTTCTTTCTGCACCTATTTATTGCGTTTTGTAGGTCTCAAGAGATCTCACATGAAATACACTAAATGGCCAAAACTATGTGGACGCCCCTACTAATTATTGAGTTTAGGTGTTTCAGCAACATCCATTGCTAACAAGTGCCTGACCTCACAAATGCTCTTTTTTTCTGAATGGGCACAAATTCCCCCAAACACACTCCAAAATCGTGTGAAAAGCCTTCCCAGAAGAGTTGCAGCTGTTATAGCTGCAAATGGGTGGGCAGCTCCATATTAATGCCCAAGGATGCCCAACAAGCTCATGTAGGTGTGATGGTCATGTTCACATGCTTTTAGCTATATAGTGCACGTAGCAACAAGAGAATGGATAGGACACATTTTTTGTTGCTTTTACGGGACGCGTCACCAGACAAGCTAATATTCTGTGATGTTTCTATATGGGCTTCAGAGATTAAGGAATGGAATATAAGAAAGGGTGACAGCAATATGGGGAGAGGGTTGGAGGAGAAAGATTAGGAAGGTTATGGAGTGTAGCAGAGACTTTTGTAAGAATGAAATGGAAATTAGATGAACCAGAAATTGTTACCTATAAAAAGTACTATTATACAGTTTAGAGGACGGACTGTGTCCTCACATTGCTATATTTGCATCTGTATTGTTCTTTTGTTTTTTTTATTTCATTATTCCCATACTTTTACTTGTAAATGTGATAAGTTTAATAAAGCTCTTTTGAAAAAGAAAAAAAAAAAAAAAAAAAAAGTACTATTATATATATATGTGTATCCTATTTATCTATATAACTTTATCAGTGGTGGGGGAATAAATCCCAGTATTTACTAGTCAGGGGGAAAAGTTACTGGTCCACCCAGTAAAAGTAACAGGTTCACTCAATATTAAAGACACTCCAAAATTATTTATTGATTCAGATACAGCATGCAATTTTAAACAACTTACTTATTTACTTCTATTATCAATTTTTCTTTGTTCTATTGGTATCTTTTACTGAAAAGCAGAGATGTAAGCTCAGGAGCGTGCACGTGGCTGGAGCACTATATGGCAGCAGTTTTGCAAGAATGTTATTCATTTGCAAGATCACTAAATGGCAGCACTATTTCCTACCATGTAGTGCTCCATACACCTACCTAGGTATCTCTTAAACAACCATGGGAACGAAGCAAATTTGATAATAGATGTAAATTGGAATTTTTTTTAAATTGTATGTTCTGTCTGAGTCACAAAATACATTTTTGGGGTTTCATATCCCTCTAAATATAAGGAAAATATCTTACTCATCCATTGCAGATTTGTACAAGTTAGGGATTAGTGTTATTCCCATATATAGAACTCTTACTATGTTCATTTCACTGGGAATGTTACCAAGTGGTCATCCGAACACAACAGCCTATTTACTGTACAATAATATGGATCCACATAACAGATATATAGCAATGAAAAGGGCATCCTAGTACAAATACAATATTCTGTGTTAGCACAGTTTAGATTTAAACAAGTTACCATCCTTTACTATGTTTTAACTACATTCTACTCCAGGTGAGTAAACAGCCAGAGATCGGAGCATACACATGTATGCCTGACCTTATTTGTTCATCCGCTGTAGACTTTCCTGGACTGGCACAGCTCTCACTATGCATTTAAACCCTTTGTAGGGGGGTAAAATACATATTAAAATAGATTTCATTTAAAAATAAAATGCTCTAACAAAATAAAGAATGTATGTATGTCCCCACAAGTATAGAATATGCCGGTACAATGTATTAGTGGCTATTGTAACTTCTACATTTCAAGAGAATTATATGAATTATTAATAAATGAATATATTTTATTCTGAATCATTATCAGCCATTGCTGGGAGACTATAAAACAAAAAGCAGTAGACTTCTTCCTGGGGTTATGCCAGAGCAGTATGTATGTTCTCCTTTCAGCTTCATGTCGTTCCACATTATTAGAAGAGAGTGTTACTAAATCTTTAACAAGGGCTTCTCCTTTTGATATTTGTTTCAGGCACGAGCTGTATCCAATGAAATTGTCCAGTTTCCCACTGCAAACCAAACTCTGGACAGGCAGCGATCACTTATGTTCATGCAGTGGGGACAGTGGATCGATCATGACTTAGATCTCGCCCCCGAAACCCCAGCAAGATCATCCTTCCTGCAGGGTATAGACTGTGATAAAAGCTGTGCCCGGGAAGCCCCCTGTTTCCCGCTTCGGGTAAATCCCTCTGTTCTTTTGTTTTTAAGAAATTATTTATAATTTGGTGATATTAGAAAAACCGTCTCAAGCATTATTAAATGTATTTTGTTTTCCCTCATTACATTCCAGGTACTAGAATGGAGGAACCTAATAGTGTGTCACATATTCTGGTCTCACAAGAGAGGCCAGTTATATAGGGGTATTGCAATATTGTCTTAACTTTCAACATTATTTTGCTTTAAAGGGACATATATATATATATACAAGGGTACATAATAGTTATTTCTAGACATACCAGAATGATTTCAAGTGTACATAATAGTTTTTTATATTATATATATAATAGAATCATTTGTACCATATAATACAATATTAGATAAAATCCTTCTAGTAAAACCTGACGCTGGTTCAATAGCATACTCACATATGCTTTTCATGCCTCGTGCATGAAACACACCTTCCCAGAGAGTCTGCAGTCGCTTGTATGGTGCAAATGAATCTCTGCCATTCTACCACCTGCATTATTTTATTGAGGGTACACAGAAACACATAGCATATGTGCATATGCTGCTCAGTGATAGTTTTTATTAAAATCATCATCATGCACATTTACCATTTTGTTTGGGCTATAGCAGCTATCTAATATTTTCCTTCTCAGATCAGTTTATAAAGGAGCTCTACTCCAATCTGGATTTGTATAACATTAGGCTTCTTTGGAGTCACCAAAACCCTTCATTTCAGATTGGAATTGCAGCAATCATTAGCACATAAATACAGAGCAGCATCTCAAACAGAATGTTTATATTTCAACAGACATGAAACTCAAATGACATTTTCATGAATCAGATTGTACAGTTTAAAAAAGAAAACATTTTTTTTTCCAATTTACTTAACAAATTTTCT
Source organism: Bombina bombina (assembly GCF_027579735.1). Lineage (NCBI taxonomy): Eukaryota > Metazoa > Chordata > Amphibia > Anura > Bombinatoridae > Bombina > Bombina bombina. Next base: position 291,717,822 of record NC_069501.1, read on the forward strand.
TCATTCTCTTGGTATCCTTTGTTGAAATGTAGCTCCTCTCTATAAGAACATACCTATATAGGCTTAGGAGCATGCATGTGCCTTGAGCACTATATTTTTAACATTGTTACAAAAATTGTTGTTAGCACTGCTGCCATTTTGTGCTCAAGACATGCGCGTTCTCTTGAGCCAACCTAGGTAGTCTGTCATGGAAAGGAGCTATGTTTCAACAAAGGATACAAAGAGAAAGAGGAACATTTGATATTAGAAGTATATTGAAAATAGTATTGTTTAAAGGGACATTCCAGTCAAAATTTAAACGCACATAGATGAATTGCATCTTTGAATAGAAACAGGTTTACAATATACATGTACTGGCAAAAAGGATTCTAGTAAAAGTTATCACTGTATAATTGTTAACATTTTTCTCTGCACGTGCACGTGAGACATAGCTAGAAATTCTCAGAGCCCCAGAATTTTAAATACTGCAGCTGGTCAGAGTGCCAGTGGGGCTTGTATCATGTCAGCAATTAACAAATTGAGTCATTGCCAGATGATACAAGCACCTTAGGCTCTCTGAGCAAGTGCTGTGTTTACAATGCTGGTGCACGGGGCATACTTAAATACACTTTTGAAACAGCTATAGCTTTCATAATACATGTATATTACAAAAATGCTACTATTCAAAATTGAAATGCATCCATGTGTATTTAAATTTTGGCTGGAATGTCCCTTTAATTTCACTCTGCCTGAACCATGAAACACTTCTGTCCATAGCACTAATTCCTTTAATCTCTGCACGTTTTATTCCACTTAAAGGTACAGTAAACACAAGACATATCTGTGGCTTTGCTATGAAATAATATATCAGCCAAGTCTTAAAGGGACAGTAAACACAAGACATATCTGTGGCTTTGATATGAAATAATATATCAGCCAAGTCTTAAAGGGACAGTAAACACAAGACATATCTGTTGCTTTGATATGAAATAATATATCAGCCAAGTCTTAAAGGGACAGTAAACACAAGACATATCTGTGGCTTTGCTATGAAATAATATATCAACCAAGTCTTAACAGTTTTAAAACAAATTAGCTTTGGGGGTTTTTCTGCAATTATTTATCAACATCTCCAACCTCCAGCCACCATTTGCCTTATCTGAAGCAGCCAATCTGGGCTTTAGCTGGCAGACAACAAGGCTAGTTATGATCATAAAGTTAGTACAAAGTGCATTGTTTTGCATTTGTTGCCTGATATAGCCAATTAGGGACAGATATGCAGCAGATTTAGCCTTGACAAGTCAGCAGGGTACATTTCAAGATATGAAAATAAGAAATTGCTCAGTTTTCATGGCTAAATTAAAGGGATATGAAACTCAAAAAATGTCTTTGTTGATTCACAGAGGACATACAGCTTTAAACAACTTTCAAATTTACTTCTATTATCTAATTTGCTTCATTCTCTTGATATAATTTGTTGAAGAAGCAGCAATGCACCACTGGGAGCTAGTTGAACACACTGTGTGAGCTGATAACATGAGATATATGTGCAGCCACCAATCAGCAGCTCCTGAGCCTACCTATGTATCCTTTTCAACAAAGGACTCCAAGAGAACAAAGTAAATTAGATAACAGAAAGCAGATATCCTCCGCACCTCCCAAAAATGAAGAAAAATATTTATATAAAAAGTAACATTTATTTAGCAAAAAGATAAAAAAAAACATGAAAATCACCATAAAAAAACATTGTGGTCTGATGGAAGAGTGTGCCAAACATGTTTCAGGCCTCACCCTAGCCCTTGTTCACTGGCATGAATTAGATAATAGATGTATACTGAAAAGTTGTTTAAAATCACGTGCTCTATCTGAATCACGAAAGGAAAAAATTGGCTTTCATGTTCCTTTAAATGACAACATAAATAATGAAAATATACTGCAATGTTGTTTAATTGCGCATAACTAAAAACTACATATTAAAATCTTAAAGGGATAGTAAACACCAAAAAATGTTATTGTTTAAAAAGATAGATAATCCCTTTATTTACCATTCCCCAGTTTTGCATAACCAACCCTATTATAGAAATATACTTTTTACCTCTGTAATTACCTTGTATCTAAGCTTCTGCAGACTGCCTCCTTATCACAGATCTTTTGACAGACTTGCATTTCAGGCAATTAGTGCTGCCTCTTAAATAACTCCACGTAAATGAGCACAATGTTATTTATATGAAACACATTAACTAACACCCTCTAGCTGTGAAAACGGTCAAATGCATTCAGATAAGAAGCTGCCTTCAAGGGTTTAAGAAATTATCATAGGAGCCTGCCTAGGTTTAGCTTTCGAATAAGAATACCAAGAGAATAAAGCAAATTTGATGAAAAGAGTAAATTAGAAAGTTGTTTAAAAGTGCATGCCCTATATGAATCATGAAAGTTTAGTTTGGACTTTACTATCCCTTTAATATGTTTACTGTCCCTTTAACTTCATTACAAATAATTATAGATAATGTGCAAACCTTTCAACGATATAAAATGATTCACTATTCATCACGTTATAAGCAATTAATTGCACAATACAAGTGGTCAGCCACTCTATGACATACAGAGAGATATTGCACTAAGCTTCCAGAACATTAAGTTTAAAGGGACAGTCAACACCAGAATGTTTGTTGTGTTAAAAGATAGATAATCCCTTTATTACCCATTCCCCAGCTTTGCATAACCAACACTGTTATATTTATATACTTTTTACCTCTAATTACCTTGTATCTATGCCTCTGCAAACTGCCCCCTTATTTCATTTTTTTTTGACGGACTTGCATTTTAACCAATCAGTGCTCACTCCTAGAAGCTTTAAGTGCATTAGCTCAATGTTATCTATATGAAACACATGAACTAATGCCCTCTTGTGGTGAAAAACTGTCAAAATGCTTTCAGATTAGAGGCGGCCTTCATGGTCTAAGAAATTAGCATATGAACCTCCTAGGTTTAGCTTTCAACTAAGAATACCAAGAAAACAAAGCAAAATTGGTGATAAAGGTAAATTGGAAAGTTGTTTAACATGACATTCTCTATTTAAATCATGAACGTTTTTTTTTTTTACTTGACTGTCCCTTAAAAGGTTAAATGCTTCATTAAATCCAATGTGCAAAATGTTTGAGTTGATTATCATATTATAAGTTGAAAGACTCAGGTGCACTAACTTCAGGACTTTTAATATTATGACATCACTAAAGCCCTCTCCGCATACACTTCTATTAAGGAAGCTTCCCAGCAACTATGCAGCAAATGTGCCAGACTGAGGTTTTCTGCCAGAACCTTACATAGACTTCTATTAGGAATAATTTACATTCCTATGTTCTTCACATAGACGAAAATGTTCTTTTAATTTGGAAATGTTTTATATTTTAAAATTAAAAAAAATTTCTTCTACGTGAAGAACAAAGGAATGTAAAGCATTTCTTTAGTTCTATAAATAACTCATTAAAATATTAAAAAAGAATAAAAACGGTATTGCTCGCCTGAGAATGAGCAGCTTCCTACCTACTTAGATTTCTCAGTCTACAATGGCCGCAATGGGTCTACAGAGGCGGGGCACACAGCGAGATTTCCTGACAACCTGTTGTTAGCAGAATACCTCAATGTGCAGATTTAAAGGGACATGAAAACCAATTTTTTTCTTTTATGATTCAGAAAGAGCATGCATTTTGAAACAACTTTCAAACTTACGTCTATAATATAATTTGCTTCATTCTCTTGTTATCCTTTGCTGAAAGGTTTATCTATGTAAGTTCAGGAGCAGCAAATAACCTAGGTTCTAGCTGCTGATTGGTGGATGCATATATATATATATATATATATATATACTGTATATATACATGATTGTCATTGACTCACGGTTGTCATTCAGTTAGAGACCAGTAGTGCAATGCTGCTCCTTCAACAAATGACACCAAGAGAATGAAGCAAATTTAATAATAGAAGTAAACTGGAAAGTTGTTTAAAATTGTATATTCTACCTAAATCATGAAATAAAATGTTGGGGTTTCATGTCCCTTTAAGCCTCTATATATAATAACTGACCCACAACTCTGCAAGAGCAGCAGTTTGATAAAAAATGTCTGCCGACAGTTAATTAGTCTCAGGAATGGAAGCTGCCCCTTATCACCCGACTCACCAGCACCTCAAAGCATAGTCCTACCCAGCAATTCTTGTAAGTATGGCCGAGTGGTAAGACGTTATGGTCCAAATTTTACAACTAATTGTGAGTCCGGAGTTCTTTTTCCGGACTATTGCATACATAACTCTACTAAAGTCTCCGTAATAAATCCTGACCCTCTCCCACATCGAGCCTATAAACTTGGAATTATGACAACAGTCAGTAAAGTAGGAGTTGGTTGAAGAACCAACTTCACTGCCTACCACTGCCTTCTAACAACTAGTCAGAATATTATACATATTTGGTCCTTTTATTGCAAAATTGCAGGACTTTGGACCAATTCATACTTTTAGCTAATATAACCTAGTATTGTTTTCTTATTAATCTATTTATATTGCTGACTTATACATGGAGTATTTATATATTCAGTAAAGTATGCTCAGCTTGCTAAGCATAGATCGTACAACAATGCCCATAATTAGTTTAGCTTATACTGAAGTAATGTGCCCTTTTGGGGATAATTAACAATGGGCCAAATTACAATTGTTGTGGTACGGCTATATCGCTGAAAAATTGACCTTTGCGCGTGGAATGGCAGGTCTCCCGTATTACAAGTTGTGGCGATAGGGCTATACCGCAAGCGTTTTAGCCTGTACTGCAACTCTCCATTCCGCACTCAAAAAATGGTTTTTGAGTGTAGAATTTTCATTGCTCCTGTATTACAGGTTGTGCAGTCCAGCTATAACGCTAGTGTTATAGCTTATACCACCGGTATCCATTCCACGATCAGAGACCAGTACTAATGGATTTTGCGAAACAAAAATGTTTCACAAAACTCAGAACAAAATTGTTACAAAGTACACTAACACCCATAAACTACACTATTAACCCCTAAACCACCATCCCCCGCATCGCAAATACTTTATTAAACTTATTAACCCCTAAACACTAACATAAAGTATTAACCACTAAACCCCCACATCACCAACACTAATTACATTTATTAACCCCTAAACCGCTGACCCCCCACATCACCACTACTAGAATAGACCTATTAACCCCTAAACCGCCTACCCCCCCACATCATAACTACAATAATAAACCTATTAACCCCTATACCACCGGCCCCCCACATCGCAAATATGAATCTAAACCTATTAACCCCTGAACCACCGGCCCCCCCACATTGCGACACACCAAATTATACTATTTGCATACAAAGAGAGAAGCGCTCTACCAGGAACGAACAACAGCTCAGTGGCTTGTTCTATGGCGATTTACCACCCGGAAGCAGCCTCTTTTAGACCAGTGTGCTTTTCACAGAAGAAAACTTTCCTGAAGTATATCAGTCTGATCCCGCCAAGTAAGGTCAGTCCAGCCCCGAAATACCAGGCAATTCTCCTCTGAACAAGGAACATGACAACCCCAGACGATCGTTTCGGCCTCCTATGGGCCTCGTCAGTGAGGTGCAGCCACATTCCTCTAAGCACACTGGGCAAGGAGTCCACGTCTGGTTTCCCCCATCACCCATAGGGAGACTTCCCCAGGGTCATAATAATTTGCATACAAAGAGAGAAGCGCTCTACCAGGAACGAACAACAGCTCAGTGGCTTGTTCTATGGCGATTTACCACCCGGAAGCAGCCTCTTTTAGACCAGTGTGCTTTTCACAGAAGAAAACTTTCCTGAAGTATATCAGTCTGATCCCGCCAAGTAAGGTCAGTCCAGCCCCGAAATACCAGGCAATTCTCCTCTGAACAAGGAACATGACAACCCCAGACGATCGTTTCGGCCTCCTATGGGCCTCGTCAGTGAGGTGCAGCCACATTCCTCTAAGCACACTGGGCAAGGAGTCCACGTCTGGTTTCCCCCATCACCCATAGGGAGACTTCCCCAGGGTCATAATAATTTGCATACAAAGAGAGAAGCGCTCTACCAGGAACGAACAACAGCTCAGTGGCTTGTTCTATGGCGATTTACCACCCGGAAGCAGCCTCTTTTAGACCAGTGTGCTTTTCACAGAAGAAAACTTTCCTGAAGTATATCAGTCTGATCCCGCCAAGTAAGGTCAGTCCAGCCCCGAAATACCAGGCAATTCTCCTCTGAACAAGGAACATGACAACCCCAGACGATCGTTTCGGCCTCCTATGGGCCTCGTCAGTGAGGTGCAGCCACATTCCTCTAAGCACACTGGGCAAGGAGTCCACGTCTGGTTTCCCCCATCACCCATAGGGAGACTTCCCCAGGGTCATAATAATTTGCATACAAAGAGAGAAGCGCTCTACCAGGAACGAACAACAGCTCAGTGGCTTGTTCTATGGCGATTTACCACCCGGAAGCAGCCTCTTTTAGACCAGTGTGCTTTTCACAGAAGAAAACTTTCCTGAAGTATATCAGTCTGATCCCGCCAAGTAAGGTCAGTCCAGCCCCGAAATACCAGGCAATTCTCCTCTGAACAAGGAACATGACAACCCCAGACGATCGTTTCGGCCTCCTATGGGCCTCGTCAGTGAGGTGCAGCCACATTCCTCTAAGCACACTGGGCAAGGAGTCCACGTCTGGTTTCCCCCATCACCCATAGGGAGACTTCCCCAGGGTCATAATAATTTGCATACAAAGAGAGAAGCGCTCTACCAGGAACGAACAACAGCTCAGTGGCTTGTTCTATGGCGATTTACCACCCGGAAGCAGCCTCTTTTAGACCAGTGTGCTTTTCACAGAAGAAAACTTTCCTGAAGTATATCAGTCTGATCCCGCCAAGTAAGGTCAGTCCAGCCCCGAAATACCAGGCAATTCTCCTCTGAACAAGGAACATGACAACCCCAGACGATCGTTTCGGCCTCCTATGGGCCTCGTCAGTGAGGTGCAGCCACATTCCTCTAAGCACACTGGGCAAGGAGTCCACGTCTGGTTTCCCCCATCACCCATAGGGAGACTTCCCCAGGGTCATAATAATTTGCATACAAAGAGAGAAGCGCTCTACCAGGAACGAACAACAGCTCAGTGGCTTGTTCTATGGCGATTTACCACCCGGAAGCAGCCTCTTTTAGACCAGTGTGCTTTTCACAGAAGAAAACTTTCCTGAAGTATATCAGTCTGATCCCGCCAAGTAAGGTCAGTCCAGCCCCGAAATACCAGGCAATTCTCCTCTGAACAAGGAACATGACAACCCCAGACGATCGTTTCGGCCTCCTATGGGCCTCGTCAGTGAGGTGCAGCCACATTCCTCTAAGCACACTGGGCAAGGAGTCCACGTCTGGTTTCCCCCATCACCCATAGGGAGACTTCCCCAGGGTCATAATAATTTGCATACAAAGAGAGAAGCGCTCTACCAGGAACGAACAACAGCTCAGTGGCTTGTTCTATGGCGATTTACCACCCGGAAGCAGCCTCTTTTAGACCAGTGTGCTTTTCACAGAAGAAAACTTTCCTGAAGTATATCAGTCTGATCCCGCCAAGTAAGGTCAGTCCAGCCCCGAAATACCAGGCAATTCTCCTCTGAACAAGGAACATGACAACCCCAGACGATCGTTTCGGCCTCCTATGGGCCTCGTCAGTGAGGTGCAGCCACATTCCTCTAAGCACACTGGGCAAGGAGTCCACGTCTGGTTTCCCCCATCACCCATAGGGAGACTTCCCCAGGGTCATAATAATTTGCATACAAAGAGAGAAGCGCTCTACCAGGAACGAACAACAGCTCAGTGGCTTGTTCTATGGCGATTTACCACCCGGAAGCAGCCTCTTTTAGACCAGTGTGCTTTTCACAGAAGAAAACTTTCCTGAAGTATATCAGTCTGATCCCGCCAAGTAAGGTCAGTCCAGCCCCGAAATACCAGGCAATTCTCCTCTGAACAAGGAACATGACAACCCCAGACGATCGTTTCGGCCTCCTATGGGCCTCGTCAGTGAGGTGCAGCCACATTCCTCTAAGCACACTGGGCAAGGAGTCCACGTCTGGTTTCCCCCATCACCCATAGGGAGACTTCCCCAGGGTCATAATAATTTGCATACAAAGAGAGAAGCGCTCTACCAGGAACGAACAACAGCTCAGTGGCTTGTTCTATGGCGATTTACCACCCGGAAGCAGCCTCTTTTAGACCAGTGTGCTTTTCACAGAAGAAAACTTTCCTGAAGTATATCAGTCTGATCCCGCCAAGTAAGGTCAGTCCAGCCCCGAAATACCAGGCAATTCTCCTCTGAACAAGGAACATGACAACCCCAGACGATCGTTTCGGCCTCCTATGGGCCTCGTCAGTGAGGTGCAGCCACATTCCTCTAAGCACACTGGGCAAGGAGTCCACGTCTGGTTTCCCCCATCACCCATAGGGAGACTTCCCCAGGGTCATAATAATTTGCATACAAAGAGAGAAGCGCTCTACCAGGAACGAACAACAGCTCAGTGGCTTGTTCTATGGCGATTTACCACCCGGAAGCAGCCTCTTTTAGACCAGTGTGCTTTTCACAGAAGAAAACTTTCCTGAAGTATATCAGTCTGATCCCGCCAAGTAAGGTCAGTCCAGCCCCGAAATACCAGGCAATTCTCCTCTGAACAAGGAACATGACAACCCCAGACGATCGTTTCGGCCTCCTATGGGCCTCGTCAGTGAGGTGCAGCCACATTCCTCTAAGCACACTGGGCAAGGAGTCCACGTCTGGTTTCCCCCATCACCCATAGGGAGACTTCCCCAGGGTCATAATAATTTGCATACAAAGAGAGAAGCGCTCTACCAGGAACGAACAACAGCTCAGTGGCTTGTTCTATGGCGATTTACCACCCGGAAGCAGCCTCTTTTAGACCAGTGTGCTTTTCACAGAAGAAAACTTTCCTGAAGTATATCAGTCTGATCCCGCCAAGTAAGGTCAGTCCAGCCCCGAAATACCAGGCAATTCTCCTCTGAACAAGGAACATGACAACCCCAGACGATCGTTTCGGCCTCCTATGGGCCTCGTCAGTGAGGTGCAGCCACATTCCTCTAAGCACACTGGGCAAGGAGTCCACGTCTGGTTTCCCCCATCACCCATAGGGAGACTTCCCCAGGGTCATAATAATTTGCATACAAAGAGAGAAGCGCTCTACCAGGAACGAACAACAGCTCAGTGGCTTGTTCTATGGCGATTTACCACCCGGAAGCAGCCTCTTTTAGACCAGTGTGCTTTTCACAGAAGAAAACTTTCCTGAAGTATATCAGTCTGATCCCGCCAAGTAAGGTCAGTCCAGCCCCGAAATACCAGGCAATTCTCCTCTGAACAAGGAACATGACAACCCCAGACGATCGTTTCGGCCTCCTATGGGCCTCGTCAGTGAGGTGCAGCCACATTCCTCTAAGCACACTGGGCAAGGAGTCCACGTCTGGTTTCCCCCATCACCCATAGGGAGACTTCCCCAGGGTCATAATAATTTGCATACAAAGAGAGAAGCGCTCTACCAGGAACGAACAACAGCTCAGTGGCTTGTTCTATGGCGATTTACCACCCGGAAGCAGCCTCTTTTAGACCAGTGTGCTTTTCACAGAAGAAAACTTTCCTGAAGTATATCAGTCTGATCCCGCCAAGTAAGGTCAGTCCAGCCCCGAAATACCAGGCAATTCTCCTCTGAACAAGGAACATGACAACCCCAGACGATCGTTTCGGCCTCCTATGGGCCTCGTCAGTGAGGTGCAGCCACATTCCTCTAAGCACACTGGGCAAGGAGTCCACGTCTGGTTTCCCCCATCACCCATAGGGAGACTTCCCCAGGGTCATAATAATTTGCATACAAAGAGAGAAGCGCTCTACCAGGAACGAACAACAGCTCAGTGGCTTGTTCTATGGCGATTTACCACCCGGAAGCAGCCTCTTTTAGACCAGTGTGCTTTTCACAGAAGAAAACTTTCCTGAAGTATATCAGTCTGATCCCGCCAAGTAAGGTCAGTCCAGCCCCGAAATACCAGGCAATTCTCCTCTGAACAAGGAACATGACAACCCCAGACGATCGTTTCGGCCTCCTATGGGCCTCGTCAGTGAGGTGCAGCCACATTCCTCTAAGCACACTGGGCAAGGAGTCCACGTCTGGTTTCCCCCATCACCCATAGGGAGACTTCCCCAGGGTCATAATAATTTGCATACAAAGAGAGAAGCGCTCTACCAGGAACGAACAACAGCTCAGTGGCTTGTTCTATGGCGATTTACCACCCGGAAGCAGCCTCTTTTAGACCAGTGTGCTTTTCACAGAAGAAAACTTTCCTGAAGTATATCAGTCTGATCCCGCCAAGTAAGGTCAGTCCAGCCCCGAAATACCAGGCAATTCTCCTCTGAACAAGGAACATGACAACCCCAGACGATCGTTTCGGCCTCCTATGGGCCTCGTCAGTGAGGTGCAGCCACATTCCTCTAAGCACACTGGGCAAGGAGTCCACGTCTGGTTTCCCCCATCACCCATAGGGAGACTTCCCCAGGGTCATAATAATTTGCATACAAAGAGAGAAGCGCTCTACCAGGAACGAACAACAGCTCAGTGGCTTGTTCTATGGCGATTTACCACCCGGAAGCAGCCTCTTTTAGACCAGTGTGCTTTTCACAGAAGAAAACTTTCCTGAAGTATATCAGTCTGATCCCGCCAAGTAAGGTCAGTCCAGCCCCGAAATACCAGGCAATTCTCCTCTGAACAAGGAACATGACAACCCCAGACGATCGTTTCGGCCTCCTATGGGCCTCGTCAGTGAGGTGCAGCCACATTCCTCTAAGCACACTGGGCAAGGAGTCCACGTCTGGTTTCCCCCATCACCCATAGGGAGACTTCCCCAGGGTCATAATAATTTGCATACAAAGAGAGAAGCGCTCTACCAGGAACGAACAACAGCTCAGTGGCTTGTTCTATGGCGATTTACCACCCGGAAGCAGCCTCTTTTAGACCAGTGTGCTTTTCACAGAAGAAAACTTTCCTGAAGTATATCAGTCTGATCCCGCCAAGTAAGGTCAGTCCAGCCCCGAAATACCAGGCAATTCTCCTCTGAACAAGGAACATGACAACCCCAGACGATCGTTTCGGCCTCCTATGGGCCTCGTCAGTGAGGTGCAGCCACATTCCTCTAAGCACACTGGGCAAGGAGTCCACGTCTGGTTTCCCCCATCATAATGCCAATTATGACATTTTGGGAAGTCTCCCTAAGTGTGATGCGGGAATCCAGACGTGGACCCGTTGCTCAGTGTGCCTAGAGGGATATGGCTGCACCTCACTGACGAGGCCCACAATAGGCCGAAACGTACGTCTGGGGTTTTGCTGTTTCTCTCGTTCAGGGAAGAATTGCCTGGTATTTCGGGGCTGGACTGCACTGTGAAGTCAGGATCAGACTGATATGCTTCAGGAAAGTTTTTCTCTGTGAAAGGCACATGTTGAGCAAAAAGAGGCTGCTTCTTGGGTGGTAACTAGCCATAGAACAAGCTATTATGCTATTGTTCGTTTCCAGGTTGAGCGCTTCTCTCTTTTTATTTATGCAAATTATGACATTTTGGGAAGTCTCCCTAAGTGTGATGCGGGAATCCAGACGTGGACCCGTTGCTCAGTGTGCCTAGAGGGATATGGCTGCACCTCACTGACGAGGCCCACAATAGGCCGAAACGTACGTCTGGGGTTTTGCTGTTTCTCTCGTTCAGGGAAGAATTGCCTGGTATTTCGGGGCTGGACTGCACTGTGAAGTCAGGATCAGACTGATATGCTTCAGGAAAGTTTTTCTCTGTGAAAGGCACATGTTGAGCAAAAAGAGGCTGCTTCTTGGGTGGTAACTAGCCATAGAACAAGCTATTATGCTATTGTTCGTTTCCAGGTTGAGCGCTTCTCTCTTTTTATTTATGCAAATTATGACATTTTGGGAAGTCTCCCTAAGTGTGATGCGGGAATCCAGACGTGGACCCGTTGCTCAGTGTGCCTAGAGGGATATGGCTGCACCTCACTGACGAGGCCCACAATAGGCCGAAACGTACGTCTGGGGTTTTGCTGTTTCTCTCGTTCAGGGAAGAATTGCCTGGTATTTCGGGGCTGGACTGCACTGTGAAGTCAGGATCAGACTGATATGCTTCAGGAAAGTTTTTCTCTGTGAAAGGCACATGTTGAGCAAAAAGAGGCTGCTTCTTGGGTGGTAACTAGCCATAGAACAAGCTATTATGCTATTGTTCGTTTCCAGGTTGAGCGCTTCTCTCTTTTTATTTATGCAAATTATGACATTTTGGGAAGTCTCCCTAAGTGTGATGCGGGAATCCAGACGTGGACCCGTTGCTCAGTGTGCCTAGAGGGATATGGCTGCACCTCACTGACGAGGCCCACAATAGGCCGAAACGTACGTCTGGGGTTTTGCTGTTTCTCTCGTTCAGGGAAGAATTGCCTGGTATTTCGGGGCTGGACTGCACTGTGAAGTCAGGATCAGACTGATATGCTTCAGGAAAGTTTTTCTCTGTGAAAGGCACATGTTGAGCAAAAAGAGGCTGCTTCTTGGGTGGTAACTAGCCATAGAACAAGCTATTATGCTATTGTTCGTTTCCAGGTTGAGCGCTTCTCTCTTTTTATTTATGCAAATTATACTATTAACTACTAAACCTAACACCCCCTAACTTTAAATTAAAGTTACAATATAACTACCTTAAAATAAATAAAAACTTAACAGTGAAATTAAAAAAAACCTAAGCTTAAACTATACATTAACCTAACATTACTATTTTAAAAAACTAAAATAAAATCAAAATCAAAATCCTAAATTTCAAAATTAAAAAATCCTACCGGTAACAATACAAAAAAATTAAAAACAAATTAACATTAAAAAATACCAAACAAACACTAAAATTATGACAAATAAAACAAATCTAAGATTACAAAAAATAATAAACGAAATTATCCAAAATAATAAAAATTAAACCTATTCTAATATCCCTATAAAAACAAAAAAGCCACCTCAAAATAAAAACACCCCCTAATCTAACAATGAACTACTATTAGCCCTTAAAAGGGCCTTTTGTAGGGCATTGCCCTGAAGCCATCAGCTCTTTTACCTAAAAAAAACTATGAAGTACCCCTAATAGTAAAACCCCCACCTAACCAACCCCCCTAAAAAACTAAGTCTAAAAAAACCCTAAGCTACCCATTGCCCCTAAAGGGGCATTTGTATGGGCATTGCCCTTAAAAGGGCAATCAGTTCTTTAGTGTCCATTAAAAAATAAAAAATTAACCCTAATAAAAAAAAAAAAGCCACCACAAAATTTTTGCTAATTTTACTAATATTTACACTAACCCAAAAAAATGTACTCACATTTCCAGAAGGCCGGACATCCATCTTCATCCAGGCGACGACAAGTTTTCATCCAGGCATCTTCTATTTTCATCCCACTGGCGCGGAGCTGAGCAGGATCGGTGGCAACAATGACATCCAGCGCGAAGCCTCCTCTTCATGCGATCTCTGCCGCATACTGAAGATTGAATACAAGGTCCCCCTTTTATATTTGGGGTACCTTGCATTCCTATTGGCTGAAATATTCAAATCAGCTAAAAGGATGATGGACTGCTTAAATCCTATTGGCTGTTCAAATCAGCCAATAGGATTTAAGCAGCTCTCCTATTGGCTGATTTGAAAATGTCAGCCAATAGGAATGCAAGGTACCCCAAATATAAAGGGGTACCTTGTATTCAATCTTCAGTGTGTGACGGAGATCGCATGAAGAGGAGCCTCCACACCGCTGAGGACCGCCGATCCGGATCCGCGCATCGGGGAAGACCACTCCGTACCTCCAGGAATAAGATAGAAGATGGTCCCACGTTGGATGGAGATGGAGCCGCCTGGATGAAGACCTTCACCTCCGGACTTCAGGAACTGTGAGTACCTATTTCTGGGTTAGACTTAGTTTTTTTTTTATTTTATTAGGGATTTTTTTTTTTTTTAATGGGCACTAAAGAGCTAATTGCCCTTTTAAGGGCAATGCCCATAAAAATGCCCCTTTAGGGACAATGGGTATCTAAGGTTTTTTTAAAGTTAGGTTTTTTTTATTTTGGTGAGTTGGTTTGCTAGGGATTTTACTGTTAGTGTGTACTTTGTAATTTTATTAGGTAAAAGAGATTGCTTCAGGGCAATGCCCTACAAAAGGCCCCTTTAAGGGCTATTTGGTCGTTTATTGTTAGATTAGGGGTGTTTTTATTTTGGGGTGGCTTTTTTATAGGGGTATTAGATTAGGTTTAATTTTTATTATTTTGGATAATTTCGTTTATTATTTTTTGTAATCTTAGATTTTTTTTAATTTTTGTCATTTTAGTGTTAGGATTTTTAAATTTTGTACCATAGTTTTTTTATTTTTCGTTTATTTTATTGTTTTCAAATAGTTATGTTAGGTTTATTTATAGTTTAAGCTAGGTTTTTTTAATTTCACAGGTAAGTTTATTTATTTTAAGATAGTTATATTGTAACTTTAATTTAAAGTTGGGGGGGTTAGGTTTAGGGGTTAATAGTTGAATTTAGTGTGTTGCGATGTGGAGGGCTGGCGGTTTAGGGGTTAATATGTTTAGTTAAGTAGTTGCGATGTGGGGGACTGGCGGTTTAGGGGTTAGTAGCTTTATTATAGTAGTTGCGATGTGGGGGGGCAGCGGTTTAGGGGTTAATAGGTTTAGTTTAGTAGTTGCGATGTAGGGGACTGGCAGTTTAGGGGTTAATAGCTTTATTATAGTAGTTGCGATGTGGGGGCCCGGCGGTTTAGGGGCCGGCGTTTTAGGGGGTTAATAGCTTTATTATAGTAGTTGCGATGTGGGGGGCCGGCGGTTTAGGGGTTAATAGGTTTATTTAAGTGTTAGCCATGTGGGGGTGGCGGTTTATGGGTTAAGAACTTTATTTCGTTTGGCGATGTCGGGGGGCGGCGGATTAGGGGTTTTTAGATTAGGGTTTTATGTTAGGGTGTTAGGTTTTTACTTAACCTTCTCGTCCCCATAGACATCAATGGGAATTGCGTTATAGTGATCGCCATTCTGCAATCGCAGGTGTAGTTTTTTTCTAACACTTTCTCTCCATTGATGTCTATGGGGGAAAACGTGCACGAGCACGTCAAGTCAGGCCTTGGCTTTTGCACGGTATGGAGATTAACGTAACATAACGCACAGCACAAGGTTTTTCTGTAACTTGTAATGGCAGCGCTATGGAAGGTGCGGTAGCGCTACATTTTTAGCGTTATTTACGCACAGGGTTTAGCGCACAACTTGTAATGATGGTGTATATGAGCTAAGGTACATGATATTGAGCCAATTTCATAAGACCTATACGGAGCTTTATTATTTATGGTTCTTTATGACATTTGATCTGCGGGAGGTTTAGTGACAGGGAGTTAAGTATGGTTTCTTTTGTCCCTTTATTGATTTATTTCTTCTCTTCCCTTTTCCGGTAAATCTATCCTGCAGCAAATATAGAGAGACACAAGGGAATTGAGTTATTCACCATTAAAACTTTATTGCTAAACCATCCCAAATCTGGATCTGCTGCCAGTGGCCGGGGTACAGGGGAAAGAGAGGGTGCCTGAATAATAAATATACAGTATGTTTTGCTCTTTAATCTCCCCAGTCTCCTCTTTCTAATTATATTAACTTGGTATATAAGGATACAGTATTCCAATATTTCAGTTTTAATAGGCTCATTAAGCTGTTTATACACTTCTTTCCTTTAGTCAGTGGCTTTATTACACTTGTTTTAACTATACTTGAGCTTACTATATAAAATCACTGTTTTGTTCATACCTCTGGTCTCCCCTTAGATAAGACTGTAGGTGGGCTAGTCACACTATATAAAGTATATTCATATGGCTTTCCTACTTCCCAAGTTTTAATGTCCCCAACCAGAGTTCAATTTTGTTTAAATAGTGCTGCTTTGCTAACATGTCTCATATATTCAGGGCCCAAAGAGTCCTGATTCCTACCCTCCAATTCCCTTACTAAATTATAGGTTACAGTGTTTGGTATATCATATAAGGGATATACATAACTATAGGTCCTTTAAAATTACTATGCTTAAATGCTAGAGCTTGTATTTCTGCTTCAATAACAATGTGTATTATTCCTTGTGCATTGTGAATATACAGTATGTATAAGATGTCAGAGATTTATTCTACCATATTTAAATATAAAATCAATAAAAATATTTAAATATTTAAATAATGATATTGTGTGCTTCAAGGTATTTGACTGGGAAGGGCTCAAAAGTTTAAATATATGTCTATATATGTATGTATGTATGTATGTGTGCACATATTTACACCTATAAATATATAAAAACACATATATACACAAACACACACATACACACACACATATATATATATATATACACACATACACACACATTGGAGCGCTTCCCAATCAAACACCTTGCCATATACCATATCCCTTTTATCAATATGAAAATGATATGTTTTTATTAAAAACAGTATATATACATGTAATAGTTTATTTAAATATGTTTTTGATGTATTTTATGAATTTTAATTTAAGTTTTACACTTTACTTCAGGTCTCAAGTCGCACTAAATATTCTAGCACAGTTTTGGCTTTTGCTCGATCGCAAACTATAACTTTCAACTTGTAATACCATCGCTACTTAGCATGGTCACGATCTCCATTGAAAGTATAGGTTTCGCTAAAGAGATGCTGGCTGCGCTAACCCTTCTCTGGTACATGGGATTTACCATGGACTTGTAATATCAAGTTGTGCACTAATGTCCAGCAATAATGCTTATCGCGACCTGTGCTACAATTAGCACACCACTTGAAATCTGGCCCAGAGTGTGCCTAGTATAATATTTTCTTAATATTCTTAATTGATGTATGGAGTCACACTTCACATCTGTTCCTTCAGAATTAAGTATGGTATTTTAAGATATAAATATACTTTAAGCAAAAAGTAGCTCCTCAATAAACATTGATTAATTATTTCACTATCAGTGTTTTTTCTAAATCTTGGATCATTGGAATCAAAATTGAGTTATGCTAAACATTAGCTTATACCTATTGTGCTGTGGGTTGCATATGATACCTGTGAAAAGTTATAGAAATGGATCAGTCAATGTAAGGCTTTTTCCACTGACCGCAAGTTAAACCTTACGTTATTGATTGTTTAGATGTGGAAGATAAAATGAACTACAGTTCCTCATATTTATTGTTTTCTGGTTCCTTGGACAGATTCCACCAAATGATCCTCGGATAAAAAATCAGAGGGACTGTATCCCATTCTTCCGCTCCTCTCCAGTCTGTGTCCCTAAAACTCCTGTACGTGAGCAGATGAATATCCTGACTTCGTACATTGATGCCAGCCAGGTGTATGGTAGCAGTAACGAATTAGCCAGAATGCTCCGCAATAACAGCAACCAGCTAGGCCTGATGGCCACCAATACCAGGTTCACAGACAATGGACTGGCCTACTTGCCATTTAGCACAGCCTCTGAGGACTTCTGTGAATTGACAAACAAAACATCTGGGCTACCTTGCTTCTTGGCTGGTGAGTACCAAAAGCAGTGCAATGTTGGATCTTTAGGAGCAAATACACACTATCCCAAGGACATGAAACACTATAAAAAAATAAACATAAAATATTTAATTATGAATTGTATCAATGTCCTGTAATTTGTCATTAAACATAAATTACCATGCTAAGTTCATAGTCCAGACTTCACAAGCTTATCCCTGCTACAATCTACATAATCACTATGGAAGTTAATTTATCTCTCCCTTATTGGCCTCGGTAGAGGTGATAAGATCTGATACTAAAAACAATGTATGTTTATATAGCCTTGTCTGCTCCGGTAATAGGACCAAATTAGGCGAATGGTGGGGAAGCCGTCCGTTCTATTGAAAAATAATTGCAGCACACAAGGTGACCATGTATTCTGAAATGTTACAAGACTACACTAAAGTATTGTAATTGTTTCATTTCCCTTTAATAAAATGAGATTCCCACTGCATACAAAATTACATACAGAAATCATTTAATCATTTAATAAACTTATCTTTGACCTCACTGGGAACAATTCACACTTCAAAGAGCTACAACAAATTACTCCCTATACACAGGCATCTACTAAAAGGATCAGGAACATACGCATCCCGTAAACAAGGCCTTGATACATAAATTGTTTTATATATGCAACAGCTGCTAGGTTGGTACTAAAACTGCAAGAAACCTAAGCTTTTCAATGACACCACGCCTGACAAAGACTTCACAGGTAGCGCTACATTTAGATCTTGATAGCCCAATATATTGTACTTGCTTTTTATTTTTGTAATCCTTTGATATGGTGTGGAACTGTACTGCAGATTCAAGGTGTTGGTGTACTCCATAATGTGTGTGTATCTTGTGCATGTATAATATTGTTCCAAACATTATTGTGCACACCACTGCCCTAGCATTCTCAAGACACGTGCACACTCCTGAATCTTCTATTCAGTGAGCTTCTTGAATCTTAGTATGGGTTCATTATGTGTACAGAGATTTCCAGGGAAGAGATGGAATTAAAGGGACAGTAAAGTCAACATTTAACTTTCATGATTCAGAAAGAACATGCAATTTTTAACAATTTCCAATTGACCTCTATTATCTAATTAGTTTTTCTCTATTGGTATCCATTGTTGAAAAGCCTGCATAGGTAGGCTCAGAAGCAGTTCAACACTGTGAGCTAGCTGCTTGTCACTGTCTCACCAAATGTATTCAGCTATGCCCCAGTAGAGCATTGTTCTCCTTCAACAAAGGATTCCAAAAGAATGAAGCCAATTTGATCATAGAAGAAAATCTGAAAATTATATGCTCTATCTGGAACACAAAAGTTATCTTTTATGATTGACAGAGCTAAGTTTCAGCAATCATATCAAGAGAAAGAGGTACATTTTACAGAATTAAATTTGAATTCTTTTTCTTCAAATTTTATGCTTTATCTGAATCATAACTTCCAGGTTTAGTTAAAGGAACATTTTATGTACTTCTGGTAATGCGCTAGTGATATTATTGGTAGGTTTTGCATTTATATAAGAATTGTTTTCTGTTTCCTGCAGGAGATGGACGTGTCAGTGAGCAGCCTGGTCTGACTGCATTTCACACTATTTTTGTGCGTGAACACAACCGCATTGCTACCGAGCTGCGCAGGTTAAACCCTCGGTGGTCTGGTGAAGTATTGTTCCAAGAGACCAGAAAAATTATTGGAGCCATCACTCAGGTGAGACTAAGCACAAAGATTAAAGTTCAGTAGCACATGAAATATACAATAAATGATTGGTTTGCAGGTCTCTAATTATACCCGAGATACAGAATTATACATTATATATTGTATGCGCAACATATCATTCCTACTTTGTTGTTGAAATCAATTTTATTTATTTTTTTTGTGATAAGTTCCATATTTAAAACATGGTATTTACCTATATACAGTATATATATACATATATATATATATATATATATATATATATATATATATATATATATATATATATATATATATATATAGTATATACTAGACATGTGCATTTGTTGGAGCCGGATTTCTGCTTGTGAAAGTGCAACACACTTGGATCTGGAAATACATTTTGAAATGTCCTCTTTTAGATGAAACCACACAGTTGGCTACAGTGTCCCTTTAATGAAAGTCAAAATTATATTTTCATGATTCATAAAGAGCATACAATTAAAAAACAAACTTCTTTCCACTGTATTTTAATTATAACATTTAACTTCTACTCTTTTCCATGAGAACATACTGAGCTAGCTTTAGCACTGTGCACATTTCTGCAACAGCAATGTTTGAAACAATGTTTGGAACAATGTGCACACTCCTGATCCTATCTTGGTATGCTATTATTGAAAGTAGCTAATTTCAATAAAGGGTATTGTGACGGATACCCCCGGCTACCCCGACTGGGTAGCTCCGCCAAACTGGTCCTGCTTCCTCCCTGCCGATTGCAGCTATGTAGCTGGCAAGTGACCACAGCCTGTAGCCACCCCTGATGCCCGACAGCACCAGTACTCAGGGTCCCACCCTGTGGCAGACTCCAGCTACCAGACTAGGTAGCTCTGTCAGAGTGTCCTTCCTCTGCCTGGAACAGGCTACTATGTAGCCCAGGAAAAGTTATTGTAGCTGGAGCAAACACAAATAACTAGACAGCCTAGCATTCAGGTTTAACAGGAACTGATTTTTTTGAAAACACACACTCCTTTTATACAGTCAGCTCATCTTGATAAGACCCTGGACAATCCCACTATTTTCCCGCCCCTCTAGACAGCCCGGCACCTCCATAGGAGCCACAGTCTCACATAATCCCAATACATAGGGGTGGCGGTTTCGGGTGATCCCGGTGGAGCGGCGTCATTTTAAAGCTCTCGGTCCCCAGATGCCACAGTCCAAAAATCAGCATGATTCATTACTGGAGACCGGAGTTACAGTCCGTTGAAGTTATGGGGTTAGGGGTGTCCAAAACCCCCAGTTCCAAAAGGAGCTGCCCTCCGGCAATTCCCCCACCCCTTGTACTCCCCAGGGGCTACTAATCCCCAAAAGAGCGGAGCTCTGGGGCACATGGTTGCTGGAGCGACCTGGGTTAAAGTTAGTGAGTGTTCTGCTGTCCAGTGGCCGACCGGGAGTTCCAGGAGCCTGGCCAGCCTGAGAGGGGTTAGGCGGGTGTCCGTTGTAAGGCAGCCAACCGGGAGTTCCAGGAGCCCGGCCAGCCTAGGAGGGTTTTCCTGGTCATACACCAACTTTTCTCTGAACACAAAAACAAGCCAACACAAAGCAAACAAACAGCTTCCAGAGATGGTGGTTGCTCTGAGGAGCCCAAAACCACTGAGAAACAACAGGGGTGAGGTTGTAGGGGGGTGGGGGGTAGCCTTAGCCGTCTGATATCCGTGACATCTCCCCCCTCCAGTTCGGCAGACTCGGCTAGACCCTTAATGGGTCGGCCTGGGGCTGTCCGACAGTGGCCCTCCACTTCTCGGTTGCTGAGAGAGGTTATCCCATCTCTCCTGAGCTTGGGGCATCCTGGGGGGATTCTGTTGGCGTTTATACCCTGCGCCCTGGGCGCAGGGATAATCACAAAATGCAAAGTCCCAAACAAGTTTGCTAAGGCCGGCTCCCAAACAATTGCTGTTCCACAAGTTCCAGTGTCCTTAAGTTCCATGGCCAAACTGTTTCCCTCTGTGACACTCTGTTGAGTACCGGCTGACCCACCCACAAACAAAGCCAGTACCGGTTTCCCGGCTGTATACCCACCCCAGACTGTTGGTGGAAGTGGCTCCTTGGTGGGGCAGGCAAAACTCAGGTGCCCAAACTTGTGGCACCAACTGCATGAGCGGGTACCCCCCTGGCCTGCCCCCTGTGAGATATACTCCAGGACAAGAAAAGGTTATAGACCCTGCCAAGCTACTGAGGGGAGAGACCGTCTGTCTCCTCTCCTGAGAAGGAGATCTACTGCTGGGGAGGGAGGTCTGCTACCTCTGCTCCATGGGAAACTGTGCTGCCGCTGGGGAGAGAGACCGACTGTCTCCTCTCCCAGAAAGGAATTCGGCCACTGGGGAGAGATATCGATACTTGTCTCTCTGTAAGGGGAGGGAGGACGACTACCTCTGCTCCCAGGGGATGGCTCTGCCGCTGGGGAGAGAGACTGACTGTCTCCTCTCCCGGCTCCTGGCTCTGAAGCTGGGGAGAGAAACCGACTGTCTCCTCTCCCGGCTCCTGGCTCTGCCGCTGGGGAGGGAGACCGACTGTCTCCTCTCCCAGGAAGGGGTTTGGCCGCTGGGGAGAGATATCGATACCCGTCTCTCCCTGCAAGGGCTTCTCTGTAAGGGGAGGGGGGACGACTACCTCCGCTCCCAGGGGATGGCTCTGCCGCTGGGGAGAGAGACCGTCTGTCTCCTCTCCCGGCTCCTGGCTCTGCTGCTGGGGAGAGAGACCGACTGTCTCCTCTCCCAGGAAGGGGTTTGGCTTACGGGGAGGGAGGACGACTACCTCCGCTCCCAGGGGATGGCTCTGCCGCTGGGGAGAGAGACCGACTGTCTCCTCTCCCGGCTCCTGGCTCTGCCGCTGGGGAGAGAGACCGACTGTCTCCTCTCCCAGGAAGGGGTTCTGTTTATGGGGAGGGAGGATGACTACCTCCGCTCCCAGGGGATGGCTCTGCCACTGGGGAGAGAGATCGACTGTCTCCTCTCCCAGCTCCTGGCTCTGCTGCTGGGGAGAGAAACCGACTGTCTCCTCTCCCAGGAAGGGGTTCTGTTTACGGGGAGGGAGGACGACTACCTCCGCTCCCAGGGGATGGCTCTGCCGCTGGGGAGAGAGACCGACTGTCTCCTCTCCCAGGAAGGGATTCTGCTGCTGGGGAGAGTTATCAACATCCATCTCTCCCTTGTCCAAGTCTATAATCTCAGAGCCAGACTGCTGATCAGGATCCAGGAGCCCTGGTTCCCTTTCTCTTTGCTGCCACTCCTCCACAGTCAAGCTCCATGAATCCCAGAGGGCTGCTCCCCAGATCTGTATGCCCCTGGCATGCTGCTTAGCGAGATCCAGCAGCCTCTTGTATTCCTTGACCAGTGCCTCTTCCTGGTCAATTATAAAATCCAGATCGTCCAGCAGCCAGGTCTCCTCCAAGAGATCCAGCAGTTCCTCTTGGAGCCAAGAGATATCCTCTAGACCCTGGTCTGTCTCGCTCCCAAACTGTGGGTCCTCTGTCCTTTTTGTAAACAACAATCCAGGGCCGCCGAAGCCAAAGCCCTCTGTGGGGGATCCTTCCTCCAGCCATGGCTGCACTTGCATAGCGAGCCATTGGAGGGCTCGATAGCCATCCTCCACCCACATCTCTTGCTTTATCAGTCTATGTAGAACAGCTAGCCATTCCTTCTTTGGCTGTTCTCCCAGGAAAGGCAGCCTCACGGTCCACCGTACCCGGAATCTCGTGTCATTCGTGGGGAGGACCTTTCCATTTTCCTGCTCCTGTTGCAGAGCCTCCCACCAAAGGTCTCAGAGGGCAAGGTTCCTCCATGTCAGAACATCCTGTTCCGAACAAGGATCCTTTGTTCCAGTCAGCATCTTTTGTACTCTCCCTAGGAACTCTGCCTCCATATTTACCGGCTACTGTGGTACGTCTCCTCTGTCAGCAGGAACCTTGTAAACGAAGCAGATCCCACCGCTGCCAGCCAATGTGACAGATACCCCCGGCTACCCCGACTGGGTAGCTCCGCCAAACTGGTCCTGCTTCCTCCCTGCCGATTGCAGCTATGTAGCTGGCAAGTGACCACAGCCTGTAGCCACCCCTGATGCCCGACAGCACCAGTACTCAGGGTCCCACCCTGTGGCAGACTCCAGCTACCAGACTAGGTAGCTCTGTCAGAGTGTCCTTCCTCTGCCTGGAACAGGCTACTATGTAGCCCAGGAAAAGTGATTGTAGCTGGAGCAAACCCAAATAACTAGACAGCCTAGCATTCAGGTTTAACAGGAACTGATTTTATTGAAAACACACACTCCTTTTATACAGTCAGCTCATCTTGATAAGACCCTGGACAAAACCACTATTTTCCCGCCATTCCCGCCCCTCTAGACAGCCCGGCACCTCCATAGGAGCCACAGTCTCACATAATCCCAATACATAGGGGTGGCGGTTTCGGGTGATCCCGGTGGAGCGGCAGCACTTCCAGGGTGTCATTTTAAAGCTCTCGGTCCCCAGATGCCACAGTCCAAAAATCAGCATGATTCGTTACTGGAGACCGGAGTTACAGTCCGTTGAAGTTATGGGGTTAGGGGTGTCCAAAACCCCCAGTTCCAAAAAAAGCTCCCCTCCGGCAATTCCCCCACCCCTTGTACTCCCCAGGGGCTACTAATCCCCAAAAGAGCGGAGCTCTGGGGTGCATGGTTGCTGGAGGGACCTGGGTTAAAGTTAGCGAGTGTTCTGCTGTCCAGTGGCCGACCGGGAGTTCCAGGAGCCTGGCCAGCCTGAGAGGGGTTAGGCGGGTGTCCATTGTAAGGCAGCCGACCGGGAGTTCCAGGAGCCCGGCCAGCCTAGGAGGGTTTTCCTGGTCATACACCAACTTTTCTCTGAACACAAAAACAAGCCAACACAAAGCAAACAAACAGCTTCCAGAGATGGTGGTTGCTCTGAGGAGCCCAAAACCACTGAGAAACAACAGGGGTGAGGTTGTAGGGGGGTGGGGGGTAGCCTTAGCTGTCTGATATCCGTGACATGTATAAAGTGGTATATTTGATATAAAAAGTAAATTGAAAAGTATTTTTTTAAATTGCATGCTGTGTCTCAAAGTTATATTGACTTCCATGTCTCAACACTCAGGGGGAAAAAAGTTTCTAGTCATTTGAATGTTAAACATACATAGTATTTTTATTTATCTGTCAGTTGTGTGTGCCAGTCTTAGAAAAGTGAAAATGAAATAAGTGTAAACATTTGCTTGTTCAAACAGAAAATAAATTACAAGGACTGGTTGCCCCTACTGTTGGGCAGTGAAATGTCTCGTGTGGTTCCCCGGTACACCCGGTATAATGAAACAGTCAACCCAGGAGCATCAAATGTATTCAGCCTGGTATTTCGTATGGGCCATACGATGATTCAGCCCTTCATTTACCGACTGGAAGATCGTTACAGGACATCACCGAGGCTGCCTCCAGTGCCCCTGCACCTTACGTTTTTTAACACCTGGAGAGTTGTTAGAGAAGGTAGTGTGCTTTGGTTTGCTGATGTTGCCTTATTGCTACAATGATATGTTATCTTACTGACTTCTACCTTGTAGACATATTTGTAAACAAGTATAACTACATAAGAATGTTAATCACAGTAACTAAGAAACAGCCATACCTAATATGCTCGAGCGATCTTTATGTTTTTGGATTTTTAGTTTACCTTTTGAAAATGCAAATTACCGAGTAAAATGAAGAGATAAAACCTAACAGGGAACTTAAACTATATTGGGAAAAGATAAATATATTGTCACATAGCTAGATTTAATTTGTTCCTTGACAACATTACTGTACTTGACCTAATTACTATTGTTTTTTCTTGTATTTATGTTTATTGCTGAAGGTTATCCCTCAGTACTACAGAAAATTGTTAGGGTCCATGTGTAAAGACTTAAGTGCTATAAAATGGAGTGCTCCTTCCTTCCTTTATTTGTACACTTTTAAACAGTTGCCTTGCATGAGACTTTAGAATTGACATTTTGTATGTTGCCTAACCATGCCCCATTTTTTGCTATCCATTCTCTTACAGGTGGAGTTGATCCTCTTCTTCGTGGACTTATGGCAAACAATGCCAAACTGAACCGCCAGAATCAGATTTTGGTAGACGAGCTAAGGGATCGTCTTTTTCAGCTCTTCAAACGTATTGGCCTTGATTTGGGAGCCCTGAATATGCAGCGTAGTCGTGATCATGGATTACCAGGTAACATCTTTCAACATAGACTTTAGTTAACTTTGTTAGCTCCTCATCATTTCCTCTATTTATTTTAAATAGCGTCAGAGGGTAGGGACTGATATTTTTTATAACATTAGCCTTGTTATTTGAGTAAAGTTACTTATCTCTATTTATGACACGTTCCATTTCATCCCACATTTCAGGTTACAACGCATGGAGGAAATTTTGTAGACTTTCTCAACCAGAATCTGTGAATGAACTGGCTGCAGTGTTGTCCAACAAACCACTTGCTCAAAAATTAATATCACTCTATGGTACACCCAAGAATATTGACATTTGGTTGGGAAGCGTTGTTGAGCCACTGATCTCTTATGGTAGAGTGGGTAAACTACTGGCCTGTTTGATTGGAGATCAGTTCCGAAGAACCCGTGATGGAGACAGGTAATTAAATAAGACTTATGGGCCTAGATTTGGAGTTCGGCGGTAGCCGTCAAAACCAGCGTTAGAGGCTCCTAACGCTGGTTTTAGGCTACCGCCGGTATTTGGAGTCAGTGATTAAAGGGTCTAATGCTCACTTTTCAGCCGCGACTTTTCCATACCGCAGATCCCCCTACGCCATTTGCGTAGCCTATATTTTCAATGGGATCTTTCTAACGCTGGTATTTAGAGTCGTTTCTGAAGTGAGCGTTAGAGCTCTAACGACAAGATTCCAGCCGCCTGAAAATAGCAGGAGTTAAGAGCTTTCTGGCTAACGCCGGTTTATAAAGCTCTTAACTACTGTACCCTAAAGTACACTAACACCCATAAACTACCTATGTACCCCTAAACCGAGCTCCCCCCACATCGCCGCCACTCAATTAAAATTTTTAACCCCTAATCTGCCGACCGCCACCTACGTTATACTTATGTACCCCTAATCTGCTGCCCCTAACCCCGCCGACCCCTGTATTACATTTATTAACCCCTAACCTGCCCCCCACAACGTCGCCGCCAGCTACTTAAAATAATTAACCCCTAATCTTCCGACCGCAAATCGCCGCCACCTACGTTATCCCTATGTACCCCTAATCTGCTGCCCCTAACATCGCCGACCCCTATATTATATTTATTAACCCCTAATCTGCCCCCCTCAACGTCGCCGACACCTGCCTACACTTATTAACCCCTAATCTGCCGAGCGGACCTGAGCGCTACTATAATAAAGTTATGAACCCCTAACCCGCCTCACTAACCCTATCATAAATAGTATTAACCCCTAATCTGCCCTCCCTAACATCGCCGACACCTAACTTCAATTATTAACCCCTAATCTGCCGACCGGAGCTCACCGCTATTCTAATAAATGTATTAACCCCTAAAGCTAAGTCTAACCCTAACACTAACACCCCCCTAAGTTAAATATAATTTTTATCTAACGAAATAAATTAACTCTTATTAAATAAATGATTCCTATTTAAAGCTAAATACTTACCTGTAAAATACATCCTAATATAGCTACAATATAAATTATAATTATATTATAGCTATTTTAGGATTAATATTTATTTTACAGGCAACTTTGTAATTATTTTAACCAGGTACAATAGCTATTAAATAGTTAAGAACTATTTAATAGTTACCTAGTTAAAATAATAACAAATTTACCTGTAAAATAAATCCTAACCTAAGATATAATTAAACCTAACACTACCCTATCAATAAAATAATTAAACTACCTACAATTACCTACAATTAACCTAACACTACACTATCAATAAATTAATTAAACACAATTCCTACAAATAAATACAATTAAATAAACTAGCTAAAGTACAAAAAATAAAAAAGAACTAAGTTACAGAAAATAAAAAAATATTTACAAACATAATAAAAATATTACAACAATTTTAAACTAATTACACCTACTCTAAGCCCCCTAATAAAATAACAAAGCCCCCCAAAATAAAAAATTCCCTACCCTATTCTAAATTAAAAAAGTTACAAGCTCTTTTACCTTACCAGCCCTGAACAGGGCCCTTTGCGGGGCATGCCCCAAGAATTTCAGCTCTTTTGCCTGTAAAAGAATAAATACAATACCCCCCCCCAACATTACAACCCACCACCCACATACCCCTAATCTAACCCAAACCCCCCTTAAATAAACCTAACACTAAGCCCCTGAAGATCTTCCTACCTTGTCTTCACCATACCAGGTTCACCGATCCGTCCTGAAGAGCTCCTCCGATGTCCTGATCCAAGCCCAAGCGGGGGCTGAAGAGGTCCATGATCCGGTCAAAGTCTTCATCCAAGCGGGGCAGAAGAGGATCTTCCATCCGATTGAAGTCATCATCCAGGCGGCATCTTCTATGGTCTTCCATCCGGAGCGAAGCGGCAGGATCCTGAAGACCTCCAGCGCGGAACATCCATCCGGACCGACGACTGAACGACGAATGACTGTTCCTTTAAGGGACGTCATCCAAGATGGCGTCCCTCGAATTCCGATTGGCTGATAGGATTCTATCAGCCAATCGGAATTAAGGTAGGAATTTTCTGATTGGCTGATGGAATCAGCCAATCAGAATCAAGTTCAATCCGATTGGCTGATCCAATCAGCCAATCAGATTGAGCTCGCATTCTATTGGCTGTTCCGATCAGCCAATAGAATGCGAGCTCAATCTGATTGGCTGATTGGATCGGCCAATCGGATTGAACTAGATTCTGATTGGCTGATTCCATCAGCCAATCAGAAAATTCCTACCTTAATTCCGATTGGCTGATAGAATCCTATCAGCCAATCGGAATTCGAGGGACGCCATCTTGGATGACGTCCCTTAAAGGAACAGTCATTCGTCGTTCAGTCGTCGGTCCGGATGGATGTTCCGCGCTGGAGGTCTTCAGGATCCTGCCGCTTCGCTCCGGATGGAAGACCATAGAAGATGCCGCCTGGATGATGACTTCAATCGGATGGAAGATCCTCTTCTGCCCCGCTTGGATGAAGACTTTGACTGGATCATGGACCTCTTCAGCCCCCGCTTGGGCTTGGATCAGGACATCGGAGGAGCTCTTCAGGACGGATCGGTGAACCTGGTATGGTGAAGACAAGGTAGGAAGATCTTCAGGGGCTTAGTGTTAGGTTTATTTAAGGGGGGTTTGGGTTAGATTAGGGGTATGTGGGTGGTGGGTTGTAATGTTGGGGGGGGGGTATTGTATTTATTCTTTTACAGGCAAAAGAGCTGAAATTCTTGGGGCATGCCCCGCAAAGGGCCCTGTTCAGGGCTGGTAAGGTAAAAGAGCTTGTAACTTTTTTAATTTAGAATAGGGTAGGGAATTTTTTATTTTGGGGGGCTTTGTTATTTTATTAGGGGGCTTAGAGTAGGTGTAATTAGTTTAAAATTGTTGTAATGTTTTTATTATGTTTGTAAATATTTTTTTATTTTCTGTAACTTAGTTCTTTTTTATTTTTTGTACTTTAGCTAGTTTATTTAATTGTATTTATTTGTAGGAATTGTGTTTAATTAATTTATTGATAGTGTAGTGTTAGGTTAATTGTAGGTAATTGTAGGTAGTTTATTTAATTATTTTATTGATAGTCTAGTGTTAGGTTTAATTATATCTTAGGTTAGGATTTATTTTACAGGTAAATTTGTTATTATTTTAACTAGGTAACTATTAAATAGTTCTTAACTATTTAATAGCTATTGTACCTGGTTAAAATAATTACAAAGTTGCCTGTAAAATAAATATTAATCCTAAAATAGCTATAATATAATTATAATTTATATTGTAGCTATATTAGGATGTATTTTACAGGTAAGTATTTAGCTTTAAATAGGAATCATTTATTTAATAAGAGTTAATTTATTTCGTTAGATAAAAATTATATTTAACTTAGGGGGGTGTTAGTGTTAGGGTTAGACTTAGCTTTAGGGGTTAATACATTTATTAGAATAGCGGTGAGCTCCGGTCGGCAGATTAGGGGTTAATAATTGAAGTTAGGTGTCGGCGATGTTAGGGAGGGCAGATTAGGGGTTAATACTATTTATGATAGGGTTAGTGAGGCGGGTTAGGGGTTCATAACTTTATTATAGTAGCGCTCAGGTCCGCTCGGCAGATTAGGGGTTAATAAGTGTAGGCAGGTGTCGGCGACGTTGAGGGGGGCAGATTAGGGGTTAATAAATATAATATAGGGGTCGGCGATGTTAGGGCAGCAGATTAGGGGTACATAGGGATAACGTAGGTGGCGGCGGTTTACGGAGCGGCAGATTAGGGGTTAAAAAAAATATGCAGGGGTCAGCGATAGCGGGGGCGGCAGATTAGGGGCTAATAAGTGTAAGGTTAGGGGTGTTTAGACTCGGGGTACATGTTAGAGTGTTAGGTGCAGACGTAGGAAGTGTTTCCCCATAGGAAACAATGGGGCTGCGTTAGGAGCTGAACGCTGCTTTTTTGCAGGTGTTAGGTTTTTTTCCAGCTCAAACAGCCCCATTGTTTCCTATGGGAGAATCGTGCACGAGCACGTTTTTGAGGCCGGCCGCGTCCGTAAGCAACTCTGGTATCGAGAGTTGCATTTGCGGAAAAAATGCTCTACGCTCCTTTTTTGGAGCATAACGCAGCATTTGATTAAACTCTCGATACCAGAGTTAAATTTATGGTGCGGCCAGAAAAAAGCCTGCGGAGCGTTAACAGCCCTTTTACCGCCGAACTCCAAATCTAGGCCATGGTGAGCATATCAGTGGCAGACTGAAGATGCAGGTAATTACACAAGAAAAAAAGTAGAACCTCTATCTATCCATCATATATTTTGTATATTTAAATCAATCTGAGTATTTGATGCCAACTGTAGACTTTGGGCCAGATTACAAGTGGCGTACTAAAGATAATGCGACCACGCTAACTTACGTGTTAGAAGTCGAAAGTAAACGGGTGTGCTCAAGTGCAAACAGAATTTACCCTTGTCTAGTTAGCGTGACTAGATCTAACGTGAAGTGTAAGGGGTAAAAAAAATAATTTGTGCACCAACCACAACATAAATACATTTAAATAAAGTGTTATATACCGTCTATGAATTTATGTATACATTATTTACATAAATATTAAAAAAAAAAATTTTTATAAGGGATAAAAGGTATATGGTATATGACAAGGTATTTGAATGAAAAGGGCTATAATGTATATATATTTCTAAATATGTGTGTGTGTGTGTGTGTATATATATATATATATATACAGTATATATATATATATATATATATATATATACACACACATCTGTATTTATGTGTTATATATGTATATACATACAAATATACACTTTGTAGCCCTTTCCAGTCAATACCGTAAAAGATTTTCTGTGTAAGAAACACAAACACCGGAGGGCGCCTCCTCATGTGATACAGTATGGGTAATCAGCCAACAACGTATTAGAAGTCAGAATACTCACAAGTGAGGCAGCACCAATGTGCTGAGTAGCACAGGCTGGGATATCACAGTGCCTCAGCTCACTGATCCAAACAATAGGGCCGGTATCACTCCAAACCTCACAGACTCAGACTCGTGCTTGTGGTAGTAAAAAGGTTTTATTAAAACAATTTAAAAACAGTTGTTTTAAAACCAGGGTTTAATAATCCCCTTAAGAGAATAGCGACGCGTTTCTCAGCATAATACCCGCTGTTTCCTCAGGCTTATGTCTAACTATTGCAAGCACAGTCCTTTTATACAAGCTTTCAGCCAATCATAGTGAATCATTACACTCACGCCCACCCCCATCACATTTGTTACAGTGATTAGATGTTACAAGTATTACATTGTATACTCTGTTTACCCAATTTTACAATACCCTTTATTACCCTTCTTTTTACATATATAGTTATGTCTCTGTCTGATGGAAATCTGTAATCCTTACCATGTGAGATTATAGAATATTTGTAGCAATTAATAATGAAGACTTTTTTAGTTTGTGGTCATTGATATTAATTTTTTTCAGTTTCTTGAAATCCTGCTTTTTGGTGTTTTAATAAAGTTCTATTTCTAATCCAGCCTTTTCGAATGGTGAGCGTATGTGCATGTACTCATACCTATCTACAGTTATTATGTCGAGAAGTCTACTGAATTTGGTGATTCTGATACTGCTCTATCAGGGACGCACTACGATCTATATGTATGTGGGATTTCCCTAACAGACCTATCATGTTGCTCATAGGTCTAGTGGCCATTTAAAAGATCAACAAGAATTGAGATGTTCATTTCGATATATCACAAATTTATTTTCATATCTGATATATTTTATCAGAATTACAAGTTATAATGCACATAAAGCAAATATTATTTACATTCACCATTTTATCTTCACACAAAAGAAACATCGGTGTTGATATTCAGTAATAGAACCAGCGAATATTAATTTAGAAACATACCACTAAAATAATATATGATTTTATACACATTCAGTATTATTCTTACCAGTTATTATAACAGCACTAATTACATTTCACTAGTCATAATAATGGCACTTATGAAATTTCAAATTGGATTTAATGCACATAGTAAGAGAATTAAAAATGATTCACACTTAGTCACATTTAAACAACAAACACTATTTATATATACAATATATTATTTTTTTCCACTCACACATCACACCACAATAATATCCATATTATAGTACACAAATATATAGAGAAATATGATACAGAGAATTCACATTAAATAACACAGTAGAACACCAAATATTAATTATAATAAGAAGGAATCGACCTTAATATCAACTATTTAGTAATGACACTAATAGTATAATTGGAAAATGCACTATGTTAGTTTTTTAAAAATATATAATAGTATAATATACAAATTATCATCTTATAGTTATTTATACCTATTATTTGTAGATACTATCAGTCTATTTGATAATGTTATAGATAAGGTATCATATTGTAGCAGCATCTGTTAGTCAAATTATCTTTGGCGATGTCAATATCGATACATACGCATTAATATAGTTTATTAATCTCTGCACTTTTCTATAAAAAATCTAATGAATGTAGATAGGTATGAGTACATGCACATACGCTCACCATTCGAAAAGGCTGGATTAGAAATAGAACTTTATTAAAACACCAAAAAGCAGGATTTCAAAGAACTGAAAAAAATCTTTAATATCAATAACGACAAACTAAAAAAGTCTTCATTATTAATTGCTACAAATATTCTATAATCTCACATGGTAAGGATAACAAATTTCTGTCAGACAGAGACATAACTATATATGTAAAAAGAAGGGTAATAAAGGGTATTCAAAGAAACCTCCAAAGTCCTGCAATTTAACAGTGAATATTCATATGACTGTGGTGTAAATGTATCTGTGTAAAATATGTGTCACCAAACGCCGTCTTTGTGGGCTCAATGTGGACAAGTGGTCAATAGTCAGTGTAGTATAGGGCTATAAGCGGGCTTACCTCCTCTGCGTCTTCTTATGTCTCAGCTTGGTCACTAGTGCTGCTTCCATACTCGGCTGATGGGTGACCAAACAGAAATGCTGACGCTCTCGCTACTCAGCATGTACTCACCCTTGCAGCTCGACCTTTCTACGCTGTTTCTGCAGAGAGGTGCCCCTTGGAAAATTGTAGCCTTTAATCCCGGGTATCGTCTCACTGCTCCCTCGTCTCTACTCCTGACACCGCTTCCAGTCTTCGGCCCTCCTTCATGACATCATCAAAGTTTTACTGCTGACCTTACAGTTTTCAGGTAAGTCTTTTTACGGATGCCTGGATTCTTTAGCTTGGAAGAAGGGGGAAAATGAGGAGCTCAGTTTTGGAGAGATTTAGCTTGAGGTAGTGAGAGGACATCCAGGAAGAGATGCTAGAAAGACAGTTAGTGACACGGGTTAGCAAGGAAGGAAATAGGTCTGGTGCAGAGAAGTAGATTTGGGTGTCGTCGGCATACAAATGATATTGGAAACTGTGGGACTTTATTAGGGAACCTAGTGATGACGTGTAGATTGAGAAGAGAAGGGGACCGAGGACAGAGCCTTGTGGTACTTCGAAAGAAAGTGGTGACGGGGCAGAGGAGGCCCCAGAGAAGGCTACATTAAAGGTACGGTCTGACAGGTAGGAAGAGAGCCACAAGAGGGCTGTGTCATAGATGCCGAAGGATTGGAGGGTTTGGAGCAAAAGAGGGTGGTCAACAGTGTCAAAGGCTGCGGACAGATCAAGGAGGATAAGCAGAGAGAAGTGGCCTTTTGATTTTGCTGTAAGTAGGTCATTGGTAACCTTAACAATTGCTGTCCCTGTGGAGTGATGGGGACGAAATCCAGATTGCAGTGGGTCAAGAAGGGAGTTTAACGTAAGGTAATGGGATAGGCGTGCATATACTAGTTTTTCGAGAAGCTTTGAGGCAAGAGGGAGGAGGGAAATAGGGTGGTAGTTGGATGGGGAGGTAGGATCAAGGGAAGGTTTTTTGAGGATAGGTGTGACCAGTGCATCTTTCAGCGATGAGGGAAATATACTGGTGCTGAGGGAGAGGTTGAAAATGTGTGTTAGTATAGGGGTAAGGGTAGCAGAGAGGGAGGGGAGTAGCTGTAAAGGGGATAGGGTGAAGGGGAGAGGTAGTGAGGTGAGAACGCAGTATAAGTGCCAAAACTTCTTCCTCAGTAACAGGGGAAAATGAGCTAAGTTTAAAAACAGCAAACTTCAGTAAAACAAGCGAACATGTTCAGACACAATCGTGAGACAGAGACATAACTGTATATGTAAAAGAAGGGTAATAAAGGGTATTGTAAAGTTGGGTAAAGAGAGTATACAATGTAATACTTGTAACAGCTAATCACAGCAATGATTTGTAACAAATGTAATGGGGGTGGGCGTGAGTGTAATGATTCCCCATGATTGGCTGAAAGCTTGTATAAAAGAACCGTGCTTGTAATAGTTAGACATAAGCCTGAGGAAACAGCGGGTATTACGCTGAGAAACGCGACGCTATTGTCTTAAGGGGACTGTTAACCCCTGGTTTTAAAACAACTGTTTTTAAATTGTTTTAATAAAACCTTTTTACTACCACAAGCACGAGTCTGAGTCTGAAGGGAGGTTTGGAGCGATATGGGCCCTATCGTTTGGATTAGTGATATCCCAGCCTGTACTACTCAGCACATTGGTGCTGCCTCACTTGTGAGTATTCTGACTTCTAATATGTTGTTGGCTGATTACCCATACTGTATCACATGAGGAGGCGCCCTCCGGTGTTTGTGTTTCTTACACAGAAAATCTATGTTCCAAAGAAGGTAAAAGTATTAGAGTAGCTCCACTAATCTAACATCCCCCAGAGAGGGCTATGCCATATAAAGAAGATTGAATATCTAACTACGATCTGGTATCAGTGTCACAAATAGACACTACATTTCTTTCACCATATATATATTTTTATGGACTTACTTAGTTTGGATATATACAAATATATGTACTGTAGATATATGCTATTTAGTTGATCAATTGTTTTGCATATACTGTTGTACTTTTCGTTTTGCATGTATCACTCTTAATGATATATATTTTATGACTATAAGTGAATTTGTAAAACCTAATTAGTAGCGCCCCCTGGATATCAATATAACAGATTGTTGGAAGATAGGATTTTTATAATACCTTAAAAGATAAAGAATAATTTTTAATCAATTTTAATATTTAATAATGTGTTTTACTGTAAATATTTAACATTCCAATGTTCTTCACTTAGAAGAAAATGTTTTTAAATAGATATTTTTAGTTCTATATATTTGAATATATATCTATACCTGTAAATATATTCATATAAATATATAGGTATATATGTAGTTTACAAAAAAAAATATTAGATATATAAAGAAGTTTATATGTAAAAATAAAAAGAAAATTTTTCTTTTATGTGAAGAACAATGTAATGAGAAAAATTCATAACTACATTTGGGTTTAGCGCTGTAGGTCTAACGCGTTGTCAGGTTAGCGTGCAAGTGATAGGTGTTAGATTTTTGTTTTAAAGTGCGCTTTATTGAGGTCTATGGGAAGAAAAATGTGCGATATCCAAAGTCCTTTTTTTAACTTGTAATCCGCGTGCTAACCGCCCGCATTAAAAATTTACTGTGAGCATTATTTGTGCGTGAGCGAAATAAAAATAAGAGAACCACTTGTTATCTGGCCCTATATTAGATAATTATCATACTTGTGTAACTTGTTAGTTAAGTCATTGTAATACTTCTTTAAAGGGACAGTAAAGTCAAAATTAAACTTTCATGATTCAGATAGAGCATTTCATTTCAACAACTTTCTAATTTACTTCTATTATCAAATTTGCTTTGTACCTTTGGTATTCTTTGTTGAAAAAGGCTGATAGGAGTGGAGGAGCGTGCCAGTCTATGTCAGTAATATTGCTATAAACAATGTTACAAACACTGCTGCCAGATGGCTTAAGAAATGTGCACGCTCCTGAGCTCACGTAGGATTACTCTTTAACTAGGGATACCAAGAGAACTAAGCAAAATTGATCATAGAAATAAACTAGAAAGTTGTTTAAACTTTCATGCTCTATTCAGTGAATTTTACTTTACTGTACATGGCATTACATAGAATGTCAACTCATGTTTTATATTCAATCTACCCCGGTGACTTGGTCTTCATTAGGGGAGGGATACCTGCCTTTCTTTGTTATTTTTTGTTTCAGAACTCATCAGACGTGATCTTAAAGTTCATGATTTAAATAGGAAATGTAATTTTAAACAACTTTCAAATTTACTTTTATCACCAATTTTGCTTTGTTCTCTTGATATTCTTAGTTGAAAGCTAATTCTAGGATGTTCATATGCTAATTTCTTAGACCTTGAAGACTACCTCTAATCTGAATGCATTCTGACCACTAGAGGGCATTAGTTCATGTGTTTTATATAGATAACATTGAGCTCATGCACGTGAAGTTACCCTGGAGTGAGCACTGAGTGGCTAAAAAACAAGTCTGTCTAAATAACTGACATAAGTGGGCAGTTTGCAGAGGGTTAGCTACAAGGTAATCATAGAGGTAAAAAGTGTATTTATATAACCGTGTTGGTTATGCAAAACTGGGGAATGGGTAATAAAGGGATTATCTATCTTTTCAAACAATTTCAATTCTGGAGTAGACTGTCCCTTTAACATGGCTACTAAGGCATGAAAAACTGCAAGCCTGGATTATTTTTGCAATTATCATTTCATCTAAAGAAGTGGAGCATATGCTGCCACATTTGTGTGTTATTTCTGCCAATTCACTTAATTTTGAATAGCAGCTGCCTATATTTGACTTGCTTTTCACATATATTTGACTCCATGCTTAATTATAATGAAACATACAATACATGTTTGCTTGGAGTAGTCTTATTTCTAGTTCTTCAAAATTGCCAAGTGCCTACTCAGCTACTCATTTTCCACTTCCAGGCCAGCACTAGAAAAAAAAAATGAATTGTCCATGTTGAATGTTATGGAAAAACACAAAATATTATAACAAAATGTTCCTGTTAATAGTTTACGAATCTACAAAATGAATAAGACAGACTTGCTACTTTCATTATATCAGGATATTTATTTAACTCATTAAGTCATAGGGAGGTATTTGAGAGTATTATAATCATGAAGACAACATGCTTTTTATTTATTTATTTTAGGTAGGTTTTATTGGTATTTCATCTACACCACATAACCATTTATCAAAATATTTTCAATCTGCAGCTTTAGTCACTTAACATTTGTACCGGGTTTGTGAGAATTTCTATACCTGTTATAATCGGCTAGATTACGAGTTTTACGGTACGGCTTTTAACACTGAAAAATTGGTCATTACGCTGGAATGGCCAGGAACGCATATTATGAGTTGCGGCGGTATAGCTATACCGCAAGTATTTTAGCGTGTAACGCAACGTCCATTCCGCACTCAAAAAAATTACGTTTGAGTGCGGGATTTTCATAGTGCCAGTATTATAGGTTGTGCGTTCAGGCTAAAATGCTTGCATTACAGCTTATACCGACAAGATCCATGTCACCATCTGGGACCAGTAGTTATGGATTTTGTGTAACAAAAATGTTTCACAAAACTCATAACTAAAATGTTACAAAATACACTAACACCCATAAACTACCTATTAACCCCTAAACCGCCGCCCTCCCGCATCGCAAACACTATATTAAACGTATTAACCCCTAATCTACTGCCAACATTGCAACTATTAAAGTTATTAACCCATAATCTGCCGCCCAACCACATCATTTTAATATATTAACCCCTAAACCGCCGTACCCCGACACAAAATAAACCTATTAACCCCTAGACCGCCAGCCAACACATCGTAACTACTAAACTAAACCTATTAACCCCTAAACCACCTGCCCCCTACATCGCAAAACACTACATGAAACTATTAACCCCTAAACCTAACACCCCCTAACTTTAAATTAAAATTACAATATAACTGTATTTAAAGGGACACTGAACCCAATTTTTTTCTTTCGTGATTCAGTTAGAGCATGCAATTTTAAGCAACTTTCTAATTTACTCCTATTATCAAATTTTCTTAATTCTCTTGGTATCTTTATTTGAAAAGCAAGAATGTAGATGCCGGCTCATTTTTGGTGAACAACCTGGGTTGTTCTTGATGATTGGTGGATTAATTTAACCGACCAATAAACAAGTGCTGTCCAGGGTCTGAACCAAAAAATAGCTTAGATGCCTTATTTTTCAAATAAAGATAGCAAAAGAATGAAGAAAAATTGATAATAGGAGTAAATTAGAAAGTTGCTTACAATTGCATGCTCTATCTAAATCACAAAAGAAAAAAATTGGGTTCAGTGTCCCTTTAAATAAATAAAAACTTACCTGTGAAATAAATATAAACCTAACATTATGCTATAAATTAACCTAACGTTACTATTCTAATAAAATTAAAAAAAATACCAATTAAAAAACCTAAATTACGGGGGCAAAATTCATCATAGCTAAGCAGTTTTGACCGCTTGGGGCAGACAACTTTTCACTAAACAATACAAATACTGTTGATATCACCTAGGTGTCCAACTGTAGGGGGCGCTATGATATGGCTATTAAATAATGGACAAATATAGAGTACAGAATATGTGGATCTATCACAAATGTGACAATCTGTAAAAGTGGTGCAATAAAGTTAAAATATATGAGTTGGGCTGAGAAATGCGTTGCGATCTGTCTCAACACTTATTTTTACATTTTGGGTGAAGTATATACACCCACCTGTTTTTATTAATCATTTTAATAAATACGTTGTATTTTATGGAAGCCTGAGCCTATCCTTTCCACCTCATTGCTTGGATATCCTGGATCCCATCATCCTGTTGCAGGATCAGTGTAGCTGGGTCACTGTGATTCCCCAGTCTGTGTCAATTAGCACATTGGTGCTGCTTCGTTTGTGAGTATTACTTTATCACAAGATTTGCTATTTCACCATTCTCGCAGTGTTGCACTAGGAGGTGCCCTCTTTCTTTGTGATCCTTTCACAGATTCCTGGTTTTCACTAAACAATGGCTGATTAACAGATGAAACACTTTAGACAACAAGAATAACGAAAGTCACTTGAGCAATAGCATGTTTCTCCGTTTATGCCAATAAAGATCACTGCAGCAAACATAGAGAGAACGCCATCTTGTCAGCGAGACCACGCTGGGACCTCTCCACTGAGACTAGTTCGCCCACTTTTGAAGCTCTAGGGACCCTGTCACTCTCTCAGTATGGATAGCCACATATCTGATGCAGTCTTCAAATAACTTTTTATGGCTCTCGAACGGAAAATGGATCAGTGCTTCGAGGATCTGCGCCAATCGCTACGCTCAGAGCTCACATGCCGTGAAACTAACCCAGGGAGCTTGAGACTCAGACACCTCTATGGATTGCTGCCCTTAGCAACCGAGACCCTGGGCAGATAGAACATACTGTCGCTCTGACCACAGAGCAGAACAGCCCGACGTCTGTAACAGAGACTAGACGCCCTATAGACCAACCCCATCTATCACTTCTGAAGACACTGTCCGTCTTGGGGACTCTCACACAATATCTCTCACTACATGACAGGATGTATCAGCATGGTGAGTGGGATCCTGGAGGCGATGAGCCTAGCCTGTAAGAGACGCTGACTCCCTGCATGAGCTTCAAATATGACCTTGTGAGGTGTCACTTAACGGCCATACATTGAAACTTTTTAAAATGGGGACACAACCACAGACACTTTTGACAGAATTGATGAACAGTACAACGTTCCTGTACCTAGTATAGTTCATGATAGCGGGGGATGTAGATACTATGGATATCACTGTGAGATGTCTCTATATAACACAATCAAAAACGTTAATTATCATTCTGTCTGCTATATTTTTTAGTCCTTCTGGTATACTTTGAGCACCCCTGACCCACTCCTCCTTGTACCTCAGCTCCTGATGTTAAAAGTCCTATATCTTCTAATGGTAGCTCTTTCTGGATTACCGGTCATAGCAGTGGGCTAGGAAACTCAGATGCTATACCTTTTGTCATTCCTGGCACTAATCAAATGTATTAGGCATGTTAGTTAGCCGTAACCTGTTTCTTGCTTTATTATAACTGTCTATATGTTAGTTTTTGATATGTTGCCTAATTTTGAGTTACTGTGGATAACTTTAAAAACGTACCATTGATTTATGTGTTATTTAGCTTGGGACACAAGTTAACGACATTATGAGTGTAGTTCACTATATTCTAGTCACTTTGACAGTTCATTATTTTACTCCCCCCCCCCTTATTCACCCCTCTCAGTCTCTATTCAACACTATAATAGAGATCATTAAAGGATTACTTTCTGTTATAATTTTTAAGCTAAACAACTAACATATTAAAGTTAATAAACATTAATTAAAACCTACTGACCTATATTTTCTCCAAAATGAAGTTTCATAACGTTCTAAAAGTTACATCTTTAATTCACCGATGATGTCACGTTATCCTGCCCACTATTTTCAGCACTGCATGTTCAAAATACTTAAACCAATAACTTTGTGTTTAAAGCGCCATTTTGAAACCTAGGTATTGTAAACGGATTGGTACAGAGCAAAGGATACCCACTGAGTGGGTTTGGAAAACAATTAAATTTGCAGACAAGATTTCTGATATACGGTAGAGATATGTTAATGAAATGCTATTGATAAAAGCGTATTTGGGGTTGTTAGTTAGTAACAGGCATAGAAAATATTTACTTACAGTGGCCCTTTAAGGCAGGACATTACATATTGGTAGTTACACTATAACGTATGTAGACCTGGCCACTTCACAGATGTTTACCCCTATACCAAGAGGCCTCCCTTTCAACAATAATGACCACCACTTATACACAGACATATTGGATTGTATTGCATGAGTACACAATGTTTAATTGTTTACTTTTATTTGATATGTTAGTAAAACTAAGTCGTGCTTTCTATTTTCATCGGGCTTGAGGCATATGAACCTCTAGTTATATCCCAGCAGTCTGAATTAGCCCTTGTGGGTATCAGTTAATACAATCTTCTGACATATGCCCAGGCTTTTACAAATGCTGTAAACAAGCTCTCATTTCACAATTCCAATTATATCTCTGTTATGCAGCTGGTTCTTATTATATTTTGTATTTATTTTATTTATTGCTCCTTGGCTATCTCACACAGATTATGGAATATTCATCTTGTTTGCAAGCCTTACTACATATAGGCATGGGTTGAATAATGCAGATACTATACATACGTTATACCTTGTTTCTATTGTTGTCAATAACCAAATTAATAGGATGTATACATTCATCAGTTTAGAATCCCTGCCTTTCACTTAACAGATTTGAGTTTGATGTGCCGCTGTTATTAAGACTAATCATCCGCATAAGATAATCTGTATTATTTATGAGACTGTATTTGAATTTAGGCAATACACTCCCCTATGCAATGTATACAGGGGAGATTTTGGACCTTCTCCCATACCCTTTAAAGTTTATTATCTTATTGCTTACTATTAGGATAACCCTAAATACTAACTGCCCCCTTCAGCTCCACTCTGTTTGCTCTGATTCATTGGGGTGTATATATTCAGTACTTAATACCCTAACTCTCACCGTCCAGAGGTTCACCGCTCTGAGACTTCAGCTCTACATTTGATCAAAGAGACCCTCATAGTTTTCTGTGTAAGTATTATCTGCCCCACTTATAGAGTTTTACAGTCCACGGGGATATTTCGAGTTTACTAGTAATTCAGTAGGTACAACGTCACTCCGCCTGACGCCATAAATTAACTCACTAGCTCGGGTATCTCGGACACCACAAGGATACTTTATTATCCCATGTATTATTCCCAGAATCCTCTATCGCTTACATTAAGCCTACCCCTGGGAGATGTTCTACTCCTTTAAATTCTCCTCATATACTCCTCCATCTCTCTCTAACTGTTCATTTATATTTGTTCCAGGTAATAGTTTTAGCCCCCTGCATACTATTATTGTACTGTATACCATACATAATGGAAGAGATTAAAATATATCTCAGTTCTCTTCCTTTACACCATAACACTGATCGGAGACATTCTTACTTGTTTTATCCCCAAAAACCTTAGAGACCCTAAAGCTTCACCGATCTTACACCCTAACTGGCTTAGCCCCCCCCTCCTCATATAGAGTGGCTCTTGCCCGCTGAATTCCCCTCCCCCTAAAAAACCATAACGCCAACCCCCCTTTGCCCCAATCCTATTCTATCAGATAAACTATTTCATGTTTTACACGGCTATGCAGGGACCATTCTTATTCTTTCTATAATATAACACTGAGGTTCTATTACACACTATACTAAACTCTTACAGACATACTAGTTCAATTTATTTTAGATTGTCACCCCCATTTACTAGCTCCTGTTTCAAGATTGATCTCTCCTTTTAAAGATAGGTGGAATTATAGACTAAGCTATACACCCCATAGGCACAATCTGCTTACTGTTTCAAATCCTTCCTAAGTTGTATGCCTAGAGTCATTATAATAATACTATTTCGCTGTCTCCACTAAAAATATATGTCCTATTACGATGTTGTTATTGTTTATTGGTGATTCTGTACGTAACATCCTACTCAACCTCAATAAAAAAAAATATTAAAGAAAACAAAAAACCCTAAATTACAAATGAAAAAAAAACTAACATTGAGAAAAAATTGAAAACCTAAATGATAAATTAAAAACAAATAATCCTACGAAAAAAATTACAAATATCTAAGATTACAAACAATAATAAACACTAAAATTAGAAAAAATAAAAACACTAAGATTACAAAAAATAATAAACGAAATTATCAAAAATAAAAACAATTACACCTAATCTAATAGCCCTATAAAAATAAAAAGGCCCCCTCTAAAATAAAAACACCCCCTAACCTACAATAAACTACCAATAGCCCTTAAAAGGGCCTTTTGTAGGGCATTGCACTAAGTTTAACAGCTCTTTTACCTGGCAAAAAATACAAAGTCCCCCCCAACAGTAAAACCTACCACCCAACCAACCCCACAAAATAAAAAACCTAACTATAAAAAAATCTAAGCTACCCATTGCCCGTAAAGGGGCATTTATATGGGTATTGCCCTTAAAAGGGCATTCAGCTCTTTTTCACTGCCCTTAAAAGGGCCTTTTAAGGGCTATTGGTAGTTTATTGTAGGTTAGGGGGTGTTTTTATTTTAGGGGGCTTTTTTATTTTTATATGGCTATTAGAATAGGTGTTATTGTTTTTATTTTTGATAATTTCATTTATTAATTTTGTAATCTTATAGTATTTTATTTTTCGTAATTTAGTGTTTATAATTTTTTGTAATTTTAGATTTTTTTAAAATTTTTTCGTTTTGTTAGTTTTTTTAAAATTTGTAATTTAGATTTTTTTAATTTGTAGTTTTTTTTTAAATTTTATTAGAATAGTTATGTTAGGTTAATTTATAGTTTAAACTTAGTTTTTTATTTCACAGGTAAGTTTTTATTTATTTTAAGATAGTTATATTGTAATTTTAATTTAACGTTAGGGGG
The DNA here is from genome assembly GCF_027579735.1 of Bombina bombina. NCBI lineage: Eukaryota > Metazoa > Chordata > Amphibia > Anura > Bombinatoridae > Bombina > Bombina bombina. The sequence goes on from NC_069501.1 coordinate 291,761,357, forward strand.
GGTGTTAGGTTTAGGGTTTATAAGTTAAATTTAGTGTTTTGCAATGTGGGGGGGGGGGCGGCGGTTTAGAGGTTAATAGGTTTATTTAGGTGTCGGGGAGCGGATGAATAGGGGTTAATAATTATATTTAGTGTCAGTGATGTCGGGGAGCAGCGTATTAGGGGTTAATAACTTTCATTAGTGTCGGGGAGCGTCAGATTAGGGGTTAATAACTTTTATTAGTGTTGGGGAGCGGCGGAATAGGGGTGTTTAGACTATGGGTTTATTTTAGGTTTAAATGTAACTTTCTTTTCCCTATAGACATCAATGGGGTTGCGTTACGGCGATTTGCCATTCCGCACTTCAGGTGTTTTTTTTCTAACACTTTCTCCACATTGATGTCTATAGGGGAAAGCGTGCACGAGCATGTAAACTCAGCCGTTGACTTTTGTGCGGTATGGGGTTCAATGCACCATAACGCACAGCACAAGGAGGCTTTTCAGTAACTCGTAATGGCAGCGCTATGGAGAGTGCAATAACGCAATTTTTTTGGAGTTAGTTTAGTGCAAAACTCGTAATATAGGTGAATGTTTGGATGGTTTTTTATTCTTCTTGTGAAAAGTTCAATAAAAATTATTTCCGAAAACAAAACATGAAAGAAAATTTAAAAGAAAAAAAAGCCAACCCATTTTATTTAAGTACAAATATTTTTTTGTTTCTTTTTTTATAATAGATAGTTTATTGTTTTATTAAAAGACCACTAAACACAGTAGAAATGCATAATCAGTAAATGCATAATAAAAAGACAATGCAAAAGCACCTTGAATTTCAAGAGATTTCTTTCTGACAAATTTAAAAGTAAGTTCTACTTTACCTCCTACTGCATCATGTGACAGCCATCACCCAATCACAAAATGCATATACCTATAAACTGTGAATCTTGCACATGCTCAATAGGATCTGATGCCTTAGCAAGTGTGTATATATAAAGATTGTGCAAATTTAGATAATGGAAAAGAATTGGAAATTTGTTTCAAATTGTGTGCTCTATCTGAATCATGAAAATTAAATTTTTACTTATGTCCCTTTAAATCAAATCTTGTGCCAGTTTGCTGAATATCACTATTATTTCTCTGTACAGATTTTATTATGAAAAACAAGGAGAATTCACTGTGGCCCAGCTGAATACAATAGAAAGAGTTACTTTTTCAAGGATAATCTGTGATAATACAAAGATCACTGAGGTCCCACGAAACGTCTTCATGGCGAACCAGTACCCGCGTGATTTTGTAAAATGCTCTATCATCAAAGCTTTGGACTTATCTCCTTGGAGGAGGAGGAAAAGCGGAGCAGGTAGGAGGCGGAGCCAATAAGACTAAGAAGTGCCTTTCATTTTAATGTACAATGTGGGGTGGAAGCAACAAATAATATTTTAATCCTTTAAAATTATTTTCTCCCTAACAATAAATGTCAACAAACCTTCAAAACAATATTTTATTTTTTTATTCATTGATTTATTTATTTATAAAGTCGAGTTAAATAAATAAACACATTTAGTTTCTGAGGTATTTTGTTCCACAATCCATACTTATTGTAGAAAAAGAAAACCTTTTAATTAGTATTTTATGTATATGCCCCCTCACTAAGAGATGTAATCATTTTCTAAATAACTGTTATACATGAAACATTTAAACAAACTTTAGACTCCTTAAATAGAATGATTTCAAACTAATTTATCAAGTTAACTTGTAAGCATTTTTCATTATACTTTAGTTTGTTCAAACGTTTTCTTTGCTTCACTAGTAACTTTTAGTGTGCATGCACCTGCTGCAATCAGTTTTGTGCATGCAAATTTTCCCTCATACTTGTTGAAAGCGCTAGTGATGTTATGACTAAACATTAGGGGGCAAATCTAAATGAACATCAAGTGATTCCCTATCTGTAGTAAGTACGCTAAAAGCTTGCATGATATGGAATAAGATTGCTGTAAAAAAGGCAAGTGTGTATGATTCTTTATCATTGTACATAAATTGTGACACATCAATACAAATCTAAATGTTCAAATACACATCTTTAATTCCAAATACAATTATTATTTATTATTATATATAGTGTTTTTTGGAATTACACTTTTGGTTTTTGGAAATATAATATTTTTTATTTTGGAAGTACAATTCCTTTTTTGGGGGAATTACACTTTCAATATGTGTCAATAACAGTGTAAAAAATAAACCTAGTTCCCATTTTGCTAAAGGACTTGTGATGTCACAGCATTCACTTTTTGCAGTTTGCCTAGGATCTAGCTGCTCTTTTGCTTTAATTAAAAGTGGAGATATCTCAGGTAAAAGTTTTAACATTTATCATGTGATACAACATGGCTTAACATGTCAGAACTGATTATTCTCATTTGCATCATACAACACTATACAGAGGAATATTGATTTTGTGTTTTTAAACACAGTTTTCATGTTAGAAGCAAAAACTCACTATTAGCATGTGGTCTTTCATAGTACTGTATATATGTTTTATGTTTTAAAATACAACATAAGTTAACATGCTCAAAGTGCTTATTCTGCCTTGTTTTATAATAATAATGAACTAAGGGATATTGATTTTGATGATTTAATCACAGTTTTTCTTCTCCATATGTAATTAAAAACAAGAGACAGTGGTGTATTTAGATTTTGTGCTGCCCTAGGCACTTAAAATAATGCCCCCCCCAACCCCCCCAGGTTTTAGGCTTTTTTCAGCCATAATATTTTTTGGTAAGGGTTTGTGTATATATATATATATATATATATATATATATATAGAGAAGTCCCATTTGTACTCACCAGGTAACACAATAATTTCTACTTGGAGCAAATGTACCCTGCAAGATGAGTCAGTTACAGAATCTAAAGTATTGGAGCCGTTAAAAAGATGACTTTTACTAAAACATTATTGTTTTATAAACATAGTTGTTTGACTGTGCAATAAAGGGAAGCATCCTATATTATCATTTATTTGCTTCCAGTTCCAGTGTTTCTCCATAGACAGATAGCGTGGGCCATGGAGGGATATGTAGAGCTCAGGATCCTGTACCAATAAAGGGCGACTTCCTTGAGTTTCTTCAGGACAGACTAAGGCATCCTGATCCGGCCCCTGCCCATGTAATGTGTGATCGCTTCTTAATCCGGGCTTTGGAGTGACATGGTGTTGCGAGCATCAAGGGAGACAGATCTCCAAGGGGAGACTATTAGTTACAACACCCGGCACCAGTAAAGGGGCATGTAAGAACTGCTGCTGCAGGCAGACCACTGGGAGCAGAGCAGAGGCAATGGCAGTTAGCGCCTGGCACTGTTAGCAAATGTACTACTTCCTTGAGTTACTTCAAGGCAGACTAAGGCATCCGGCCCCTACCCACGTAATGCGCAATGGCTTCTTGATCCGGGCTTTGAAGTGAGTGTTTTGCGAGCGGCAGGGGAGACAGATCTCCAAGGGGAGACTATTAGTTACAACACCGGCACCAGGCAGACCCTTGGGAGCAGAGCAGCAGAGGCAATGGCAGTTAGCGCTGGGCACTGTTAGCAAATATGCTACCGGATATGTAGGGCTTAGGACCAGCAATAAAGAGCAATTTCTTGCTGAGAGAGAGTGACTGTTCAGCTGCCTACTGAGGCTGCAAAAAGTGCCGCCCCCCTCAATCTGCCGCCCTAGGCAGTAATACGCCCCTGACAAGAGAGCAGCTACTTCCCAGACAGACAAAGTGAATGCTGTGACATCACTAGTCCTTTAGCAAAATGGGAACTAGGTTTATTATTTAGTGTTTTTACAAGTTAGAAGTGTAATTCCAAAAAAAAAAAAAAATTGTATTCAAATGTCAGAATTTATGTACAATGATAAAGAATCACACACGCTTGCTTTTTTAACAGAAAACTTATTCCATAGCATGAAAAGTATATCAAGTGCATGTGCAGCATTAATTCACTGTTTTTTTTGTTTATACAGAATTTGATGATCCAGCTGAATAAACACAACAGGACCAAAAGAAAATGTATATGATATTTGCCAAGTGCACAGTATAATATATATGTACATCGTATCAGTATACAGGAACATTTAACAATGTATTGAAGAGACTCTAATAATACAGTAGTAGTTCCTATGATTATTACTTCTGTAATAATGCGCTAATTTTCTTTAAATTAAATTAAAACAAAGAATAAAGAGAAAATGTATAATTATTATATGGTTACATTCATCCATAAGATCTTCTTTTGCTTCTCTAACTCATCAAAAATACTATGTATTCCTCAAACTGTATAATACCGCTGCATGATATTTTTCATTTACATGATGAACAAAGTATTATTAATAAAAACTATATTCCAGATTATCAGTGTTTTATTTATTTTTTTCGGTTTCCTGTAGATAAAACAAATACCCCTGCACACTATATAAAAAGAGAGAAATGTATTAAACAAGATTAAAAACAAGACAGCAGCAAATATTTTAATACTAAGAGGACACACAGTCACATGTTTGACATTATTAGTTCTAAAACAAGGTTATTAAAATTTTAGTCAAATAAATACGTACAATAAATCCCATCAGACAGCAGTGGAGGCTTGGCCATAGTTATTTTTTTTATTAAATTATGCAATAGGATTTAGTAAATTCCACTTATCTGGGGATTGCTGAGATTTGTATTCTTTCTAACACAGGACCTCACACACTGCCTTTAGGTTATGGTAGTACCAGAAGACCATGAGAAGCAGTGAGTAAATATGCAGGGGAAGTGTTAGCTTTCCTATTTTTTGCTTCTTTAACAACAGCTCTGAACAAAGCTATGCACCTCCAGAGAAAGTACTGCCTGCAGTGTATGTTGTCAGAATATGTACAGCTAAAACAAGACACATAAGTAATTGCTGGCTGACAGTGCCGTTGTTCTGTCAGATTTAGCTACCCTCTCAGTGCGCATGCTCAGAGATACGTAATCGCACTCCACATATGTTAAAAAGGAATGTGTGGAATGCGATTATGTAATGAGCAGCATTCGCACTGAGAGGGTAACAAATCTTGACAAGGAAATTGTTGTATCAGATTTTAATGTGGCCACGGACATGTGTGTATGCGCAGTTCAATTTTCACCGGGAAGGCATTCATTAATGTAGAGTAGATCCTCCCTGAGTAAGGGATATATGAATGATCTTGAAGAAAGACTAGTAAACTTTCACCCCTTCTTAAAGGGACACTGAACCAAATTTTTTTCTTTCGTGATTCAGATAGAGCTTGCAATTTTAAGCAACTTTCTAATTTACTCCTATTATCAATTTTTCTTTGTTCTCTTGCTATCTTTATTTGAAAAAGAAGGAATCTAAGCTGTTTTCTTTGTTCAGTACTCTGGACAGCAGTTTTTGATTGGCGGATGAATTTATCCACCAATCAGCAAGGACAACCTAGGTTGTTCACCAAAAATGGGCCGGCATCTAAACTTACATTCTTGCATTTCAAATAAAGATACCAAGAGAATAAAGAAAATTTGATAATAGGAGTAGAATAGAAAGTTGCTTAAAATTGCATGCTCTATCTGAATAACAAAAGAATAAATTTGGGTTCAGTGTCCCTCTAAGTTTGTTGGTGCTTTACAAGGTGCTAGATTTGTATATTGTATAGACCACAGGTTACATGTTACTCAATTGTCAGATGTTTATAAATTACTATAAGAGCAGCAGGCTTGGATATTGCTACCTTTCTGCCTTTGGTGTAATGCACATGAACAATTGAGCCTCAGTCATATTTGTTATAGTGTTAGTTATCTGGGAGGTAGAGAATGCAAGAAAGGAAAACAGTGAGGGATAGAAAAAAAGTTTGGTATAAATATGTAATAGATAAAGGAATCTTTCTGTGGACTAGTGAGTCTCTGGTATACTTTTCCACTGCTGTTTTTGTTTGTTTTTTAACATTGGGGAAAAGGGAGAAATATGTTTCTACATCTTTATTCTTTTCTATGTAAGGGTATACTGACTAAATGAAATGAAATAAGACTACAACCTTCTTTATAACCCAAACCCTCTCTTTTTGTGTAGGTGAGGGTCACAGGGGTGGCGTTTAGGAAGTTGTCAGGGGTGAGGTTTGACATTGTTTGGAAATATATTATTTGTGTGTATAATATCCATAAATTAAAAATGTGGCCCTTAAAGGGACATGAGCAAGTAATTTTAAACAATTTTTCAATTTACTTCTATTGTCTAATTTGCTATAGTCTCTTTGTTGAAAAACCTATCTAAATAAGCTTGGTGACTACACATAGATGCCCCGTGATGGCTCACCCATGTGCATTGCAATTTCTTCAACAAAATATATCTAGATAATGAAGCAAATTAAATTAAGTAAATTGGAAAGTTGTTTAAAATTATAGTCTCTATCTGAATCATGAAATAAAAAAAAACAATTTATGCTTACCTGATAAATTTATTTCTCTTGTAGTGTATCCAGTCCACGGATCATCCATTACTTATGGAATATATTCTCCTTCCCAACAGGAAGTTGCAAGAGTCCACCCACAGCAAAGCTGCTATATAGCTCCTCCCCTAACTGCCATACTCAGTCATTTGACCGAAAACATGCAGAGAAAGGAAAAACCATAGGGTGCAGTGGTGACTGTAGTTCAAATGAAAAAATTACCTGCCTTAAAGTGACAGGGTGGGCCGTGGACTGGATACACTACAAGAGAAATAAATTTATCAGGTAAGCATAAACTATGTTTTCTCTTGTTAAGTGTATCCAGTCCACGGATCATCCATTACTTATGGAATACCAATACCAAAGCTAAAGTACACGGATGATGGGAGGGACAAGGCAGGTACTTAAACGGAAGTTACCACTGCCTGTAAGAAACCCTTTCTCCCAAAAATAGCCTCCGAAGAAGCAAGGTATCAAATTTGTTAAATTTGAAAAAGTATGAAGCGCAGACCAAGACTCCGTCTTGTAAATCTGTTCAACAGAAGCCACATTTAAAAAAGGCCCAAGTGAAAACCACAGCTCTAGTAGAATGAGCTGTAATCCCTTCAGGAGGCTGCTGTCCAGCAGTCTCATAAGCTAAATGAATTATGCTTTTTAACCAAAAAGACAGAGAGGCTGCCGAAGTCTTTTGACCTCTCCTCTGTCCAGAATAGACAACAAACAAGGTGAACGTTTGATGAAAACTATAGTAGCTTGTAAGTAAAACTTTAAAGCACAAACCACGTCCAATATTGTGTAATAGACGTTCCTTCTTTGAGGAAGGATTAGGATACAAGCATGGAACAACTATCTCTTGAGTGATGTTCTTGTTAGATACCACCTTAGGAAAAAAACCCAGGTTGGTACGCAGGACTACCTTATCCGTACGAAGGACCAGATAAGGAGAATCACATTGTAACACAGATAACTTGGAGACTCTACGAGTCGAGGAAATAGCTACCCAAAAGGAACTTTCCAAGATAAAGATTGATATCTATGGAACAAAAAAGGTTCAAACAGAACTTCTTGAAGAACCTTAAGAACCAGGTTTAAGCTCCATGGTGGAGCAACAGTTTTAAACACAGGCTTGGATCTAACCAAATTTGGGGGGTGCTGGCGCTAAAAACAGCTTAGGGACAGTCTATATAATCTGTGAAAAATTCAAATAGGATATTTGACAGGATAGTCTGAAATTTTATGTGGCTGATGCAATAGCTGTGAATTATATTATAACATGTATTGTATTGTTATTGCTCGAATTTGCCTGATAAACCGGATACAAATAAAATCCTTTGGAAAATGACACAGTTTATAAGGATTATGTAATATACACTTATATATGTAAAGGTGGGATGGATCTTAGATTTAGACTAGACCTCTAACAGTAATCAAATAAACAATGAAATAACAAATCCACAATGACCAAATATAGTAAAAGAAAGATTATTTTTTGGAAATAAAATAGAATTATATTATAGGTAAAAAGCGCTGGACGTCCAGACTAATTTTTATAAAAAACTATTAATATATAATTGGGTAGAGTGGTCTTAATATGTATAGGGCTGACCTGTATACAGGTAGGTACCTAGTACCAATTGTAATTTACACTAATAAAAGTACCTTTGTAAATATCCTCACTCTACGTCTAGAGTGAGGAGTATTATTAGTTCTATGAATGTGGGTCCGTTCTTGAGCTCTGTGTAAGGAAGGTGTTTTTGTTAGGAATCCGGTGCTTCCTTGTTTCTGGGTCTCGCTTGGTCCGGTATGCAGTCCTGGTCCTTGCTGGTGTGCTTGTTTTACTTAGCGTTACCCTGGCGTGGTGATCCTCGCTGGCTGTGTTGTTGCTCCTTACGTCACTTCCGGAAGTGGCGTGTAATGCCGTGTTGGTATAGAATAGCTGTGCGATATGTTGCAGTCTGTTTAGTGGCAAGATTGTATCTCCATGCGACTGTGTTTGCAATAAGCTCCTGCAAACATTTACCTCTTAGTGCTGTATCAGTCTCTTAGATGGTATTATTTGCAGGAGTGTTGGTTTCGGCTTTTTATCCTCCTCTGGCTTGAGTGCCGTTTAGATGTAGGTTGTCCCGCTGTCAGGCTAGTAGCCTGTATAGGTGATCCGATGTTCTCCAGGGGCACTTTCTCTTAGTGCTAACTGGAGATGGTGCAGTATGCTTGGGCTAATCTGTATTCAGCAGCATTACTGATTCAAAGGTAGAACAATGCTTCTCAGTGCAATAAAAAGAGGTGAGAAGATTGTAGCAAGTGTAGAGAGGTTATAATCCTTATGTTCCACTTGAAGAGTTACTCAAATCAACGCGTTTCACCCCACACTAGGGGCTTTTTCAAGAATGAGTAACCTTATGAGATAGCACCCTTTATATAGGCCAAGCTTCCTTCTTATTGGTTGATCCTTTGTGGGTGTGTTCCTCAGGTGTTTCTGCAGGTAGTTGATTTAAAGGTGGACTCTTTTTTTATATTATTAAAAAGGTGGACTTTTTCCTTTTTCTCTCTTTTTCTTCTTTTCTTGTTCTTTCTTCTTTTCATTATCTCTTACTTGAAGGGATTAGTGATAGGAAATTGTGTAGTCTATCATACCACAACTTAAAACTACTACTAGCCCCTAGTGAATACAAACATAAAGAGAAACATCTGATACAAAAGGACCTACAAGGCAATGAAGTTAATGGATTTTATCCATGTTTCTGCTGCAAGTCATGCCATTTCAGTTCCAAAACGAAATCATTTAAGTCAAACTATACAGGAGAGGCCTTCAAGATAAGGGACACCATCAGATGCACTGATAAGGGAATTATCTACCTTATTCAGTGCAGCTGTGGGAAACAGTATTTAGGTGAAACAACGAGAACTCTAAGAGAAAGGATTAGAGAACACCTATGGACCATAGAGAAAGGAAATAAAGACACTCACCTTTACAAACATTTCAAAGATGCACATAATAATAAACTTAAAGACTTCAAATTCTGGGGAATCCTAAAAGTAGAAGCCCACTGGAGAGGAGGGAATTATGAGAACAAACTCCTTAAAAAGGAAGCCAAACTCATTTACAGAATGAAGACGCTACACCCATGGGGCCTAAACTCTGAATTAGATGTGACCCCATTTATGTATGACTAAACCACATACATATATCTGCAAAGTTAAACAAGAAATTTTTTTTCCCCAATCAAGACACGTATTAATATATACAAAGTATGCATAATTAACTAACTAAAAATGACCTCATAAGCTATCAAATGACAATTTGATAAAACAATGTATCCATCTTATTGGATATTATATATATCCCATTCCTATAATTGCGTTTTAGATTCTGAACATGTATTTATACAATCTTCACAGAAACTTTCATAGAACGTTTTTATAACTAAAAACAGATGGTATGATAGACTACACAATTTCCTATCACTAATCCCTTCAAGTAAGAGATAATGAAAAGAAGAAAGAACAAGAAAAGAAGAAAAAGAGAGAAAAAGGAAAAAGTCCACCTTTTTAATAATATAAAAAAAGAGCCCACCTTTAAATCAACTACCTGCAGAAACACCTGAGGAACACACCCACAAAGGATCAACCAATAAGAAGGAAGCTTGGCCTATATAAAGGGTGCTATCTCATAAGGTTACTCATTCTTGAAAAAGCCCCTAGTGTGGGGTGAAACGCGTTGATTTGAGTAACTCTTCAAGTGGAACATAAGGATTATAACCTCTCTACACTTGCTACAATCTTCTCACCTCTTTTTATTGCACTGAGAAGCATTGTTCTACCTTTGAATCAGTAATGCTGCTGAATACAGATTAGCCCAAGCATACTGCACCATCTCCAGTTAGCACTAAGAGAAAGTGCCCCTGGAGAACATCGGATCACCTATACAGGCTACTAGCCTGACAGCGGGACAACCTACATCTAAACGGCACTCAAGCCAGAGGAGGATAAAAAGCCGAAACCAACACTCCTGCAAATAATACCATCTAAGAGACTGATACAGCACTAGGAGGTAAATGTTTGCAGGAGCTTATTGCAAACACAGTCGCATGGAGATACAATCTTGCCACTAAACAGACTGCAACATATCGCACAGCTATTCTATACCAACACGGCATTACACGCCACTTCCGGAAGTGACGTAAGGAGCAACAACACAGCCAGCGAGGATCACCACGCCAGGGTAACGCTAAGTAAAACAAGCACACCAGCAAGGACCAGGACTGCATACCGGACCAAGCGAGACCCAGAAACAAGGAAGCACCGGATTCCTAACAAAAACACCTTCCTTACACAGAGCTCAAGAACGGACCCACATTCATAGAACTAATAATACTCCTCACTCTAGACGTAGAGTGAGGATATTTACAAAGGTACTTTTATTAGTGTAAATTACAATTGGTACTAGGTACCTACCTGTATACAGGCCAGCCCTATACATATTAAGACCACTCTACCCAATTCTATATTAATAGTTTTTTATAAAAATTAGTCTGGACGTCCAGCGCTTTTTACCTACAATATAATTCTATTTTATTTCCAATAAATAATCTTTCTTTTACTATATTTGGTCATTGTGGATTTGTTATTTCATTGTTTATTTGATTACTGTTAGAGGTCTAGTCTAAATCTAAGATCCATCCCACCTTTACATATATAAGTGTATATTACATAATCCTTATAAACTGTGTGTCATTTTCCAAAGGATTTTATTTGTATCCGGTTTATCAGGCAAATTCGAGCAATAACAATACAATACATGTTATAATATAATTCACAGCTATTGCATCAGCCACATAAAATTTCAGACTATCCTGTCAAATATCCTATTTGAATTTTTCACAGATTATATAGACTGTCCCTAAGCTGTTTTTAGCGCCAGCACCCCCCAAATTTTCTTACTTGTAACAATTTCCAGGGTTTTGATTGGAAGACCCTACCCTGTGCTTGGCTTATTAGGGGTCCTAAGCGCCAGCTTATTTCTGTTCTCACCTTGGATCTAACCAAAGCCTGACTAAATGCCTGAACGTCTAGAATACCTGCCAGACGCTTGTGCAAAAAAATAGACAGAGTAAAAATCTGTCCCTTTTAAGGAATTAGCTGACAACCCTTTTCTCCAAAACATCTTGGAGAAAAGATAATATCCTGGGAATCCAGACTTTACTCCATGAGTAACCCTTGGATTCATAACAATCAGATATTTACACCATATCTATGTTCAATTTTCCTAGAGACAGGCTTTCATGTCTGTATTAAGGTATCAATGACTGACTCGGAGAAGCCATGCTTTGATGACATCAAGCGTTCAGTCTCCAGGCAGTCCATCTCAGATTGATTCTATTGAAAGGACCCTGAGGTAGAGGGACCTGTCTCAGAAGCAGAGACCGTGATGGAAAGGATGACATGTCCACCAGATCTGCATACCAGATACTGCGTGGCTACGCAGGCGCTGACAAAAACACCAAAGCCCTCTCCTGCTTGGTCTTGACCTCCGGAGGAAATCCCACTCCCCCGGAAGAAAAGTCTGACGACTTAGAAAAACCACCTCCCAGTTCTCAACACCTGGGATATGGATAGCTGATAGACAAGAGTGAGTCTCTGTCCAGTGAATTATTGTAAGACTTCTAACATCGCTAGGGAACTTCTGTTCCCCCTTGATGGCTGATGTAAACCACAGTCGTGTATATTGTCTGACTGAATATGATGTACCTCAGAGTTGCTAATTGAGGCCAAGTCTGAAGAGCATGGAATATCACTCCCAGTTCCAGAATATTTATTAGAAGGAGGGTCTCCTCCTAAGTCCACTATCCCTGAGCCTTCAGGGAGTTCCAGACTGCATCCCAACCTAAAAGGCTGGCATCTATTGTAACAATTGTCCCATCTGACCTGCGGAAGGTCATACCCTTGGACAGATGGACCCGACATAGTCACCAGAGAATCTCTGGTCTCTTGGTCCAGGTTTAACAGGGGGACAAACCTGTGTAATCCCCGTTTCTCTGACTGAGCATGCATAGTTGCAGCGGTCTGAAATGTAGACGTGCAAACGGTACTATGTCCCTTGCCGCTACCATTAAGCCGATTTCATTCATGTACTGAGCCACCGAAGGGCGCGGATGGAATGAAAAACACGGCAGAAATTTAGAAACTTTGACAACCTGGACTCCGTCAGGTAAATTTTCATTTCTACAGAATCTATCAGAGTCCCTAAGAGGGAAACCCTTGAGATTGGGGATAGAGAACTCTTTCCTTGTTCACTTTCCACCCATGTGATCTCAGAAATGCCAGTACTACGTCCGTATGAGACTTAGCAATTTGGATGTTTGACGCCTGTATCAGGATGTCGTCTAAATAAGGGGTTTGAAAAACAGTGAAAAAAGGCAGTAAAACAAACGAAATTTTTACAGTACATGTAATAAGGTAACAGAGCATTGCACCCACTTGCAAATGGATGATTAAACCCTTAATGCAAAAAACAGATAAAAAAAACGACATAGACGTTTTTAAAAACAGACACAACAAACTGCCACAGCAGAGCTGTGGATTACCTTCCCTATAAACGATTTTGGAAGTCTTTTTAGCCCTTTAGAAATGTCCTGTAGTATTCATGGGACTGCTGAGGGAATCTGGATGATTCATTTTGTAATTTTAACTGCGCAAAAAAGCGCTAAATTAGGCCCTTCCCACTCATATTACAACAGTGGGAAGCTTCAGTTAACTGTTTCTATGCAAAATTTAAGCCAGCCATGTGGAAAAAACTTAGGCCCCAATAAGTTTTATCACCAAACATATGTTAAAAAACGATTAAACATGCCAGCAAACGTTTTAAAACACATTTTTACAAGAGTATGTATCTCTATTAATAAGCCTGATACCAGTCACTTTTACTGCATTTAAGGCTATACCAACATTACAGTGTTATCACCAATGTACGTTAAAAAACGATTAAACATGCCAGCAAACGTTTTAAAACACATTTTTATAAGAGTATGTATCTCTATTAATAAGCCTGATACCAGTCGCTATCGCTGCATTTAAGGCTTTACTTACATTACTTCGGTATCAGCAGTATTTTCTTAGTCAATTCCATTCCTAGAAAAATATTTTACTGCACATACCTTATCTGCAGGAAAACCTGCACGCCATTCCCCCTCTGAAGTACCTCACTCCTCAGAATGTGTGAGAACAGCAAATGGATCTTAGTTACGTCTGCTAAGATCATAGAAAAACGCAGGCAGATTCTTCTTGCAAATACTGCCTGAGATAAACAGCACACTCCGGTGCCATTTAAAAATAACAAACTTTTGATTGAAGAATAAACTAAGTATAAAAAAACCACAGACTCTCACGACCTCCTATCTATGTTGAGGCTTGCAAGAGAATGACTGAGTATGGCAGTTAGGGGAGGAGCTATATAGCAGCTTTGCTGTGGGTGGACTCTTGCAACTTCCTGTTGGGAAGGAGAATATATTCCATAAGTAAGGGATGATCCGTGGACTGGATACACTTAACAAGAGAAATTGGGTTTCATGTCCCTTTATGGCTTCTAAAATATTGGTCTGCAGCGCCTAATTGCTAGGAAGTTGGCCATCACTGATCGAGCCTATAGTATTTAACACACACAACTCTAAATCGGAGTTAATGAAAAATATACTTGGAACAGTACGGTAACTATGGCACCAGTTATATTATACACACACTAGAAAAGTATAATTCACTGCTAGTTGTCCTAATCATTTCACACATAGAAATGTAAGATGTTTGTCTAATAAAAACACCCACTTTCTTGCCTTACTTATTTAGAAAATAAATACAGCTAGCACTGCACTTCAGTATGTATAAAAAGTTTATTAGGTCATGTTTTCTAACGCTTTATATGATACAGAGTAATACAGTTTAAAAAGTTTTGCAGGCCAGGCCGGTAGATTGAAATGATGTTGCACTTGTTTCCCAGTATTTATTTTTGAATGGCTTTTAAGTGTAACCTTATGTCAGACTTGTCCTTAAACACAGGATCATTACATAGGTTTGTATTAAACTTGCTTTATTACAAATAAGTGGAATTAATGGTGCTACAGATGACTTTCCATCAGTAAATCTGGGAATTGAAAGATGAGTGTGTCTTATACATAGTACAGAGGTTCAGCCTTGCTGGATACATGCACTGTGTGTTACATGGCATGTATGGGAGGGATGATGTATTCCTCATAGCCATAAAAATGTAAACGTCATGAAAAACCTACATGATTATACATAATAGATACAGGAACTCTCGTTCAGTATATTCCACAGACAGCTTTTATCATCATCCAGGTGCGCTGCAATGTATGGAGTGGTCTACTGGCGTATGCAATATTACATTTTGCCTGATGTGTCATAAATAACTATTTTTGATACATCAATTCAGGGGCCCATCCTTCTTGTCCATATAGATGAACTATGAGTTAAGAGAAAGTTTCTAAGTAATAATAAAGGAATTATAAATATACCATACTTTTAAGGTTGAATTGTTATTAACCATAGTGCACCAGTATAGGCTTTAAGGTCCATGAGTAGGCCATGAATTCTGGATCTGAGCTTTACTAGATGAATGCATCAGATTGTTACTTTGATTACGCCACATACACAGACTATAAAATCACAGACTGTAAACAACCCTCATGTATTGAGTTTAAACATGGCTGGTAAATATGATACCAGCCTGTACAGAACCCGTTATCAATAAATGAACCTCAAAATGGCTGGTTAGTTAATGTGTGACAGTTTGTATAGCTATACATTGTGTATTGTTTCCACACACAAACATACATTCTCTCCAGGGCCTGATTTAGCCATATGGATACTGAGCAGCTGTCTAGAAGGGGCAACATGCGATGCAATCTATTTAATCTTCCATTCTTTGCATTGGTGCACCTGGAGAGCTTTATATACTTCTTATGTAAGATTTATTTTAGGTCAACAAAGTGACAACATTACTACACAGAGAAGGAACAACACCAAAAAGTAATATGAGGCACCATTAGCCAAGGGCGCTGGCCTCTCTCTGACCAGTATTTATTTTTTTGTTGTCTTTCTATAAAGTAATAAAAACAGGGATCTAAGTTTTACCTAATTATAAAAATGAATTATAAATGGTGTCCTCCTAAAAGGGATAAAAACATAGCATATTAATCATTTTATTTCTTTAACATCCCTGGTGAAAGATTCCTGCGGAACTGAAGAAATACACCTTTCTGTTAGTGTGTTAGATATATAAAATTTCCCATATACTGTATATTTTAAATTTCTATAAAATCATTATTTCCTATCCAAGGAAAAAAAAGGAGTGCATTGCATAAAACAGCAATGATTTTTTTGCTTCAGCAATAACTGGTTAATATCAGGGGTAGCTCTATAAGTGGACCAGGTGGGACCATGGCACCTACATAGGTAGCATATATCTAATGTTTTTTAAGAGAATAAACTCTCTTATAGGTTATCAGCATGCTCACGTGTGAAAATTCTGCTGAACTTTAACCTGTCAAACAGTTAACAATGGGCAAAATTTATCATGATTGTAGGCGGATAGGTTTGCAAGTAGGGAACTTGTCTGTCTGCAATCGCCACTACAAAATGTAACATTGCACAAGAGCTTTCTTGTGCAGTGCCACCCCTACTCTTGTGCAATTAGCTGAGTGAGAGCAGGGCATGTCAATCACCCTGAATGAGGTTATTCCAGGTAATTGTTCCCGCCATTTTTGAGGTGGTAAAGAGGCAAAAGAAGCAGTTTCTGCTTCTTAAATTTGTGGCAGCAGTCTCACAACTCTGCAAAGCCTTAAAAGCTGTGAATGCAGCATAATAAAGTTACTATTATGCTTGTATTTAGAATGTAGAGGTTGATGAGCTGGAGGTGTTTCATTCTTAGACCCAGTGAGTACAATGTCTTGAGCCATCTCTGGTTATTTCAATAGTTGTCTTAGGAGTGTTTTCTCAGTATTTAAATAAAGACCATAAAATAAAAAACAATAAACCAACCAATTTCTGCCCGTAACAGACACCTATCCTCTACCAGTGAGGATGAGAGTACAGTGTAGGGGGTGAACGTCTTAGTTTCTGTAACCAAAAGGAAACATAGAATCTGATTTTAAAGATAATTAAAATACTGCATCCATGCCATTCCAATCGGTCAATATGAAAATTGTTTTTCCTGAATATACAGTACTGTGTAATAGTCCTGATTCTTTGTACGCTATTTACAAAAGTAAACTATACAAGATCTCATTTAAATACATATGTATATGCTAAATGTTCATTACACTGCCAAGCGTGAGGTATGATGACATTTTACAGTAAGATTCAGATGACAGCGCCTGTCCTTTATCTTGTTATTATTTTTTTAAGTACGGATGCTGAGGTTCAGTGCGAGTACTTTTCCAGAAAGCACTTCAGCTTTGTAGGATAGTCTGTCATGACACCAGTGGCACCCAGTTCAAATGCCCTTTTGTATTCTTCCTCGTTGTTTAGTACCCAGATATACACCTGAGAAAAAGAGAAACGGCAACAAATGTAAAAAATATAATCAAACTGCAAATAAAGTATATTTCATCACAATAGGAAACATTATAGCAAAACACTCTAGATAATTTAGTATTGTATCCCAAGATCAGTGATTTGTGTAGAAAATTTCTGCATGTATGATCATTTTAATAAAACGGAAATATTCAATTAAAAGGGACACTGAACCCCATTTTTTTCTTTCATGATTCAGCATGCAAATTTAAACAACTTTCTAATTTACTACTATTATTAAATGGTCTTCATTCTCTTGGTATTGTTATTTGAAAAAGCAGGAATGTAAGCTAATGAGACGGCCCATCTTTGGTTCAGCACCTGGGTAGCACTTGCTGATTGGTGGCTAAATGTAGTCACCAATCAGCAATGGCTATCCAGGTGCTGAACCAAAGATGGGCCGGCTCCAAGCAAGAAAGTTGCTTAAAATTGCATGCTCTATCTGAATCATGAAAAACAATTGGGTTCAGTATCCCTTTAATAATCCTAAACTGACTGGCTTCTAAAAGCAGTAGACAATTCAGGAAACGTTTTACTTTTATTTCACACTGACAGCTATTTTGGTCTTGAGACCAGCATTCATTATCTGATCAGCAATAAGCCACCAATGGAAATATTGAGTGCAAATGCAACCAACAACATTCGTATAACAGCATTTGTATAACCCTCCCCAGTATAATGAATGGGTCTGACATCCCAGTAATGTTAGGATGGTTCCCAATGGATAACAACTTAAAGGTTATGTTCTATTTTTATAGAGATTGTATTTTACATGAGAACAATACCTGAATGCCTCGTGCTGACAGATGGTTAAACAAAGATTTTCTCATTATTAATCTGGAAAAGAACAAAAAAACCTGTTATTGTGTGCGAATCAACACTATGGTGTTTATTAAAGGGACATGGAAGTCTTTAAGTATTCTATTAGCAATGCAAAGTGCATTCAAAAAAGCTTCTTTAGCCTTTATTAACGCTATACAGGCACCACATATTAAATGATTAATTGATATGTCCTGTGCAAAGAGCATACTTACAAACTGGCATTAAAAAAAGACTAAAGTGGCCCTTTTTAACACTGCATTAATGGAGCTGCTGTTTTTAGTATCTAACAAATTGTATGCCCATATAATCAAATCAGAACTAAACCAAGAAACGTGATTATTTAGTATACATCAGCAACTTACAAGAATGCATTATGGAGTCTGACACAAGCCAGAAGACAGATGTATCCTGCCCATATTCCAATCTAATGAAGGTTTAATAAACTATCAGTATAACTGCTTGCACATCTCAGCTACTAGATGTTTTTAGTGTGCTTGTTCTTGTTATATTTTGCTACAAGGTTTTCGTATGTATATTTACCCTTTCTGTAGGGCAGTCCACATTCTTTTAACTCTATGCATTAATATAACTTTTTTCCAGAAAAAATACCTTTTCGCTCCCCTCCTCATCAATATATTAATGGGACACTAAAAACGACATACATTTTATCTCCCTCCCTCTAATCATGGGTGCTGCATTTATGGAACCCACGTTACACTGCAGGAATTTGAAGGAGAGTTTTTACACACATGCAAACAGGTCAGTACTGGAATGTAGTGAAATTAAGATTTCAACATGGTGGCACTTATGACTAGAGGGAGGTAGGAAATAACCTCAATACTATACTTATATAATGTATTTAGGGTCAGATTACAAGTGGAGCTCTATTTAATGCTCCCGCATGAGTTTTAACTATGCTAGAAATAATCTTTTTGCACACGTTGGGTTGCTCTCATAAAGTAAAAAGTTATCGCTCGCAAACTAACCCGATGTGCGCTAAAAGCCGAAGTTAGAATATTGCGTGCACAATAACCTATTCCCAATAAAAGTCAATGGAGAAAAAATACATATACTTACACGTTTTCAGCTACTTAACTGAAAAGGGCTCTAATGCACGCACACACACACACACGTATATATATATAAACATATGTATATATGTGTGTGTATATATGTATACATATGTATTTATATGAGTATATAAGTCTGTAAATACATTTATACACATATAAATACATAAGTACACATATATACATACATATACATCTTTAGACATGTATATATCTTCATGTTAACCCTTTGGCTGCTAAGCCATTTCCCACCTGTGTGCTCAGCTGGTTTTGAGCTTTTTGTTGCAGTTCACATTTAAACACTTTTAGAAGTAGTTTATGTGAATAAACTATACAAAACTATATATTGTTTTTTTCAGCAGACCCAGCAGATTCAAAATATACCATTATTATACAGGTATGTGTATGTATCATCAGGTTTAAAAAACAGAATTTATGCTTACCTGATAAATTACTTTCTCCAACGGTGTGTCCGGTCCACGGCGTCATCCTTACTTGTGGGATATTCTCTTCCCCAACAGGAAATGGCAAAGAGTCCCAGCAAAGCTGGTCACATGATCCCTCCTAGGCTCTGCCCACCCCAGTCATTCGACCGACGGACAGGAGGAAATATATATAGGAGAAACCATATGATACCGTGGTGACTGTAGTTAGAGAAAATAATTCATCAGACCTGATTAAAAAACCAGGGCGGGCCGTGGGCCGGACACACCGTTGGAGAAAGTAATTTATCAGGTAAGCATAAATTCTGTTTTCTCCAACATTGGTGTGTCCGGTCCACGGCGTCATCCTTACTTGTGGGAACCAATACCAAAGCTTTAGGACACGGATGAAGGGAGGGAGCAAATCAGGTCACCTAAATGGAAGGCACCACGGCTTGCAAAACCTTTCTCCCAAAAATAGCCTCAGAAGAAGCAAAAGTATCAAATTTGTAAAATTTGGCAAAAGTGTGCAGTGAAGACCAAGTCGCTGCCTTACATATCTGGTCAACAGAAGCCTCGTTCTTGAAGGCCCATGTGGAAGCCACAGCCCTAGTGGAGTGAGCTGTGATTCTTTCAGGAGGCTGCCGTCCGGCAGTCTCATAAGCCAATCGGATAATGCTTTTAAGCCAAAAGGAAAGAGAGGTAGAAGTCGCTTTTTGACCTCTCCTTTTACCAGAATAAACAACAAACAAGGAAGATGTTTGTCTGAAATCTTTAGTAGCCTCTAAATAGAATTTTAGAGCACGGACTACGTCCAAATTGTGTAACAAACGTTCCTTCTTTGAAACTGGATTCGGACACAAAGAAGGTACAACTATCTCCTGGTTAATATTTTTGTTGGAAACAACTTTCGGAAGAAAACCAGGCTTAGTACGCAAAACCACCTTATCTGCATGGAACACCAGATAGGGCGGAGAACACTGCAGAGCAGATAACTCTGAAACTCTTCTAGCAGAAGAAATTGCAACCAAAAACAAAACTTTCCAAGATAATAACTTAATATCTACGGAATGTAAGGGTTCAAACGGAACCCCTTGAAGAACTGAAAGAACTAGATTTAGACTCCAGGGAGGAGTCAAAGGTCTGTAAACAGGCTTGATCCTAACCAGAGCCTGAACAAATGCTTGAACATCTGGCACAGCTGCCAGTCTTTTGTGAAGTAAAACAGATAAAGCAGAGATCTGTCCCTTCAGAGAACTTGCAGATAATCCTTTCTCCAAACCTTCTTGTAGAAAGGATAGAATCTTAGGAATTTTTATCTTGTTCCATGGGAATCCTTTAGATTCACACCAACAGATATATTTTTTCCATATTTTATGGTAAATTTTTCTAGTTACAGGCTTTCTAGCCTGAATCAGAGCATCTATTACAGAATCTGAAAACCCACGCTTTGATAAAATCAAGCGTTCAATCTCCAAGCCGTCAGTTGGAGGGAAACCAGATTTGGATGTTCGAATGGACCCTGAACAAGAAGGTCCTGTCTCAAAGGTAGCTTCCATGGTGAAGCCGATGACATATTGACCAGGTCTGCATACCAAGTCCTGCGTGGCCACGCAGGAGCTATCAAGATCACTGAGGCCCTCTCCTGATTGATCCTGGCTACCAGCCTGGGGATGAGAGGAAACGGTGGGAATACATAAGCTAGGTTGAAGGTCCAAGGTGCTACTAGTGCATCTACTAGGGTCGCCTTGGGATCCCTGGATCTGGACCCGTAGCAAGGAACCTTGAAGTTCTGACGAGACGCCATCAGATCGATGTCTGGAATGCCCCATAATTGAGTTATTTGGGCAAAGATTTCCGGATGGAGTTCCCACTCCCCCGGATGGAATGTCTGACGACTCAGAAAATCCGCTTCCCAATTTTCCACTCCTGGGATGTGGATCGCAGACAAGTGGCAGGAGTGATCCTCCGCCCATTGAATTATCTTGGTCACTTCTTTCATCGCCAGGGAAGTCCTTGTTCCCCCCTGATGATTGATATATGCAACGGTCGTCATGTTGTCTGACTGAAACCTTATGAATTTGGCCTTTGCTAGTTGAGGCCAAGCTCTGAGAGCATTGAATATTGCTCTCAGTTCCAGAATGTTTATCGGGAGAAGAGACTCTTCCCGAGACCATAGACCCTGAGCTTTCAGGGATTCCCAGACCGCGCCCCAGCCCACTAGGCTGGCGTTGGTCGTGACAATGACCCACTCTGGTCTGCGGAAGCTCATTCCCTGTGACAGATTGTCCAGGGTCAGCCACCAACGGAGTGAATCTCTGGTCTTTTGATCTACTTGAATCGTCGGAGACAAGTCTGTATAATCCCCATTCCCCTGTCTGAGCATGCACAGTTGTAATGGTCTTAGATGAATTCGTGCAAAAGGAACTATGTCCATTGTTGCAACCATCAATCCTATTACTTCCATGCACTGCGCTATGGAAGGACGAGGAACAGAATTAAGTACTTGACAAGAGCTTAGAAGTTTTGATTTTCTGACCTCTGTCAGAAAAATCCTCATTTCTAAGGAATCTATTATTGTTCCCAAGAAGGGAACTCTTGTTGACGGGGACAGAGAACTTTTTTCTTTGTTCACCTTCCATCCGTGAGATCTGAGAAAGGCTAGGACGATGTCCGTATGAGCCTTTGCTTTTGACAGGGACGACGCTTGAATCAGGATGTCGTCCAAGTAAGGTACTACTGCAATGCCCCTTGGTCTTAGAACCGCTAGAAGGGACCCTAGTACCTTTGTGAAAATCCTTGGAGCAGTGGCTAATCCAAATGGAAGTGCCACAAACTGGTAATGCTTGTCCAGAAAAGCGAACCTTAGGAACTGATGATGTTCCTTGTGGATAGGAATATGTAGGTACGCATCCTTTAAATCCACGGTAGTCATAAATTGATTTTCCTGGATAGTAGGTAGGATCGTTCGAATAGTTTCCATTTTGAACGATGGTACCCTGAGAAATTTGTTTAGGATCTTTAGATCCAAAATTGGTCTGAATGTTCCCTCTTTTTTGGGAACTATGAACAGATTGGAATAAAATCCCATTCCTTGTTCTCTTATTGGAACTGGATGTATCACTCCCATCTTTAACAGGTCTTCTACACAATGTAAGAATGCCTGTCTCTTTATTTGGTTTGAAGATAATTGAGACCTGTGGAACCTTCCCCTTGGGGGTAGTTCCTTGAATTCCAGGAGATAACCTTGAGAAACTATTTCTAGCGCCCAAGGATCCTGAACATCTCTTGCCCAAGCCTGAGCAAAGAGAGAAAGTCTGCCCCCCACTAGATCCGGTCCCGGATCGGGGGCTATCCCTTCATGCTGTTTTGGTAGCAGTGGTAGGCTTCTTGGCCTGCTTACCCTTGTTCCAGCCTTGCATTGGTTTCCAGGCTGGTTTGGGTTGTGAAGTATTACCCTCTTGCTTAGAGGATACAGAATTAGAGACTGGTCCGTTTCTGCGAAAGGGACGAAAATTAGGCTTATTATTAGCCTTAAAAGACCTATCCTGTGGGAGGGCGTGGCCCTTTCCCCCAGTGATGTCTGAAATAATCTGTTTCAAATCAGGTCCAAATAATGTTTTACCTTTGAAAGGAATGTTAAGCAATTTTGTCTTGGAAGACACATCCGCTGACCAAGACTTTAGTCAAAGCACTCTGCGCGCCACGACAGCAAACCCTGAATTTTTCGCCGCTAATCTAGCTAATTGCAAAGCGGCATCTAAAACAAAAGAGTTAGCCAATTTAAGTGCTTGAACTCTGTCCATAACCTCCTCATACGAAGATTCTTTACTGAGCGATTTTTCTAGTTCCTCGAACCAGAAACACGCTGCCGTAGTGACAGGAACAATGCATGAAATTGGTTGTAGAAGGTAACCTTGCTGTACAAAAATCTTTTTAAGCAAACCCTCTAATTTCTTATCCATAGGATCTTTGAAAGCACAACTATCTTCGATAGGAATAGTAGTGCGTTTGTTTAGAGTAGAAACCGCCCCCTCGACCTTGGGGACTGTCTGCCATAAGTCCTTTCTGGGGTCGATTATAGGAAATAATTTCTTAAATATAGGGGGGGGAACAAAAGGTATGCCGGGCCTTTCCCACTCTTTATTTACTATGTCCGCCACCCGCTTGGGTATAGGAAAAGCGTCGGGGGGCACCGGAACCTCTAGGAACTTGTCCATCTTACATAATTTCTCTGGAATGACCAAATTGTCACAATCATCCAGAGTAGATAACACCTCCTTAAGCAGTGCGCGGAGATGTTCTAATTTAAATTTAAATGTCACAACATCAGGTTCAGCTTGATGAGAAATTTTTCCTGAATCTGAAATTTCTCCATCAGACAAAACCTCCCTCATGGCCTCTTGAGATTGGTGTGAGGGTATGTCAGAACAGTTATCATCAGCGTCCTCTTGCTCTTCAGTGTTTAAAACAGAGCAATCGCGCTTTCTCTGATAAGTAGGCATTTTGGATAAAAGATTTGCTATGGAGTTATCCATTACAGCCGTTAATTGTTGCATGGTAATAAGTATTGGCGCACTAGATGTACTAGGGGCCTCCTGTGTGGGCATAACTGGTGTAGACACAGTAGGGGATGATGTAGTATCATGTTTACTCCCCTCATTTTAAGGAATCATCTTGGGCAATATCATTATCTGTTGCAATACTGTCCTTACTTTGTTTGGACACTATGGCACAATTATCACATAAATTTAAATGGGGAGACACATTGGCTTTCATACATATAGAACATAGCTTATCTGATGGTACAGACATGTTAAACAGGCTTAAACTTGTCAACAAAGCACAAAAAACGTTTTAAAATAAAACAGTTACTGTCACTTTAAATTTCAAACAGAAAACACTTTATTACTGAATATGTGAAAAAGTATGAAGGAATTGTTCAAAATTCACCAAAATTTCACCACAGTGTCTTAAAGCATTAAAAGTATTGCACACCGGGGGCGGAGCCGACCAGCAAGCCGAATGGTCGCACAACACTCGAGCTCCGGCTAATGCTCTCTATAATGGGCACTCTATAACGAATTACTGACTATCACTGGGTCATTAATCACAAATACAGACTAACTGAGGCTGAACGTGAACTTTTTATTAAGAGTCGGTGATTTCACGGAGCTCTGCGGAGGAAGATACAGTATGGGGCCTACTGACAGTCCCTGAGGACGGAAGAACACAGAAGAGAGATCCGACATGATGTGGTGAGAACCGGGATGAATCAAACTACAACTAGCTATGAGGAGACCGGAATGATCGCTACCTACAAACACATAAACCGGCAGCCATAAATAGTTATTATAAGGATGATGCGGGTTCACGGAGGTGGCGCACCCTGGGCCTGTTAGCCGATGTGACGCAGGTGGATATTCCGAACCGGGCGTTCAGCATTCCTGAAGAGGTGAGCTAAAACCTTACAGTATTGCCTTATCACCCTGACAAACTAGGCCACCACACCATATTCAAGCTCACGGATTCCAGCTGCCCTATAACCCGGTCTCCTATAACCACAACTTGCATGATCCGGGACTCGTAACCATTAGCCTCCATTAACAAGTGGGACATCATAAGCCTGTTCTTTTTTCTGTCTATGATGCAGAGTTATGTTATTTAATACGCAAAACTGCTTGGATATACTGCACTACCGCAATGCTTGATATAAACCTCCCATATATAAAGCACAAAGGGAGAGCTTGGACATTAATAACTAAGAGACACCACACACCAAAGCAGAAAGACACTAGGCCTCCCAGGCTTGTTCATAACTTGAGGCGGGCAGACATACGGAGTGCTTGCAAAACTTTTTAGTTAATGCTGAATGGTCACTGTTCCTGATACAAACCTTCTGAAAGAAAACGGAAGAGAACACCTAGACATTTATAAACAAGAGAGGTGAAAATATATAAGACACCCTAACAAAATGACCTCCAAAAGCAAAAACAAGACTGATAAGGCACTGAAGGGGAATATAACTGCAGGAGGCAAACTGAACTCTTATTTCAAAAGCCAAGACACAGTTGCCATCGGTGACATGAGACTACAGGCTCCTGATTCACCAGAATCCATTTCCCAGACTGCCACCACAGTAATAGATGACACAACCCATATCACACGAGCTGATCTCCAAACCCTGTCTACCAAAGCAGACCTAGCAGCTATTGTTCTACAAGTCAGTAAAGCCATAAAAGACGGCCTGGCAGAAGTGAAGAAAGACATCAATGAACTGGGTGATAGGGTCCTGGAACTAGAGGAGCAAGTAGAAGAAGTTAATAAAGCTGCAGATAACACCACCCAAGCCTTCCAGTATCAACATGAGGCTATAGAAAGTTTACAGATCCAAATGGAAGACCTTGACAACAGGGGACGGAGACAGAACCTCAGGATAAGAGGTATCCCTGAAAAGATACTCCCACAACAGCTCTCCTCCTACCTCCAGAACCTCTTCAAATTTCTGCTCGACCCGGAGAAAGAACCCATCCCTCTAGACAGAGCCCACAGGGCCCTGAGACCAAAACCTTCTGACAATTTGCCCCCCAGAGACGTCATTCTATGCTGCCACAGATTCGCAGACAAGGAAAAACTTTTGCAAGCGGCCAGAAAAAAGGCACCAATCTACTTTGGAGAAGATGCCCTACAATTCTACTCTGACCTTAGCCCAATCACTTTAGCTAAACGCAAAGAAGCTAGGTACTTAACCTTACACCTGCAGGATCTAGGCATTGCTTACAGATGGGGCTTCCCTTTCGCTGTCAAGGTGCTGAAGGATGAGAAAACCTACGTATATCGTCGCCCAGAGGATCTAGAGTTATTTTGCAAACAGCTTGACATCTCGCTCCCATCTCTGCCCAAGATTTCAGAAGCTGCAAAAAGTGACCCCCAGAGGAGATCATCTTCACCCAAACCACAAAGAAGGAGCTGGTCTACTAGACCAACCAAGAGAAGGAACACCACAATGACTGACCCTCTTATCCACTCTAAAGATCCGCCATGAAAAGATGTCTGATAATAGAGGTTTTTCTTTTGACTCATCTCACCCTTTCTCCCCGTTCCCTCTTTCTCACTCCCTTTATTCATAGATAATTTTACAATATGGATACGGGACTTATCATTTTGTCCTTACAGCCTTTCTATACGGACCCAGTTGATTGAGACAGACTTCATTTAGTAATATGTTTACACTAGCTCATTTATGCCCATTAGTGAGTTAAAGGCTAAGTCACCAGCCTTAGTTTCCCCCCCGCTCACCCATTATCTGTTTATTCTTTTAAATGAATAGTGATGGAAATGTTTCTATTATGTTTTACTTGTTCTATTTACATGTCTATTTTTATTTGTTTGTTATACTGACCGATTGTATTGCTATGCTTACTCCTCCTAGATTTCCGCTTCCAGGTTTTTGTAGCTTTGTTGGCCTTGATTGTCCACACTTCCCTACAGCCATGCTGCTGTGTTTTGAATGCAGAGGGTCCCTATATACTCCACGCATCTCCCTTTTCCAGGTAAGACAGACTCAACAGATGCCCACTTCCAGTAAAACTCATGACGGTTCCTAATATACAGATTATATCCCAAAACACTAAGGGCCTTAATTCACCTAATAAACGCTCTGTTGCCCTAAAACACTTCGCTAAAACCCCCCATTCCATCATATTTCTACAGGAAACTCACTTCGTCGCGGGTTCAGAACCTTCCCTTACTTCAAGAGATTTCCCTGTCAGTTACCATAACGCATACCTCAATAAGAAACAGGGGGTTAGCATACTTCTCCATAAACACTTGCAATTTCAGTTGCATAATAAGGTTGTAGACACTGAAGGCAGGATTATTATTCTAGTTGGGCTTTTGTTTAATAATCCAATTACTCTTGTTAATATTTATGCCCCCTTTAGCCGTAGAAAACGTTTTTTCCAAAAAATGCTATCCATGGTTTTGGAACATAAGAGGGGCCCAATAGTTATGGGTGGAGATTTTAACACCACACTTGACCCAACCATGGACTCTTCTACAAAATATGGACAGTCTAGAACCAGGGCACCGAACACACTTCTTACCTGTATGGAAGAATTAGGCCTTTTAGATGCATGGAGAATACAACACCCGACACAACACAATTACACCTTTTACTCCCACCCTTGGGCAACCTACACCCGTATAGATTACCTGTTCATTGACCAAGATCACCTATCCCTGTTGAAAGACTCTGACATCCAACCTACGGCCTGGTCCGACCATTCCGCCATAAGCATAGTTCTAGAGTGGCCTGACACACCAAACACAACTTTTACTTGGAGAATAGATGACTCACTCCTTCACTACCCCCCAACCCAAGAAAAATTACAAACGGCAATCTCTGAATACTTCCAATTTAATGATAATGGTGACTCACACCCTAGCTTTGTGTGGGAAGCACATAAGGCCTTTATCCGAGGAGAATGTATAAAACAAAAAGCTAGATTGAAAAAACAGTATCAGTCCTCCATAGCTTCGCTAACTGCACAATTACATGGTCTAGAAACGCAACACAAACATGATCCTTCTAACAGAACACTCCTATCACAGGTTACGAAGACTAGACTAGAAATTAATAACATACTATCCAAAGATGCACAGAGAAAGGCATTAGCTTTGAAGAAAATGTATTTCTTCGAAAGCAACAGAGCAGGGCCCAGACTAGCTAGACTATTGAACCAACAGCACACAAAGTCCCACATTAACAAACTAGTTACGCCGTTAGGCCAACAACTGATAGATAGTGGGGAAATAGCGGATCAGTTCAGAAGTTATTACTCAGAGTTATACAATTTACAGACACCCAGTTCCCCGAACAGGCTGACCGCCCTTCAAGCCTACATCACAGAGGCCAATCTCCCTAAAATACAAACACAGCTACGAGATGACTTTGAAACACCCATTTCCCTCCAAGAAATTCTCTCGGTGATTGCGAAATTACCTTCCAAAAAAAGCCCAGGACCCGATGGGTTTACCGGTACTTATTATAAAATTTACAGATCCTCCCTCGCCCCACACCTTTTAAAGTTATTTCACACCATAGACGACGGCCACGCACTCCCCACAGAGATGCAGCAAGCCCACATCTCAGTTATCTTAAAATCTGGCAAAACTCCCACAGACCCTAGAAGCTATAGGCCTATCTCCCTGCTAAACGTAGATCTCAAGATCTTGGGAAAGATCCTAGCAAAGAGACTGAACAAATTACTTGAAGATATTATACACACCGACCAGGTCGGATTTATCCCCCACAGAGAGGCCAGGGACAATACAATAAGAGCCCTGACCCTTATGTCCTATACCAAATGTCATAATATCCCGACAGTCTTCTTGGCAACAGACGCCGAGAAGGCCTTTGACAGGCTCGATTGGCAGTTCCTAAGAGAAACCCTACTAGATATTGGACTAGGACCCCAGATGCTCAGTAGAATCTTTAGTTTGTATGCACACCCCACTGCGAGAGTACGGGCAAATGGTGTCCTCTCTCCCCCGTTCCAAATCAGGAATGGGACGAGACAGGGCTGCCCGTTGTCCCCCCTCTTGTTCGTACTTACCATGGAAGTACTAGCAGCGCATGTCCGCAATAATCACTCTATAAAGGGTGTGAAAATCGGCCCCCATAATTTCAAGATCGCCTTATATGCGGATGACGTTCTTTTCACTATCACAGACCCAACACAGTCCCTATCAGCAACTATGCAGGAATTACACAGATTTGGAACCCATTCTAATTTTGTAGTAAACACAACCAAGTCAGAGTTATTGAACATTTCCCTCCGGCGAGAAGAATTTATGAAACTTGCAGAAATCTGCCCATTAACGCTTAGAACAGATTCTATAAAATACCTAGGTATTCATTTATCTCCCAACCCCACCACCCTTTTTAAAAAAAACTTTGAAGATCTCCTATCACGAACACAAAAAGACTTAAATTCCTGGGCGACAAAACCCCTGTCTTGGTGGGGGAAAATACAGTGTATAAAAATGACAACCTTACCAAGAATCCTATATATATTTCAAGCTCTCCCTATAGCGTTGCCTGGTTGGTTCCCACTGAGGCTCCAAAGTCATATAAACAGGTTTATCTGGGGCTCTAGCAAACCCCGAGTTAACAAAGCTACGATGTACAGAACTACTCTGGCAGGTGGGCTGGGTCTACCGAATCTTCAGGTGTATTTAGAAGCCATTGTACTTCAGAGAGTTTATGATTGGCACGCGTCCTCAGAGCACAAGGCTTGGATAGCATTAGACTCACAGATCTTAAAGGTTCCCTCAGTGGGAGCTCTATGCTGGGTTCCTAGGTCCTTGAGACCTCCAAGTTGCACAACACTTCCTATACACAAACACCTTTTTGAGGCATGGGACACAATTAAGCATAAAAGACGAGACATCACAGGGCCTAGATCCCCCCTCTTTCCCGTTCCCCTCAATGCTGAACTTACAGGAGGACTAGATAAGAACTTTCAAAGGAGAGCTGAATGGGGATACACCACCCCTTTAGCGGAGTTTATAAGAGAAGGTAAACTTAAGGATAGAGAAGAATTAAAAGAAGTGGCGCATGGCGCATACCATCCTTGGCTAAAATATAGGCAGCTCACACATTTTCTCCTCACTACACCATATAAGACAGACTTTTTGAGGCCCTTGACCACATTCGAGAAGCTTTGCTCAACCAACACTCCAATGCCCCACACGCTTTCTAAAATGCGCGGCATATTACAGATGTATATGAGAGAGAAACTCCCTTCATACACTACTAACTGGCACAGGGAACTGGGCGACACCTTTAACACAGAGGACTGGGGATCAATATTCCTCCATACTAAAAAATCCTCAACCTCACCAAAGATCCTAGAATTAAACTTCAGAGTGTTAACACGCTGGTACCTAACCCCGACAAGACTACACTCTACATATCCAAACTCTAGTGACTTATGCTGGAGGGGCTGTGGGAATAAAGGAAGTTACCTTCACATGTGGTGGGAATGCGACTTTGTTAAACAACTCTGGCTCTACATTGAGGAACATTTTAGAAACAGCTTAATCACTGACCTCCGCCTCACACCTCAGATAGCACTACTAAACAAACCCCCTCAAGTTCCCTGCAAGATTAGGAGACAATTACTGCAGATAGGAATTAATAGCGCCAAAGCCCTAATAGCATTGAGATGGAAATCACCTACTCTTCTGACTGGACAAATGTGGTTAGTCAAAACTGAAGAGTTGCTGAGCCTCGAGGAATTTGGCTATCTTAAAAGACTCAGGTTAGAATTCTTCCATAATATGAGATTCCTATGGGATGAATCACTGACAAGGACCAGACCCCACCCCAATTTGACTGTGCCTCGACAAGACCTTGACACAGATGTGATGCGTGGAGATAGGGACCCCTCTCCCCCCTTACTGGATGGAGCTAACACATAGGCTTCTCCATAAACCTGATAGGGGCCTCAACTAATGATATAATTGTAGGGAGCCTAAACCCTTTTTCTATCACCCAATTATGGAACCAAGATAGAGGAGATAAGACTTGGTCACCAGCTCAATCTCACTTAGCACATGCAATTCTCTCTAACAGCTACGGAGGTATCAATGGTCAGTAACGTTTTGTTCTTGTTTTGTTTCCGTTCATTGTTTTCTTTCTTTTCTTTACTTTTGTTTGTAATGTGTCACACTTAGCCTTAAAAACACCATCTGGGACTACCTTCCTACTGAAAGTACACCTATTATATTGTATCGCCTTTACGGTAAGTGTACCGTTGTTTGTAACCTTTTCTTATTTCGTACTTACAATCAATAAAGATGGTAATTTAAAAAAAAAAAAAAAAAAAAAAAAAAAAAAGTATTGCACACCAAATTTCAGAGCTTTAACCCTTAAATTAACGGAACCGGAGCCGTTTTTACATTTAACCCCTATACAGTCCCAGAATGAGGCTCTGTCTATAACTAGAAAGGCCCCCATCTGAAAAAGGTGTCCAACACAGTGCCTGCCGTTTTTCTAAACGTTCCCCAAGATTATAATACCAATAATTAGTTAGAATCTGCATAATATGCCTAGTAAAGCAATTGTTTTAGCCCAGAAAAATGTCTACCAGTTTTTAAGCCCTTTTTGAAGCCCTTTATTCTTTTATGTTTAACTAAGAAAATGTCTTACTGGTCCCCATGAGGGGAAATGACAGCCTTCCAGCATTACATGGTCTTGATAGAAATATGGCCAGTCATACCTTAAGCAGAAAAGACTGCTAACTGTTTCCCCCAACTGAAGTTACTTCATCTCAACAGTCCTGTGTGGAAACAGCAATTGATTTCAGTTACTGTCTGCTAAAATCATCTTCCTCTTACAAACAGAAATCTTCATCCTTTTCTGTTTCAGAGTAAATAGTACATACCAGCACTATTTTAAAATAACAAACACTTGATAGAAGAATAAAACTACATTTAAACACCAAAAAACTCTTAACCATCTCCGTGGAGATGTTGCCTGTGCAACGGCAAAGAGAATGACTGGGGTGGGCGGAGCGTAGGAGGGATCATGTGACCAGCTTTGCTGGACTCTTTGCCATTTCCTGTTGGGGAAGAGAATATCCCACAAGTAAGGATGACGCCGTGGACCGGACACACCAATATTGGAGAAAATAGTTGCGTAAAATGTGAAAAAAGTATATATTTTTTTATACTCCTTACTCAATAAATAATAGTATGTAATTTTATTTTTCTAAGCTCCATCATCAAAACCTGTGTGGATAAATATTTGTAGTAGGTAACCTGTCTGAAATAAGCAGAAATTGAGAACATTTCACTGTTTTTTTCCTCTGTTTTATTGCAGACATGTCAATTTGTTAAATTATCAAAAACAGCACTTAGAATTTACTGTACTGTTTTTAGCAATTAAACAGATCTAGCAACCTGAGAAATGAAAATGGGGTACACAAAGCACAGATTTGCAGAAAGTGCACCCCTTAGTGCATCAAATGTGGGGCTACAAGTATTTCAAGCATTAATTTGGTGTGTGCAGCAATTAATGGAATAAGTTGCATTGCTAAAAAAAAAAAAAAAAAAATCTAAGCAAAGAGCCATATTCTACTTATTATTACATTGTCTATGTTTGTGCTAGCAATACACGTGGCCCCTCATTTCATGAATCAAGGGATGTACATTACAAAAATGTGTACTTTATTTAATGTATCTTAATTTCTCAGGTGGCTACAGCTGTCTGATTGCAGCCTTATCCATAAAAGTTGAAAGGCTATTTTTTTTTACACGATTTTAAGATTGCCATGTCTGCAATTAAACAGTTCTAGCCACTTAGAAGATTAAAATATGGTACACAAAGCACACATTTGTAGAAAGTACACACTTTGGCGCATCAAATGAGGGGCTACATGTAATAAAATATTTTATTTTTAGCCATATTCCACTTATTATTACACTGTCCATTTTGTGCTAGCAATACATGTAGCTCCCCATTTGATGCGCCAAAGGGTGTACTTTCCAAAAATGTGTACTTTATTTAATGTATCTTAAATTTCTCAGGTGGCTATAGCTGTCTTATTGCAGACATAACCCGGTAAAGTTGAAAGACTATTTTTTTTTAAAATTCTTTTTACAAAATAAATAGATATTTTTAAGGAATTATTTTGCTAGAAAATATGTCATTTTTATTGCAAAAAATAAGCTTCTTTGCAAAAATATACTGAAGTTTTGAAAGATGGAGAGAGCTGCGTAAAGAGGGTGTTTTACTCATCTTCCACACATGCTAAAAGGCCGATTATAAAAATATTATTATTATTTTAATAGCATTCCCCTACCATTAATTAATTTGTAACCATATTATCCAGCTGATCATGGGATTACAAATATAATATAGGTCCGTATTATAAAAGGGAATGCGACATTTTTAGCTAGGTGATCACTGAACTAACGCGAGTTACCACGGTGATCATTTAGCTAAAATACTGAAACCGATATTTATTTTTCAAAAATAAACAACTTTATTTTTAGAATATGTATTTTTAGAGACCCCCAAATCCTTTTTTATTTTAAACTTTTTTTAAATGTGTTTTTTTTTTAAGTTTTATATTTTTTAATATACACATTAAAGATTTAGATGATTACCTCTCCAATGGTGGGTCTTGGGGGTCTGTAGCTGCTTAGATGCCTGAGATACAGGCATATAAGCAGAATGCCCCCATCTCCCTATTACTGACAATTGTCAGTTTTAAATAAAGTTACACAGTGACGTCATTGCGCATGACGTCACTGCACAAAACGTGAAGCCCCGGTGATGCCTGTCACTATACAGGCCAGATTGCTGGGGTGGGAGTAGATGGAGGTCCCCAGAACTCCACGACGGTGGGGGAGTTCTAGTGACGGCTCTGAGCCGTCGTTAGCACCTGAGTGGGAAACTTTGCGATGGCTCAGAGCCATCGTTAGAACTCAAGGGGTTAAAGCGTTTTGTCTGCATTGTTTATTTTTTTTAAGTACCTGAGACGTCATTTCTTTGAGCACTTAAAACTTTTTTTCTGTGCAATATTTTTTGATGTAATTTTTATTAATGGTGTTATTATGAGTGTAACTGTACTTTGTAATGTATTTTGATGTGTTTGGTTAACTGTTTTGGAAAACAAAAAAAAGTCACAAGAGTTCAGAGGTTGTAGTAATCATTCTAACTTTAATCACAATTGTGCTCACTCGTTCGCATTTACTTTCAATTTAACTTGCGTGCAAACAAATCTAATATGGCTCGCGTGCAGACGATAGCGCCCCACTCGTAATCTGGCCCATAGTGTTTATTATCCCTTTGAGTGATTTTATTGCTAAGAACCTCAATCCCATCTCTTCTGCATTACATACAATACAGTAAAAAAATCACTGGAAGTTTAAACAATTTAAAATTCACCAAGAGGAAAAATAAGGTTATTCTCCTGCTCTTGCAGGTGTTCTAGAGATATGGCTGCAAAACCGTAAACAATATTCTAAGGCCTAGATTTGGAGTTTGGCGGTAGCCGTGAAAACCAGCGTTGGAGGCTCCTAACGCTGGTTTTAGGCTACCGCCGGTATTTGGAGTCACTCAAAAAAGGGTCTAACGCTCACTTTTCAGCCGCAGATCCCCTTACGTCAATTGCGTATCCTATCTTTTCAATGGGATCTTTCTAACTCCAGTATTTAGAGTCGTGTCTGAAGTGAGCGTTAGAAATCTAACGACAAAACTCCAGCCGCAGAAAAAAGTCAGTAGTTAAGAGCTTTCTGGGCTAACGCCGGTTCATAAAGCTCTTAACTACTGTACTCTAAAGTACACTAACACCCATAAACTACCTATGTACCCCTAAACCGAGGTCCCCCCACATCGCCGCCACTCGATTAATTTTTTTTAACCCCTAATCTGCCGACCGCCACCTACATTATACTTATGTACCCCTAATCTGCTGCCCCTAACACCGCCGACCCCTGTATTATATTTATTAACCCCTAACCTGCCCCCCACAATGTCGCAGCCAGCTACCTACAATAATTAACCCCTAATCTGCCGACCGCAAAGAGCCGCCACCTACATTATAGCTATGTACCCCTAATCTGCTGCCCCTAACACCGCCGACCCCTATATTATATTTATTAACCCCTAATCTGCCCCCCTCAACGTCGCCTCCAACTGCCTACACTTATTAACCCCTAATCTGCCGAGCGGACCTGAGCGCTACTATAATAAAGTTATTAACCCCTAATCCGCCTCACTAACCCTATAATAAATAGTATTAACCCCTAATCTGCCCTCCCTAACATCGCCGACACCTAACTTCAATTATTGACCCCTAATCTGCCGACTGGAGCTCACCGCTATTCTAATAAATGTATTAACCCCTAAAGCTAAGTCTAACCCTAACACTAACACCCCCCTAAATTAAATATAATTTTAATCTAACGAAATTAATTAACTCTTATAAAATAAATTATTCCAAGTTAAAGATAAATACTTACCTGTAAAATAAACCCTAATATAGCTACAATATAAATTATAATTATATTATAGCTATTTTAGGATTAATATTTATTTTACAGGTAACTTTGTAATTATTTTAACCAGGTACAATAGCTATTAAATAGTTAAGAACTATTTAATAGCTAAAATTAGTGATGCACCGAAATGGAAATTCTGGACCGAAACCGAATCCGAAAATCCGGGATGCACTTGGCCGAAAACCGAAACTGATACCGAAAATGTATTTTTTCAAATGAATTTTTTTTAGTTTATTTTTTGCATAATTAGAGCCAATAAAAAAATCCCACACTTTTATTGAAAGTAACACACTAAAATTGGACAAAAATATCTTAAATTAATAATATGCTACACAATAATTTTACCAAGAAAAAAAAAAAAACAGGCAAACAATAATGCCATTTTCGGCCAAAATGTTTCTGCGACCAAAATTTTGGTGCATCCCTACTTAAAACAATTATAAATATCAATATACTGTATTATTCTTCATTTAGTTCTATGTAACAGAATCATATTTAACAGGTTTTTCTTTTTTTACTAATTATCCAAATAAAGTATAGTCCTAGAAAACTCATTATATGCAGAACAGAAAGTCAAGTAATAAACTTAAACAGCAACTCTAGGCTAGCATCAAATTTGAAACATGCTACACAATAATTTTACCGAAAATAACAGGCTAAAAAAACGAAAACCGAAATAGCCAAAAATGACATTTTCGGCCGAAACTTTCTGCGGCCGAAATTTCGGTGCATCCCTAGCTAAAATAGTTAAAATAATTACAAATATACCTGTAAAATAAATCCTAACCTAAGTTACAATTAAACCTAACACTACACTATCAATAAATTAATTAAATAAAATACCTATAATTATCTACAATTAAACCTAACACTACACTATCAATAAATAAATTAAATACAATTCCTACAAATAAATACAATGAAATAAACTAACTAAAGTACAAAAAATAAAAAAGAACTAAGTTACAAAAAATAAAAAAATATTTACAAACATTAGAAATATATTACAACAATTTTAAACTAATTACACCTACTCTAAGCCCCCTAATAAAATAACAAAGCCCCCCCAAAATAAAAAAATGCCCTACCCTATTCTAAATTACTAAAGTTCAAAGCTCTTTTACCTTACCAGCCCTGAACAGGGCCCTTTGCGGGGCATGCCCCAAGAAGTTCAGCTCTTTTGCCTGTAAAAAAAAACATACAATACCCCCCCCCCAACATTACAACCCACCACCCACATACCCCTAATCTAACCCAAACCCCCCTTAAATAAACCTAACACTAAGCCCCTGAAGATCTCCCTACCTTGAGTCGTCTTCACCCAGCCGAGCCAAATTCTTCATCCAAGCGGAGCAAGAAGAGGTCCTCCATCCGGTAGAAGTCTTCATCCAAGCGGGGCAGAAGAGGTCTTCCATCCGATTGAAGTCTTCATCCAAGAGGCATCTTCTATCGTCATCCATCCGGAGTGGAGCGGCAGCATCCTGAAGTCCTCCGACGTGGAACATCCATCCTGGCCGACGACTGAACGACGAATGATGGTTCCCTTAAATGACGTCATCCAAGATGGCGTCCCTCGAATTCCGATTGGCTGATAGGATTCTATCAGCCAATCGGAATTAAGGTAGGAATATTCTGATTGGCTGATGGAATCAGCCAATCAGAATCAAGTTCAATCCGATTGGCTGATCCAATCAGCCAATCAGATTGAGCTCACATTCTATTGGCTGTTCCGATCAGCCAATAGAATGCGAGCTCAATCTGATTGGCTGATTCAATCAGCCAATCAGATTTTTCCTACCTTAATTCCGATTGGCTGATAGAATCCTATCAGCCAATCGGAATTCGAGGGACGCCATCTTGGATAACGTCATTTAAAGGAACCGTCATTCGTTGTTCAGTCGTCGGGCCAAGATGGATGTTCCGCGTCGGAGGTCTTCAGGATGCTGCCGCTCCACTCCGGATGGATGACGATAGAAGATGCCTCTTGGATGAAGACTTCAATCGGATGGAAGACCTCTTCTGCCCCGCTTGGATGAAGACTTCTACCGGATGGAGGACCTCTTCTTGCTCCGCTTGGATGAAGAATTTGGCTCGGCTGGGTGAAGACGACTCAAGGTAGGGAGATCTTCAGGGGCTTAGTGTTAGGTTTATTTAAGGGGGGTTTGGGTTAGATTAGGGGTATGTGGGTGGTGGGTTGTAATGTTGGGGGGGGTATTGTATGTTTTTTTTTACAGGCAAAAGAGCTGAACTTCTTGGGGCATGCCCCGCAAAGGGCCCTGTTCAGGGCTGGTAAGGTAAAAGAGCTTTGAACTTTAGTAATTTAGAATAGGGTAGGGCATTTTTTTATTTTGGGGGGCTTTGTTATTTTATTAGGGGGCTTAGAGTAGGTGTAATTAGTTTAAAATTGTTGTAATATATTTCTAATGTTTGTAAATATTTTTTATTTTTTGTAACTTAGTTCTTTTTTATTTTTTGTACTTTAGTTAGTTTATTTCATTGTATTTATTTGTAGATATTGTATTTAATTTATTTATTGATAGTGTAGTGTTAGGTTTAATTGTAGATAATTATAGGTATTTTATTTAATTAAGTTATTGATAGTGTAGTGTTAGGTTTAATTGTAACTTAGGTTAGGATTTATTTTACAGGTAAATTTGTAATTATTTTAACTATTTTAGCTATTAAATAGTTCTTAACTATTTAATAGCTATTGTGCCTGGTTACAATAATTACAAAGTTACCTGTAAAATAAATATTAATCCTAAAATAGCTATAATATAATTATAATTTATATTGTAGCTATATTAGGATTTATTTTACAGGTATTTATCTTTAAATAGGAATAATTTATTTAATAAGAGTTAATTTCGTTAGATTAAAATTATATTTAATTTAGGGGGGTGTTAGTGTTAGGGTTAGACTTAGCTTTAGGGGTTAATCCATTTATTAGAATAGCGGTGAGCTCCAGTCGGCAGATTAGGGGTTAATAATTGAAGTTAGGTGTCGGCGATGTTAGGGAGGGCAGATTAGGGGTTAATACTATTTATTATAGGGTTAGTGAGGCGGATTAGGGGTTAATAACTTTATTATAGTAGCGCTCAGGTCCGCTCGGCAGATTAGGGGTTAATAAGTGTAGGCAGGTGGAGGCGACGTTGTGGGGGGCAGATTAGGGGTTAATAAATATAATATAGGGGTCGGCGGTGTTAGGGGCAGCAGATTAGGGGTACATAGGGATAATGTAAGTAGCGGCGGTTTACGGAGCGGCAGATTAGGGGTTAAAAATAATATACAGGGGTCAGCGATAGCGGGGGCGGCAGAATAGGGGTTAATAAGTGTAAGGTTAGGGGTGTTTAGACTCAGGGTACATGTTAGAGTGTTAGGTGCAGACGTAGGAAGTGTTTCCCCATAGCAAACAATGGGGCTGCGTTAGGAGCTGAACGCGGCTTTTTTGCAGGTGTTAGGTTTTTTTTCAGCTCAAACAGCCCCATTGTTTCCTATGGGGGAATCGTGCACGAGCACGTTTTTGAGGCTGGCCGCGTCCGTAAGCAACTCTGGTATCGAGAGTTGCAGTGGCGTTAAATATGCTGTACGCTCCTTTTTTGGAGCCTAACGCAGCCATTCTGTGGACTCTCAATACCAGAGTTATTTTAAAGGTGCGGCCAGAAAAAAGCCAGCGTTAGCTAAGCGGGTCCTTACCGACAAAACTCTAAATCTAGCCGTATGTGAGGTCTGATTAGTATCAGTAAAGGGACAGAATATCTTCCTTTTTCTGCCGCTAATACCACTTCATACACAGCTAAGGGCCTTGTTGTCTCTCCCTGAGGTTGTCACATTGCTTCCCTACATTTAAATCATCTGACATGATAGCTCAAAAGCGCCCTCTAGTGTTGCTACTAGTGACATACAGTTATGTCCCTTCTAGTGTTTTTGTTAAAATTGCTTGTCTTCTTATCTCTATACACACAAGTGAGACCTGACAAACAAATATAGCTTATTAAGATATTTAAACACTTTACACTTGTAGCCATGACAATACATTTCTTTTTAAACCAGCATTGTTTAGTAGAAATTACTTTCTTGTGAGTTTATTTTAGGAGGCTTTGTTTTATTGACAACTTTAGATAGCAAGCTGGCAAACTGTCCAATGTCATCTAAATTTACCAATATCTGTTTAAATACTTTCATTAAAAAAAAAAGAAAACAAATGTTCCATATTAATTTTTGACCAATCATCCTTAAGTCTACAAAGCTACAAAATAAACTAATTTAGCCACTGCCTCAAGATGAGGAATCTCTATTGTGATATGGCAGCCTCGGTGCTGTATGCAACAGGATCAGCCATCTTAGACCACAGAGATAGAGCTTCTTCACCTCCATAGAGAGGAGGAATTATGTGTTTATTATGTTTTTTCCCATTTTAAATGAAGCAGTTTATCCAAAGATGCATTTCACCATAGAGACACAGATTTGGTCAAATACAAAATTAGAAGGCTCAGCAGATCTCACCATTTATGGTAAATTGT
The DNA here is from genome assembly GCF_027579735.1 of Bombina bombina. Lineage (NCBI taxonomy): Eukaryota > Metazoa > Chordata > Amphibia > Anura > Bombinatoridae > Bombina > Bombina bombina. The sequence continues at coordinate 291,801,281 of NC_069501.1, forward strand.
TTTTTTTTTTTAAACTAGAATGTTCCTTTAACAGGATCCTCAGTGGGTGTTAGAAACGTTGGCAACTATTACATTTATACAAGAATAAGATAGAATAAAGATGAGAAAAACATTGCTTACGTATCTGCTAGCCACACCACAGTCTTGTGACTTCGACTCATTTTAGATGGATCCTTAAGTCTGCAGAGAAAGTAAAAAAATAGTAGTTTATATAATTGCCATGTATAAAGTGACATTCTTACAGTCAAAAACCCTCCAATCTCAAGACTTATAACAATTTATAGTTAATATCAGTTTTTCATAAGAAACTAAAAAAAAAGATATTTTGTGATTCAGACAAATTCTTTTATCAATTTTCCTTAGTTCTCATGATATTCTGTGTGGAATAGATACCTAGGTAGGCATCTGGATCACTACATTGCAGGAAATAGCGCTGCCATCTAGTGTTCTTGCAAATGGATGACATTTTTGCAAAACTGCTACCATACAGTGCTCCAGAAATGGGCAGACTCTTTCCTAAATACCTTATAGAGTACAATTCCTAAAAAAAATCAATACAAAGCAACAATAATGTAGAAAACTACATAAATGTAGAAAAAAATAGCAGTGCTTCCTAATTTTAAAATCTGTCCTGCTTATAAAACAGCACATTAAGAGACGGATTTATTGTATATCTTCAAGAGAAGTGTGGGAAGTCACATGTACACCATACCTACTATAGGAATTTATATTACTTTTTAAGTCACTGCTATTATTTGGACAGTGATTCAAGTGTTATTGAAGTTAAAGGGGCATGATACCCAAATGTTGGGTATCATGAAAGTGGCACAGCTGTAAAAAGCTGACTAGAAAATATCACCTGAACATCTCTATGTAAAAAAGGAAGATATTTTACCTCGAAATTTCTTAAGTATTCACACCCCACTGTAAAGAGACTTTAAGCAGCCAATCAGGATGCTAGTCCAAGGACTTACAAGGGTGTGTGCATCTGGTATATGAAGGTACAGTCATGTTATTTTCCTATTCACTTATTCACTTTAAGGAAGTTTACTATGAAATCTCACAATATTTCAGTGAAATCGGATTATATCAAAGCAAAGCATGACACTGGCACTGCTTATGCTGATTGGCTATTTTTTTTTCTTCTTTTGAAATTTTGAAGTAAAATGTTCAGGTGATATTTTCATGTCAGCTTTTTATAGCTATGCTGCATCACTTTCAAGTGATTTAGCATATGAGTATTATGTCCCTTTAAGTGATTGATAAATGCCGATGCCTACAGCACCTTCCTTGGCCAAAATGGCTTCTAAGTATAAAAGGTAAGACTGCAGACAAACATCAAGCGGAGATTCATCCCAAGTAAAGGTTGAAGGAGTGCTAATCTTGCACAAATGCACCAAATTGTTCATCAATTAATACCTGTTCCTACCATAGATCAAACACTCCAAGGAGGACTGGAATCTAAGATAAAAACACTTCAATCTGTGATGGATGGTCTTTCAGGAGATATTTGTTATTTTTTTAAATAGTTTGATGCATGTAGAGTTGAGAATTTCAGATGTGGATGACAGGCAAAAGCTTAAGTTGATAACTTAGAAAACACATCAATGTGTGAATTTATCAGCATCAATAAAAACTGTGAAGCTGAAGGATTTTGCCGCTTCCCTTCTTACATATCTCATGAAAATATCAGATTTCACCATTCCCTTCTTAGTAGTGTGGTCTCACATCAGCATCAAGGAAGTGGACAACCTAGGCCAGTTACAGTTAAATATCTGAACTTTCAGGACAAAAAGACTCTGCTTTGAGCAGTGAAACAACATCCGGATATTTCTCATGTTGGAGGTCACATTAAACTTTCTCAGGATTACTCAGTGGATGTCAGTAAAAAGAGGAAATAACGTGCCCCTTATTATATAAAGAAGATAGACAAGTAGGATTACTCATCATGTCAGACTCCTTGTGCAGTGGGAACCAATTTGTTTTTAATCTCCAAAAGCTTTGCAGATGTACCTTGAGAAAGGAGGAAAAGAACAGGGATGACTTGTCTTTCCCATTGCTGATTATCATTTATTTACTGAGAAATTACCATAAAGTCCGACACTCCTAGTTGTGCACGTCATTCAGGGTTACTGCTTCAAAGAAGTTTATTTAATTAATGGAGCACAAACAATTGAGATGTTTCTGGATTACTCCCTTAATCATGCAATGTAAATAATTTATTTACTGGCCTTGGGAGGCCTCTGGGTAATCATAATCCCTTTTAATTAAATAAATGAAAATGAATAGAAAGGGATTTTAAAATGTTTAAGTATATCTTGATTGCACAATATATGTTGATAATTCTACTTTATACTGCTACTGTTAACTCTTTATTTAATTTTAATTGTTTTAGGTTTTATTTGTCTGTCTCTCCTTTCTTGGTAAATCCTGATGTAGGACTTTGCAATAGGTATGGCTATACAATAGTGTGTTTGTAGCTAAACATAGGAGATATGACACATACTATACCTATCCTATTACCTAGATAGCTTGATTAGTGGTACGGCGGTAGTGAGTTTCTGTTCATTTTATCATTTCTGTAACATACATACCTATTATATTGATTCCACATAGTCTAGGAAATACCCATAGTGTTTGTGTACTGTGGGGGTATAACCTTACCAATTAGACAATCTTAAATCAGATATAGTATTTTTCTAAGTTGCATTAAGTTTTTTAAGAGATTCATCTGCTCCAGCAGAACCGTAAAACTGATTAGGGGAATGAGTCAGTGGCGTATTTAGATTTTGTGCTGCCCTAGGGGCTTACAATTTCAATGCCCCTTCACCCCTAAGATTTTAGGCCTTTTTTGGCCATAATATTTTTTGGTCAGGGAGTAATGTGAATTTTTTTTATGGCATTTCAAAAATAAATGCTCACACACGCAGAGTTATACACATACAAATGCATGCAGGCACACACACACACATATACACACACATGATCTATTGCTGCAATATACTTAAAAACAAAACAAAAACAGATTTCTTTAAAAAACAATACTTCGCCAAACAAAATACTAAATGCTGAAAGCCAACAGAACTAAAGGCAATAGCTAGCTGAATAAAATAAAGGTTCAGAGCTACCTCTAAACTATAAGCTCCATGGGCAGTCTCTTATTATACCCCCCTAGGATGTAAGCTCTTTGGGCAAAATATCCTATTATATACCTGTATAAAAATTCTAAAATATCTGTAAGCTTCTTACAAATATAGCCACAAAAAAAGTGCTGGCCACTCTCAATCTGCTGTCCTGGGCAAGTGCCTCGTTTGCCTAGACCAAAATACAGCCCTGGAATGGGTAGAAGAAGTGCTATTTGCCTCACATGAGAGGAGAGGTCAGCTATTTTATAAAGTGTATTACTCCTAATTAGTGAGTTTGTGGGATGACACGGATGTTAGGAAGGGAACTATAATGGTCCAGTTGATTTATTTAAAAAATAAACAACCAAAAAACAGCAACACCGTTTCCATTCTCTAAACCTTTTTAATTTTTTTTTCAGGGTTAATGAACACAATTTTGGAAAATGCATAAATTAAAACTATATGTTACCTTTGAGATCCATACATTCCAATGAACAATGTTTTAGCAAGATGTACGTCACTGCTTAGACTTATTGTATGCGCCACAAACCTTAAAGCAGACTCTTCACACTTTTAGCTTGCTGTTACATGGATGAATGAGGGAAACTGTGCTTTACAAACTGGGGACGTAGTTTGTAATAAGTAAATGATTACTCAATGTCTGCAATAAATATTTGACTAAACTAATAACACACAGATAGTTGTACTTTTCAGATTTTGTGGTAAATTTACCATCCCTGCAGGTGGACAGTTTGCAAGTAGTGAATCTATCCACCTGAAATCACCACTTTTGATGTTTCAGAGGATTTTTGGGCGATGCTGCCCTCTGCCCCAGAGCAACCATTTCTGCTAGATGGAATGTCAATCGCCCCGAATAAGCGAGTGTCGTAGTGATTGATTTTGCCACTTCTAAGGGGGCGGAGAGAAGAAAAAAAAACCCGTTTTTGCTTCTTAAATATGTGTCATATGATCACTTGAGTGAACCTGCTCCACATAGCCAGAAAAGCTGCTCAATAAATATACCCCCTGTGTTTGTTTATAATTGTGACTTAGATGAAGGTCAAACTGCATTTTATTAGTAACCAATGCAGAAATCCAGGTAGTTCTAAAGGGTTTTAAAAACATTTTTCTTACAACTGTAAATATTATAGTTCAAAAAAGTAGAAGTGAATTTAAAAGTATCCTAAAATGACATGCTCTATCAGCAAGTATTGACTTTTTTACCCCTTTAAGGGACAGTCTACTCCAGAATTTTTATCGTTTAGAAAGATAGATAATCCCTTCATTACCCATTCCCTAGTTTTGCATAACCAACACGGTTATATTAATACACTTTTTATCTCTGATTACCTTCTATCTAAGCCTCTGCAAACTTCCCCTTATTTCAGTTTTTTTGATAGACTTGCATTTTAGCCAAATCAGTGCTGACTCCTAGGTAAATTAACAAGAGTGAGCACAATGTTATCTATATGCCACACATGAACTAGCAGTTTGAAAACAAAAAGATCCGGCAAACCTCAAGGCATTTTTTGAAAGAAAGTCTCTTTTTTATTGCAGGGAAAAAAAATTACAGGCTTAAAATGTGTCTAAAACATATATAAAACAAAAAAGTGAGGGGGTCACAGCAGGACTAGTTACAAGGTCTCACGCGTTTCGGCTTCCAACCAGCCTTACTCATAGACATAATCATTCTCAACCATTCAGGGCTTAAATAGCCCTAAGTTGATTGAAAATACCGGTCCTGCTGTGATCATGGTTATATTTAAAGGGACCACACCATAATACATCGAGAGGCAAATACCCTTATGACACTAATCACAATACTGCATATTTACAAAAAGGAAAAGTACATATAGGGTTATAAGTTTATATAAAACATAATAGTTACGTGAAAAAGTATATCTTATCTCTAAGCATAACTATATTAATTCTATACTTGGAATAAAGGTATATTAGGGTCACGTTGGATTCTTTATAATTATACTCTGAATGTTTTGGGGGTGTTTTTGAAAAACATTATATAAAATGCTGCTATTTCAAAATAATTCCACCCTTTCCTTCCCAAATAATCAAATATATACTCAACTGTTAGCCCTGTTAATTTTACCTACATATTACTTTACCTAAATCTTATAAAGAGTCCACCAAAATGTACCATCAATATGCAAATGTTTGTGCACAACTTAATAATTCGCAACCAAACTACTCTATAGTGCTTTATTTATTATTATATACACATATCTCCTAGCTATAATCAATAAGTAGATCCTAAGCTAAACGTGAGGAACATAATGTTTTTGAATTAAATACATAAATCATCTTCTATGCCAAAAGTTAATGACATCGTGATCTATATTCAGACCACCTGGTCTGCGAGTTTTTAACTGGAAAATCCAGTAAGCTTCTCTAAACAAAACTCTCTGTGCTCTGTCACCCCCCCTGGAAGAGGGTCTTACATACTCAATGATCTGCCATTTTAAACTACTCACATCTCGATTGTGCACCTGTATAAAATGCTGTGTCAAGCCTGAGCATTCAATTGATAGTTCAATATTTCTTAGGTGCTCACGTATACGTGTTCGTGCTTCTCTCGTTGAGCACCCCACGTATTGCTTGTCACATAAAGAGCATTCTACAAGATACACAATATGTGTGGTTCTACAGTTGGTCAGATCAAGAATATTATACACTCTCTGAGTCATTTTGGACTGAAAGGTGCGTGTAGTCTTTGCATAGCTGCATGAACTAGCAGTGTATAGCTGTGAAAATGCACTGAGATAAGAGGCGGCCTTCAATGTCTTAGAAATTAGCATATGAGCCTACAGTGATTGGCTGATATATGCAGGAACATGTCTACTTCTGTGCATAATTGGTCACAGCAAAGGAAGCAAGATAAATAACATTCAAGAGTTTTTTAAAGGGGTGTTTCCTGGGAACAACAATGCAGAGGTTAAACAATATGGTTAAAGGGACTCTGTACCCAAAAAATGTATTTCGTGATTCAGATTGAGCATGAAATTTTAAGCAACTTTCTAATTTACTCATATTATCAAATTTCTTCATTCTCTTGGTATCTTTATTTGAAATGCAAGAATGTAAGTTTAGATGCCGGCCCATTTTTGGTGAACAACCTGGGTTGTCCTTGCTGATTGGTGGATAAAATCATCCACCAATAAAAAAGTGCTGTCCAGAGTACTGAAACCAAAAAAAAGCTTTGATGCCTTCTTTTTCAAATAATGATAGCAAGAGAACAAAGAAAAAATGATAATAGGAGTAAATTAGAAAGTTGCTTAAAATTGCATGCTCTTTCTGAATTACAAAAGAAAAAAATTGGGTTCAGTGTCATGCAAGCAATAGTTCAATAATAAAATTTTCTGAACTCATTAGAGCAATTTTTTTACGTTTATAGCCCTTTAATAACAGGATTCATTTAAACAAGTGCATTTATTCTATAAGTACGTGCAAACCAATTTATCTAACTTGGTACAGACACAAAGTCATCAAGTAAACAAGAATATAACAATGATTCTTACTTCATAATTATAGAAGGCATTGGAATCTCCAGAAATTGTTCACGAATTGGGACAAAAGGCAGAAGTCCAGTGTAAAACAGGCCAACGAGAAGCAGAACACGTTGAATACAAAAAAGTAGTGGGATTTCACAGTTCTAGAAATGAAAACACATAACTTAATTTTTTCTAAGCTTTTATATATTGCATGTTAATGAATACATAAAACATATTTATAGTATATCTCTATTTCACGATGAATTAAAGATTATTAAGAAAAACATCATTTATGCTTACCAGATAAATTCCTTTCCTTCATGGCAGGGAGAGTCCACAACTTCATTCCTTACTGTTGGGATTTACAACACCTGGCCAAAAGGAAGAGGCAAAGACACCCCAGCCAAAAGGAGGAGGCAAAGACACCCCAGCCAAAAGGCTTAAATATTCCCCCCACTTCCCCATATCCCCCAGTCCTTCTGCCGAGGAATCAAGGAAAAGTAGGAGAAACATAAGGGTATAAAGGTGCCAAAAGAAATAATATAAAAAAGGAGCCGCCCAACAAAAATAAATTACGCGCGGGGTCATGGACTTTCCCTGCCAGGAAGGAAAGGAATTTATCTGGTAAGCATAAATTATGTTTTCCTTCCATAAGGCAAGGAGAGTCCACAACTTCATTCCCCTTATGGGGAAAAAAGGCATTCCTTACTGTTGGGAAAACTATACCCAAGCTCCAGAGGACATTGAAGGAAAAACGGGAGGGAACAAAAAAAAAAGGCAGACCCTCTTCTGAGGGCACCACAACCTGCAAAACATTTCTCCTGAAAGTTGCTTCTTCTGAAGCAAAGACATCAAACTTGTAACATTTAAAAAAAAGTGTGCGAGAACCAGGTTATCCTTTCAGGAGGCTGTCGCCCGCTGTCTCATAAGCTATGCGGATGACACTCCTCAACCAGAAAGATAGGGAAGTCGTAGTAGCCTTCTCCCCCTTATGCTTCCCCGTATAGATGAAAAACAAAGAGGAAGATTGTCTGAATTCCTTAGTAGCCTAAAGATAGAACTTCAAGGCACGAACCACATCTAGATTGTGAAGTAAGCGTTCCTTTGCTGAAGAAGGATTAGGACACAAAGAAGAAACAACAATGTATTGATTAATGTTACGATCAGACACCACCTTAGGGAGGATGCCTAATTTAGTACGTAAAACCGCCTTATCAGCATGGAAAACAAGATAAGGGGGGGGGGTCACATTTCAAAGCATAAATCTCAGAAACTTTGCGCGCAGAGGCAATAGCCACAAAAAAAATACCTTTCAAGATAACAATTTAATGTCAACAATATGCATAGGCTCAAAAAGAGCCTGATGCAAAACACTAAGAACAAGATTGAGGCGCCAAGGCGGAGCCCCAGATCTAAACACAGGTCTGATCCTAGTCAGAGCCTTAACAAAGGACTGCACATATGGAAGCTCAGCCAATCTCTTGTACAGTAACACCGACAGAGCCAATATCTGTCCCTTCAGGGAACTAGTAGATACTGATCAGGGAAGAAGCATACTATTTAACCCCTATAATATTAGTGTAATTCTAATGAAAACAGAATCAGTTAACCATACTGACACATTTTCTCACAACTAGATTATTATAACTGTTTTCATTAGCAAAAACATATATACATCATATATGAAAACTGATAACTAAATGAAAACAAAATCAGTTAACCATACTGATACATTCTCTCACAACCAGTCTATGGTAACAGTTTTCATTAGCAACGTATAGACATCATATATGAATAGTAATAACGATTAGATTACACTGATATATCATATATGAACAGTACTAATAACTGTACTATACCTACATATCATATATGAACAGTACATATGACTATATTATACATATAATCTGTCCCGGGGCTATTTAACTACACCTATGCTTGTCTTATATCTATGCTCTGTCTTAGTATTCCTCTGACAATCTTAGCAACAACCTATGGCCTAGATTTAGAGTTTGGCGGTAGCCGTCAAAACCAGCGTTAGAGGCTCCTAACGCTGGTTTTAGGCTACCGCTGGTATTTGGAGTCAGTCAGGAAAGGGTCTAACGCTCACTTTGCAGCCGCGACTTTTCCATACCGCAGAGCCCCTTACGTCAATTGCGTATCCTATCTTTTCAATGGGATCTTTCTAACTCCGGTATTTAGAGTCGTGGCTGAAGTGAGCGTTAGAAATCTAACGACAAAACTCCAGCCGCAGAAAAAAGTCAGTAGTTAAGAGCTTTCTGGGCTAACGCCGGTTTATAAAGCTCTTAACTACTGTGCTCTAAAGTACACTAACACCCATAAACTACCTATGTACCCCTAAACCGAGGTCCCCCCACATCGCCGCCACTCGATTAATTTTTTTTAACCCCTAATCTGCCGACCTCCACCTACGTTATACTTATGTACCCCTAATCTGCTGCCCCTAACACCGCCGACCCCTATATTATATTTATTAACCCCTAACCTGCCCCCCACAACGTCGCCGCCAGCTACCTACAATAATTAACCCCTAATCTGCCGACCGCAAAGCGCCGCCACCTACATTATAGCTATGTACCCCTAATCTGCTGCCCCTAACACCGCCGACCCCTATATTATATTTATTAAACCCTAATCTGCCCCCCTCAACGTCGCCTCCACCTGCCTACACTTATTAACCCCTAATCTGCCGAGCGGATCTCACCGCTACTATAATAAAGTTATTAACCCTAATCCGCCTCACTCCCGCCTCAATAACCCTATAATAAATAGTATTAACCCCTAATCTGCCCTCCCTAATATCGCCGACACCTAACTTCAATTATTAACCCCTAATCTGCCGACCGAATCTCGCCGCTACTGTAATAAATGGATTAACCCCTAAAGCTAAGTCTAACCCTAACACTAACACCCCCCTAAGTTAAATATAATTTAAATCTAACTAAATAAATTAACTCTTATTAAATAAATTATTCCTATTTAAAGCTAAATACTTACCTGTAAAATAAACCCTAATATAGCTACAATATAAATTATAATTATATTATAGCTATTTTAGGATTAATATTTATTTTACAGGCAACTTTGTAATTATTTTAACCAGGTACAATAGCTATTAAATAGTTAATAACTATTTAATAGTTACCTAGTTAAAATAATTACAAAATTACCTGTAAAATAAATCCTAACCTAAGTTACAATTAAACCTAACACTACACTATCAATAAATTAATTAAATACAATACCTACAATTACCTACAATTAAAGCTAACACTACACTATCAATAAATTAATTAAATACAATACCTACAATTCACTACAATTAAACCTAACACTACACTATCAATAAATTAATTAAATACAATTCCTACAAATAAATACATTGAAATAAACTAACTAAAGTACAAAAAATAAAAAAGAACTAAGTTACAAAAAATAAAAAAATATTTACAAACATTAGAAAAATATTACAACAATTTTAAACTAATTACACCTACTCTAAGCCCCCTAATAAAATAATAAAGCCCCCAAAATAAAAAAATGCCCTACCCTATTCTAAATTAAAAAAGTTCAAAGCTCTTTTACCTTACCAGCCCTGAACAGGGCCCTTTGCGGGGCATGCCCCAAAGAATTCAGCTCTTTTGCCTGTAAAAAAAACACATACAATACCCCCCCCCCCCAACATTACAACCCACCACCCACATACCCCTAATCTAACCCAAACCCCCCTTAAATAAACCTAACACTAAGCCCCTGAAGATCTTCCTACCTTATCTTCACCATACCAGGTTCACCGATCGGTCCTCGGAAGTCTTGATCCAAGCCTCGGAAGTGTTGATCCAAGCCCAAGCGGGGGGCTGAAGAGTGACGTCCATCCTCGGGCTGAAGTCTGGATCCAAGCGGCGACTGAAGAAATCCATCATCGGGCTGAAGTCGGAAGTCCATCATCGGGATGAAGTCTTCTATCAAGAAGCATCTTCAATCTTCTTTCTTCCGGAGCCATCATCTTCCAGCCGACGCGGAAAATCCTCTTCTCCCGACGCCTACTCGCCGAATGACGGTTCCTTTAAATGACGTCATCCAAGATGGCGTCTGTCGAATTCCAATTGGCTGATAGGATTCTATCAGCCAATCGGAATTAAGGTAGGAAAATTCTGATTGGCTGATGGAATCAGCCAATCAGATTGAAGTTCAATCCGATTGGCTGATCCGATCAGCCAATCAGATTGAGCTTGCATTCTATTGGCTGTTCTGATCAGCCAATAGAATGCGAGCTCAATCTGATTGGCTGATTCCATCAGCCAATCAGAATTTTCCTACCTTAATTCCGATTGGCTGATAGAATCCTATCAGCCAATTGGAATTCGACAGACGCCATCTTGGATGACGTCATTTAAAGGAACCGTCATTCGGCGAGTAGGCGTCGGGAGAAGAGGATGTTCCGCGTCGGCTGGAAGATGATGGCTCCGGAAGAAAGAAGATTGAAGATGCTTCTTGATAGAAGACTTCATCCCGATGATGGACTTCCGACTTCAGCCCGATGATGGATTTCTTCAGTCGCCGCTTGGATCCAGACTTCAGCCCGAGGATGGACGTCACTCTTCAGCCCCCCGCTTGGGCTTGGATCAACACTTCCGAGGCTTGGATCAAGACTTCCGAGGACCGATCGGTGAACCTGGTATGGTGAAGATAAGGTAGGAAGATCTTCAGGGGCTTAGTGTTAGGTTTATTTAAGGGGGGTTTGGGTTAGATTAGGGGTATGTGGGTGGTGGGTTGTAATGTTGGGGGGGGTATTGTATGTGTTTTTTTTACAGGCAAAAGAGCTGAATTCTTTGGGGCATGCCCCGCAAAGGGCCCTGTTCAGGGCTGGTAAGGTAAAAGAGCTTTGAACTTTTTTTAATTTAGAATAGGGTAGGGCATTTTTTATTTTGGGGGGCTTTGTTATTTTATTAGGGGGCTTAGAGTAGGTGTAATTAGTTTAAAATTGTTGTAATATTTTTCTGATGTTTGTAAATATTTTTTTATTTTTTGTAACTTAGTTCTTTTTATTTTTTGTACTTTAGTTAGTTTATTTCATTGTATTTATTTGTAGATATTGTATTTAATTAATTTATTGATAGTGTAGTGTTAGGTTTAATTGTAGGTAATTGTAGGTATTTTATTTAATTAATTTTTTGATAGTGTAGTGTTAGGTTTAATTGTAACTTAGGTTAGGATTTATTTTACAGGTAATTTTGTAATTATTTTAACTATTTTAGCTATTAAATAGTTCTTAACTATTTAATAGCTATTGTACCTGGTTAAAATAAATACAAAGTTGCCTGTAAAATAAATATAAATCCTAAAATAGCTATAATATAATTATAATTTATATTGTAGCTATATTAGGATTTATTTTACAGGTAAGTATTTAGCTTTAAATAGGAATAATTTATTTAATAAGAGTTAATTAATTTCGTTAGATTTAAATTATATTTAACTTAGGGGGGTGTTAGTGTTAGACTTAGCTTTAGGGGTTAATACATTTATTAGAATAGCGGTGAGCACCAGTCGGCAGATTAGGGGTTAATGTTTGAAGTTAGGTGTCGGCGATGTTAGGGAGGGCAGATTAGGGGTTAATACTATTTATTATATGGTTAGTGAGGCAGATTAGGGGTTAATAACTTTATTATAATAGCGGTGCGGTCCGCTCGGCAGATTAGGGGTTAATAAGTGTAGGCAGGTGGAGGCGAGGTTGTGAGGGGCAGATTAGGGGTTAATAAATATAATATAGGGGTCGGCGGTGTTAGGGGCAGCAGATTAGGGGTACATAGGGATAATGTAAGTAGCGGCGGTTTACGGAGCGGCAGATTAGGGGTTAATAATAATATGCAGGTGTCAGCGATAGCGGGGGCGGCAGATTAGGGTTTAATAAGTGTAAGGTTAGGGGTGTTTAGACTCGGGGTACATGTTAGAGTGTTAGGTGCAGACCAAGTAAGTGTTTCCCCATAGCAAACAATGGGGCTGCGCTAGGAGCTGAACGCGGCTTTTTTGCAGGTGTTAGGTTTTTTTTCAGCTCAAACAGCTATGGGCGAATCGTGCACGTTTTTGAAGCTGGCCGCGTCCGTAAGCACCGCTGGTATAGAGAGTTGAAGTTGCGGTAGATATGCTCTACGCTCCTTTTTTGGAGCCTAACGCAGCCATTCTGTGAACTCTCAATACCAGCGGTATTTAAAAGGTGCGGCCAGAAAAAAGCATGCATAGCCAACGCACCCCTTTGGCCGCAGAACTCTAAATCTAGGCGTATGCATGTTGTTGTCCTTGCTATATCTTACAACATATTTAGTTCCTCTTGGTTTATATTACCAATAACCTTGCATCAGTGTGCTATTACCCTTTGGCACGATAAGATTTCTACCCATATAGGAGACGTTGAATTTGATTATTTATAGGATTGGTTAATACCACTTGTTGTTTTTAAGTGTTTGTCCCTATTTTAACTTTTTTCTCAATAAAATTTGATATTTTAACCTCTTGTTTTTTTCCCCCTTAGGGGGAATTGTAGTGTTTTTTATAGTGATATTTCTCTTAATCACATGGACATATAATTCCTAATTTGGCTAGTATAGAGAAGTTGAGTGCTTTTGTAGTTAAACAACCTTCTTTTGGTTTCAACCTTCTTTTGCAACTAGTAGATAGACCCTTCTTAAGTCCATCCTGGAGAAAAGATAAAATTCTGGCAACCTTAACCTTACGAAAAAGACAGGATACTCCAGCCCAGTCGTAATCTTAAAAAGGGACCTTTATTGGTAAATATGGTCCAAAGAACAAAAAATGAGCAACGTTTCGGATCTACATTAGACCCTTAATCATGATTAAGGATCTAATGTAGATCCAAAACAATGCTCAATTTTTTTACTTTGGACCATATGTACCAAAATAAAGGTCCCTTTTTAAGATTATGACTAGGCTAGAGTATCCTTTCTTTTTCATGTATGCTGCAAGGGTTTGACTGGCCTTTAACTCTGTGCCCTCCTTAAACTTGCTTGGTGCTGTTCCTTACTTCAAGTTTGTGCAACCATAGCCTTATGTCAGGAAAAACCACGCTCTTCACACCAGAACAAGTAAGTCCTCCACACTTTGTGGTAGATACGACGAGTAACTGGCTTACGAGCTTGAACCAGAGTGTCGATAACACTAAGACTAAGCGTTCAATCTCCACGCAGTCAGCCTCAGAGAATCTAGATTTTGATGAACGAAGGGGTCCTATATCAGCAGATCTCTGCGACAAAGTAACCTCGACTGAGGAGATGAGGACATCCCCACCAGATCCGCAAACCCCGTCCTTCGCAGCCACGATGGAGCAATCAGACTCACTGATGCTTGCTCCTGCTTGATGCGAGCCACCACTTGAGGGAAAAGCGGTATTGGAGTAAAAGATATATGAGTCTGAACTTCCATAGTACTGATAGGGCATCTATTATTTCCGCCTGAGGATCCCTCAACCTATAACTGGGTAGCTTGGTATTGAGGCGGGATGCCATGAGATCTATCTCCGGTGTCCCCTACTCTCTGCATATCTCTGCAAACACCTAGGGTGGAGAGACCATTCCCCTGGGTGAAAGAATTGCCTGCTGAGGAAGTCCTCTTCCCAGTTGTCCACACCCAGAATGTGGATCGCTGACAGCATACATCTGTGAGTCTCTGCCCACTCTAGTATCTGAAATACTACTCTCATCGCCAAGGGACTTCTCGTTCCCCCCTGATGGTTGATGTAGGTAACCAAGGTTATATTGTCTGAATGGAATCTGATAAACTGGGACGAACCCAGAAGGGGTAAAGCCTTTAAAGGCATTGAAGATTGCCCGGAGTTCCAATATATTGATCGGAAGGGAGGACTCCTCTTGAGTCCACAGACCTTGTGTCTTCTTGGCACCCCAAACGGCTCCCCAGGTGGAAAGGCTTGCGTCCATAGTCACAATCTCCCAGGACGGTCTCAAGAAGCATGTGCCTTGGGATATGATCTGGACAGAGCCACCAGGAGAGCGAGTCTCTTGACAGGTTGTCCAGCACAATCTGTTGAGACAGATCTGAATGGTCACCATTCCATTTTCTTAGCATGCATAGTTGTAAGGGTCTGAGATGGAATTTGGCAAAGGGAATTATGTCCATACAGGACAGCATGAGTCCAATCACCTCCATACACTGGGCCACTGGAGAGCAAGACATGCAGTTGATAGCTTCCATCCATGTGATCAAAGAAGACTGAGAAGGGACTCTGAGTGTTCTGCCGCTAGATGAAAAGATGGTATCTGTACCAAGATATCGCCCAGGTAAGGCGCTACTGCAATACCTCGTGTTCTGGCAACAGTTAGAAGAGCCCCCAGAACCTTCAAAAATATCCTTAGAGCAGTAGCTAGGTCAAACGGAAGAGCTATTAACTGGAAGTGCTGGTCCAGAAAGGCAAACCTCAGGAACTGAAAATGTTCCCTGTGTATCGGAACATGAAGGTATGCAGCCTTCAGGTCTATGGTGGACATAAATTGCCCTTCCTGAACCAGAGGAAGGATTAACCGTATTGTCTCCATCTTGAAAGAGGGAATACTCAAAAACTTGTTTAGGCACGTTAGGTCGAGAATTGGATGAAAAGTTCCCTGCCTTTGGAACCACGAAAAGGTTTGAATAAAACCCCAAACCTCTTTCTGCTGTAGGTACCAGGACAAATACTCCTAGAGAGGAGAGATCCCGTACACAACCTAAAAAGGCAGTCCTCTTTTCTGGTCTTGTAGACAGTCTGGAGAGTAGAAATCTGCCCCTGGGCGGATGAGATTTGAATCCTATCCGG
Organism: Bombina bombina; assembly: GCF_027579735.1. NCBI lineage: Eukaryota > Metazoa > Chordata > Amphibia > Anura > Bombinatoridae > Bombina > Bombina bombina. The sequence goes on from NC_069501.1 coordinate 291,816,757, forward strand.
TATCCCTGAGATACAACCTCAAGGATCCAAGGATCCTGTACATCCTGGAACTAAGCGTCTGAAAAAAAGAGACAGTCTGCCCCCTACTCGATCTTATCCCGGATCAGGGGCCATCTCTTCATGCCGATTTGTTCTCGGATGGCTTTTTAGTCTGTTTGGACTTATTCCAGGACTGAGCCGGCTTCCAAGTACTCTTGGGCTGCTCTGACTAGGATGAGGATTGCTATCGTGATTTGTCAGAACAAAAGGAATGAAAATTAGACAATTGCCGTCCCTTAGGCCTATTCTTCTTATCCTGTGTTAGGAAGGCACCTTTCCCTCCAGTAACTGTAGAAACAATGGAGTCCAGCCCTGGACCGAATAAAATCATCCCTTTGAAAGGAAGAGAAAGGAGTCTGGATTTATAAGTCATATCCGCAGACCAAAACTTCAATCAGAGAGCCCGGCGGGTTAGTACCGCAAAGCCAGAAGCCTTTGCATTTAGGCGAATAATCTGCATATTCGCGTCACAAATAAAGGAGTTGGCAATTCTCAGAGCTTTAATTCTCTCCTGAATATCCTCGAGGGGAGTCTCCACCTCAATGAGCTCTGACAGAGTGTCGCACCAGTAGGTAGCTGCTTCAGCAACCACGGCTACAGCTGCCGGCGGTTGAAATAAAAACCCTGTATGTTGAAAAATCTTTCTCAGAAAAGTTTCCATTTTCTTATCCATAGGCTCTCTAAAAGAAGAAATGTCTTCCAGAGGGATAGTAGTACGCTTAGCAAGCGTAGAAATAGCGTCATCCACCTTAGAGATGGAGCCCCACAAATCAAATTGAGAGTCAGGGACTGGGAATAATTTTTTAGATGAAGGGGAAGTTCCTATCCTTTCCCATTAGTTACTAATAATGATTGCCATCTTAACTGGCACAGGAAAAGTCAGAGGGACCTTCCTGTCTTCATAAAATCTGCCTAATTTAGGGATCTTAGGTTCCTTTGGAACCTCTAGCGTAGACCGAACCTCCTTTAATAAAAAATGCAGATGCTCAATTTTAAATCTAAAGGAGGGTTTCTCCACTGAAGGAGGTTTAGAAATTGAAGTTTTCGACTCAGAACGTTCACCCTCTGAAGCTACAGAGGTTAACTCATCCTCGGATCGCTGGGACATGGTAGCTTAATCCGACAAATATTTAGATGACTCTAGGTCAGGAGAACTATGCTTAACCTTTCTCTTACATTTGCCAGAGGGAGGTAAGGCACTCATGGCCACAGACACCGCCGATTTTAACTGCGCCGTAAAATCCACAGGAAAAAAGTCCCCTCCAGATGGAGGATTAGTTGAGCCGCGGGGAAATGCATGGGGAGCAGGTAGTGTAGAAAGGGTATTAATCTCTCGGTACACAGATTGCTGAGAGGTAGATGGCTCAAAGGGGCTAATAGCGCTATGAGTATTAGCAGGCTTGTTCTTAGACATTAGAACAGTGCTTAGACAAATGGAACAAAATTGAGCAGGCGGGCAAACTACGGCCTCCTCACAATATAAACAGGAATTATTAAACAGTACAAAAAGAGCGGAACCTTCTAATGTAGTACCTGAGTCCTCCATTGCTAAGATATATCCACAAAAGGACAGACAAAAAAAGAACGCTTTTATTAAAAAAACAGCACCTTTATAATCACAATGGCTGGGGCACTCACAACCTCCTAGACCCAGACAGCTAACCATGAAAATGCTCTCCTTAGGAGTGATGTCCGCAGCAGGATTGTATGGAAATGAAAAGACCACACCCGGTTACTTGGTGTGTAGGTCAGGACTTCCCCTGCTATGAAAAAGGCGCTAAGCTATTATGAGCTGTGCAACACTCAAAAACAAAAGTGAAACCTGTTTTTTCCAAGCCAAAAGCACACAGTCTATGAGCCCCAAAACTCTCACATTAAAGCAGTTATAAATAACCCCTAGCTGTTCAAATAATCTCCCTGAAGGAGATATTAACCCTTGATCCAATCGAGGCATAAAGGAGCCACACTTTGATCCTAATAGCAAAAGTGTATATATAAAACAGTCTTACCCTCCAGGATCCATGCTGTGGAACAGGCACAGCTTCTCAAGTGTGACAGTCTTGCAGCGACGCTCTGACATTATTATTTATTATTATTATCGGTTATTTGTAGAGCGCCAACAGATTCCGCAGCGCTGGACATGGACTTGAGTGTGTAACAGCAAGCAGTGAAACTCGTCAACACTGATTGCTCAGGAGCTGTTAGGCGACAGTCTGGATGGGTTCACAGAAAAACTTTCCCTGCATCTCCAGCCTCTAACTTTCATGAATACTCTCACTGAAAGGTTGACATGATTACGTAAAACTCCATTACTTTCTTGAAAGGAACATACCCATCACAGGACTATCCAAATCTTCTGACACCTCCTATAGTGACGAAAGACAAAGAATGAGGGATAGGGGAAGTGGGAGGGATATTTAAGCCTTTTGACTGGGATGTCTTTGCCTCCTCCTGGTAGCCAGGTGTTCTATTTCCCAACAGTAAGGAATGAGCTTGTGGACTCTCCCTGCCTTATGGAAGGAAAGTAAAAAGTATATGAAACTTGTAAAATTAAACCAACAACCATATTACCTATTTAAGTGGTCTTCAGCATTATACATAATATTGACTGCGGTGAACTGCAAAATAGATATGCAAAAGAAATGCAGACTGATCTAAGACTGAATTAAGAGGATGAGAAGGTAGAAGAATATTGACATCTGCACATGACATTTTTACTAAACTGCTCACAAAGTGTGATCTAAAACAAATGAGAATATGACAACAGAATATATATATATATATATATATATGCACTAAACAGTGATGTCACTACTGAACCTCTATCTTGTGATAAGAGTGACTTAAATGGAATGTTATGAAAGCTAGATGAATCTAGTGGCCATAGCAACTATTTACTGCTGAAGTATAATGCTCCCTGATGCAGCTTAAGTGACTGACATACATTGCTGTCTGTACTATATTCAGTATTATTATATTGGCACTACTATTGCACAGAGCTGTATAATAGGCTAAATGCATCATCCCAATAGCGCAAATACAGGGGTCTTAAAGATCTTAACTGAGACAGGCCCATGCCTCTAGGGGACCCATTTGTATCCTACAATCAGTAGTGACATCATTCCACCTGCATCAAGTATGGCCATTCTGTGGGGCCCCTGCAAACCAGGCTCACAGCTTAAGGAAAGTGTATGGATTTGTCTTTGGTGGCAGGGTTTTCTAGATGGCTGCCAAAATGCTGCTGTGCTGAAAAACCTGCCACCATATATTTACAGGAAGGCAAATCCTCTACCAAGACTAACCAAGGGGGAAGGATGAGTCATATTAATAGAGAAGCAGCTCTTTCTCCTATGTGACAGAAAGGGCGCTGTTAAAATAGGGGGTACCACCATAGCATGTACCTGGGACTAGCGAGACCTAATTACGCCCCTGAATCATACCCTTGCACCGACACTGACATTCTTACATTAAACTTATACTGCTGTATATTTGCCTAGCACTGAGTGGTATATGTAAGTAAAGATTTACAGACATGCACTGCATTGAACAGTGGTATAAAGGAGAGGAGAGCCCTGGAGGCGATATCTCCAGAAGGATATAAACAACCAGGAGAGGTTCAATTAAGTAAATATGTATCGCTTAGAGGAAAGAAGGGAAAGAGGTGATATGATAGCAACTTTCAAATACATTAAGGGGCTACATAAAGCTGAGGTTGTGAGTATTTTTCATAAAAAATTAAAATTCAAGAACAAGGGGTCATGATCTCAAGCTGAAGGGTAGTAGATTCAGGAGTAATTTGTGGACGCACTTCTTTACAGAAAGGGGGATTGATTCATGGAATAAACTTCTACAAGAGGTTAAGAATGCCTGGGATAAGGATAAGGCTATCCTACGAACTAGATAAGTTTATACTTTTAGGAAATATTGGGCAGATTTGTTGGGGCTATGGTTTTTATCTGCCGTCAAAATCTATGTTTCTATGTTAAGTTACCAAATAGTTCCCCCTATACAGCAGTATCTACTTGTCATATCTCGGCTGCTTAGCACGTAGAAGGTCCTGGGATCAAGAACCAGTGGGACTACTGCAGGTTCCTTTGAGCTGCAAATCGGAGGAAGTGTTTTCATCTTAAGAACTCTTAAGATATATATAATGTCCCAACAGCAATATTGTAGCCACAACAATTTTGCATCTTAAATTTCTTCATTTTCACAAGGTTTCCATGAGCATATAGCAATATCACTTCTGTATCAATGCTGAGTGTAGATAACAATGCCCAAGGGTTATCATAACAATAACCCTACTCGCCACAAAGTTGCCAATTCATTTTCATGAAGATGGGTGGATGGTGACATTATCAGGCAGTGAGATCTCGATAGTAACAAGAACTCTGGCAACAACATTACAACACATTTTATACACATTGGCAATTATGTGAACAGATCTGGTCTACACATACCTCCTTGTGACACTTCTGTACTATCTCATAATCTGCATTTCCCCACACAGTCAGACCTTCTCTCTTGTATTGTTTCACCAGGTCAGAAACCTACAAGAAGATAAAGACGTGTAAACAAATATATCTAAATCTTATTTCAATACTTTTCTGAGAACATCTTTGGCACTCCAATTTTTCACTTGCATGATAATTGTGCATAAAATAACATTTTAACTCAGCCAGGTTAGCAAATTACAAGTCGAAACTAAAAAGATAACGTGCAAGCAAAAGTCTGATGTGCACTAACTTCAGGACTTCAGATGTCAAGACCGCGCCAACGTCTTCTCCTCATAGACTTCTATGGAGGACGCCATTAAAAACAAACAACTAACAGTTATTGCTCGCATGCTATCGGAAGGTAGTTATGAATTGTAAATGTTTACATATATCTATATATATTATTTTTTATAGGTATATAGCCCCAAATCTAAAACTCTAAAAACCAAACTTTTTAAATATTTTTTTTTTAAATTTAATTATGAAAAATTACAATTTTTCCCCACCAGTAGATAACAATCTTTTCTGTCTGTATCTTTGTTTTTTTCTGTTCTAAAATGCAAATAATAGTCAATATTTATTCAAAAAATATATATTACCTTTCTGATTACATTACTGTACTAGCTTTCTTAAGATACTATGTATACAAAAATAATAATAAAATATATACGAGAGAGAGAGAGTGATAATCGCAGTGGTCTCTTAATTTTTTGCAGAGTTCGGAATAGTTTGGATTTTGGAATATTTGTATCTTTAAAATGGGTATAAAAATAAGAGGGAAAGCAAGCATTATATTGGCACACTTGCAGGTTATATTACCAGGGAAGATAAGTGGTGAGGTGCGGTATATATCTCAGATATTCAACCATAAGTTTATAAAATATAACCTTTATTATTTATTGAAATATAAAAAAAGAACTGTGGACCATGCCATCATTAAAAACATGTGTTCGTGTGATATGTATGATTGTGTTTATTTAAAAGCACAAAAAGGAAAACAAAAAATGAAACACTAATCCTCCAATAAGAGCAACAAATGCCTAGCAATTAAAGTTAAGCAATTAAAGAACATGTGTGGGCAATGCTGTTTATATATATCAGTACAAAATCTCAATATAGATGGATTTCTACAAAGTGAGCGGTTTCCCAATATCGTTATCTATCAGTGTGGAGGTGATAGAAAAAATTTTCTACACCAGATTATAGTATATTGAGTATATAGGGAAATAGCCTGATCATCTAATCAACACTAGATGGTGTATAAGATACTCCAAATTGCTAAGCTGCGTAACAATAATTTCTTGTGAGACTATTCACAGTATAAGAATACACTACACAAATAGGTACCGTGATACCACTAAGTAAATAAGAGGCAGATATAGAGAGAGAATTCCCTCTGTATTAACCCTGATCCTTATACTGAAATTGTTCTATATCTGGCTTAGCACACCAGCAACAGTTTAAATATCATCGTACCTAAGTACACTGATATAATCCACAAATTCCCCACCAGCGGCTAACGTAGTTAAAGTTCAATTATTTGGTATTAGTTTTCTAGAGGAATACCCCAAAGGGGGAATTGACTAGCTTGAACAATTAACTATACTCTATGATTATCAGCAGAGCTAGTTGTAACCCCAAATTTTTAAAGCTATTAGTTATTTAAAAGTCGCCGCAAAAATTCAATAAGTTTCTATATTTTAAACAAAATTATAAGGAGAAGCAGTGAGAACACCTGACGCGCGTTTCGCATCTGCTTTGTCAACGGCAACCCGCAACTTCACCCGGGCTTCCTTAAAAAGGCCACACGCCAATCAGATCCGTCAATAATCTCTCAGCCAATCGCATTGTCTCTTCCGCGATAGGCTGGATGTAGAGGGTGTGTAATGTTGTAGCCAATCAGAGGTATGTGTATTACGTGACATGTATATGTATATTCATTTAAGTGCCCTTTAGTATGTCATTCTTACTTAGCCTGTGGTTCTACTTACTACATCGGTGACCATTCTTTACCTATGTGTTTAAGTGCAAAAAATATCTCCTGTGGGTTTGTACTCCCTATGTTTGTATATTCATTTAAGTGCCCTTTAGTATGTCATTCTTACTTAGTCTGTGGTTCTACTTACTACATCGGTGACCATTCTTTACCTATGTGTTTAAATTATATATATTATAACATTTATATCTTTGATATTAATAACATTTATAATATCATTTTATATAAAATTAAAATAGATTAAAGTGACTTAGCTTCAAATTCTGATGTTTATATGTGCTATAAAATTCCTAAATATCCAATTATTATTATTAATTATTGAATATTCTCCCTGTTGACTTATATAGTTTGGCCTGTGGGGTTCTTTATTTCTATAGTTCCACCCTCTCCATTCTTTCTGTGGATAGTAATTACTATGTTGATTCTCCATCCTATTTTTAAAATAATGATCATCCCATCCTTCTCTCTGTTCTCCTTGATATCTTTTGTTATCATTATACCACCTCCCTCTTTGATCATATTTCCTTTCCTCATCATATATTTCATCCCATCTTTTATGACTGCTCTGATCCGGAAATCTTCTATTATCTCTTCTAATCTCTCTTCTTCTATACTCCCATTGTTCTTTTTTATTTTTCATATTTCCTATACTACTCTCTCCTCTTTTTGACATTTCTTTATTTAAATTAACATTTGTGTTATTCTCTTCTATAGTTCCTGTCTCAATGACTGGTTTCTTTTTACTGAAAAGTCTCCCATTGTTTCTTTCATCCTCTTTAACCTGTTCATCTCTCCCATAATCTTCCTTGTCTCTTTGTAATTTTCTCCACTTTCCCTTTAAGATCTCTTTGTTTGTTTCCTCTAATTGCTTTATAATTTCTTGTTGTTTTTCTTTATAACCCTCATAATTCTCTTCACTTTCTATAGTCTCCTTGCATTTCCCTATATACTCAATATACTATAATCTGGTGTAGAAATTTTTTTCTATCACCTCCACACTGATAGATAACGATATTGGGAAACCGCTCACCTTATAGAAAATCCATCTATATTGAGATTTTGTACTGATATATAAACAGCATTGCCCACACATGTTCTTTAAGTGCTTAACTTTAATTGCTAGTCATTTGTTGCTCTTATTGGAGGATTAAACATTCCTGATTTATATAGATCATTACATTTTAAACAACTTTCCAATTTACTTTTATTAACAATTTTGCATAGTTTTCAGTGTGTCCTTTGTTGAAGAGTAAAGCTAGGCTGATACGAGTTTAAGAGTGTGCACGTGTCTTTACCATTCTATGGCAGCAGTGTTTGCAACTATGTATAACACTGCTATAAACATTGTAACAATTGCTGCCGGCAGATGGCTAAAATACGTGCACATTTCTGAGCTTACTTAGTATTATTCTTTGACAAATTATACAAAGAGAACTTGATAATATAAGTAAATTGGACAGTTGTTTAATATTTCATGCTCTATTCAATCAGTTTGAGCTTTATTTTGACTTTACTGTCCCTTTAAATCTTTTTCTGTTGAGCTGTTTTTATTTGTTTGACCCTCAATGCATTTACACGATTTTCTTTTAACTTTTATTATGTGAGGTACTCACACAAATTATACAGACCAAGCACTATTAGAAAAAAAACCATTAGTTTGCAGAAATCTCTAAAAACAAAATGTATGCTTACCTGATAAATTTATTTCTCTTGTGATGTATCCAGTCCACGGGTTCATCCATTACTTGTGGGATATTCTCCTTCCCAACAGGAAGTTGCAAGAGGACACCCACAGCAGAGCTGTCTATATAGCTCCTCCCCTAACTGCCACCCCCAGTCATTCGACCGAAGACAAGCAAGAAAAAAGGAGAAACTATAGGGTGCAGTGGTGACTGTAGTTTAAAAATAAAAAACACCTGCCTTAAAATGACAGGGCGTGCCGTGGACTGGATACACCACAAGAGAAATAAATTTATCAGGTAAGCATAAATTTTGTTTTCTCTTGTAAAGGTGTATCCAGTCCACGGGTTCATCCATTACTTATGGGATACCAATACCAAAGCTTTAGGACACGGATGAAGGGAGGGACAAGGCAGGAACTTAAACGGAAGGCACCACTGCCTGTAAGACCTTTCTCCCAAAAATAGTCTCCTAAGAAGCAAAAGTATCGAATTTGTAGAATTTAGAAAAAGTATGAAGCGAAGAACCAAGTCGCCGCCTTACAAATCTGTTCAACAGAGGCCTCATTTTTAAAAGCCCATGTGGAAGCCAATGCTCTAGTGGAATGAGCTGTAATTCTTTCAGGAGGCTGCTGGCCAGCAGTCTCATAAGCTAAGCGGATTATGCTTCTCAGCCAAAAAGAAAGAGAAGTTGCCGAAGCCTTTTGGCCTCTCCTCTGTCCAGAGTAGACAACAAACAAAGCAGATGTTTGACGAAAATCCTTTGTAGCTTGTAAATAAAACTTTAAAGCACGAACCACATCAAGATTGTGTAAAAGACGTTCCTTCTTTGAGGAAGGATTAGGACATAATGAAGGAACAAAAATCTCCTGATTGATATTCTTATTAGATACTACCTTAGGAAGAAACCCAGGTTTGGTACACAAAACTACCTTATCTGCATGGAAAATCAGATAAGGAGAATCACACTGTAAAGCAGATTACTCCGAAACTCTACGAGCCGAGGAGATAGCTACTAAAAACAGAACTTTCCAAGAAAAAAGTTTAATATCTATGGAAGGCAAAGGTTCAAACGGAACCCCTTGAAGAACTTTAAGAACTAAATTTAAACTCCATGGCGGAGCAACAGGTTTAAACACAGGCTTGATTCTAACTAAAGCCTGACAAAACGCCTGAACGTCTGGAACCTCAGCCAGACGTTCTCCAATCCCTCTTGGAGAAAGGATAAGATTCTAGGAATCCTGACTTTACTCCATGAGTAACCCTTGGATTAACACCAATGAAGATATTTACACCATATCTTATGATAGATTTTCCTGGTGACAGGCTTTCGAGCCTGAATTAAGGTATCAATGACCGACTCAGAAAAATCACGCTTTGATAGAATCAAGCGTTCAATCTCCAAGCAGTCAGACGCAGAGCAATTAGATTTGGATGTTTGAAAGGACCTTGAAGTAGAAGGTCCTGCCTTAGCGGCAGAGTCCATGGTGGAAAGGATGACATGTCCACCAGATCTGCATACCAAGTCCTGCGTGGCCATGCAGGAGCTATCAAAATCACAGAAGCTCTGGCAATCAGACGAGGGAGCAGAGGAAACGGTGGAATACACATAAGCCAGGCTGAAGGACCAGGGCGCTGCTAGAGCATCTATCAGCGCTGCCTTTTAAACCCTGGACCTGGACCCGTAACGAGGAAGCTTGGCGCTCTGACGAGACGCCATGAGAGCCAGTTCTGGTTTGCCCCATAGTTGAATCAACTGGGCAAATACCTCCGGATGGAGCTCCCACTCCCCCGGATGAAAAGTCTGCTGACTTAGGAAATCCGCCTCCCAGTTCTCTACTCCTGGGATATGGATAGCTGAGAGATGGCAAGAGTGAACCTCTGTCCATAGAATAATTTTTGAAACCTCCAACATTGCCAGGGGGCTCCTTGTACCCCCCTGATGGTTGATATAGGCTACAGTCGTGAAAATTCGACGCCTGTATCAGAATGTCGTCTAGGTAAGGAGCCACCGCTATGCCTCGTGGCCTTAGAACCGCCAGTAGGGACCCTAGAACCTTCGTAAAGATTCTTGGTGCCGTGGCTAACCCGAAGGGAAGAGCCACAAACTGGTAATGCCTGTCTAGGAAGGCAAACCTGAGAAACCGATGATGATCTCTGTGTATCGGAATGTGGAGATAAGCATCCTTTAAGTCCACGGGAGTCATATATTGACCCTCCTGGATCATAGGTAGGATGGTTCGAATAGTCTCCATCTTGAAGGATGGGACCCTGAGAAATTTGTTTAGGATCTTGAGATTCAAGATTGGTCTGAAAGTTCCCTCTTTTTTGGGAACTATAAACAGATTTGAATAGAATCCCTGCCCCTGTTCCTTTCTTGGAACTGGGTGGATCACTCCCATAACCAGTAGGTCTTGAACGCAAAGTAGAATTAAAACTACACTAAGTCACCACATATCTCTTGATACTTCCTATCTTGTCGAGAGTTGCAAGAGAATGACTGGAGGTGGGGGTTAGGGGAGGAGCTATATAGACAGCTCTGCTGTGGGTGTCCTCTTGCAACTTCCTGTTGGGAAGGAGAATATCCCACAAGTAATGGATGAACCCGTGGACTGGATACACCTTACAAGAGAAACTTACTTTAAGATATCTCTACCACTTATGTTTCCCACTCTCAACCTCCCCATATACTTCCTTTAGATTGTAAGCTTGAGAGCCTCTTTAACTATAGCTCACTTTGTATAAAGTGCATCTACAACCGATTGTGTTCAAGGGCAGAGGTGCTCCTCTCGGTTTGCTTATGTTTGTCAATGTAAGTGTAGTGCAGTACAGTGTATAATCTTACACAACGTATGTTTTTATTGCATTGTACCCTCATGATTGTAATGTACTTTGTTATAGAGCTGCATACAATGTTTGCGCTTTATAAATAAATGATAATAATAATAAGTAATTTTCTTCAGAATACACAAAAGAGGAACAAATGGGAGATACATTGAAACAAACTACAACATACAAGCCTATATCAATAACTGGGTTATCTCTAGATGGTATCTAGAAAAATGGATAATATTAAGTTAAATAAAACTTCAGGTCCAGACGGAATGCACCCAAGGGTTTTAAGAGAATTTGGCACTGTTATAGCCAAACCTCTATGCTAAATTTTTCAAAACTGCTTATCATTAGACATAGTACCCCAGGACTGGTGTAAAGCTGATGTGACGCCGCTTTTAAAAAGGGTAGAGGGCTGATCCAGGAAGCTACAGACCAGTTAGTCTAACATTGGTAGTGGGGGGTTATATTTATGAGTATATTCTTGTAAACAAGATTATGAGCTCAAATCAGCATGCTTTTATGTGAAATAGATAATGTCAAACTAATCTAGTTTTCTATAATTGTACTTACCTCCTCATAGAAGCTAAAGGGGAATAAGTTAATGTGAAAAGACTGGTAAATGGAAAACAAGATTTAATACTGGAAAATTTAAGGCTCTACATTCTGGAAGTAAAAATAAGCAGGCGACCTATTATTTAAATGGGTCTAAAATTAGCAAAACAGAGGAGGAAAGGGAGTTTGGTGTACTTACAGATAAGCTAAAAATGGGTGCACAATGCAGAGCAGAGGCTTCTAAGGCTATTAAGATACTAGCATGTATTAAAGGGACATTGTACACTAGATTTTTCTAAATGTTTTGTAGATGATTCATTTGAAACAAACTATAACATACAAGCCTATATTAATAAATGGGTTATTTCTACACCCAACGGTTTTAAGAGAATTTGTCACTGTTATAGCCAAACCTCTATGCTTAAGTTTTCAAGACTGGTTATCATCAGGCATAGTACGCCAGGACTGGTGTAAAATGTGTTGCCATTTTTAAAAAGGGAAGCAGGGCTGATCCAGGAAGCTAAAGACCAGTTACAGCTGCTTTCAAATAAGGGTCTCGCATTATGCATTGTGCGAGGCAACATAGGGGACACCACACCCACTGTTGTTCCATCTGCTTATGGTTCTGACAGGTGATCATTCTTACCACAGTGCTCAGCGGATAACCACCTGGGTATGTGTACAGGAGTTACTTGACCCATTATATAGTGCATACTTTGGGGTGCAAGGGTCCTTTTATAACTCTAAAAGGCACTAAGTATACAGGTGATTACTATTTCTATGACAATCACCTGCTATTTAAAGGGACATAGGACCACTTGTTAAATTATGGTTAATCCACTCTTTCCTGTTAGGGGTATTATGTGTATGTGTGCTGTATGCTGTCTTTAGGCAATAGGGGCACCTAGGGGCCACTTCCCTCCTATAAAGTAAAAACATTAGGTAGGTGATTGCTTAAAAATGTCAATCCCCTACTAATGACAGGGGTATGAGACCCCACAATGGAAACAGAGGGTTCTCCTCTTTTCAGCTGGGATCTCATACCAATTTGTGTTTTAACAGTGATCAGCTGCATCCTGTGCTGCAAAAGGCCCCTCATTGGAAAGAGCAGATTGCCTCTTTTAAATGAGTGTCCAGTTGTCCCAGACTTATGCGTGCTTATTCCTCAGCATTAACCTGCATGGCACAGAGAAAGAATGTACATACCTTTTTAACTAGAGTGTCATTATTCACTTTGATGTCTATGTTGATTGGGGTCTTTGGAAAGGCTTCAAACACCTCTTTCAGAAGGGGGATACGTTTGTCCTCTCCACCATGACAGCAGCAGTCTGTAAAAAGCAAGAGTTAATAAAAGTCTGTGTTGAGTCTCTTATCCATGCAATGAACAAGCACTAAGCATCATAAGCAACCAAATGCCTTTATGTGATCGGAGAGCAAAACGTTTGTAAACTGCAATAAAATTACATTGGCACATTTACAGAGGGGAGATTGTGAGCTGTCATTCAGCGTAATGGCTATAAAGAACCTTTAAAACATAAGCTAGTTTCTGAAGCTGGGGTACATGTGCTTGCCCTTTTATTACTCAGCTAGGGTAAACATTCAGTACACCACAGAAAGCCATGTCTCTAAACTCCCTGCGCTCACTCACTGGGACTTAATTGCATTACGCTATGGAAACCCTTAGAATCAGAACTGTTAGGGACACTTGAAGACTGGAGTTGAGAAACACAGATATAACGTGTGCCACAAGGGAAGTGCCACAATGAAATCACAAACCTAATTAGAATGTGCCAGGTGAAGTGTATTACACTCTAGTAGGCTATAGTGAAATGAGCCAGATAAACTGGGTACGGAATAAAGTTTTGATCCTGAGAAGTGGCACCACAAACATTAATTAGATAATTGTAAAATGCAATGAAAGATTTTATTTTCCAGTTATTTTTTTTTGTTTAAGAGGTATAATATTAAAAGACTATATATGTCTGGCTTGTGCTTTCTCTGTAAGTTGCTTTCATTTCATGTGGTTGAAAAATATATCTAATATTTTAGAGGAAAAAAAATGAGCATATAAGAGATTTAAATGAATAATATCTGTTAGTTGCTGTTAAGGGGTTTAGGAAAAAACATACATGCCTGTAAGGCTGGGTTACCACACACACAGTATGTTTAATATTCAGGTCAAAGTCAATAACAAAGCATAAATAACAAAAAATAAGTACTCTGTCTTATTTAAAGGGATACTAAACCCAAATTGTTTTATTTCATGAATTGGATAGAGCATGCAATTTAAGCAACTTTCTAATTTACTCCTATTATCACTATGTCTTTTTTCTCTTGCTATCTTTATTTGAAAAGCAAGAGCGTAAGGTTAGGCACTGGCCCATTTTTGGTTTAGCACCTAGGTAGCGCTTGCTGATTAGTGGCTACATTTAGCCACCAATCAGCAAGCGCTACCCAGGTGCTGTTCCATTCTGACCAGCCAAATAACAATTTGGCTTTGCTCTGAACAAGGGTAAAAACATACCCCAGACACACATTTCAGCCTGTTTGGGCCTGGTCATTGAGGAGCAGTTTTATAACTTAAAGGGACATTATACACTCATTTTTTCTTGGCATAAATGTTTTGTAGATGATCTATTTATAAAGCCCATAAAGTTTTTTGTTTTTTTTAAGGTATAGCTTTGCTTATTTTTAATAACATTGCTCTGATTTTCAGACTCCTAACCAAGCCCCAAAGTTTTATGAGAATACCATCAGCTACCTTATCCAGCTTGCTCCTGTTTGTGTAAAGGGTCTTTTCATATGAAAAAGAAGGGGGGTGTCTTATTTAACACTTGCAGTGGGCTTTCCAGCTACCTTTTCAGCAGAGCTAAACTGAGAGCTTATAAGTAAGTTTTTAAACAGTTTTATACTGGATTTTTATATCAGTATCAGTGCATCTTATTCTTTATAGTAGTGTCTATTACATGCAGTTATATGAAAATGAGTGTATACTGTCCCTTTAAAGGAATAGTCTATACCAGAATGTTTATTGTTTAAAAAGATAGCTAATCCCTTTATTACCCATTCCCCAATTTTGCATAACCAACACAGTTATAATAATATATGTTTTACCTATGTGATTGCCTTGTATCTAAGCCTCTGAAGACTGCCCCCTTATCTCAGTGCTTTTGACAGACATACAGTTTAACCATTCTGTTACTGTCTAACTGTGACAAACTTTCAAAATGCTCTGAGCTAAGAGGCGGTTTTTAACAGTTTTAGAAATCAGTTTGGGAGCCTGCTTAGATTTAGCTTTTCAACAATACCACCAAGGAAACAAATCAAATTTTAAATTGAATGCCCTATCTGAATCATAAAAGTTTGACTAGACTGTCCCTTTAAGGCATGTGAGCAAGAAGTCAATGTCTGGTTTGTGGACAAGCACAGAAGGTTTTCCAGCTTTTTTCTGCCTCTGCCTGTCAAATGCGTCCCTCCATTTTCTTTTTTGTGTATGCAAATTACTTTAGAGTCTTTCTAAGAGTAAAAGGGGAAACCAGACGTGACTCCTTGTTTACATGCCCTAGAGCATTGGTTTTCATACCTGTCCTCAGACCTCCCTAACAGGAAACATCTTAAGGATATCTGAACTAAAGCACAGGTGAAACAATCAGCTGATTAGTAAACATGGTTATTTTACCTGATCTTATGCAAGGTAAAACAGAAAACCTGGACTGTTGGGGAGGCCTAAGGACAGGTTAGAAAACCAGTGCTCTAGGGCAGTGATGGCAAACCTTGGCACTCCCGATGTTTCAGAACTACATTTCCCATGATGCTTGACTGGACTGCAGAGAGCCTAAGCATTATGGGAAACATCTGGGGTGCAAAGGTTCGCCATCACTGCCCTATAGGGATGCAACTGCACCTTATTGACAAGGCCCCGATAGGCTGAAATGTATGTCTGGGGTTTGTTGTTATCACCAGTTCAGAGGATAATTGCCTGGTATTTTAGGGATGGACTGTCTTTTGGCAGACAGATGTGCTACAGGATATTTCTCCTCTGGGAGAGGCATAGTGAGCTTAAAGAG
This sequence comes from Bombina bombina, assembly GCF_027579735.1. Taxonomy (NCBI): domain Eukaryota; kingdom Metazoa; phylum Chordata; class Amphibia; order Anura; family Bombinatoridae; genus Bombina; species Bombina bombina. Next base: position 291,832,418 of record NC_069501.1, read on the forward strand.
ACTGCACCCTGAGTGGCACTGGCCTGGTGGACAAGCACTGAAGTTTTTCCAGCTTTTGGAGTGTGTCTCTCTATTTTCTTTTCTTTTTTTTTTTCCTTGTCAGCAGTTTTATATCTAGGCATGTGAGCAAGGAGTCAATATCGGGTTTCTCCGTATTACTCTTAGAATAACTACACACAGAGTTAGCATATGCAATATAACAAATATCTCTGGTCTACAAGTACTTTTTAAGTCACCTACCACCCCACTTGGGATAGATGATTTCACAAGTACAAGATATTTACCTTTCTCAAAAGTAACATCCAGTTGGCACAAGTACTGGGGCAGTTCCTGCAACAAACAAAAAAAAAAAAAGGTAAAATGTTTGCTTAATTATTTAAAGAAAAATGTGGCTAGTTATTTTTATTAATTATTTTCTAAAAGGCTGTACATTTTCTTTTCGAAGGAAGTATTTACAAATATTTGTAGCTTGAATAGAAGAGGAATCCTTGCACGATATTTATGCTTTTAATAGTCGGAATGCCTAAATTAGGTACTTACCACCATCAAACATAGAAGACTGATAAATCAACAATCAATTCTACAGGCTCTCTACAAACATACATTTAAAGATCCCTTTCTGCAAACAAACATTTGAAGGTAATTCATCTATCTCCAATCAAGACAATAAGTGCATTTTCTTTTTTATATCTGTTGGGCTAATTTGGAATTGTTTTTTAACATTCCCCTCTCCCAGCTACACCCCCCACCTCCCACACACACACACACACCTCTACCCTTTATCAACAGGAAGTCTTACCTTTAAAACTCTCTTTCTTTCATGTAATTAGCAAGAGTCCATGAGCTAGTGACGTATGGGATATACATTCCTACCAGGAGGGGCAAAGTTTCCCAAACCTCAAAATGCCTATAAATACACCCCTCACCACACCCACAAATCAGTTTTACAAATTATTTTACTATGGAGGTGGTGAAGTAAGTTTGTGCTAGATTCTACGTTGATATGCGCTCCGCAGCAGGTTGGAGCCCGGTTTTCCTCTCAGCGTGCAGTGAATGTCAGAGGGATGTGAGGAGAGTATTGCCTATTTGAATTCAATGATCTCCTTCTACGGGGTCTATTTCATAGGTTCTCCGTTATCGGTCGTAGAGATTCATCTCTTACCTCCCTTTTCAGATCGACGATATACTCTTATATACCATTACCTCTACTGATTCTCGTTTCAGTACTGGTTTGGCTTTCTACTACATGTAGATGAGTGTCCTGGGGTAAGTAAGTCTTATTTTCTGTGACACTCTAAGCTATGGTTGGGCACTTTTGTATAAAGTTCTAAATATATGTATTCAAACATTTATTTGCCTTAACTCAGGATGTTCAACGTTCTTTATTTCAGACAGTCAGTTTCATATTTGGGATAATGCATTTGAATAAATCAATTTTTTTCTTACCTTAAAATTTGACTTTTTTCCTGTGGGCTGTTAGGCTCGCGGGGGCTGAAAATGCTTAATTTTATTGAGTCATTCTTGGCGCTGACTTTTTTGACGTTTTTTGCGCCAAAAGTGTTGGCGTTCCGGATGTGGCGTCATTTTTGGCGCCAAAAGCATTTAGGCGCCAAATAATGTGGGCGTCTTTTTTGGCGCTAAAAAATTTGGCCGTCACTTTTGTCTCCACATTATTTAAGTCTCTTTATTTATTGCTTCTGGGTGCTAGAAGCTTGTTCACTGGCATTTTTTCCCATTCCTGAAACTGTCATTTAAGGAATTTGATCAATTTTGCTTTATATGTTGTTTTTTCTATTACATATTGCAAGATGTCCCAGATTGACACTGAGTTAGAAGATACTTCTGGAAAAACGCTGCCTGGTGCTGGATCTACCAAAGTTAAGTGTATCTGTTGTAAACTTATGGTATTTGTTCCTCCAGCTGTTGTTTGTAATGAATGTCATGACAAACTTGTTAATGCAGATAATATTTCCTTTAGTAATGTTACATTACCTGTTGTGGTTCCATCAACATCTAATACTCAGAGTGTTCCTGTTAACATAAGAGATTTTGTTTCTAAATCTATTAAGAAGGCTATATCTGTTATTCCCCCTTCTAGTAAACATAAAAGGTCTTTTAAACTTCTAATTTTTCAGATGAATTTTTAAATGAACATCATCATTCTGATTCTGATAGTGGTTCCTCTGGTTCAGAGGATTCTGTCTCAGAGGTTGATGCTGATAAATCTTCATATTTATTCAAAATGGAATTTATTCGTTCTTTACTTAAAGAAGTTTTAATTGCTTTAGAAATAGAGGATTCTGGTCCTCTTGATACTAAATCTAAACGTTTAAATAAGGTTTTTAAATCTCCTGTAGTTATTCCAGAAGTTTTTCCTGTCCCTGATGCTATTTCTGAAGTAATCTCCAGGGAATGGAATAATTTGGGTAATTCATTTACTCCTTCTAAACGTTTTAAGCAATTATATCCTGTGCCATCAGACAGATTAGAATTTTGGGACAAAATCCCTAAGGTTCATGGGGCTGTCTCTACTCTTGCTAAACGTACTACTATTCCTACGGCAAATAGTACTTCCTTTAAGGATCCTTCAGATAGGAAGATTGAATCCTTTCTAAGAAAAGCTTACTTATGTTCAGGTAATCTTCTTAGACCTGCTATATCTTTATCGGATGTTGCTGCAGCTTCAACTTTTTGGTTAGAAGCTTTAGCGCAACAAGTAACAGATCATAACTCTCATAGCATTGTTAATCTTCTTCAACATGCTAATAACTTTATTTGTGATGCCATCTTTGATATCATTAGAGTTGATGTCAGGTATATGTCTCTAGCTATTTTAGCTAGAAGAGCTTTATGGCTTAAAACTTGGAATGCTGATATGTCTTCTAAGTCAACTTTGATTTCCCTTTCTTTCCAGGGTAATAAATTATTTGGTTCTCAGTTGGATTCTATTATCTCAACTGTTACTGGAGGGAAAGGAACTTTCTTACCACAGGATAAAAAAATCTAAAGGTAAATTTAGGTCTAATAATCGTTTTTGCTCCTTTCGTCACAATAAGGAACAAAAGACTGATCCTTCGCCCTCAGGAGCGGTATCAGTTTGGAAACCATCTCCAGTCTGGAATAAGTCCAAGCCTTTTAGAAAACCAAAACCAGCTCCCAAGTCCACATGAAGGTGCGGCCCTCATTCCAGCTCAGCTGGTAGGGGGCAGATTACGTTTTTTCAAACAAATTTGGATCAATTCAATTCACAATCTTTGGATTCAAAACATTGTTTCAGAAGGCTACAGAATTGGCTTCAAGATAAGGCCTCCTGCAAAGAGATTTTTTCTTTCCCATGTCCCAGTAAATCCAGCAAAGGCTCAAGCATTTCTGAAATGTGTTTCAGATCTAGAGTTGGCTGGAGTAATTATGCCAGTTCCAGTTCTGGAACAGTGGCTGGGGTTTTATTCAAATCTCTTCATTGTACCAAAGAAGGAGAATTCCTTCAGACCAGTTCTGGATCTAAAAATATTGAATCGTTATGTAAGGATACCAACATTCAAAATGGTAACTATAAGGACTATTCTGCCTTTTGTTCAGCAAGGGCATTATATGTCCACAATAGATTTACAGGATGCATATCTGCATATTCCGATTCATCCAGATCACTATCAGTTTCTGAGATTCTCTTTCCTAGACAAGCATTACCAGTTTGTGGCTCTGCCGTTTGGCCTAGCAACAGCTCCAAGGATTTTTACAAAGGTTCTCGGTGCCCTTCTGTCTGTAATCAGAGAACAGGGTATTGTGGTATTTCCTTATTTGGACGATATCTTGGTACTTGCTCAGTCTTCACATTTAACAGAATCTCATACGAATCGACTTGTGTTGTTTCTTCAAGATCATGGTTGGAGGATCAATTTACCGAAAAGTTCATTGATTGCTCAAACAAGGGTTACCTTTTTAGGTTTCCAGATAGATTCAGTGTCCATGACTCTGTCTCTGACAGACAAGAGACGTCTAAAATTGATCTCAGCTTGTCGAATCCTTCTATCACAATCATTCCCTTCGGTAGCCTTATGCATGGAAATTCTAAGTCTTATGACTGCTGCATCGGATGCGATCCCCTTTGCTCGTTTTCACATGCGACCTCTTCAGCTCTGTATGCTGAACCAGTGGTGCAGGGATTACACAAAGATATCTCAATTAATATCTTTAAAACCGATTGTACGACACTCTCTGACGTGGTGGACAGATCACCATCGTTTAGTTCAGGGGGCTTCTTTTGTTCTTCCGACCTGGACTGTAATTTCAACAGATGCAAGTCTGACAGGTTGGGGAGCTGTTTGGGGGTCTCTGACAGCACAAGGGGTTTGGGAATCTCAGGAGGTGAGATTACCAATCAATATTTTGGATCTCCGTGCAATTTTCAGAGCTCTTCAGTCTTGGCCTCTTCTAAAGAGAGAATCGTTCATTTGTTTTCAGACAGACAATGTCACAACTGTGGCATACATCAATCATCAAGGAGGGACTAACAGTCCTCTGGCCATGAAAGAAGTATCTCAAATTCTGGTATGGGCGGAATCCAGCTCCTGTCTAGTTTCTGCGGTTCATATCCCAGGTATAGACAATTGGGAAGCGGATTATCTCAGTCGCCAAACGTTACATCCGGGCGAATGGTCTCTTCACCCAGAGGTATTTCTTCAGATTGTTCAAATGTGGGGTCTTCCAGAAATAGATCTGATGGCTTCTCATCTAAACAAGAAACTTCCAAGGTATCTGTCCAGATCCAGGGATCCTCAAGCGGAAGCAGTGGATGCGTTGTCACTTCCTTGGAAGTATCATCCTGCCTATATCTTTCCGCCTCTAGTTCTTCTTCCAAGAGTAATCTCCAAGATTCTGAAGGAATGCTCGTTTGTTCTGCTGGTGGCTCCAGCATGGCCTCACAGGTTTTGGTATGCGGATCTTGTCCGGATGGCCTCTTGCCAACCGTGGACTCTTCCGTTAAGACCAGACCTTCTGTCACAAGGTCCTTTTTTCCATCAGGATCTCAAATCCTTAAATTTAAAGGTATGGAGATTGAACGCTTGATTCTTAGTCAAAGAGGTTTCTCTGACTCTGTGATTAATACTATGTTACAGGCTCGTAAATCCGTATCTAGGGAGATATATTATAGAGTCTGGAAGACTTATATTTCTTGGTGTCTTTCTCATCATTTTTCCTGGCATTCTTTTAGAATTCCGAGAATTTTACAGTTTCTTCAGGATGGTTTGGATAAAGGTTTGTCTGCAAGTTCCTTGAAAGGACAAATCTCTGCTCTTTCTGTTCTTTTTCATAGAAAGATTGCTAATCTTCCTGATATTCATTGTTTTGTACAAGCTTTGGTTCGTATAAAACCTGTCATTAAGTCAATTTCTCCTCCTTGGAGTTTGAATTTGGTTTTGGGGGCTCTTCAAGCTCCTCCGTTTGAACCTATGCATTCTTTGGACATTAAATTACTTTCTTGGAAAGTTTTGTTCCTTTTGGCCATCTCTTCTGCCAGAAGAGTTTCTGAATTATCTGCTCTTTCTTGTAAATCTCCTTTTCTGATTTTTCATCAGGATGAGGCGGTGTTGCGAACTTCTTTTAAATTTTTACCTAAGGTTGTGAATTCTAACAACATTAGTAGAGAAATTGTGGTTCCTTCATTATGTCCTAATCCTAAGAATTCTAAGGAGAAATCATTGCATTCTTTGGATGTAGTTAGAGCTTTGAAATATTATGTTGAAGCTACTAAGAATTTCCGAAAGACTTCTAGTCTATATGTTATCTTTTCCGGTTCTAGGAAAGGTCAGAACGCTTCTGCCTTTTCTTTGGCATCTTGGTTGAAATCTTTAATTCATCATGCTTATGTCGAGTCGGGTAAAACTCCGCCTCAAAGGATTACAGCTCATTCTACTAGGTCAGTTTCTACTTCCTGGGCGTTTAGGAATGAAGCTTCGGTTGATCAGATTTGCAAAGCAGCAACTTGGTCTTCTTTGCATACTTTTACTAAATTCTACCATTTTGATGTGTTTTCTTCTTCTGAAGCAGTTTTTGGTAGAAAAGTACTTCAGGCAGCTGTTTCAGTTTGATTCTTCTGCTTATAATTTCAGTTTTTTTTTCATTATAAGATTTAAACTTTGTTTTGGGTGTGGATTATTTTCAGCGGAATTGGCTGTCTTTATTTTATGCCTCCCTCTCTAGTGACTCTTGCGTGGAAGATCCACATCTTGGGTAGTCATTATCCCATACGTCACTAGCTCATGGACTCTTGCTAATTACATGAAAGAAAACATAATTTATGTAAGAACTTACCTGATAAATTCATTTCTTTCATATTAGCAAGAGTCCATGAGGCCCACCCTTTTTGTGGTGGTTATGATTTTTTTGTATAAAGCACAATTATTCCAATTCCTTATTTTTTATGCTTTCGCACTTTTTTCTTATCACCCCACTTCTTGGCTATGCGTTAAACTGATTTGTGGGTGTGGTGAGGGGGTGTATTTATAGGCATTTTGAGGTTTGGGAAACTTTGCCCCTCCTGGTAGGAATGTATATCCCATACGTCACTAGCTCATGGACTCTTGCTAATATGAAAGAAATGAATTTATCAGGTAAGTTCTTACATAAATTATGTTTTCTCACACAGACCTCACAGCAACAATCAATCCTACAGGCTCTCTACAAACATACATTTAAAGATCCTTTTCTGCAAACAAACATTTGAAGACCTCACAGCAACAATCAATCCTACAGGCTCTCTGCACACACTTGCCCACCAAGCCTCCCTCCATCTCCCACCCTGGTGTTTACCTTAATATATAAACTCCTAACAGCAATTAGGTGCAGCAGCTGTCACTAATGATCCAGGATAGAGACACTACTTCACACTCACAGCCTCTGAACTGACACTTTATCATATTCTATTACACTTTCCCAACTCTCATTTACTCACCACACATTTCACTCACTCTCAGTTTACACTGCCTTATATCAAACATATTTCACTTCTCCCTCACCTTTTGTGTCCATTCCGTCTCCTTTAGATTGTAAGCTTGAGAGCTTCTCTACCTGCAGGCCACTTTGTATTTAAAGTGAACTACTACTGATTGTGCTCAAGGGCAGGGCATTCCTCTCCTTTTGTATAACTCAATTATTGCACCTACAACTGTAATGTACCCCAATATTGTACTTGTTTGTTTGTTTATGTGTTTAATGCATCCCTGTAATGTTCCATTATTTCTTGTATAGCGCTAAGTAATCTGCTGGCGCTTTATTAATACCTGATAATAATAATAAAATAAATGTTTCAATCAATGTGAGAAACCAATAAGCTGCAAGCATAAATCAGACCAGGGCTGGACTGAGACTAAAAATAAGCACAGCATTTTAAGGCACAGCAGCCCATTCTCCCACTTTTGTTATTTAACCATACACCAGTAGTAGGGGAATAATGCACTAATTAGATTTACAAAAACATTTAAAGTTTGTAGCACTTTGTGTGTAATAATACAAAAGAAGCTATTCAAGTTAACATTTAAATGAAGAATAACCACTTATTGCTCACCAGACACAATCAGCAGTACTAGAGCATTTTTGCTTGCTTGCTGAGAGCGCCAGGGCTGTAACTGACAGAGTGGGTTTTTTGTGCAGTTGGGGAGGAGTAATAGTTTCTAGTGCAGCAAAGACAGACTGTTTTTATAGTGGGCTGTAGCCGGATCAGGGCAGGATATAGTGGAAGTGTGAGGCAGGAGATGTTGAATACGTTTGGAAAACGGGAGAGGATTCAAAGCGTGCTGATTTTTCTAGGTGCAGGGGTGAGATGGAGAAGTGGATTTAGCCAGTACATTAAGATTACAGGTGAGCAAGTGGTGGTCTGAAATGGGAAAGAGGTAATAGGGGAAAGATAAAGAGCAGAGGTAGGAAAATACCAGGTCAATAGAGTGTCCACCGCAGTGAGTAGGGAATAGGGTGGCTTGTGAGGGACTGAAGGAGGATGTGAATGAAAGGGGCAGCTGGGTTATCAATGGGGATGTGGAAGTTCCCCAGTATTAGAGAAGGTATATTTGGAGAGAGAAAGGGCTCTATTTATCATTCCAATTCTCCTATATTTTCTCCTAAAAGTTCTCATGAGAAATAATTCTCCTATTTATCATTCAAAAATACTCCTAAAATTGGGCAAGTTCGACTGTAAAATTCTCCTACTCTGTTCTAACTCTCCTTGGAGAACATGTTCTCCAAAAAAAGGGTTAAATTAGATCTTTTTAGTCGTATTTCATATAGTTCTCCTCATAATTCTCCTAGTTACAAATTTATCATTTATATTCTCCTGTGGAGGACTGAAGGTTCTCCTGCAAGTTCCTACCTTAAAGTTCTCCATAACTACAGTGGAGAACAGCATTAGAAAGCTATTCTCTACCAGTTGTAGAAGCAGTTACACCCAAATAAGGTGCAAAAATTATCTATAACAAAGCACAATAATAATGGTTATTGGAGTGCAATAATAATTTATGATGGAGTAAAAAAAATAAATATAATGGAGCACCAAAATAATATATAACAGAGCACAAAAATGATATCTATTGGGGCATAAAAATAAGATATAAAAAAGAGCTAAAATTGAAGCACAAAAACAATGAAAATGTAGATCTATTCTCTTATATGAAAGTTTGCTGAAGAGGGGCGTTAACAAAGCTACTAGGAAGGCTGTATAAAGATTTCTATTGGTTTATATATGATTGACATGGAGAATAGTTGCTTATTTTTAGTGATAAATAAGGAGAAGATACTAATCCGACTGGAGAAATTTATCATTAGTTCTCCCCAGCTCTCCTCAGCTCTCCCATGGAGAAAAAACAACTTTTTTATGATAAATATGGGCGCACATGTGCTCCTCTCCTAAGGAGAGCTGTGGAGAACTGATAGGAGAACAGAAAGGAGAATTCCCCAAATGTTTGATAAATGGAGCCCAAAGTAGGGAAGTCAGGTAGCAAAATTGTCAAGTAATTGAGAAGTTGGTCCAGTAGGGCAGTAGATGACTGCCACTCAGAGAGACGAGGGAGAACAGGCCAACGCAGTGAACTCCAAAGGAGGAGAAGGAGAGAGATGTGGGCAGAGGCAGGAACTGATAGGTGCAGGAGAGGGAAAAGAAAGATCCCAATACAATCACCAGGCCTAGGGGTACGGCTAAAGTGGAAACCCCCATGTGTGAGAGCAGCAGTGGAAGCTGTGTCAGAAGAACATAGTTAGGTTTCAGTAATTGCTAAAAGCTTGAAAAAAATGAAAAGAAAGATTTTTCTGATTGTAAACTGCACACACAAAAATGCAAATTTGAGGCCTTGTAAAAATTTTGAATGACAACATAAATATTAAAAAAAGTTTATATATAAACTAACTTTGGAGTGATTTGAACCTGTGAACTTTATATACAAAAGAGATTCATTACATATGTTCTTTCTTAAATTATGCTATTTTTAGAAAGTCTCAGTCTGAGCCATGATTTATATTTATCAAATTAAAAACAGGAAATATAATAACTACCTTGAGTGGAAAATAGAAACTATGAAGTTAGGTAAACTGCAGTACTCCTACACTATCTAGTCACTTTACCACAATTTATTTTGTAGTTTTTCATTTTATATTGACACTGCATAGATAAGTATTTTTGTTAGTAAGAATTGTGCTGTATGGTATGTTTCCTACTAAGTTTCTGCATACATTTCAAGATGATGAAAAATACCAACAATTTGCTTCTAATTTTCAATTACTAGTTTTTGTTGGAAAAACAGAATTTATGCTTACCTGATAAATTACTTTCTCCAACGGTGTGTCCGGTCCACGGCGTCATCCTTACTTGTGGGAATATCTCTTCCCCAACAGGAAATGGCAAAGAGTCCCAGCAAAGCTGGCCATATAGTCCCTCCTAGGCTCCGCCCACCCCAGTCATTCGACCAACGGACAGGAGGAAAAATATAGGAGAAACCATATGGTACCGTGGTGACTGTAGTTAGAGAAAATAATTCATCAGACCTGATTAAAAAACCAGGGCGGGCCGTGGACCGGACACACCGTTGGAGAAAGTAATTTATCAGGTAAGCATAAATTCTGTTTTCTCCAACATTGGTGTGTCCGGTCCACGGCGTCATCCTTACTTGTGGGAACCAATACCAAAGCTTTAGGACACGGATGAAGGGAGGGAGCAAATCAGGTTACCTAAACGGAAGGCACCACGGCTTGCAAAACCTTTCTCCCAAAAATAGCCTCCGAAGAAGCAAAAGTATCAAATTTGTAAAATTTGGCAAAGGTGTGCAGTGAAGACCAAGTCGCTGCCTTACATATCTGATCAACAGAAGCCTCGTTCTTGAAGGCCCATGTGGAAGCCACAGCCCTAGTGGAGTGAGCTGTGATTCTTTCAGGAGGCTGCCGTCCGGCAGTCTCGTAAGCCAATCGGATGATGCTTTTAAGCCAAAAGGAAAGAGAGGTAGAAGTCGCTTTTTGACCTCTCCTTTTACCAGAATAGACGACAAACAGAGAAGATGTTTGACTGAAATCTTTTGTAGCTTCTAAATAGAATTTTAGAGCACGGACTACGTCCAAATTGTGTAACAAACGTTCCTTCTTTGAAATTGTCTCCTGGTTAATATTTTTGTTAGAAACAACCTTTGGAAGAAAACCAGGCTTAGTACGCAAAACCACCTTATCTGCATGGAACACCGGATAGGGCGGAGAACACTGCAGAGCAGATAACTCTGAAACTCTTCTAGCAGAAGAAATAGCAACCAAAAACAAAACTTTCCAAGATAACAACTAAATATCTATGGAATGTAGAGGTTCAAACGGAACCCCTTGAAGAACTGAAAGAACTAAATTTAAACTCCAGGGAGGAGTCAAAGGTCTGTAAACAGGCTTGATCCTAACCAGAGCCTGAACAAATGCTTGAACATCTGGCATAGCTGCCAGTCGTTTGTGTAGTAAGACAGATAAAGCAGAAATCTGTCCCTTTAGAGAACTCGCAGATAATCCTTTATCCAAACCTTCTTGCAGAAAGGAAAGAATCTTAGGATTTTTTATCTTATTCCAAGGGAATCCCTTGGATTCACACCAGCAGATATATCTTTTCCATATTTTATGGTAAATCTTTCTAGTTACCGGTTTTCTGGCCTGAACCAGAGTATCAATCACAGAATCTGAAAACCCACGCTTTGATAGAATCAATCGTTCAATCTCCAAGCCGTCAGCTGGAGGGAGACCAGATTTGGATGTTCGAATGGACCCTGAACAAGAAGGTCCTGTCTCAAAGGTAGCTTCCATGGTGGAACTGATGACATATTCACCAGGTCTGCATACCAAGTCCTGCGTGGCCACGCAGGGGCTATCAAGATCACCGAGGCCCTCTCCTGTTTGATCCTGGCTACCAGCCTGGGAATGAGAGGAAACGGTGGAAACACATAAGCTAGGTTGAAGGTCCAAGGCGCTACTAGTGCATCCACTAGAGTCGCCTTGGGATCCCTGGATCTGGACCCGTAGCAAGGAACCTTGAAGTTCTGACGAGACGCCATCAGATCCATGTCTGGAATGCCCCATAATTGAGTCAATTGGGCAAAAATCTCCGGGTGGAGTTCCCACTCCCCCGGATGGAATGTCTGACGACTCAGATAATCCGCTTCCCAGTTTTCCACACCTGGGATGTGGGTCGCAGATAGATGGCAGGAGTGATTCTCCGCCCATTGTATTATTTTGGTTACTTCTTTCATCGCCAGGGAACTCCTTGTTCCCCCCTGATGATTGATATACGCAACAGTCGTCATGTTGTCTGATTGGAATCTTATGAATCTGGCCTTTGCAAGCTGAGGCCAAGCCCTGAGAGCATTGAATATCGCTCTTAGTTCCAGAATGTTTATCGGGAGAAGAGACTCTTCCCAAGACCATAGTCCCTGAGCTTTCAGGGATTCCCAGACCGCACCCCAGCCCACTAGACTGGCGTCGGTCGTGACAATGACCCACTCTGGTCTGCGGAAGCTCATTCCCTGGGATAGGTGGTCCAGGGATATCCACCAACGGAGTGAATCTCTGGTCTTCTGATCTACTTGAATCACTGGAGACAAGTTTGTATAGTCCCCATTCCACTGTTTCAGCATGCACAGTTGTAATGGTCTTAGATGAATTCGCGCAAAAGGAACTATGTCCATTGCTGCAACCATCAACCCTACTACTTCCATGCACTGAGCTATGGAAGGACGTGGAACAGAATGAAGAACTTGACAAGCGCTTAGAAGTTTTGACTTTCTGACATCTGTCAGAAAGATCCTCATTTCTAAGGAATCTATTATTGTTCCCAAGAAGGGAACTCTTGTTGACGGAGACAGAGAACTTTTTTCTATGTTCAGCTTCCATCCGTGAGATCTGAGAAAGGCCAGAACGATGTCTGTATGAGCCTTTGATTTTGAAAGGGACGACGCTTGTATAAGAATGTCGTCCAAGTATGGTACTACTGCAATGCCCCTCGGTCTTAGAACCGCTAGAAGGGACCCGAGTACCTTTGTAAAAATCCTTGGAGCAGTGGCTAATCCGAATGGGAGGGCCACAAACTGGTAATGTTTGTCCAGAAAGGCGAACCTTAGGAACTGATGATGTTCTTTGTGGATAGGAATATGTAGGTACGCATCCTTTAGATCCACGGTAGTCATAAATTGACCTTCCTGGATAGTGGGTAGAATCGTTCGAATGGTTTCCATTTTGAACGATGGTACCCTGAGAAATTTGTTTAGGATCTTTAAATCCAGAATTGGTCTGAAGGTTCCCTCTTTTTTGGGAACTACGAACAGATTTGAGTAAAATCCCATTCCTTGTTCCGTCATTGGAACTGGGTGTATCACTCCCATCTTTAACAGGTCTTCTACACAATGTAAGAACGCCTGTCTCTTTATTTGGTTTGAGGATAAGTGAGACATGTGGAACCTTCCCCTTGGGGGTAGTTCCTTGAAATCCAGAAGATAACCCTGAGAAACAATTTCTAGCGCCCAGGGATCCTGAACATCTCTTGCCCAAGCCTGAGCAAAGAGAGAGAGTCTGCCCCCCACTAGATCCGGTCCCAGATCGGGGGCTACTCCTTCATGCTGTTTTGTTAGCGGTAGCAGGCTTCTTGGTCTGCTTACCCTTGTTCCAGCCTTGCATCGGTTTCCAGGCTGTTTTGGACTGTGAGGCATTACCCTCTTGCTTAGAGGATGCAGAATTAGAGGCCGGTCCGTTCCTGAAATTACGAAAGGAACGAAAATTAGACTTATTCTTGGCCTTGAAAGGCCTATCTTGTGGGAGGGCGTGACCCTTTCCCCCAGTGATGTCTGAGATAATCTCTTTCAATTCTGGTCCAAAGAGAGTTTTACCCTTGAAGGGGATGTTAAGCAATTTTGTCTTGGATGATACATCAGCTGACCAAGACTTTAGCCAAAGCGCTCTGCGCGCCACAATTGCAAACCCTGAATTTTTCGCCGCTAATCTAGCTAATTGCAAAGCAGCATCTAAAATAAAAGAGTTAGCCAACTTAAGTGCGTGAACTCTGTCCATAACCTCCTCATATGGAGTCTCTCTACTGAGCGACTTTTCTAGTTCCTCGAACCAGAACCACGCTGCTGTAGTGACAGGAACAATGCACGAAATGGGTTGTAGAAGGTAACCTTGCTGTACAAAAATCTTTTTAAGCAAACCTTCCAATTTTTTATCCATAGGATCTGTGAAAGCACAACTATCCTCGATAGGAATAGTAGTGCGCTTGTTTAGAGTAGAAAATGCCCCCTCGACCTTAGGGACTGTCTGCCATAAGTCCTTTCTGGGGTCGACCATAGGAAATAATTTCTTAAATATAGGAGGGGGAACAAAAAGGTATGCCGGGCTTCTCCCACTCCTTATTCACTATGTCCGCCACCTGCTTGGGTATAGGAAAAGCGTTGGGGTGCACCGGAACCTCTAGGAACTTGTCCATCTTGCATAATTTTTCTGGAATGACCAAGTTGTCACAATCATCCAGAGTAGATAACACCTCCTTAAGCAGTGCGCGGAGATGTTCTAATTTAAATTTAAATGTCACAACATCAGGTTCAGCCTGTTGAGAAATTTTTCCTGAATCTGAAATTTCCCCATCTGACAAAACCTCCTTCATGGCCCCTTCAGATTGGTGTGAGGGTATGACAGAACAATTATCATCAGCGCCCTCCTGCTCTTCAGTGTTTAAAACAGAGCAATCGCGCTTTCTCTGATATGCAGGCATTTTGGATAAAATATTTGCTATGGAGTTATCCATTACAGCCGTCAATTGTTGCATGGTAATAAGCATTGGTGCGCTAGAAGTACTAGGGGCCTCCTGCGTGGGCAAAACTGGCGTAGACACAGAAGGAGATGATGTAGAACCATGTCTACTCCCTTCATCTGAGGAATCATCTTGGGCAATTTCATTATCTGTGGCAGTACTGTCCTTACTTTGTTTGGACGCTATGGCACAATTATCACACAATTTTGAAGGGGGAGACACATTGGCTTTCATACATATAGAACATAGCTTATCTGAAGGCACAGACATGTTAAACAGGCTTAAACTTGTCAATAAGGCACAAAAACCGTTTTAAAACAAAACCGTTACTGTCTCTTTAAATTTTAAACAGAGCACACTTTATTACTGAATATGTGAAAAAATATGAAGGAATTTACCAAAATTTCACCACAGTGTCTTAAAGCATTAAAAGTATTGCACACCAATTTTCAGAGCTTTAACCCTTAAAATAACGAAACCGGAGCCGGTGACAGATTTAACCCCTATACAGTCCCAGCTACAGCCTTTGCTGTGACTTTACCAAGCCCAGAGGGGAATACGATACCAAATGACGCCTTTTAGGAACTTTTCCAACTACTTTCAGGTCCTCACACATGCATCTGCATGTCTTGCTCTCAAAAACAACTGCGCAGTAATGGCGCGAAAATGAGGCTCAGCCTACAACTGGGAAGGCCCTTCCTGACTGGAAAAGGTGTCTAACATAGTGCCTGACGTTAAAAAACGTTCCCCAAGTTTATAAGTGTGAATTATCAGCATAAACATGTATAAAATGTCCAAATAAAGCAATCGATTTAGCCCATAAAAGTGTCTACCAGTTTTATAGCCCATATTAAGCCCTTTATTCTGTTTGAGACTAAGAAAATGGCTTACCGGTCCCCATGAGGGGAAATGACAGCCTTCCAGCATTACACAGTCTTGTTAGAAATATGGCTAGTCATACCTTAAGCAGAAAAATCTGCTAACTGTTTCCCCCAACTGAAGTTACTTCATCTCAACAGTCCTATGTGGAAACAGCAATCGATTTTAGTTACTGTCTGCTAAAATCATCTTCCTCTCACAAACAGAAATCTTCATCCTTTTCTGTTTCAGAGTAAATAGTACATACCAGCACTATTTTAAAATAACAAACTCTTGATAGTAGAATAAAAAAACTACAACTAAACACCACATACTCTTAACCATCTCCGTGGAGATGTTGCCTGTGCAACGGCAAAGAGAATGACAGGGGTGGGCGGAGCCTAGGAGGGACTATATGGCCAGCTTTGCTGGGACTCTTTGCCATTTCCTGTTGGGGAAGAGATATTCCCACAAGTAAGGATGACGCCGTGGACCGGACACACCAATGTTGGAGAAATAAACTTTTAGAATACTACACTTTGGTGTTTGGAAAGGTTAAAAGATCCTAAGTGAGGAACCATAAAGTGTTTTACACTAATGATGTTAACCCTACAGTTTCTTTTTACTAAGTTAGGAAGTTCTACAGGGAATGCTGAAGAACCTGGAATCCCTGTTTCCTGAGATATAATTACTGAACAAATCCAACATCTCAGAAACCTTCAAATGATGGTTTATTTGCATACAGAGAAACACTGTGACCAGAAATAAAAACAATCCAGCACTTGACCGATAGCAGCAGTGAAAAAGGTTGCATCTGTGGCATCACTCTGGTCACACTATTTCCGCAGCAATATCTCAGATGCTAAAAATTAAGTAAACAAAAGTCTTAGGAATACCTTGGATGCCAGAGACATTAAAAAAATAATCCATAACCCTCAAGCAAAAACACAATTGTTTATTACAACCCAAAGTTGTAAACTTAAATAAAATGACACCATCCCTTAAACATCTAAACCTAATCCAATTCTAAATGGAACCCCAGTTTCTCATAATGAGTATACTTAAAGGGACACTAAACCCAATTTTTTTCTTTAATGATTCAGATAGGACATGCAACTTTCTAATTTACTCCTATTATAAATGTTTCTTCATTCTCTTGCTATCTTTATTTAAAAAGCAGGAATATAAAGCTTAAGAGTAGGCCCATTTTTGGTTGAGAACCTGTGTTATGCTTGCTTATTGGTTTGCTAACTGTATCCACCAATAAGCAAGCGATATCCATGGTACTGAACCTAAAATGGTCTGGCTCCTAAGCTTTAAATTCCTACTTTTTAAATAAAGATAGCAAGAGAACAAATAAAAATTAATAGTAGGAGTAAATTAGAAAGTTGCTTAAAATTGCATGCTCTATCTGAATCATTAAAGAAAACATTTGGGTTTAGTATCCCTTTAATTTAGCAAGCTTATAAAGAATTTATGTAATGTAAGTTTGCATAAAAAGGCAGTACACAAGTAATACTACTTTAGTATTTATAGTGGAATGTGAAATTGTGATTAAAAAACCTAATGGTGCTATTTCTTCAGATAAATAAGTATAAAATGCATATTTCAAATCTTTAGCTACAAGTATACATAGCCCAGCTACAAATGAATATGCAAAGAAGCATGGGAAAGATTGGAAAAATTAGAAAATGATATTACTACTAGTATCCGTGAAAAATATCACTGGCTAAAATGACTCCCATAAACCTGTATTAATAGAAAATAATAATAATAATAATATAACTTTCTCAAATATGTATCCAAAAATAGTTAAGTTCACAAGAACAAACTATTTAAAGTGAAACTTTAAAATAAAGACAATAGATATTCATGTTTCATGTTCTCAATTTACATTTAAAGGGACAGTCAAGTACAAATTAAACGTTCATAATTCAGATAAGGCATGCCATTTTAAACAACTTTCTAATTTACTTTTATCATCAAATTTGCTTTCTTCTCTTTGTATTCTTAGTTGAAAGCTAAACCTAGGTAGGCTCATATGCTAATTTCTAAGTCCTTGAAGGCCGTATTTTATCTGAATGCATTTGACAGTTTTTCACAGCTAGAGGGCGTTAGTTCATTTGTTTCATATAAATAGCATTGTGCTCATGCACGTGGAGTTATTTAAGAGTCAACACTAATTGCTTGAAATGCAAGTCTGTCAAAAGATCTGAGATAAGGAGGCAGTCAGCAGAAGCTTACATACAAGGTAATTACAGAGGTAAAAAGTATATTTCTATAACAGTGTTGGTTTATTCAAAACTGGGGAATGGTAAATAAAGGGATTATATATATTTTTAAACAATAACATTTTTTGGTGTTTACTATCCCTTTAAAACAAAAAAAAAACCAAGAATAATTATTAGGAGAACACCTTACAGGATAAATAATTGAATGATTTAAAAGATGCAATCTCAAATTTGTAAGCAAATAAGCGGTTGTCTACGGTAATATGTGACCAAGTGGTGAGAATAATGTATGAGTAATTCTGTTTTGACTGGTACAATTCCATCAAGGACAAAAAATGATAACTGTAATATTTGACTGCATTCTAGATCCTACCAAATTACATTTCCCATCTTATATTGTATTGTAATGTGATAACAATGTAGAATTTGTGACAGGCTTATTCCTAATAGAAAAAGGCAAACACATAGAAGATAATTATCAGCCTACAGTTCATCATCATTCCATACTAGAATCCGAATATATCAAAGTCAGGAGAATATGGAACAAAGCCAAAGATTAAAACATAATATAAAATAAAAATCTATAAATGCAGTTTATTACTAACTAGATAAAAACGATTTGGAACGTTCAGAATGAATTTAGGTGACTGGTACCTTTACATATAGACAATCAGAGCCTTATATCCCCAACAAAAAGCCATGTAGAGATAAATACTAGAGAATCAGAAGTTATACATATTCATCTACGTAAAGAACATTGGAATAGGATTAATATATTTTCAGGTCGGGTTTGTGAATGAGTAGGGCGCTTTAATTCCCCCCCCCCCCCCTTTTCTTGCTTCATTGAATTTTATGGGTGAATACGTTAATGCAGTTGTGTTTTTGAGTGGTTGAGCAAAACCTTTTACTTTCAACTTGCAATACAATCACTACCCGACGTGCGCAAAAAGCTTACTTCTAGCGGAATTAGCACGCAAGCGGGAGCGATAGATACAGCTACACTCATAATCTGGCCCTATGTTGCCAGTTTTGCAGGCTTCATGGAAGTTCTTACCAGCACAACGGCAGCATCATAAACAATTATACATTATTATTATACCCTGTTTAAGCCCAGGCAAATGAGACTAAAGGCAATTTCCTAATAACTATCCTTGAATGCATTTTTCTGGCCAAACTTGTTAAAAAGGGAAGAAAAACAGAATAAACTAATCATGAGAACTTCCAGGGGCTACTTGTGCCTCTAGAACAGCCCCTTTAATCCTAATCACTTTCCTTGCATCCCCAATCTGCACCAGCATCCTGAGACAGAAAGTGGGTGACATCCTCTGTTATGACACCCCCAGCTGCTGTTGCTCGCTATAATACTGAACATTACTGGGGAAATTACTATTTGAAATATCACAAAAGCAACAAATGACCTAAAAATTTTATAATTTAGAACAGTGTCTGGAGGTGGGTACAACTCATTTTTTACTCAGTGTTGGACACCTGGCAGCAATAGTGGACAGCATGTGGGTGTCGGAGGCTGTCTATGTGGCCCCATACAGGAAAAAAATGTAAATTTGCCACCAGAAAACATATTTTACACCCCTAAGAATGCACTCTCCTTACAATAGATTGAAACATTTTAGCTGAGGGCCACTATAAACTTGGTATTTTTTGTTCCTTCCGTAAGTGAATACTGAGGTATAGCCTCAGCGGTGTGTACATATAATGAGCACTATATGGCAGCAGTGTTTGTAACAATGCTCGATACACACGCATGCTCCTTAGTGTACTTACATATTCTGTCATGCAAATAATTAGCAAAATATTAAGAGAAAAAGACGTACAATTTGATAATATGGGTAAATTGGTAAATTGGTAAGTGTATAAAAAGTGTACGCGTTATTGGAATCATGAAAGATTAATTTGGACTACCCCTTTAAAGGAATCATGCAGAGCATACAATTTTTACAATTTACTTCTTAATCAAATGTGCTTTGTTCTTTTGATATCCTTTGTTGGAGCGTAATCTAAGATGGGCTCATAGCAGGACCTCAGGACCGTGCATGTATCTATAGCACTCCATGGCAGCAGTGTTTGCAACAATGTGTGTATGTAATATATGGTTGCAAAGACTGCTAAAGACACATGCACATGAGGTCCTATGGGCCTACCAAAATGTACTATTTAACAAAGGATACCAAGAGAATTAATAAAATTGGATATCAGAAGTAATTTGAAAAGTTGTTTAAAACTGAATGCTGTACCTAGACCATGAAAGTTTAATTTTGACTTTACTTTCCATTTAAGGGATATAAGTAATTTGCTTCTCTTTCTAGGACACTGGCACAATGCTTGAAATGATAGCCCATCACACATGTAACCCTGGCAGCCCCAGAGACCTGTAATGCGAAGCCTAACTCTAGCCATACCTATAACCTATCCTTACCCTGTCTGCGAGTGAGCATCAAAATGTTACTGCTGGTATTTTCAACCTTCACTGTTTGTTACATCATCACAAAGACAGCTACTGCAGTGAGCAACATTTGTGACTTTTGCCTGCAGCTATTTCAATAAACGTTCACACCTTAGGCTCCTCACTGGGCACCAGTAGGTGTCACTAGAGTATAACCCTGTTGTCACTCTCTCCTCATTACTCCAGCCACATGCCTCTTCTCTATGTGAGTTTCTGTATTTAACTATCCCACTAGACCAATTTTCCTATTTTTTTTTTTTATCAGTTTGCAGTTTGAATTCTACTGTACTGTAAGGTTAAATGTACTGTAAGGATGGTTCATATGTAGAGCAGTCGTCAGATTTATTATTCATAGGTTTTATTAGCTGCATTCTTAGCACAATCCACTAGTTAGAACCATGTAAGCCATATCATTTCTGTAAAACATATGGAAAGCAACTAATAAGCAATACGAAGCCACTTGTACAGCTTATAATGTAACTGCTTTTGCCCTTCTTCTTTCTTACACCTAATGGCACATTACAAAGCACACAGGGGACGCTAATTATTTCAGCAGTTCTCAATAATAAAAGTAAGAATGTGACTAAGGATCTATACTTTTGAAGATTAAATACAAAACAAGTCAGGGCTTAAAGTCAATTCTAAGAAAAGGGCAGTAATGCTGCAATAATTGGCCTTTATCCTAGTTTGAGCTTAGGAGGAGCTGAGCCCTAAGCATTATGTGCTCATTGTGGTTTTGGTGCTATGCTGTGCTAATCAGTTGAAGTGCAGAGTTTCCTGAACTCAAAATAGCTTTCCTCTGTATTTCTACAGAAATACTGGCTTGAATTTCTAAATTAAATTGTTATATACACTATATGGCCAAAAGTATGTGGACATCCCTACTAGGTATTGAGGTCAGGTGTTTCAGCTACACCCATTGCTAACAGGTGCATAAAAACCAGTGCATAACGATGAAATCTCCATAGACAAACTTTGGCAGAATAACTTTAAACATGGCACTGTCATAGGATGCCACCTTTGTCACAAGTCAGTTTGTAAGTTTTCTGCTCTTCTAGATCTGCCCTGTAATTGCTATTATTGTTAAGTGGAAGCGTCTAGGAGCAACAGCCCAACAACAAAGTGGTAGGCCACGCAAACAAGAGTGGGACTATAGGTAACGTCCTCCTCCTCAGATCCAAAATATGCTTCAATGTGCCTGAAAAAAAAATAGAGAAGAAATCCATAGTGTGATACTTTCTATGATGGTAGTAGTGCTACTCGTTTATGGTGGAGTTTCAATGTGTTACATTGTTTTTAGGTCAACATTGTTGTAATAAAGTGGAACCCCCAGTTCAACCTAGGCTAATCATTAAAGGGCCATAATACCCAAATGTTTAAACCATTGAAAGTGATGCAGCATAGCTGTAAAAAGCTGACTAAAAAATATCTCCTGAACATCTCTATGTAAAAAAGGAAGATATTTTACCTCAAAAGTTCCTCAGTAGCCACCTCCCATTGTAAAGGATTTCTAAGCAGCATATTAGTATGTCTGTCCTAGGACAGCTGAAGGGATGAGCATCGTGCACTCTCATCTTATTTCACCAATCAGGTAAAGGAAGTTTACAATGAAATCTCATGAGAGTCAAGTCAAATCTCATGAGATCACAGTAAAAGTTCATGACCTCAGCACTGCTGATGCTGATTGGCTGCTGTTCATTACTTCATTTTTTTAAATTTTTTTACCTGCAGCTGGGAGCAGTTGAGTATAACTTTTTACACAGAACTTACTCTGCTGAGCTGAGGAAATTGTGAGGTAAAATATCTTCCTTTTTTACATAGAGATGCTCAGGTGATATTTCCCTGTCAGCTTTTTACAGTTATACTGCATCAGTTTCAAGTGATTTAGCATATGGGTATTATGTCCCTTTAAGCAATTTCCTTAGAGATATTAAAGCTCCACAGTGAGTACTGCTATTAACATCATAGGAAGTAGGGTTTAAAGTGATGGCAAATCCGAGAGTTTAACAAATGCTAGGATTTCCCATCAGTAAAAATAAAGTTCAGTTTAAGTGATCAATTATTAAAAAAGGTGCTAAACTCACTCTGTCTGTGCCACAGTCAGGGCGAGTTTATTTTTTTTATTTATTTCCTTTTTCAAAAGAGCTTTATTGACAAAGTTATTTGCACAAAACTTGTAAAAAAAAAAAAAAGGGAAAACAATTAGACATATCGGATTGTCTCTTGAAGGTAGCCCCATGGAAAGTGCCTAGAGGCCTAGGCCAGGTAGGCTTTATATTCCAGCCTGTGTCCAGTGTTGTGGTCGGTATCAGTCAACCAACGTTCTCCAGGCACCTGCAAACTGTTTTAGACGCAAGTCTCCCAGACTTCACACATATTGCATTGAGACCCCCAAAGAAAGAAAGGAAATGTTCCGCAATATAAAGAATTTCCATTCCCTCAATGTGCAGATGGTTTGTGATCCCTAACTGAACCAAATGCTCATACAGGTTTTCCAGGATTAACTACTAAATTCAGCACCAGTCTGGGAATTACTTATCTGTCATCGCTGCTTGTAGCTCCGCCCTTATGTGTTTCGTAAATGGCTTCACTTTGTCAGAAATGCGTAAGGACAGAACTGCAAGCTGGGAAATGCTGGGAGCATAGGGTAGAGTTTTGTAATGTGGGAGTGTTTTGCCTCCTCCTTTTGGATAGGAAGTATAATACCACATGTGATGATGTATGGACTCTCAACATAATTTTAAAAACATCTTCTTAAACCTTTGAATGTCATATAAGGTTGCAAATTGCAGTTCTTTCTGGTATAAAGGGGTTAAACTACCATGAAATGGTGAATGTTACAACTGAGAGATCGAAGAAAAAAAACTATTTCAGACAATTAATTTCATTAATGGGTTTAGCATTTCAAAATGTCTGGAATATTTCTTGTATTTTGGTAAATCTTTTTTCTTTTCTTTTATATTGCCAAAAATGAATCATCCAAATTTAACAAATGGGCATCATAAATCAAATCAGAACAAAGAATGTTTTGCAACCTTTTGCAAAACACACCTTGATGTGTAACCTTCAGAAATTCTTTATCTTAACTTGGAATTACAGCTATCATTAGTCAAAAAAATAGTCATCAACTGTTTACCAAAGACATGTTATGCATACGTGTGTAATGAACTATAGATCAAAATCACTTAAACTTTGACAAACCTTGTTTTGCTTAATAACTGGCACATTAAAAATCAGCTCTTTGCTTTTGGAGAAGAAGATAGTATTCTTTACCCATTCTCAATCTTATCTACATTGTTAGCTATTGTAAGCATAATTAAATATTTTAAATCAAGCAGAGAAGAAAACATATTTGCATACATCTAAAATGCATCTACATTAAACAAAGGGTGAGATACTAACTATTTAGAGACCACACACTTGATTGCTAGAAAATATATCTTATCAAAATATATATATCTTGCTAAACCTTGACATTAACCTGTCAATATAGGTGCTTGACTGAGATCTTACACAGTTACAAGCACTAATGTTAAAAATTAAATCTTTATTTTTATTGTATAGACATAATCACACACCTGCCTTACATTACTGATTTAGGATTATTCATTTTTGCATTTGATGCTGAATTAAAGGGACAGTGTACTGTGTGATTTCCCCATAAAGTGCATACAATGACTAGTTTTACCATCTGCAGAGTTTAAAATGTATAGGCAATTACTCCTTTATATTTATGTATATGATATAACTGTCTGCTAATTGAAACCTTAACCCAATTTAGGGCGAGAGTACGAGTGAAGGGCAAAATTGCGCTTTCATGAGCACAATATTTGCACTCCACTCGTAATACCAGCAAACACAATTGTGTGCTGGTATTTTAAGTAGCTTGCAATTGCTAGGAAGCTATACGCTCAATAAAGCGAGCTTACATAGGCTCCAATGGGAGCCTCGTTCTCATGCCGTGAGATATATATACAGAGGATATAAAAAGTCTACACACCCCTGTTAAAATGTCAGGTTTCTGTGATGTAAAAAAATGAGACAAAGATAAATCATTTCAAAACTTCTTCCACCTTTAATTTGAGCTATAAACTGTACAACTCAATTGAAAAACAAACTGAAATCTTTTAGGTAAAGGGAAATAAAAATAAAAAAATAAAATAATATGGTTGCATAAGTGTGAACACCCTTTTATAACTGGGGATGTAGCTGTGTTCAGAATTAAGCAATCACATTCAAAATAATGTTAAATAGGAGTCAGTACACACCTGCCATCATTTAAAGTGCCTCTGATTAACCCCAAATAAAGTTCAGCTGTTCTAGTAGGTCTTTCCTGACATTTTGTTAGTCGCATCCTACAGCAAAAGCCATGGTCCGCAGAGAGCTTCTAAAGCATCAGAGGGATCTCATTGTTAAAAGGTATCAGTCAGGAGAAGGGTACAAAAGAATTTCCAAGGCATTAGATATACCATGGAACACAGTGAAGACAGTCATCATCAAGTGAAGAAAATATGGTGCAACAGTGACATTACCAAGAACTGGATGTCCCTCCAAAATTGATGAAAAGATGAGAAGAAAACTGGTCTGGGAGGCTGCCAAGAGGCCTACAGCAACATAAGGAGCTGCAGGAATATCTGGCAAGTACTGGCTGTGTGGTATATGTGACAACAATCGCCCGTATTCTTCATTTGTCTGGGCTATGGGGTAGAGTGGCAAGACGGAAGACTTTTCTTACAAAAAAACCCATCCAAGCCCGGCTAAATTTTGCAAAAACACATTTGAAGTTTCCCAAAAGCATGTTGCAAAAGGTTTTCTGGTCTGATGAAACCAAAGTTGAACTTTTTGGCCATAATTCCAAAAGATATGTTTGGCACAAAAACAACACTGCATATCACCAAAGAACACCATACCCACAGTCAAGCATGGTGGTGTCAGCATCATGCTTTGGGGCTGTTTTTCTTCAGCTGAAACTGGGGCCTTAGTCAAGGTAGAGGGAATAATGAACAGTTCCAAATACCAGACAATATTGGAACAAAACCTTCAGGCTTCTGCTAGAAAGCTGAACATGAAGAGGAACTTCATCTTTAACCATGACAATGACCCAAAGTATACATCCAAATCAACAAAGGAATGGCTTCACCAGAAGAAGATTAAAGTTTTGGGATGGCCCAGCCAGAGCCCAGACCTGAATCCAATTCAAAATCTGTGGGGTGATCTGAAGAGTGCTGTGCACAGGAGATGCCCTCGCATTCTGACAAATTTAGAGTGTTTTTGCAAAGAAGAGTGGGCAAATCTTGCCAAGTCAAGATGTGCCATGCTGAAAAACTCATACCCAAAAAGACTGAGTGCTGTAATAAAATCAAAAGGTGCTTCAATAAAGTATTAGTTTAAGGGTGTTCACACTTATGCAACCATATTATTTTCGTTTTTTATTTTTATTTCCCTTTACCTAAAAGATTTCAGTTTGTTTTTCAATTTAGTTGTACAGTTTATAGGTCACATTAAAGGTGGAAAAAGTTATGAAATGATTTATCTTTGTCTCATTTTTTTACATCACAGAAACCTACCATTTTAACAGGGGTGTGTAGACTTTTTATATCCTTATATCCACTGTGTATATATATATATATATATATATATACAGTATATATATATATATATATATATATATATATATATATATATATATATATATATATATAACAAAATGTATGCTTACCTGATAAATGTATTTATTTCCGGATATGTGAGTCCACGGGATCATCAATTACAGTCGGGAATATCACTCCTTGCCAGCAGGAGGAGGCAAAGAGCACCACAGTCATTCGACCGAAGGAAAAAGGAGAGAAAGGAAGTAACACAAGGTGTAGAGGTGCCTGAGGTTTAGATAAAAAATAACTGTCTTAAAATAAGAGGCGGGGCTGTGAACTCACCATATCCGGAAATAAATAAATTTATCAGGTAAGCATGAATTTTGTTTTCTTTCCTAAGATATGGCGAGTCCACGGGATCATCAATTACTGTTGGGAACCAATACCCAAGCCAGAGGACACAGATGGTTAGGGAGGGACAAGACAGGGAACCCAAATGGAAGGCACCACAGCTTGAAGAACCTTTCTCCCAAAGGAAGCCTCAGCCGAGGCAAAAGTATCAAATTTATAAAATTTGGAAAAAGTATGCAAAGAGGACCAAGTTGCAGCCTTGCAAATCTGTTCCACAGAGGCCTAATTTTTTAAAGCCCAAGAAGAAGAAACAGCCCTAGTGGAATGAGCTGTGATTCTCTCAGGAGGCTGCAGTCCAGCAGTCTCATATGCCAAGCGAATAATACTTCTCAACCATAAAGAAAGAGAAGTAGCAATAGCTTTCTGACCTTTGCGTTTCCCAGAAAAACAAACAAACAATGCAGAAGACAGGCGAAAATCATTAGTCGCCTGCAAAAAGAATTTAAGAGCACGCACAACATTTAAGTTGTGCAACAAACGTTCCTTATGAGAAGAAGGATTAGGACAGAGAGAAGGAACAACAATTTCCTGATAAATATTTCTATCCGAAACAACCTTAGGAAAAAAACAAACTTGGTACCAAGAATTGCCTTATCTGCATGAAATATGAGATAAGGCGAATCGCACTGCAAAGTTGAAAGTTCCAAAACTCTCCGAGCAGAAGAGATAGCAGTAAGAAACAAAACCTTCCAAGATAACAACTTAATATATGTGGAATGCATTGGCTCAAACGGAGCCTGTTGCAAAACTTTAAGAACAAGGTTAAGGCTCCAAGGTGGAGCAACAGATTTAAACACAGGCTTGATTCTGACCAAGGCCTGACAAAAGGATTGCACATCTGGCACGTCAGCTAGACGCTTGTGTAACAAAATAGATAGAGCAGAAATCTGACCCTTCAGAGTACTGACAGACAAACCCTTCTCCAGGCCTTCCTGGAGAAAGGACAAAATTCTTGGAATCCTGACCCTACTCCAAGAGTATCCCTTGGATTCACACCAATAAAGATATTTACGCCATATCTTATGGTAAATCTTTCTAGTGACAGGCTTACGAGCCTGAATCATGGTCTCAATGACCGACTCGGAAAAAACAACGCTTAGCTAAATCAAGCGTTCAATCTTCAAGCAGTCAGCTTCAGAGAAATGAGATTTGGATGAAGAAAAGGCCCCTGAAGTAGAAGATTCTTCCTCAGAGGGAGTCTCCATGGTGGTAGAGACGACATTTCCCCTAGATCTACATACCAGATCCTGCAAGGCCACGCAAGAGCTATTAGAATCACCAACGCTCTCCTGCTTGATCCGAGCAATGACTCGTGGAAGGAGAGCAAACGGAGGAAAAAGGTATGCCAACCTGAAGTTCCAAGGAACTGCCAGAGCATCTATCAGAAAGGCCTGAGGATCCCTCGATCTCGAACTGTACTTTGGAAGCTTGGCGTTCTGACGAGAAGCCATCAGATCCAATTCCGGTAACCTCCATTTGGTGGTTAACCTGGAGAACACTTCCGGATGGAGTTCCCACTCCCCGGGATGGAAAGTCTGCCTGCTTAGGAAATCCACTTCCCAACTGTCCACTCCTGGAATGGAATATGGATGGCAGACAGCAATTGTGAGCTTCCGCCCACTGAATGATTCGAGCCACCTCCTTCATGGCAAAGGAACTCTGAGTTCGCACCTTGGTGGTTTATGTAAGCCACTGAGGTTATGTTGTCTGACTGGAACCTGATAAACTGGGCTAAAGCCAGCTGAGGCCAAGCCATCAAGGCATTGAAGATCGCTCTCAACTACAATATGTTTATGGGGAGAGCAGATTCCTCCTGAGACCACAGTCCCTGCGCCTTCAAAGAGTCCAAAACTGTTCCCCTAACCCATCAGGCAGGCGTTCGTGGTCACAATCACCCATGAGGGTCTCTGAAAGCATGTCCCCTGAGACAGATGATCTTGAGGCAGTCACCACAGAAGAGTCTTTCGTCTGTTGATCTAGAACTATCATCTGAGATAGGTCTGCATAATCCCTGTTCCATTGACTTAGCGTGCATAACTGTAGGGCTCTCAAATGGAATTGAGCGAAGGGAACTATGTCCATGGAAGCCACCATCAGGCCAATTACCTCCATACATTGGGCCACTGATGGCCTTACAGCAGACTGAAGAGATAGGCAAGAGGAAAGAATTTTGGCACTTCTGACTTCCGTCAGAAATATTTTCATTGATAGGGAATCTATGATGGTTCCCAAGAAGACCACTCTTGTAGCCAGAACAAGGGAACTCTTTTCCAAATTCACCTTCCATCCGTGGGAACGAAGAAAAGACAAGATCTCCGTTTTAGATTTTGCTAGTTGAAAAGATGGCGCCTGAACCAGAATATCATCCAGATAAGGTGCCACTGCAATTCCCCAAGACCGAATTACTGCCAGCAGAGCTCCCAGGACCTTTGAGAAAATTCTTGGAGCTGTGGCGAGGCCAAATGGAAGTGCCACAAACTGAAAGTGTTTGTCCAGATAGGCAAATGTCAGAAAATTGTGATGATCCCTGTGAATGGGAACGTGCAGGTATGCATCCTTCAGGTCTATAGTCGTCATGAACTGACCCTCTTGCACCAGAGGAAGAATAGAACAGATAGTCTCCATTTTGAAGGATGGCACTCTGAGAAATTTGTTGAATAACTTTAGATCTAGAATAGGCCTGAAAGTTCCCTCTTTTTTGGGCACCATGAACAAGTTTGAATAGAACCCTAGACCCTGTTCCAGTATTGGGACTGGAACTATCACGGAAAAGGTCCTGTGCACATTTTAAGAATGCCTCTCTTTTTATCTGGTCTACAGATAATCTTGAGAGGTGGAACCTGCCCCTGGGAGGAAAGGTCTTGAATTCTAACTTGTAACCCTGGGATACTATGTCCATGGCCCACGGGTCTGGGACATCTCGTATCCATGCTTGAAAAAAACAGAATTTATGTTTACCTGATAAATTACTTTCTCCAACGGTGTGTCCGGTCCACGGCGTCATCCTTACTTGTGGGATATTCTCTTCCCCAACAGGAAATGGCAAAGAGCCCAGCAAAGCTGGTCACATGATCCCTCCTAGGCTCCGCCTTCCCCAGTCATTCGACCGACGTAAAGGAGGAATATTTGCATAGGAGAAATCATATGATACCGTGGTGACTGTAGTTAAAGAAAATAAATCATCAGACCTGATTAAAAAACCAGGGCGGGCCGTGGACCGGACACACCGTTGGAGAAAGTAATTTATCAGGTAAACATAAATTCTGTTTTCTCCAACATAGGTGTGTCCGGTCCACGGCGTCATCCTTACTTGTAGGAACCAATACCAAAGCTTTAGGACACGGATGATGGGAGGGAGCAAATCAGGTCACCTAGATGGAAGGCACCACGGTTTGCAAAACCTTTCTCCCAAAAATAGCCTCAGAAGAAGCAAAAGTATCAAATTTGTAAAATTTGGTAAAAGTGTGCAGTGAAGACCAAGTCGCTGCCTTACATATCTGATCAACAGAAGCCTCGTTCTTAAAGGCCCATGTGGAAGCCACGGCCCTAGTGGAATGAGCTGTGATTCTTTCAGGAGGCTGCCGTCCGGCAGTCTCATAAGCCAATCTGATGATGCTTTTAAGCCAAAAAGATAGAGAGGTAGAAGTTGCTTTTTGACCTCTCCTTTTACCAGAATAAACAACAAACAAGGAAGATGTTTGTCTGAAATCCTTTGTAGCATCTAAATAGAATTTTAGAGCACGGACAACGTCCAAATTGTGTAACAAACGTTCCTTCTATGAAACTGGATTCGGACACAAAGAAGGTACAACTATCTCCTGGTTAATATTTTTGTTGGAAACAACCTTCGGAAGAAAACCAGGCTCAGTACGTAAAACCACCTTATCTGCATGGACCAGATAGGGCGGAGAACACTGCAGAGCAGATAACTCAGAAACTCTTCTAGCGGAAGAAATTGCAACCTAAAACAAAACTTTCCAAGATAATAACTTAATATCTACGGAATGTAAGGGTTCAAACGGAACCCCTTGAAGAACTGAAAGAACTAGATTAAGACTCCAGGGAAGAGTCAAAGGTCTGTAAACAGGCTTGATTCTAACCAGAGCCTGAACAAACGCTTAAACGTCTGGCACAGCTGCCAGCCTTTTGTGAAGTAAAACAGATAAAGCAGAGATCTGTCCCTTCAGAGAACTCGCAGAAAATCCTTTCTCCAAACCTTCTTGTAGAAAGGAAAGAATCTTAGGAATTTTTATCTTGTTCCATGGGAATCCTTTAGATTCACACCAACAGATATATTTTTTCCATATATTATGGTAAATTTTTCTAGTTACAGGCTTTCTAGCCTGAATAAGAGTATCTATTACAGAATCTGAAAACCCACGCTTTGATAAAATCAAGCGTTCAAACTCCAAGCAGTCAGTTGGAGGAAAACCAGATTCGGATGTTCGAATGGACCCTGAATAAGAAGGTCCTGTCTCAAAGGTAGCTTCCATGGTGGAGCCGATGACACATTCACCAGGTCTGCATACCAAGTCCTGCGTGGCCACACAGGAACTATCAAGGTCACCGAAGCCCTCTCCAGATTGATCCTGGCTACCAGCCTGGAAATGAGAGGAAACGGTGGGAATACATAAGCTAGGTTGAAGATCCAAGGTGCTACTATTGTATCCAATAGAGTCGCCTTGGGATCCCTGGATTTGGACCCGTAACAAGGGACCATGAAGTTCTGACGAGAGGCCATCAGAACCATGTCTGGAATGCCCCATAATTGAGTTATTTGGGCAAAGATTTCCAGATGGAGTTCCCACTCCCCCGGATGCTCCTCCATCTCCAGGGAACTCCTTGTTACCCCCTGATGGTTGATATATGTAACAGTCGTCATGATGTCTGATTGAAACCTTATGAATTTGGCCTTTGCTAGTCGAGGCCAAGCCTTGAGAGCATTGAATATCGCTCTCAGTTCCATTATGTTTATCGGGAGAAGACAGTCTTCCCGAAACCATAGACCCTGAGTTTTCAGGGGTTCCCAGACCGCGCCCCAGCCCACCAGACTGGCGTCGGTCGTGACAATGACCTATTCTGGTCTGCGGAAGCTCATTCCCTGTGACAGGTTGTCCAGGGTCAGCCACCAACGGAGTGAATCTCTGGTTATTTGATCTACTTGTATCGTCGGAGACAAGTCTGTATAATCCCCATTCCACTGTCTGAGCATGCACAGGTGCAATGGTCTTAGATGAATTCGTGCAAAAGGAACTATGTCCATTGCCGCAACCATCAAACCTATTACTTCCATGGACTGCGCTATGGAAGGAAGAAGAACAGAATGAAGTACCTGACAAGAGCTTAGAAGTTTTGATTTTCTGGCCTCTGTCAGAAAAACCTTCATTTCTAAGGAAACTATTATTGTTCCCAAGAAGGGAACTCTTGTTGACGGGGACAGAGAACTTTTTTCTATGTTCACTTTCCACCTGTGAGATCTGAGAAAGGCTAGGACAATGTCCGTATGAGCCCTTGCTTTTGACAGAGACGACACTTGAATCAGGATGTCGTCCAAGTAAGGTACTACTGCAATGCCCCTTGGTCTTAGCACCGCTAGAAGGGACCCTAGTACCCTTGTGAAAATCCTTGGAGCAGTGGCTAATCCGAATGGAAGTGCCAGAGGTAATGCTTGTCCAGAAAGGCGAACCTTAGGAACCGAAAATGTTCCTTGTGGATAGGAATACGTAGGTACGCATCCTTTAAGTCCACCGTGGTCATGAATTGACCTTCCTGGATGGTAGGAAGGATCGTTCGAATGGTTTCCATTTTGAATGATGAAACCCTTAGAAACTTGTTTAGAATCTTGAGATCTAAAATAGGTCTGAATGTTCCCTCTTTTTTGGGAATTATGAACAGGTTGGAGTAAAAACCCATCCCTTGTTCTCCTAATGGAACAGGATGAATCACTCCCATGCTTAACAGGTCTTCTACACAGTGTAAGAATGCCTGTTCGAAGATAATTGAGACCCGTGGAACCTTCCCCTTGGGGGTAGTTCCCTGAATTCCAGGAGATAACCTTGAGAAACTATTTCTAGCGCCCAAGGATCCTGAACATCTCTTGCCCCAGCCTGAGCAAAGAGAGAAAGTCTGCCCCCCACCAGATCCTTCCCTGATCGGGGGCCAACACTTCATGCTGTTTTGGTAGCAGTGGCAGGTGACTTGGCCTGCTTACCCTTGTTCCAGCCTTGCATCGGCCTCCAGGCTGGCTTGGTTTGAGAAGTATTACCCTCTTGCTTAGAGGGTGTAGAATTTGAGGCTGGTCCGTTTCTGCGAAAGGGACGAAAATTTGGCTTCTTTTTAGCCTTAAAAGACCTATCCAGAGGAAGGGCGTGGCCCTTTCCCCCAGTGATGTCTGAAATAATCTCTTTCAAGTCAGGGCCAAACAGTGTTTTACCCTTGAAAGGGATGTTAAGCAAAAGCGCTCTGCGCGCCACGATAGCAAACCCTGAATTATTCGCCGCTAATCTAGCTAATTGCAAAGCGGCATCTAAAATAAAAAAGAGTTAGCCAATTTAAGAGCTTGAACTCTGTCCAAAACCTCCTCGTACGAAGATTCTTTATTGAGCGACTTTTCTAGTTCTTCGAACCAGAAACACGCAGCTGTAGTGACAGGAACAATGCATGAAATTGGTTGTAGAAGGTAACCTTGCAGAACAAACATCTTTTTAAGCAAACCCTCTAACCTTTAATCCATAGGATCTTGAAAGCACAACTATCTTCTATAGGAATAGAAGTGCGTTTGTTTAGAGTAGAAACCGTCCCCTCGACCTTGGGGACTGTATGCTATAAGTCCTTTCTGGGGTCGACTATAGGAACTAATTTCTTAAATATAGGGGGAGGACAAAAGGTATGCCGGGCCTTTCCCACTCCTTATTTACTATGTCCGCCACCCGCTTGGGTATAGGAAAAACATCGGGGGGCACCGGAACCTCTAGGAACTTGTCCATCTTACCTAATTTCTCTGGAATGACCAAATTGTCACAATCATCCAGAGTAGATAATACCTCCTTAAGTAGTGCGTGGAGATGTTGAAATTTAAATTTAAAAGTTACAATATCAGGTTCTGCTTGTTGAGAAATTTTCCCTGAATCTGAAATTTCTCCCTCAGACAAAACCTCCCTCCTGGCCCCTTCAGATAGGTGTGAGGGTATGTCAGAACAGATATCATCAGCGTCCTCTTGCTCTTCAGTGTTTAAAACAGAGCAATCACGCTTTCTCTGATAAGTAGGCATTTTGGAAAAAATGCATGCAATAGAATTATCCATTACAGCCATTAATTGTTGTATGGTAATAAGTATTGGCGCACTAGATGTACTAGGGGCCTCTTGTGTGGGCAAAACTGGTGTAGACACAGAAGGGGATGATGCAGTACCATGCTTACTCCCCTCATTAGAGGAATCATCTTGGGCAATATCATATCTATGGCATTATTATCCCTACTTTGTTTGGACATTATGACACAAATATATCACATATATTTAAATGGGGAGACACATTGGCTTTCATACATATAGAACATCGTTATCTGATGGTTCAGACATGTTAAACAGGCTTAAACTTGTCAACAAAGCACAAAAAACGTTTTACAATAAAACCGTTACTGTCCCTTTAAATTTCAAACTGAACACACTTTATTACTGAATATGTGAAAAAGTATGAAGGAATTGTTCAAATTTCACCAAAATTTCACCACTTAAAGTCTTAAAAGTATTGCACACCAAATTTGAAAGCTTTAACCCTTAAAATAACGGAACCGGAGCCGTTTTTACATTTAACCCCTATACAGTCCCAGGTATCTGCTTTCCTGAGACCCAACCAAGCCCAGAGGGGAATACGATACCAAATGATGCCTTCTATAAGCTTTTTCAGTGGTTCTTAGCTCCTCACACATGCATCTGCATGCCATGCTTTCCAAAAACAACTGCGCATTAGAGGCGCGAAAATGAGGCTCTGTCTATGACTAGAAAAGGCCCCCAGTGAAAAAGGTGTCCAATACAGTGCCTGCCGTTTTTATTAAAACAATCCCCAAGATTTAACAACTATTAAAAGTAATAATCTGCCAAATATACTTAGTAAAGTAATCGTTTTAGCCCAGAAAAATGTCTACCAGTTTTTTAAGCCCTAATGAAGCCCTTTATTCTTTTACTTAAACTAAGAAAATGGCTTACCGGTTCCCATAGGGAAAATGACAGCTTCCAGCATTACCGAGTCTTGTTAGAAATGTGTCATACCTCAAGCAGCAAAAGTCTGCTCACTGTTTCCCCCAACTGAAGTTAATTCCTCTCAACAGTCCTGTGTGGAAACAGCCATCGATTTTAGTAACGGTTGCTAAAATCATTTTCCTCTTACAAACAGAAATCTTCATCTCTTGATTGAAGAATAAAAACTACATTTAAACACCAAAAAACTCTAAGCCATCTCCGTGGAGATGTTGCCTGTACAACGGCAAAGAGAATGACTGGGGAAGGCGGAGCCTAGGAGGGATCATGTGACCAGCTTTGCTGGGCTCTTTGCCATTTCCTGTTGGGGAAGAGAATATCCCACAAGTAAGGATGACGCCGTGGACCGGACACACCTATGTTGGAGAAAAAGAGAGTCTGCCCCCCACTTGATCAGGGTAAAACCCTTCATGCTGACTTAGATTCAGCTGCAGGCTTCTTAGATTGCTTCCCCTTGTTCGAAGACTGACTGGGTTTCCAAGAGGGCTTGGACTGTTCTTGCTTGGTGGAGGAGGGGGAAGACTTACCTCTGAAGTTACGAAAGGAGCGAAAATTACTCTGACGCCCTTTCGATTTATTCTTCCTTTCTTGAGGCAGAAAGGATCCTTTACCACCCGTGATATCGGAAATAATTTCTGCCAAACCCGGCCCAAACAAGTTCTTCCTTTTGTAAGGAATTTAGATTTAGAAGAAACATCCGCTGACAAAGATTTCAGCTATAGCGCCCTACGTGCCAAAATTGCGAATCCAGATATTTTGGCCCCCAATTTAATAACCTGTAAAGAAGCGTCAGTGATAAAGGAATTGGCTAACTTAAGAGCCTTTATCCTATCCTGTATCTCCTCCAAGGGAGTCTCTGTTTGGAGGGACTCAGACAAAGCGTCAAACCAATATGCTACCACACTTGTCACTGTAGCAATACACACCGCCGGTTTCCACTGTAATCCCTGATAAATATACGTCTTCTTTAAGAAAACCTCCAGCTTCTTGTCCATAGGGTCCTTGAAAGAGCAACTATCCTCAATAGGATTAGTAGTCCTCTTGGCTAGTGTAGAAATCGCCCCTTCTACTTTGAGGACCGTCTGCCACGAATCCTTAATGGAGTCGGCCACCGGGAGCTTCTTCCTAAAGACTGGAGAGGGAGAAAAAGGAATACCAGGTCTCTCCCATTCCCGGGCAATAATCTCTGTAGCACGGTCGGCACTGGAAACACCTCCCCAGGGGAGCCTACATCAAAGTATTTAATTAGCTAGATTTCTTAGGGTTGACAATGATAGGCGTATCATAGTTGTCCAAAGTAGCCAAAACCTTCTTTAACAAAACACAAAGGTGTTCAAGCTTTCGTCTGAAGGAAACCACTTCAGCATCAGAAGAAGGATACTATCCGAATCTGAGATTTCACCCTCAGAGGCTACCGAAGTATCCTCCTCTTCCGACATATGTGAAAGAGCAACTTGGTTAGCTGGCAATGGATCAGAAACCTTACTATCTGATTCTCTAATTTTACTCTTGCGTCTCCCCTGAAACATGGGGATGGCAGCTAGCCCCTCAGATACAGCCAAAGATACCTGGGCAGCAATTTCAGCCTTGAAATACACACCTTCAGGAGATTGTGAGGAACTGCAGGGCACTGAGTGTGATGACAATAAAGTTTGGGACGCTTGAGAAGAAGGCTGTGGCATTGCCTGAATAGCATCAAGCTGAGAGAATGGTGGCTCAGAAACAAAAAGTTTATCTTTGAACATCAAAGTTCTTTCAATACAAGAAGAACAAAAAGGGCAAAGGAGGTTCCACTTGGGTATCTAAGCAAAGTTTGCACTCTACAGAAGACTCTAGGTCCATATAGCAAGAAAATTTCACACACACAAAAAATGTTTTTTTATTTTTTTAATTTTGATGCTGTCTCTTTAAGATTGATTCCCAAAGTAAACAAAAATCATTAATGGAAATATAGGACAGACCTTGGCAAATATATAAAAATTGAATTACCTCAAATACAAAATTTGAAACTCCAAAAATGTCTTTTAGGAATTAAACAACAACACCTCTTATACAGCCTATACACCTCAGCGATAAAGCTGAGGCACCTACCTGCCCCTCTCTGCGACACTGGTCTGAATCGAGACAGATGATACAAATAGAGCAGCTCCGGACTCCTAGAGATAGCTGTTGAAGCCGTCACACGGGAAGCTACTATAAGCTGAGTCACTAAGTAAAAACGTG
This sequence comes from Bombina bombina, assembly GCF_027579735.1. Classification (NCBI taxonomy): domain Eukaryota; kingdom Metazoa; phylum Chordata; class Amphibia; order Anura; family Bombinatoridae; genus Bombina; species Bombina bombina. The sequence continues at coordinate 291,868,750 of NC_069501.1, forward strand.
CACGCTTAGTAGACTCCTGAAGGAGTGATCTTCAGGGGGTTAGTGTTAGGTTTTTTTAAGGGGGTATTGGGTGGGTTTTAGAGTAGGGTTGGTTGTGTGGGTGGTGGGTTTTAATGTTGGGGGGGGATTGTAATTTTCTTTTCAGGTAAAGAGCTGATTACTTTGGGGCAATGTCCCGCAAAAGGCCCTTTTAAGGGCTATTTGTAATTTAGTGTAGGGTAGGGCTCTTTTTATTTTGTTAGGGGGGTTAGATTAGGTGTAATTAGTTTATAAATCTTGTAATTTCTTTATTATTTTCTGTAAGTTAGTGGGTTTTTTTGTACTTTAGATAATTGTATTTAATTGTAATTAATTGTATTTAATTTAGGTAATTAATTTAATTGTAGTGTAGTGTTAGGTGTAATTGTAACTTAGGTTTTATTTTACAGGTAAATTTGTCTTTATTTTAACTAGGTAAAACTATTTAATAACTATTGTACCTAGTTAAAACAAATACAAAGTTGCCTGTAAAATAAAAATAAACCCTAAGCTAGGTACAATGTAACTATTAGTTATATTGTAGCTAGCTTAGGGTTTATTTTATAGGTAAGTATTTAGTTTTAAATAGGAATTATTTAGTTAATTGTAGCAATTTTATTTAGATTTATTTAAATTATATTTAAGTTAGGTGGGGTTAGGTTTAGGGGTTAATAACTTTATTATAGTGGCAGCGACGTTGGGGGCGGCAGATTAGGGGTTAATAAATGTAGGTAGGTGGCGGCGATGTTAGGGCCGGCAGATTAGGGGTTAATAATACAGGGAGTGCAGAATTATTAGGCAAGTTGTATTTTTGAGGATTCATTTTATTATTGAACAACAACCATGTTCTCAATGAACCCAAAAAACTCATTAATATCAAAGCTGAATAGTTTTGGAAGTAGTTTTTAGTTTGTTTTTAGTTATAGCTATTTTAGGGGGATATCTGTGTGTGCAGGTGACTATTACTGTGCATAATTATTAGGCAACGTAACAAAAAACAAATATATACCCATTTCAATTATTTATTTTTACCAGTGAAACCAATATAATATCTCAACATTCACAAATATACATTTCTGACATTCAAAAACAAAACAAAAACAAATCAGTGACCAATATAGCCACCTTTCTTTGCAAGTTCACTCAAAAGCCTGCCATCCATGGATTCTGTCAGTGTTTTGATCTGTTCACCATCAACATTGCGTGCAGCAGCAACCACAGCCTCCCAGACACTGTTCAGAGAGGTGTACTGTTCCCTCCTTGTAAATCTCACATTTGATGATGGACCACAGGTTCTCAATGGGGTTCAGATCAGGTGAACAAGGAGGCCATGTCATTAGATTTTCTTCTTTTATACCCTTTCTTGCCAGCCACGTTGTGGAGTACTTGTACGCGTGTGATGGAGCATTGTCCTGCATGAAAATCATGTTTTTCTTGAAGGATGCAGACTTCTTCCTGTACCACTGCTTGAAGAAGGTGTCTTCCAGAAACTGGCAGTAGGACTGGGAGTTGAGCTTGACTCCATCCTCAACCCGAAAAGGCCCCACAAGCTCAACTTTGATGATACCAGCCCAAACCAGTACTCCACCTCCACCTTGCTGGCGTCTGAGTCGGACTGGAGCTCTCTGCCCTTTACCAATCCAGCCACGGGCCCATCCATCTGGCCCATCAAAACTCACTCTCATTTCATCAGTCCATAAAACCTTAGAAAAATCAGTCTTGAGATATTTCTTGGCCCAGTCTTGACGTTTCAGCTTGTGTGTCTTGTTCAGTGGTGGTCGTCTTTCAGCCTTTCTTACCTTGGCCATGTCTCTGAGTATTGCACACCTTGTGCTTTTGGGCACTCCAGTGATGTTGCAGCTCTGAAATATGGCCAAACTGGTGGCAAGTGGCATCTTGGCAGCTGCACGCTTGACTTTTCTCAGTTCATGGGCAGTTATTTTGCGCCTTGGTTTTTCCACACGCTTCTTGCGACCCTGTTGACTATTTTGAATGAAACGCTTGATTCTTCGATGATCACGCTTCAGAAGCTTTGCAATTTTAAGAGTGCTGCATCCCTCTGCAAGATATCTCACTATTTTTGACTTTTCTGAGCCTGTCAAGTCCTTCTTTTGACCCATTTTGCCAAAAGAAAGGAAGTTGCCTAATAATTATGCACACCTGATATAGGGTGTTGATGTCATTAGACCACATCCCTTCTCATTACAGAGATGCACATCACCTAATATGCTTAATTGGTAGTAGGCTTTCGAGCCTATACAGCTTGGAGTAAGACAACATGCATAAAGAGGATGATGTGGTCAAAATAATCATTTGCCTAATAATTCTGCACTCCCTGTATTTAAATAGTGTTTGCGATGCGGGAGTGCAGCGATTTAGGGGTTAATATATTTATTATAGTGGTGGCGATGTCCGGTTCGGCAGATTAGGGGTTAAAAAAATTTATTTTTAGTGTTTGCGATGTGGGAGGGCCTCGGTTTAGGGGTTAATAGGTAGTTTGTGGGTGTTGGTGTACTTTTTAGCACTTTAGTTAAGAGTTTTATGCTACGGCGTTGTAGTGTAAAACTCTTAAAGGGACACTCAATCAAAATTAAAACTATCATTATTCAGATAGAGCATGCCATTTTAAACAACTTTCCAATTTACTTCCATTAACTAAATGTGCACAGTCTTTTTATATTTAAACTTTTGGAGTCACCAGCTCCTACTGAGCATGTGCAAGAATAAGTGTGTATGCATTTGTGAATGGCTGATGGCTGTCACATGGTATGTGTATGCATTTGTGATTGGCTGATGGCTGTCACATGGTACATAACTTTTAAAATTGTCAGAAAAAAAATCTACTACTCATTTGAAGTTCAGACAAAGTGCTATTGCATTGTCTCGTTATCTTGCATTTGTTGATTATGCAAATCTACTGTGTTGACTGGTCCTTTAACTACTGACTTTTAAATACGGTACTAGTCTTGACAGGAGAGGGTCTACCGCTCACTTTTTGTCAGGCTCGTAATAACGGCGCTATGCAAGTCCCATTGAAAATATAGGATACGCAATTGACATAAGTGAATTTGCGGTATTTCCGAGTCTGGCCAAAAAAGTGAGCGGTACACCTGTACCTGCAAGACTCGTAATACCAGCGGGCGTTAAAAAGCAGCGTTAGGACCTCTTAACGCTGCTTTTTAAACCTAACGCACAACTCGTAATCTAGCCGTAAGTTACTGGGAAAAAAAATCATTATCCAAATTAAAGAATAAATATTCCTAATCTAATACCCCCCCTTTTTTTTAAAAAAAAGCCACCCCAAAATAAAATCCTAATATAATCTAAACTACCAATAGCCCTCTAACATTAAAACCCCCCACCCACCAAACCCCCCCCCAAAAAAAACTAACACTAATAAACCTAAACTATCCATTGCCCCTAAAGGGGCATTTGTATGGGCATTGCCCTTAAAAGGGCATTCATCTATTTTTTACTGATCTTAAAAGGGCATTCAGCTCGTTTTCAAATTGCCTAAAAAAAACCAAATTTAAAAAAAATAAAAATTGTTTACCAGCCAATAAGATTTCAGTTGCTCTCATCCTATTGGCTGTTCACCAGCCAATAAGATTTCAGTTGCTGTCATCCTATTGGCTGATGTGAAAATGCCAGCCAATAGGAATGCAAGATACCCCAATAAAAATGGGGTACCTTGCATTTAATCTTCAGTGTGCGGCAGACGATAACATGAAGAGAAGCCTCCACGCCGCCGAGGCCCAGATAGCATGTATTTTTGCTGCAAGTTTGAAAATGAATTGCTAAACTCTTGCTTGACTTGCCAAGGTTCAAAAGTTTGCTGTACAATTGTTGCAAGTCTTTATTGAAAGTCTCTGGAATAGACTTGTTTTGTAAATTTGCAGCAAATATCCCACAATTGTGTATAGCATTTGTTTTTTTTTTCTGTAAAAATTGCAAATGAATTGCTAAACTCTTGCTAGACTTGCCAAGCTTCAGAATTTTGCTGCACATTTGTTGCAAATCTGTGTAGAAAGTCTTCAGAATGGACTTGCTTTGTAAATTTGCTGCAAGTTTGCCACAATTGTGTATAGCATTTGTTTTTTTTTCTGTAAAAAAGTGCAAAGGAATTGCTAAACTCTTGCTAGACTTGCCAAGCTTCAAAAGTTTGCTGCACATTTGTTGCAAATCTGTGTAGAAAGTCTTCAGAATAGACTTGCTTTGTAAATTTGCTGCAAGTTTGCCACAATTGTGTATAGTATGTGGGTTTTTTTTCTGTTAAAATTGCAAAGGAATTGCTAAACTCTTGCAAGACTTGCCAAGCTTCAAAAGTTTGCAGCACATTTGTTGCAAGTCTGCGTAAAAAGTCTTCAGAATAGATCTGCTTTACAAATTAGCTGCAAATTTTCTGCCAGATTACAAATGGCACACTATTTTTTTGCGTATGAATTAATGTGCAAGTTTGCACCCTTTTGGGCATGCAGATAAGACCATTCATTTTGAAAGTTGAAAGTAAATGCGAACGTGAGAGTGCAATCACGATTTAGGCTTGTCGGGTTAATGTGACTTCAGAGCTCTGGTTAACTGTTACACACGACTAAATAGTTGCACTATACACATCACTATATCACTATACACAGTACAGTTACATTCATAATACACATCACTATATCACTATACACAGTACAGTTACATTCATATTAACACTGTCTGATAAAAATTATTGCATAAAATATTGCATTACAAAGTTAAAAGAGTGCAAAAATATGAGATCTCTCAATTGCAATCCTGCGCTCATGTTTGCGCAAGTTTGCAGCTGTTATTTTTTGTTGTTGTTCAAAATAAGGCTCCATTAAAGCCTAGGGGGAATATGATCCTACGTTCACAAATTCGCAAAGCCTTTTTTTCTGCACGAGGATGCGACGAGAGCGCAAAATTGTTACTTCCAACCTGTAATAAGTGCACAACTTGGTGCACAATAGTAAAAAATTGAGCGCAGATAACACGCTCGCGGGAGTGCAAAATTGTGTTCCACAACTTGTCCGTCTGCTCCATAACTTGTCCGCCTGCTCTGAGGCGGCGGACAGAAATCAACCCAATCGCACATTGATAAATATGTCCCTTAATCTTGCCCTTTATGTTTCCCCTACATAAATTTAATTTTGGTACCTAAAAATTCACTATTCCTTGATTTTACATATTTATTTATTTGAAGATACTTTGCTTTGATTATACTTACATTGAAGTCATACCGTGGAAGTAATAATTTCTTTGACTCATCTTTTTATACTAGCTATGTCACTTTTAGCACTTTTAGGAATTATTTCAACATATATTAAAATATAGTATATAAGATAATATATAATGAAACAATGAATTTTACTATTTACCCTTTGAAAAGCTGCAAACAAAATATTTATTATGTAACAAAGGGCCATAATCCTCATTCTGAATTAGAAACTAAAATATATTCAAGGGAATCATTGTCAATATTTTTTTTTTAATTTCTTCTATCTCTATGCTGGCAGGTTTTTTTTATCATCCGATAAGACAACTCTGTTTAACAATATTACATTCACTTTAATAAAACACATAGTTATAAAACGTCACTTATCTTTTTGACTCATCTGGACTCCAGTCCAGTCTGGACTATTATAGTCAGGGATCAGGGTGGGGAGCAGACACCTATGCATGCAAATGCACTGAATTTGTCAAGTTTGTGCGAATGAAGCTCTAGGGGTCGATTTATCAACACCCCCGTATGCATCTGTTTCCGCGTGAGAAGATTGGCCGCAAATGTGCAGGGGGTGGCATTGCACAAGCATTTCACTATAAATGCTTGTGCAATGATAAACTTGCTTTAACTTACGCTGTAGGTCTTACACAGTGTTGGGTTAGTGCGCAAACAATAAGTATTTTTTTAAAAGCGCGCTCTATTGAAAACTATATGGAGAAGAAGTTAACAGGATCATAGTATCCAAAGTCCTGAAGTTAGCATGCATCAGGTTTTACTCACATTCAAATAATTTACTTTCAACTTGTAATAAAAGCGCTAAATCTGTCCGTGTTAAAAGTTTACTTTCAGCTGTGTTTATGAGCAAACAAAATAAATATTTAACGCTCCACTTGTAATCTGGCCCAATATGTGGTAGCAAGTTAAATTGTCTGTAATCACCATCCTTACAATAATAAATAGAAAAAGTAGTAATCTTGGCCCGCCATCCACCAGCTGTACAATATATACCTTTATCATTTCACCTACACCCATTTATTCTGTTTGCCTATATCTTACAAAAGCATTAAAGCAATAAAACATGAAACCTAAAAAAATGTTTTCATGATTGAGAAAGAGAATACAATTTTAAAAAACTTTCCAAATTTTCTTCTATGATTTATTTTGCTTTATTCTCTTTGTATCCTTTGTTGAAGAAAACCAATCATTACTGGGAACTAGTTAACACATTGGGTGAGCCAATTACATGAGGCATATTTGTGCAGCCACCAATAAGTAGCTCCTGAACCTACTTAGGTATGCTTTTCAACAAGGGATACCAAGAAAACAAAACAAATGAGATAAAATAAGTAAATAGCAAAGTTCTTTTTAAATCGCATGCTATATCTGAATCATGAAAGAAAAAAATTGGGTTTAATGTCCCTTTAAACTGGAGACACATCAGGTCATCCATCATCCATCCCCACCCATTAGACATTAGACAACCAGGAATCATTGATCTTTAATAAAAGTTATATAAAACAAATGGACATCATAAAATTTGCTGTTCCCCTAGTGGTGTTGATGGAATGACCTGGGCTGTAACCCTGTGTACCCATTTCACAAACTATTATTATTATTCTTAGTGTTAAAATTGTGCATTTCAAATGTATTTTTTATTTTTAAGTTCCCCATGTGCTTTTAAGATGGGATGATGAGCCACAATCAGCACTGCTAGGCACATTTTTGTACATATCGACACAAAAGAAAAATCAATGGGACACACAATATAAGTGTTTGTAGAAAAGGCAAGGGACCATGTCCCCAATTTATCAAGGTCTGTCGGACCTGATCCGACATTGCAGATCAGGTCCCACAGACCTCCCTGAATACGGTGAGCAATACGATTGCCGTATTCAGCACTGCACCAGGTCATAAGAGCTGCTGGTGCAACACCGCCCCCTGCAGACTCGCGATCAATAGGCCGCCAGCAGGGGGTGTCAATCAACCCGATCGTACTCGATCGGGTTGATTTCCGCCGATGTCTGTCCGCCTGCTCAGAGCAGGCGGACAGGTTATGGAGCAGTGGTCTTTGTGACCACTGCTTCATAACTGCTGTTTCTCACGAGCCTGCAGGCTCGCCAGAAACATGGGGCATCAAGCTCCATTCGGAGCTTGATAAATATGCCCCCTTATCTGCGTTTACACAGTAATACATTATAATAAATACTGAGTTAAAGTGGGTAAAAGACAATTAGTATATTTAAAAAATTAAATTCAAAAAACACTTTTTGGGGGGGAAAGCAATACTGCTAAGTCCAAATCAAATATTACACTGGTAATCAACTTTAGTATCTGGAAGTCGCTTCAATGTTCAATGCTTCTCCTCACCACCCCATATAATTTGTACTACTGGCTCTGACAAATAGCTGCAGTACATTTAAGAAGCTGAATCAATATGTATAGAAATCTCCCATTCAAAATGCTCAGTCTCTTGTAATGGGCAACGCATGCGAGTTACTTGTTGGTGAAAAAGAAATCCGGATCGGCACAATCGCTACTATTGCTTGCTGTTCTGCATAAAGTGATGAGCGCTGTGTATGCGCAGTCATAATACTCATAAACAGGTGGCAAAAGAGCAGGGCACACACTTAAGGGGTACGTAAATAGCCTTCAGTGACAGGCTTTGCATAAAGTACAGGAGTAAGCTTTCAATTCAAATTCTTGTGAAATATATTAAAGGTGAGGATTCATGACGGAAACATATCATTTTAATATTAATGAAATAATCATTTCCACCATCATTTTTTTTTGTTATCTGCCCCTTTAAATATTGAAAAATTGGTTATTAAAGAGACAGCTGCTGTTATCTTAGTGCCCTGGAGCAACATACTAAGGCTTCTTGCAGCCAAAAGTTCCTATGTGCACACATCTGAAGAGACAGCTGAAATGGGAGGGTTAAAGATTTTATTCGGCATCACAGAAGAAGCTTTCAAGAAGTGAATAAAAAAGAAATGAAAACACATGCAGCAAGAGAATGAGATTAATAAACAAACAATGACATCTACTAAACTAAGGTAGGTAAACCTATTACCAAAAATGGTCATTTATTGTGCCTTTTGTGAGAACTTTTACTGTGAGCATGCATGCAAAGCATACTTAAAGGTACAGTCTAGTCAAAACTAGATAGGACATGCACTTTTAAACAACTTACCCATTTACTTTTATCATCAAACTTGCTTTGCTCACTTGGTATTCTTTGTTGAAAGCTAAACCTAGGTAGGCTCATATGCTAATTTCTAAACCATTGAACCACCTCTTATCTCAGTGCATTTTGACAGTTTTTTTACAGTTAGACACTGCTAGTTCAGGTGTGTCATATAGATAACATTGTGCTCACTCCTGTGTAGTTATTTATGAGTCAGTGCTGATTGGTTAAAATACACGTCTGTTAAAAGAACTGAAATAAGGAGACAGTCTGCAGAGGCTTAGATACAAGGTAATCACAGAGGTAAAAAGTATATTAATATAACTGTGCTGGTTATGCAAAACTGGGGAATGGGTAATAAAGGGATTATCTATCTTTTAAAACAATACAAATACAGGTATACCCCGCTCATACAGTGGGTTAGGGACCGGAGCCCTGCTGTAAAGTGAAAACCGCCTTAAAGTGAAACAAGGCAGTTTTAGATTTCTTTTCACTTGCCAGTGTGTTTAAAAACTTGAAAACATGTTTGAACTAACATATATTAGGGGTGCAATAGTGCTATGTTTAGTTTAACACTAGCACAGCAAGTATTCAATTAATATTCAATAAATACTGTACCTGTAAAATTGTGACAACTACTGTAGTACAATTTGCCAGACTATAGCACTGAGACACAGATTGCACTGTAATGCTGTAAAAAGGGTGAATTGCACTTAACAAAATGGTGCCAGTCACTTTTCTCACAATCTCACGATGATTACAGCACTGTTTAAAAATCCTTGGAGGGTGAACTTCAGCTCCACAAAGCGCTGTATTAGCGAAGCGCTGTAAAGTGAGGTGCTGTAAAGTGAGGCGCTGTAAAGTGAGGCGCTGTAAAGTGAGGTATACCTGTACTGGAGTAGTTTCTCCCTTTAAGGACACAAAATAGACAGTGTGCATGTGAAGCATACTTAGGTACACTGCATGTGCTCAGAGCTGGTATTGCATGTATTGCGTGGGAAATGACTCAGCATGTGTCATGTACACCACCACTGGCTCTCTTTGCAGATACACTTTTTTAAAATGAGTGTTTGTATGCTCCTATTAGGAAACATACATTTAAACAGTGATATATTTTTTTCTAGAGTATTTTTGCTAATGCATGTGTATTGGAAAAATGCTTCTATTCAGTTTACAGAAGACTGTGTTTAGTATATACAGTAATATTGTGTGCAGTGTGGTCATACCACCACAGAGGGCGCTGCTGCATTTGACTGCACTCACTGTCTCACTATCATCATTCATGATGAACTTTCTGTGTGTGCTGCTGCAGACAGACAACTCATGTGCACTCAGGTAAGATCACTAGATCAGCTATTGCAGCTGTATTTTATGAATTGCTTTGATGCTGATCAGAAGCCTGGCAGGGGTTAATACTTTGGGTTGCTGTGGGTTACAGTATTGTGCAGTTTAGAATGACTATGTCCTGCTATGTAGATGCTGAAGGGTTCACTGATCCTCCCATGTTCACAAACAGAGCAGCCATGTTGGAGTTTTCTCTGTGCTTGGATAGAGCTGACCCTTTGAAAGGAATGTTTCATTTTGATAGTGGTGCTTCTTTGTGACAGGATTTTTATTGCATTATCAACTAATATCAATTAAAATGTTAATGAATTATAAATCTTGTCTAAAAACACTTCAAATAAAGGAATGCCCCTGTCACAAGAACAATAAATGAAACTCCCTTTACAATTTTCAGTGCTTCAGCAACAACTTAAAGGGACACTTAACACCTGCTTAAGATTTTCTGAACTAACTGTTTCTGAGGAATCAAAATAAACTAATACACTGTTCTCAATGCTGTATGTTCATTTTACTATAAAACTCTTCATGAAGACTCCTCATATTTTCTATGCTTATCCTCAGCTTGTGTTTTCCTATGCAGGGTGCCATCTTGTAACGCACGTTTCAGGCACTGCAGTCACATGTAAGGTTGCCACCTGCCCCGGTTTCCCCGGGACAGTCCCGGTCTGGGACTGTATGTCCCGTGCCCCGGAACTACTGTCAAATGCCCCGGGCTAAGAGCTCCCCTGGGGCTGGCACAGCACTGACCGCAGATTTTAACATAGCTGGCCAGAGGAGCTCATAGCCCAGCGGGAGGAGACTGAGATGGAAGGAACCTGCCAGGAGTTAAGTATGTGGGAGGTGCTGCCTGGAGTATGTGGGAGGGAGGAGGAGGGTCACGTCACTAACATCGCTGCGCTGAGCCTGCACTGCGCATGCGCAGATTGTGCCACGTAAGGAAGGAGACAGTCACAGGAGAGAGTAGGAGACAAGACAGAGAGCAGAGATGCGTGCAGCCGGTGAACGGTCCTGTAAGACTTTCACTAACCACACTAACGCTAACCTCTCTGCAGCTTCTAAACAGATTTAACTATACTGTGTTTGTTAAACAGGAGGATGGGCTTACAGCTACATTATCGTTTCCTAAGAGCCACAGACATAGTTTTCTGTCTCTTAGGAAATGATGCAGCTGTAAGCCCGCCCTCCTGTATAACAAACTCAGTATAATAAAATCTCTTTGACTGCACTGCAGAGAGGTTAGTAATAAGATTTATTTTATTCTACCACAATGTACACTGTGCTCTAAGTCAGGGAGGAGGGTGTTCTCATGCAATGTACTGGCTCTGGCTTTTATTTATTTATATATATATATATATATATTATATTATATACATTATAGATATTATATTATATATACATTATATTATATACATATATATATATTATAATATATATATATTATATACATATTATATACATATATATATTGATATATATATATATATATATATATATATATTATATATTATAGATGTTATATATTATATACATATATATTATATATATATATATATAATTATATATAATATATAAATTTGATTTCATATTGAATTTGAGGCCGCGAGAAGCCACGCCCCAAGCCACACACCCAAGACACGCCCCAAGACACGCCCATTTACAACGTGTCCAGGAATCTTCTGGGCAAAAGGTGGCAACCCTAGTCACATGACGTGTGCATGGCAGCTTCTCTCACTGATGTTATAGAAGGCAGTCAAATTGTCAATGCTAATTCACTGTAATGCAAAGCATGAGGACAAGGATCTATTTTATATTTGTAATACAGTAATTGCATCTTCTTTTATCAAGCATATTTTATACGTTTTATGTACTGAACATACCCACAGTCTGTGTGTTTCACTGTTCACTAAGTTCAGTTTCAATCGCCCGATGTACAGAGGCAGAGGGGAGGGGGGAGAGTCTAGAAGCCGTTTTTTTTAACTCCCTGTTATTCAGTTCTCTGCAATATCTGAGGAGAATTTTCTCTCTGTGTGTTCCAGGAATTTACTTTTGTTTTCATAATCATATTATTTTAATTATCAAACAGCACCACACTTTTTATATAGCATAAAAAGTATATATATATAGCATAAAAAGTATATATATATATAGCATAAAAAGTGTGGTGCTGTTTGATAATTAAAATAATATGATTATGAAAACAAAAGTAAATTCCTGGAACACACAGAGAGAAAATTCTCCTCAGATATTGCAGAGAACTGAATAACAGGGAGTTAAAAAAAACGGCTTCTATACTCTCCCCCCTCCCCTCTGCCTCTGTACATCGGGCGATTGAAACTGAACTTAGTGAACAGTGAAACACACAGACTGTGGGTATGTTCAGTACATAAAACGTATAAAATATGCTTGATAAAAGAAGATGCAATTACTGTATTACAAATATAAAATAGATCCTTGTCCTCATGCTTTGCATTACAGTGAATTAGCATTGACAATTTGACTGCCTTCTATAACATCAGTGAGAGAAGCTGCCGTGCACACATGTCATGTGACTGCAGTGCCTGAAACGTGCGTTACAAGATGGCACCCTGCATAGGAAAACACAAGCTGAGGATAAGCATAGAAAATATGAGGAGTCTTCATGAAGAGTTTTATAGTAAGATGAACATACAGCATTGAGAACAGTGAATTAGTTTATTTTGATTCCTCAGAAAAAGTTTAGAAAATTTTCAACAGGTGTTAAAGGGACACTAAACCCAAATAATTTATTTCATGATTCAGATAGAGAATACAATTTTAAACAACTTTCCCATTTACTTCTATTATCTAATATGCTTCATGTTTTAGATATTCTTTGTTGAAGAAAGAGCAATGCACATGGGAGAGCCAATCACAAGAGGCATCTATGTGTAGCAACCAATCAGCAGCTACTGAGCCTATCTAGATATGCTTTTTAGCTAAGAATATCAAGTGAATGAAGCAAATTAGATAATAGAAGTAAATTAGAAAGTTGTTTAAAACTGCATGCTCTTTCTAAATCATGAAAGAAAAAATGTAGGTTTCATGTCCCTTTAAGTGTCCCTTTAAAGGGACAGTCTACCATAGAATTGTTATTGTTTTAAAAGTTCCCCAGTTTTGCATAACCAACACAGTTATATTAATACGCTTTTTACCTCTGTGATTACCTTGTATCTAGGAACCTTTTTCCAGCCCCCTGATCACATGACTGTGACTGTTTATTATCTACTAGTCCTAAAGCCCGTTCACACAGGCCATTTTTTGCAGTGCAGCGGTCCCACCCCTTGCGCTCTCTCCCTCCCCCTCTCTTTTGCTCTCTGTCCCCCCTTTTTCTCTCTCCCCCCCCTCTTTTGTGCTCTCTCGCTCCATCCCCTCTCTATCCCCCTCTCTTTTTGCTACCTCTCTCCCCTCTCTTTTTGCTACCTCTCTCCCCTCTCTTTTTGCTACCTCTCTCCCCTCTCTTTTGCTATCTCCCCCCCTCTCTTTTGCACTCTCTCTCTCTCCCCCTCTCTTTTGCTCTCTCTTCCCCCTCTCTTTTGCTCTCTCTTCCCCCTCTCTTTTGCTCTCTCTTCCCCCTCTCTTTTGCTCTCTCTCTCCCCCCTCTCTTTTGCTCTCTCTTCCCCCTCTCTTTTGCTCTCTCTTCCCCCTCTCTTATGTGCTCTCTCTCTCCCCCTCTCTTTTGCTCTCTCTTCCCCCTCTCTTTTGTGCTCCCTCTCCCCCCCTCTCTTTTGCTATCTCTCCCCCCCTCTCTTTTGCGCTTTCTCTCCCCCCTCTCTTTTGCGCTCTCTCTCCCCCCCTCTCTTTTGCTTTCTCTCCCACCCTCTCTTTTGCGCTCTCTCTCCCCCTCTCTTTTGTGCTCTCTCTCTCCCCCTCTCTTTTGTGCTCTCTCTCTCCCCCTCTCTTTTGTGCTCTCTCTCTCCCCCCTCTCTTTTGTGCTCTCTCTCTCCCCCTTCTCTTTTGCACTCTCTCTCTCCCCCCTCTCTCCCGCTCTCTCCCCTTCTCTTTTGCAATCTCTCTCTCCCCCCTCTCTTTTGCGCTCTCTCCCCCTCTCTTTTGCACTCTCTCTCTCCCCCCTCTCCCTCCCACTCTCCCCTCTCTTTTGCACTCTCTCTCTCCCCCCTCTCTCTCCCGCTCTTTCCCCTTCTCTTTTGCACTCTCTCTCTCCCCCCTCTCTTTTGCGCTCTCGCCCCCTCTCTTTTGCACTCTCTCTCTCCCCCCTCTCCCTCCCACTCTCCCCCCTCTCTTTTGCGCTCTCTCTCCCCCCTCTATTTTGCACTCTCTCCCCTCTCTTTTGCACTCTCTCTCTCTCCCGCTCTCTCCCCTTCTCTTTTGCACTCTCTCCCCCTCTCTTTTGCGCTCTCTCCCCCCTCTCTTTTGCACTGTCTCTCTCCCCCTCTCTCTCCCGCTCCCTCCCCCCTCTCTCTCCCGCTCTCTCTCTCTCCCTCTCTCTTTTGCGCTCTCTCTCTCCCCCCTCTCTTTTGCACTCTCTCTCCCCCCCCTCTCCCCCCCTTTCTTTTGCACTCTCTCTCTCCCCCTCTCTTTTGCGCTCTCTCTCCCCCCTCTATTTTGCACTCTCTCCCCTCTCTTTTGCACTCTCCCGCTCTCTCCCCTTCTCTTTTGCACTCTCTCCCCCTCTCTTTTGCGCTCTCTCCCCCCTCTCTTTTGCACTGTCTCTCTCCCCCTCTCTCTCCCGCTCCCTCCCCCCCTCTCTCTCCCGCTCCCTCCCCCCTCTCTCTCCCGCTCTCTCTCTCCCCCCTCTCTTTTGCACTCTCTCTCCCCCCCCTCTCCCCCCCTTTCTTTTGCACTCTCTCTCTCCCCCTCTCTTTTGCGCTCTCTCTCTCCCCCTCTCTTTTGCGCTCTCTCCCCCTCTCTTTTGCGCTCTCTCCCCCTCTCTTTTGCACTCTCTCTCTCCCCCTCTCTTTTGCACTCTCTCTCTCCCCTCTCCCTCCCGCTCTCTCCCCCTCTCTTTTGCGCTCTCTCTCCGCACCTCTCTTTTGATCCCTCTCTATTTCCCCTCTCTTGCTCTTTCCCATCTATTTTTTTCTTTCCCCCTCTCTTTCTATCTCTCTCCCCTTCTCTTTCTTCTTCTCTCCCTTCTATCCCTCGCGCCCGACCATGCCCGGCCCTGCCCACTTTCACCCGCACCGGCTTTTCAGGTAGGGACTCTAAGGCCAGGTGTGTTTGTCCTCACACGCAGTCTCTACTGCGCATGACAGCTTCGGACAAACACACTTGGCCTTTTATTATATAGGATTGTCTTAAATTTAGCATTGTTTTGTGCTAAATCTTAAATAACCCCCTGTGCCTGAACACAGTGTTATCTATATGGCCCATGTCTACTTTCTGTCTTTGTGTTGAAAAGAGATTTAAAAAGCATGTGATAAGAGGCAGTCCTCAAGGGCTTAGGAATTAGCATATGAGTTTACCTAGGTTTAGTTTAAACTAAGAATACCAAGAGAAAAAAAGCAAATTGGATGATAAAACTAAATTGGAAAGTTGAAAAGTACTATCTGAATAATGAAAGTTTAATTTATACTAGACTGTCCCTTTAAGGTAAAAAAATATATATTAGTAAAAAAGGCTATATTAGTAAAAAAAAAAATACATACTCTAATTCGTTTTAATTCATTTTAAGACAATCAACCCTGCACTAACCCACAAAGGGGTTAAACACACAGTAGAAGTACCGCTTGGAACCACAGAGCACTGCTGATCCCAAACGGTACTGCTGATCCAATCATGAGCGCTAGTCGTTTAACTAGTATTTCTGATTAGATAAGCAGCAGTTGGCGGTTTTCGCTCTGGACCAGCAGTGCTCTGCAGGTACCAATCAGTACTTCCACTGTGTGTTTAAAGCCTGTGGGTTAATCACACAGTAGTGCAGGGTCAATAGTCTTAAATTTACATAAAAGAATGTAATTTTTTCTTTTAGTATTAAGGCCCTTTTTAAAGGGACAATAAACACCTTGAGATGGTAATATAAAAAGAAAAACGGTGTGTATGTATGTATGTATGTATATATATATATATATATACTTTCATTATTTATTTTGTCCCCTTTTCCTGTAATTATATTCTTAAAATGTGAGCTTTTTAGCTCCTGTTAGAAATGGAAGTGCAGAACACTGTTATATTCCACACAGCCATTGGCTGCACACTCTAGTGACAAATTTATAACTATCTCTATTTGGCTACAGCAGAGTAGGTAACCTAAGTTACAACATGGCAGCTCCCATTGTTTTATAGAAACTAAAACTTTACACTTAGTTTGTTAATGTTTAAACACCAAATAAAACTTTAAAAAATACATTTTATTCTCAGACTAACCTTTTATTTCAATGCTTCATTCTATCTAGCATTTATTTAGGGCTAGATTACAAGTGGAGCGCTAATTTATCACGCACCCGCAAGGGCACGCAATAAATAACCAGCCATTAGAAGTGTCTAGTTATTGCTACTGTATGCTTGTGGTAGCAACTAGCGCTTATAAAATTAACCAGAGATCAGATCTCTGGTTCATTTTATAAATATGCCCCAAATGCCCCCAAAATACAGTGTAGTGTATTTTATAAAAAATAAATGCACTAGGTAGTATTTTGGGGGTAAAGTTGGCCGGAGTAGGGTGTTATATTTGCTGCATTGCTGTGCTACTTACCCACTTCGCTGCACTTAGATTCTGAGCTTGCGTAACATTACACTTTAGTTGTAATACCAGCTAATATTAGCGGACGCTGGTATTACTCAGAGCACTAATGTTGCTTGCGCACAAGCGATATTTAGCACTCCACTTGTAATCTGACTCTTATTGTTTAATATCCCTTTAAATAAGCAAGCACCTCACACAGCATGGGAGTATCACAGAAGTAAATAGAATACTGTCTTACTAAATGCTACTCTGCTATATCATTTTCCTTTGGGAAGGGAAGTGGGGATATGAGGATTTAGAATATGGCAAATCTAGAAAACACATTACTTTATATTTTGTAAAAGAAAAAAACACAATTGAAAAGGAAATAAACTGCACACTGTGACTTTCCCTCTTTTATCTCCAAAAGTCTAGGAACAAAATCAAACATTTGAATTACAACATAGGGTATCAAATAGTCCACATTGATTTCTAGAGAAGTAAAATATAAATATCTTAAGGAAAAAAAGTCTCAATATAGTAACCTCTTAACGACTAAGGGCCCAATCCGATATGCAGCGTCACCCGCAGAAGCCGGCGACGCCAAAATTTGCGCGGGTTTGGTATCCTATATACAGCGTAACCTAGAAGTTACGGTCATATATTTCTGCCTTCGCCTGTAGTTTTTTGGGCCATAGACAGGTATACCAAACCCGCGCAGTTTGGTATCCAATATACAGCGTAAGGACTTACGTGGCAAAAATGGAGAAATCTTACTCCATTTTCACCTCGCCACAAAATGCAGCCGTAGTAAGCCTTACGCTGTCTATTGGAGCCCCGTAACTCCCTAAACTACCTGCTAAATAAAACCTAACGCATGCACAATGTCTATCTACCTGTCAACCGCGATCCCCCGCCGCAATCCCTAATAAAGTATTTAACCCCTAAACCGCCACCTACATTAAAAGTATAACCCCCTAATGTGATCCCCTACACCGTCGCCAGCTACATTACCTACCCCCTAATGTGAGTCCCTTACACTGCCGCCACCTACATTACCTACCCCCTAATGTGAGCCCCCTACACTGCTGCCACCTACATTAACTACCCCCTAATGTGAGCTCCTACCCCGCCGCCAGCTATATTAAAATTATTAACCCCTAATTTAATCCCCCTACACCGCCGCCAGCTATATTAATTACATTAACCCCTAATTTAATCCCCCTACCCCGCCGCCAGCTATATTCATTACATTAACTCCTAATTTAATCCCCCTATACCGCCGCCAGCTATATTAAATTAATTAACCCCTAATCTAATCCCCCTACACCGCCGCCAGCTATATTAACTATATTAACCCTAATTATATTATATATATATTAAGTATGATAACCCTATCTAACTCTAACATCCCTAACTAAATTCTTATTAAAATAAATCAGCCAATCGGAATTCAACGGACGCCATCTTGGATGACGTCATTTAAAGGAACTTCATTCCTCGGGAAGTCGTTGTGCCGGATGGATGTTCCGCGTCGGAGGAGCGAAGAAAGAAGATTGAAGATGCCGCTGGGGGCGGTATAGGGGGATTAAATTAGGGGTTAATCATTTTAATATAGCTGGCGGCGGGGTAGGGGGATTAGATTAGAGGTTAATAATTTTAATATTGCTGGCGGCGGGGTAGGGGGATTAAATTAGGGGTTAATAATTTTAATATAGCTGGTGGCGGTGTAAGGGGCTCACATTAGGGGGTAGTTAATGTAGATGGCAGCGGGGTAGGAGCTCACATTAGGGGGTAAAATAGATAATGTAGGTGGCGGCGGGGTCCGGGAGCGGCGGTTTAGGGGTTAATAACTATTAGGTGGCGGCTGGGTCCGGGAGCGGCGATTTAGGGGTTAATACATTTTTTATTGTTAGGATAGTGAATAGAGGGTTAGACGTGTCGGGCTATGTTTTGGAGGCGTGTTAGACAGTACGGGAGATTTAATAATTTAGTCAGGTTTTGTAGGCACCGGCAGTTTCTAAAGTGCGGTAAGTCACTGGCGACTCCAGAAATTTGTACTTACGCAGATTTCTGGACATCGCTGGTTTATCAGACTTATGGCACTTTAGCATCTGACGGCGCCGTATATAGGATAGCTCGAGTTGCGAGCTGAAACTACAGGTGGCGGGGGTTCCCTCGCTTGCGCCGCAAACTACGATCTTTATCGGATCGCGCCCGGAGATGTACCATGTATGTTGCTGCTCATTAAGGGTTATTTTTTTTTTTTTTAAATAGCACATGTCCCGCCACAAGTGGCAGTACTGCGCTATTATACTCTCCCTTCTTGCCATCGTAAATAGCGTGGCCTCAAAACTGGCTGCAGGACTGCGCATTTAATAGCACTTCCCCATTCAAAGACGAGTGATGTACAGGGTATGTTGCATGTCTTTAAGGGGTTAAAATATAGGTTCTAAGCATCCCATTGGCAGGTAGTGACAAAATCTGTTTGATTAGGACCGTGGCCAAATATGTTAATATCTAGATAAATATTGCATTGACATGAGAATTTATGGCAGTTAAAAATACAATTTTTCTTTTTCAAGATATGATGAGTCCACGGATTTCATCCTTACTTGTGGGATATCGCCTCCTGGTCAGCAGGAGGAGGCAAAGAGCACCACAGCAGAGCTGTATAAATAGCTCCTCCCTACCCTCCCAACCCAGTCATTCTCTTTGCCTGTGTTAGTTAGATAGGAGATGGCAAAGTGAGGTGTTAGTAAAGATTCTTCAATCAAGGGGTCGATCCGATATAAAGCGTCGCCCGCAAAAGCCGGCGACGCCAATATTTACGCTGATTTGGTATCCTATATACGGCGTAACCTAGAAGTTACGCGCGTATATTTCTGCCGTCGCCCGTAGTTTTTTGGGCCATAGGCAGGTATACCAAACCAGCGCAGTTTGGTATCCAATATGCAGCGTAAGGACTTACGTGGCGAAAATGGAGAAAACTTACTCCATTTTCACCTCGCCACAAAAAGCAGCCGTAAGAAGCCTTACGCTGACTATTGGAGCCCCGTAACTCCCTAAACTAACTAGAAAATAAACCTAACACCTAACGCATGCGCAATGTCTATCTCCCTGTCAACCGCGATCTTCTAAAATAAACCTAACACCTAACGCATGCGCAATGTCTATCTACCTGTCAACCGCGATCCCCCCCCCCCCCGAAATTCCTAAAAAAGTTATTAACCCCTAAACCGCCGCTCCCGGACCCCGCCGCCATCTACATAAACTAACCCCCTACTGTGAGCCCCTAAAACCGCCGCCATCTACCTTATCTATCCCCTAATCTGACCCCTTACACCGCCGCCACCTATATAAAAATTATTAACCCCTAATCTAATCCCCCTATACCGCCGCCAGCTATATTAATATTATTAACCCCTAATGTAAGCCCCTTACACCGCCGCCATCTCTATTAAAATGATTAACCCCTAATTTAATCTACCTACCCCGCCGCCAGCTATATTATCTATATTAACCCTAAGTATATTATAGTTAATATAGGTATTACATTATATATATTAACTATATTAACCCTAATTATATTAGGGTTAATATAGTTAATATAGTTACTATAGTATTTATATTAACTCTATCTAACCCAAACTAAATTTATATTAAATTAATCTAATTCATTTATAAACTAAAATATTCCTATTTAAATCTAAATACTTACCTATCAAATAAACCCTAAGATAGCTACAATATAATTAATAATTACATTGTAGCTATGTTAGGGTTAATATTTATTTTACAGGTAAATTGTTAATTATTTTAACTAGGTATAATAGATATTAAATAGTTATTAACTATTTAATATCTACCTAGTTAAAATAATTACCCAATTACCTGTAAAATAAATCCTAACCTAAGTTATAAATACACCTACACTATCAATAAATTTAATAAACTACAAACATCTATCTAAAAATACAATTAAATTAACTAAACTAAATTACAAAAAAAAACAAACACTAAATTACAAAAAATAAAAAAAAGATTACAAGATTTTTAAGCTAATTACACCTATTCTAAGCCCCCTAATAAAATAATAAACACCCAAAATAAAAAAATTCCCTGCCCTATTCTAAATTAAACAAATTTCAAAGCTCTTTACCTTACCAGCCCTTAAAAGGGCCTTTTGTGGGGCATGCCCCAAAGAATTCAGCTCTTTTGCATACAACAAATACAATCCCCCCCCCCATTACAACCCACCACCCACATACCCCTATTCTAAAACCACCCAAACCCCCCTTAAAAAAGCCTAACACTACCCCCCTGAAGATCTCCCTACCTTGTCTTCACCACACCGGGCCGAACTCCTGATCCGATCCGGGCGATGTCTTCCTCCAAGCGGCAAAGAAGAATTCTTCCTCCGGCGATGTCTTCCTCCAAGCGGCAAAGAAGAATTCTTCCTCCGGCGACGTCTTCCTCCAAGCGGCAGCAAAGTCTTCATTCTTCCGGCGGCATCTTCAATCTTCTTTCTTCGCTCCGCCGCCGCGGAGCATCCATCCCGGCCGACTGCTGTACTACGAATGAGGTACCTTTAAATGACGTCATCCAAGATGGCGTCCGCCGAATTCCGATTGGCTGATAGGATTCTATCAGCCAATCGGAATTAAGTTAGAAAAATCTGATTGGCTGATTGAATCAGCCAATCAGATTCAAGTTCAATCCGATTGGCTGATCCAATCAGCCAATCAGATTGAGCTCGCATTCTATTGGCTGTTCCGATCAGCCAATAGAATGCGAGCTCAATCTGATTGGCTGTTCGGATCAGCCAATCGGTTTGAACTTGAATCTGATTGGCTGATTCAATCAGCCAATCAGATTTTTCTAACTTAATTCCGATTGGCTGATAGAATCCTATCAGCCAATCGGAATTCGGCGGACGCCATCTTGGATGACGTCATTTAAAGGTACCTCATTCGTAGTACAGCAGTCGGCCGGGATGGATGCTCCGCGGCGGCGGAGCGAAGAAAGAAGATTGAAGATGCCGCCGGAAGAATGAAGACTTTGCTGCCGCTTGGAGGAAGACGTCGCCGGAGGAAGAATTCTTCTTTGCCGCTTGGAGGAAGACATCGCCGGAGGAAGAATTCTTCTTTGCCGCTTGGAGGAAGACATCGCCCGGATCGGATGAGGAGTTCGGCCCGGTGTGGTGAAGACAAGGTAGGGAGATCTTCAGGGGGGTAGTGTTAGGCTTTTTTAAGGGGGGTTTGGGTGGTTTTAGAATAGGGGTATGTGGGTGGTGGGTTGTAATGGGGGGGGGGGGGATTGTATTTGTTGTATGCAAAAGAGCTGAATTCTTTGGGGCATGCCCCACAAAAGGCCCTTTTAAGGGCTGGTAAGGTAAAGAGCTTTGAAATTTGTTTAATTTAGAATAGGGCAGGGAATTTTTTTTATTTTGGGGGTTTATTATTTTATTAGGGGGCTTAGAATAGGTGTAATTAGCTTAAAAATCTTGTAATCTTTTTTTTATTTTTTGTAATTTAGTGTTTGTTTTTTTTTGTAATTTAGTTTAGTTAATTTAATTGTATTTTTAGGTAGATGTTTGTAGTTTATTAAATTTATTGATAGTGTAGGTGTATTTATAACTTAGGTTAGGATTTATTTTACAGGTAATTGGGTAATTATTTTAACTAGGTAGATATTAAATAGTTAATAACTATTTAATATCTATTATACCTAGTTAAAATAATTAACAATTTACCTGTAAAATAAATATTAACCCTAACATAGCTACAATGTAATTATTAATTATATTGTAGCTATCTTAGGGTTTATTTGATAGGTAAGTATTTAGATTTAAATAGGAATATTTTAGTTTATAAATGAATTAGATTAATTTAATATAAATTTAGTTAGGGGTGTTAGGGTTAGATAGAGTTAATATAGTTAATATAAATACTATAGTAACTATATTAACTATATTAACCCTAATATACTTAGGGTTAATATAGATAATATAGCTGGCGGCGGGGTAGGTAGATTAAATTAGGGGTTAATCATTTTAATAGAGATGGCGGCGGTGTAAGGGGCTTACATTAGGGGTTAATAATTTTAATATAGATGGCGGCGGTGTTAGGGGCTCACTTTAGGGGGTTATAGATATAATATAGCTGGCGGCGGGGTACGGGAGCGGCGGTTTAGGGGTTAATAACTTTATTAGGTTGCGGCGGGGTACGGGAGCGGCGGTTTAGGGGTTAATAGCTTTTTTATTGTTAGGCTAGTGAGGGGGGATAGCGGATAGAGGGTTAGACAGTGCGGGCTATGTTAGGGAGGCGTGTTAGACAGTGCGGGCTATGTTAGGGAGGCGTGTTAGACAGTGCAGGCTATGTTAGGGAGGCGTGTTAGACAGTGCGGGTGTTTTAGACTTTAGTCAGGTTTTATAGGCGCCGGCAGATTCTAACGTGGCGCAAGTCACTGGCGACGCCAGAAATTTGTACTTGCGCAGATTTCTGGACATCGCTGGTTTGTCAGACTTACGGCACGTTAGCATCTGACGGCGACCTATATGGGATAGCTCGAGTTGCGAGCTGAAACTGCGGGCGACGCCGGTTCCCTCGCTTGCGCCGCAAACTGCGATCTATATCGGATCGCGCCCCAAGTGTTTATTATTTTTAAAATAGTGCCTCTGAGTGCTTAGGCTGCACTCGCTTTATCGGAAGATAGAGCAGTTTGCATGTTAACGCAGTACTTGTCACCTCTGAGTTTGGGACATAAAGTTCTCAGGGTGAGGAGCATTAGGACACCTCAGCAAGATTTCACTGAGGTCCAGTCAGTGCTATTATTTGTGTACTAATATGTATTGTGCGTTTGCAAGGATAAAAAACAGAACAGAGTTTTGTTTTAAAATTTAAAGTGACAGTATGTCTTTGGCTGTTGATCTTTTTTACGATAATTTCAGCTGTTTCTTGATTTATCCCATCCTTTGTGTTTAGGATGACACAAGAGCACACTAAAATGAGTTACTTTGTGAATTAAAAGAAGCAGTCCTTATAAGACTTTGTGCTGTTTGGGAGCCCCTTGACTATGGTAAATTTTTGCCACAATTCTCCTGTAATGTACCACATATTGTTATGGTCCACATGCAGTGCTCTGTGCATCCTCTGGTATACCAATGGGAATTACCTTCCTTTATAGGTTTTCCACACAAAAAAAAAAATTGACTTGAGGATTTATTTAATTAGACAGCACACTGAACTAAGAAAATTTAAGGTGTCAATTTGCAATCCTTTTGGATGAGCAGCAGCGCTTCACCAGTACATATTTGTAATGTCTGTTTGTTTGGAGCATGATTGATTCAGTGGTTACTATCATCAAATACCTCTCTATTGCTGACTACGAGGATTATTTGGGAGTGATTCATCTGAATCACTTAAAATAGAGTTTCTGGCCCATATGCGGTGCTCTGTGGTTCCTTGCACTTTTTATACGGAATTGGGGACACAAGACATGGTTACTGTAATGTACATAACAATGTCTATTTCCTGCAAGGTTAACCTGCTCATTGGATATTTTCTGTCACAGAAATAGGAAAATTTCAAGGGACAGTAACGTTTTTTTGTGAGAATTTATTAAACATTACATTCTTTTTTTCTGAATTTTCTCCTTTTATTATAGCTTGCTGTGGCTCATCACACAATCTAACAGGATAGAAAACTCAGAGTCCCGGGGACAATGATCTCTTTATTCCACAAACCTATAGTGTTCACAACATGTTTGGGCACACATGCAGTGCTCTGCGCTTCCTATTATACTCCGTCCGGAGTTTTTATTTGCATATCATGCATTCCATGGTTTTCCCTCATGGAATCTATCCATTACTAGAGGAGTTATTTTCACTATTAAGTGTAATCTATCCTAGTGCGTCCTGTGAGTTATACACAATGGGGAAGTCCGCATTCCCTATACTTAAAGAAGATTTTTCCCATAACCGACTTAGCTAAGGAGACATCACCTAGGGTGAATGGAGTAGTTTCCAACTTAGCTCAGAGATCTACTATTTTTTCCAGTGAATAGTTAGATTCTCAAGGGTTATCTGGATGAAAATGGGAAAAGGGTACACCAGGGCGTCCAATGGTATCCAGAGGTGTATTTTATTACCGTCTTTAGTGCAACGGTATTTCAGTTTGATGTGTTGTCTGATGCTTTTAAGTCAGAAACTCATCTGAATAAGATCCAGGATAGGGTAAAGGCTGTCAATTGTCCAGTTCCTTTTTTCAATTTCTTTCCTTGAAGTTTTTAAAATGGGAGCAAAGGTTTCAGGTTTCTCTGTCCTAGCTCTCTGAGCCTTATGTTAGTGCCTTGTTTTACAGATTTAGATCTACATCTAAATTTTTAATGTTTCATTCAAGAAGGCCTTGTAGGAACCTGGCTTGATGAAGATGATTTCTTCTGTTTTTAAAAAAAAAAAAAAAATGTATTTCAAGGTTTCACAGTGGACTGGTTTCTGATTTCAAGATTCTCTGCAGACCAGTTAAAAGAGAGGCGTTCTTACTTTGTCGAGACCTTCTTTCCATGGGAGTGCTTGGCCTGTTCCGAAACAGGAGCATGATTTTTGTTTAACTGTTTGTAGTTCCCAAAGAGGAGGGAACATTCAGACCTATCTTAGTCTTTGTGACTCTGAACAAGTTCTCGGAGTCCCATCTTTCAGGATGGAAACTTTCGTACTATCCTTCCTTGGATCCAGGAGGGTCAATTTATGAGGACAGTAGATCTAAATGATGCATATCTTCTTGTTCTTACCTACAGAGATCATCACTAGTTCTTTGTGGTTTGCCTTTCTGGACCAACGCTTCTTTTTGGGTTGGTCATGGCTATCAGGATTTCCACAAAGATTCTGGGGTTTCGACTGGCGGTTCTAAGACCGCAGGGTGTTGTGGTGGCGCTTTATCTGGACGAGATTTTTCTCCAGGCGTCACCTTGTTAGCAATCTGGTGCCCATACTGACATTGTGTTTCCTTTCCAAGAATGGGGTACCCTTCTGGGTTATCTAAACAACTCTATATTCATGAGAATTTTTCTGACAAGAAGTCAGAAAGTCATGGATTCTGGTTACATGTCGAGCACTTCAGTCCTCTCTTCAGCCGTCAGTGGTTCAGTGCCTGGAGATAATCGGCATGATGGTAGCGGCATTGATCATCATACCGTTGGCTCGGTTTCAATTCAGGCCTCTGCAACTAAACTTGCTTAGGCAGTGGAATGGAGACTATTCAAATTTTGTCTCCTCAAATAATTCTAGATCAGGAGTTGAGGGACTCTCTTCTATGGTGGTTGTCGCCGGATCATTTTTCCCAGGGGACATACTTTCGCAGACCTTCATGGGTGATTGTGACAACGGATGCCAGCCTGTTAGGATGGGGAGCAGTCTGGAACTCCTTGAGGGCTCAGATAGTATGGACTCAAGCTGAATCTCTCATTCCCATCAACATCCTAGAGTTGAGGGCGATATTCCATGCGCTTCAGGTCTGGCCTCAGTTGGCTTCAGACAAATTCTTCATAACAACAGTGGCTTACATCAATCATCAAGGAGAAACAAGGAATTCCTTTGCGATGACTGCAGTGGCTAAAAAAATCAGTGGGCGGAGGCTCACTCTTGCCATCTGTCAGCGATCTACATCCCAGGGGTGGACAACTGGGAGGCAGATTTTCTGAACAAACAGACCTTTCATCTGGGAGAGTGGGCACTCCATCCGGAAATGTTTTCAAACCTGATTCTCAGATGGGGTCGGCCGGAGTTAGATTTTAGGGCGTCTCGTCAGAATGCCAAACTTCCAAGATTCGGGTCCCGTTCCAGGGATTCCGACCCGAGCTGATAGATGCCTTGGCAGTTCCTTGGTCTTTCAGCCTGGCATATGTATTCCCTCCGTTTGCTCTCCTTCCCCGGGTGATTGCTTGAGTCAAACAGGGGAGAGCATCAGTGATCCTCATTGCCCTTGCGTGGCCTCGCAGGATTTGGTATGCCGATCTGGTGGACATGTCATCTCGACCACCATGGCAGCTTCCATTGAGGAAGGACCTTCTCCTTCAGGGTCCCTTCCATCATCCGAATCTAGTTTCTCTGCAGCTGACTGCTTGGAGATTGAACACTTAATTTTATCCAAGCAAGGTTTTTCTGATTCGGTCATAGATACTTGGATTCAGGCACGTAGCCCGGTTACTAGGAAATTTTTCCATAAAATATCTTATTGGTGTGAATCCAAGGGCTACTCATGGAGTAGGGTTAGGATTCCCAGGATTTTTTGTCTTTTCTCCAAGAAGGATTGGAGAAAGTGTTATCTGCAAGTTCCTTAACGGGACTGGTCTCTGCTTTATCTATTTTTGTTACTTAAGCGGTTGACAGATGTTCCAGATGTACAATCTTTTGTCAGGCTCTGACTAGAATCAGATCGGTGTTTAGACTCCTTGGTGTTTGAATTTAGTTCTTGGAGTTTTTCAAGGGGTTCCGTTTGAACCCATGCATTCCGTAGAAATTTTTATTTCTGGTTGCTATTTCTTCTGCTCGAAGAGTATCTGAGTTTTTGGCATTACAATATAATTCCCCTTACCTTATTTTTCATTCAGATAAGGTGGTGTTACGTTCTAATCATGGGTCTTTCCCTAAGGCTGTTCCGAACAGGAATATTAATCAGGAGATTGTCGTTCCTTCCTTGTGTCCTAATCCTTCTCAGAAGGAACGTCTGTTAAACCATTTAGATGTGGTTCGTGCTTTAAAGTTCTACTTCCAAGCGACTAAGGATTTTCGACAATCGTCTTCTTTGTTTGTTATTTTTTCAGAGAGACGTAGGGGTCAGAAAGCTACGGCTACCTCTCTGTCTTTTTGGCTGAAGTATCTTCCGTTTTGCGTATGTGACTTCTGGTCAGCAGCCTCCTGAACAGATTACAGCTCATTCCACTAGGGCTGTTACTTCCTCATGGACATTCAAACAATGATGCTTCTGTTGAACAGATTTGCAAGGCTGCGACTTGGTCGTCTCTTCACACTTTTTTTACAAATTTTACAAATTTGATATCTTTGCCTCAACTGAGGCTGTTTTTGGGAGGAAAGTTCTTCAAGCAGTGGTGCCTTCCGTTTAGGTTCCCTGTCTTGTCCCTCCCGTTTCATCCGTGTACTATAGCTTTGGTATTGTATCCCACAAGTAAGGATGAAATCTGTGGACTCATCGTATCTTGAAAAAGAAAAGGAAATTTATGCTTACCTGATAAATTTATTTCTTTTTCGATACGATGAGTCCACGGCCCGCCCTGTTCTATGAGACAGGTTATTTATTTATTTTTTGTTAAACTTCAGACACCTCTGCACCTTGGCTTTTCCTTTCTCTTCCTAACTTCGGTCGAATTACTGGGTTGGGAGGGAAGGCAGAAGCTATTTATACAGCTCTGCTGTGGTGCTCTTTGCCTCCTCCTGCTGACCAGGAGGCGATATCCCACAAGTAAGGATGAAATCCGTGGACTCATCGTATCGAAAAAGAAATACATTTATCAGGTAAGCATAAATTTCCTTTTTTTAGTATTCATCACAGCCTTGAAGTTTAAATAAAGGCGTGTAATTTTTGTTGTCAGATTTACTTTTTTAGTTCTACAAATTAAAGTTCTGCTGTAAACTAAGCAATTAGCATAGAATGCCCATGTTTATGTAATATTTGTTTTTATTTTTACAGGTCGTGCCAAATTCAAGATCATAGAACAGATACAGATGGACATCATATTATATTTTTATTGTTCTGTCAACATTATTGTGCATCTGCATTATACTTGTACCCTAGGCTTATACTATAAGTTATTCTCTGGTTTATTACAATGTCATATTTAAAATGTTTTAATACCTGGAAAATTTGAAGCCTAATAAAAGTTTAAATTACTTTTGTAAGAGTCAGTGCTGTTGTTTTTATGGAGTCATTTCTAAAGGATTTTTTGGTGAATATTTTTACCTTAATACAGTATTGAGGTTAACAGATCATATTTACCAGACAGGCAAAGGCTAATTTTATTAAAATCAGTAAAAGTATGAAATCAATAAAAAATAAATATGATTTTCCTAGTTTAACTTCTGGTAACAATTGCAGTTAGTTATATACAATAATTATTTTTTATAACTGCACAGATATAGAGATATCTGTAAAACAAATATTCATAAAGAAAATAATCAATTCAAATCACAGCCAAAAACAATGAAATGGAGGTAAAAACATGAAACATAATAACCATGGGCAGAACTGAAGACTGATTTAAAAGTGGAACGCCTTAAAGGGGTGTGCTGTAAAAAGGGGCCCTACTGTACCTGAGATAATGATATTAGTGTTATAATACATCAAGTTTTCAAATTAAAGGGATACTAAACCCATTGTTTTGCTTTTATGATTCAGATAGAGCATGCAATTTTAAGCAATTTTCTAATGTACTCCTATTATCCATTTTCTTCATTCTCTTGCTATCTTTTTTTGAAAAAGCAGAAATGTAAGAATAGGAACCGGCCCATTTTTGTTTTAGCACCTGGTTAGTGCTTGCTGATTGGTAGCTACATTTAGGCACCAATCAGCAAGCGCTACCCTTGTGCTGAACCAAAAATGGGCCAACTCTTGAACTTACTTTCCTGCTTTTTCGAATAAAAATAGGAAGAAAACGGAAAAAAATTATAATAGAAGTAAATTAGAAAATAGCTTAAAATTGCATGCTTTGTCTGAATCATAAAAGAAAAAATGTGGGTTTAGTGTCCCTTTAATATATTACCTGTCATAATATTAGTATATATGAATATATATTACCTCAGATAACGCATGGATACAACTTTAAGATCAATTAAATTCATACAAACAACTTACATAGATAAACTTTTGCAGGAAAAAACATTTTATTATTAATTTATAAATATGATTGACGTAAATAATAGTACATTTGTAGTGCTCGTGGCAGACACTGCTCTTAATTGTGATATATGTGCCAGAGATATGCTAAATATTTGCAGTATTCTTGCTGTTGACTTGCTAGAGATTAGTAACAGACTTGCAGAGCTTTTGCAGTAGACTTGAAGGGCTCTTGCTGTTAAATTCTCAGAAATTTGCTGCAAACTTGCAGAGCTCTTGCTGTTGGCTTGTCAGAAATTTGCAGCAGACTTGCAGAGCTCTTGCTATTGACTTGTCAGAAATTTGCAATTAACTTGCAGAGCTCTTGCTGTTAACTTGCCAGAAATTGACTAGACACTTGCAGAGCTCTTGCAGTTGACTTGCCAGACATTGATAACAAACTTGCAGAGCTCTTGCAGTTGACTTGCCAGAAATTGGCAACAAACTTGCAGAGCTCTTGCAGTTGACTTGCCAGAAATTCTCTTGCTAGAGACTTGCCAGGTAAACTTGCTGCAAGTTGAAAAAGTGTCAACTAGAACTTTTGCTGCAATTATTCTGCAAGTAAACACACTTGCCAGTGAAAACTTGCAGCAAGTTTGACTGACTTACAGCAAAAGTTTGCTACAAGTCTGTGGCAAGTTCTCCTTGCTATCTGGGGGACCGCTGCCACTGGGGACCGCCGCCGAGGATCACCACATCTGGGAACACCGCTCTGCACCGCCTTCACTGTGGATGAAGATGATGGAGCCGCCTGAAAGAAGACCTTCTCCGCCGGACTTCAGGAACTGTGAATACCTATTTGGGGCTTTAGTGTTAGTTTTTAAAAAAAATAATAATATATAATTATTTTTTTAATTAGGGCTTTTTGGGCAATTTGAAAAACAGCTGAATGCCCTTTTAAGGGTAGTAAAAAAGAGCTGAATGCCCTTTTAAGGGCAATGCACATACAAATGCCCCTTTAGTGGCAATGGGTAGTTTAGTTTTATTAGTGTTAGGTTTTTTTAATTTGGGGGGGTTTGGTGGGTGGGGGGTTTTACTGTTAGGGGGGACTTGGTTTATTTTTAATATAAAAAAGCTGATTTATTTAGGGCAATGCGGTTTATTATTTATTGTAATGTTAGCCTTTTTTATTTTCTGTAATTTTAGAATAATTTAATGTATTTTTTTTATTTTTTTTAAGTATTGTAAGGATTTTTTATTTTAATTGTAATGTAGTATTTTTTTTAAATGTAATTAAGGGGTTAATTTAGGGGGTGTTAGGTTAGGGGGCTTAGTCATTAAATTATTTTTTTGCGTTGTGGGAGTTGGCGGTTTAGGAGTTAATAGGTAAATTAGGTTTAATGCGTTGTGCGGGGGTTGCAGATTAGGGGTTAATAGATGTATTAGGTAGTTTGCGATGTTGGGTTTTGTGTATTTAGGGGTCAATAATTTAATTAGGTAGTTATTTATTTATTGTTTTTCTTAATACTTGTGTGGGTGGTTATTTTTTTTTTAAAATACTTATTGGGGCAGAAGTGATACAAAATGACAATAGTTAGTCCAGTAACAAGTCTGCATTGGCTCCGCTAAATAAGGCAACATGTTGCAGGAAGTTTGGCCATTAAAAATCAACTGCAGAAACAAAAGTATTAATGTATTGAAAACATTTTCACATTTGGGGGCTACATCTATTTAATGCATAACTGAAAAAGGTCTTGTAATTACAATATGCTTTGTCCCTCTGCACTTTTGGTATAGAACATATTGAAGAAGCTTTATCTTAGGAAGATTCAAAATTGTGACTATTTTGAAAGCAGGAAGTGTTGGTATCTGTTTGAATGAAAGCCTTGAGAGCTTTAGTGAAAGCAAAGCAAAGTGTCTCCACATAGTAATGTAGACTGTGAACGTTTATATCTGCTTGCATAGAACAACAAAGGGTAATATAAAATATTTAAATTAAAAGGCAAACATAAATGCTAGAATACACTAGGTAATGTAAATCTAATTTAATTATCACCTACTGTAAAGTTATCTGAAACACAAACTAAGGTATTTCACAATGTTAGTACTGGGGAGAGATACAGACATATTTGCTGTATTTAATGTTGTTTCACTGACTACAATGTGCAATTGAATAGGGTAATATTTACTTTATATGTCTGTGCTTTGTGCATGGGTTATTTGCAGTACCTGTGAGGTTTATACTATCACAACAGATTATTGTCATTTATAACAATTTTGCTTTGTTTTGATGAGCTAGCTATGTGCATCTCTATAGTGTTACCAGGGATCTGTTCAGTGGATTATTTTTCAAAGGACCCAAAAGTCTTTGTGGTTGTCATTTCTTGGACTAATGCAATGTAGGACTGGTTATAGATAACGCTAATTGCATGAAGGAATGAAGTGAATTTGTTCTCTTTGCTATATAAGAAATTGCCAGAGAATTTTACTAGATATGTAAATGAGAAACTTTCCGTAGAGAATAAACGGTTTATAAAGTCTTTCTAGAGAGAGAAATACTAGTGATAATCTGACCAATGTTATATATTATGTGTCTATGTACAAGCCTGCAATGTAAGAAGGGCCTAGTAGACCATGCCAAATCTAAATGTCCTTATGAACCCTAGGTATTTATCAAACTGACCTAAACTGTGTGGTTAATAGCTCTATTCTACAGTATATCATTCTATTGGAAATGTTTATCAAATGCAGTAAAAATGGTTTATTGTAAAGCAAAAAGAACAGAGTTTTTTCAAACACATTTTGTTACTTAAAGGGATATACACTGACATTGTACACTAGATTTTTCTTTGCATAAATGTTTTGTATATCTATTTAAATAGCCCATCTGGGGGTGTTTTTGTAAAAACCTAAATTATGCTTACCTGATAGTTTCATTTCCATCTTTATGAGGAGAGTCCACGGCTTCATTCATTACTTGTGGGAAATGCAGAACCTGGCCACCAGGAGTAGGCAAAAACAACCCAGCCAAAGGCTTAAATACCTCCCCCACTCCCCTCATCCCCCAGTCATTCTGCCGAGGGAACAAGGAACAGTAGGAGAAATATCAGTGTATACAGTAAAAGGTGCCAGAAGAAAAAACAAAATTAATTTAGGTCTGCTCAACGGAGAACCGGGCGGGAGCCGTGAACTCTCCTCGTAACGATGGAAATTAAATTATCAGGTAAGCATAATTTATGTTTTCCATCTAATACAAGGAGAGTCCACGGCTTCATTCATTACTTGTGGGAAACAAATACCCAAGCTCTAGAGGACACTGAATAAAAAACGGCAGGGTAAAAAGGAGGCAGACCCTATTCTGAGGGCACCACAGCCTGTAAAACCTTTCTCCCAAAAGCTGCTGCAGCCGAAGCAAAAACGCGAAATTGGTTAAACTTTGTAAAAGTATGTAAGGAGGACCAGGTATCCGCCTTACAAATCTGCTCCATAGAGGCCTCATTCTTAAAGGCCCAAGAAGAAGCCACAGCTCTAGTTGAGTGAGCGTAATCCTCTAAGGAGGCTTATGTCCCACTGTCTCATAAGCCAAGCGAATCATGCTCCTTAGCCAAAAAGATAGGGAAGTGGAAGAAGCCTTCTGCCCCTTGCACTTTCCCCGAATAGACAACAAACAAAGCTGGTTTACGTTTGTCTGAAATCCTTCATAGCCTGAAGATAGAATTTCAAAGATCGAACCACATTCAAAATATGAAGTAACCGTTCCTTCGAAGAAGGTGATTTAGGACACAAGGAAGGAACCACAATCTCCTGATTAATATTGCGATCATACACCACCTTAGGGAGAAATCCCAGTCCAGGGGGAAGGACCGCCTTATCAGCATGGAAAACTAGGTAAGACTGCTCACATTGCAAGGCCGCTAATTCCGACACTCTGCTTTCCAAAGCAATGGCCAGTATTAAAAGAACCTTCCAAGACAGAGTCTTAATGTCAAGAGAATGCATAGGCTCGAACGGAGGCCCTTGCAAAACCTTCAGAACCAAATTCAAACTCCAAGGAGGAGCAGAATGTCTAAACACAGGCCTGATCCTGGACAGAGCCTGAACAAAAGACTGAATATCAGGGAGCTCAGCGAGCTTCTTGTCTAACAGCACAGATAGAGCCAAAATCTGTCCCTTAAGGAACTGCCGGCAAGCCCCTTCTCCAAACCTCTGTCCCTTAAGGAACTGCCGGCAAGCCCCTTCTCCAAACCTTCCTGGAGGAAGGAAAGAATTCTGGATACCCTGACCTTATGCCAGGAATATCCACGAGATTCACACCAGAGTAAGTTGAATCAATCACCCTCTCAGAAAAAACCCTTCTGGCTAAGACTAAGAATTCAATCTCCAGGCAGTCAGCCTCAGAGAATCTAGATTCTGATGCACAAAGGGGACCTGTACCAGCAGATCCCTGCGACAGGGCAACCTCCATGGAGGGGAGGAAGACATCCCCACTAGATCTGCAAACCACATCCTCTGCGGCCACAATGGAGCAACCAGAATAGTTTACGCTTGCTCCTGTTTGATGCGTGCCACTACACGAGGTAGAAGTGGTAAGGGTGGAAATATGTACACTAGGTTGAATCCTCAAGACACTGCTAAGGCATCTACCATTTCTGCCTGGGGGGCCCTGGGTTGCGACCCGTATCTGGGTAGTTTGAAAACGAGTCTGGACGCCATGAGATCTATCTCCGGAGTCTCCCAACTGATGCAAATCTCCGCAAACACTTCGGGGTGAAGAGACCATTCCCCCAGATGAAAAGATTGTCTGCTGAGAAAGTGTGAGATGTGGATAGCTGAAATTGAGCATTCGTGGGATTTCCGCCCACTCAAGAATCCAAGATACTTCCCTCATGGCCAGGGAGTTTCTCTTTCCCCCCTGGTGGTTGATGTAGGCCAAAGAGGTAATGTTGTCCGACTGGAATCTGATGAACTTGGACGGACCCAGGAGAGGCCAGGCCTCCAAAGCATTGAATATCGCCTGAAGTTCCAGGATGTTGATGGCAGAAGAGACTCCTTCCGATTCCACCTGCCCTGTGCCTTCCTGGCACCCCAAACTGCTCCCCAACCTGAGAGACTCGCGTCCGTAGTCACAATCTCCCAAGATGGTCTGAGGAAGAATGTTCCCCGGGACAGCTGGTCTGGACGGAGCCACCAGGAGAGAGACTCCCTCGACCCGTTGTCCAGAAAGATCAGTTGGGACAGGTCCGAATGATCGCCGTTCTACTGCCTCAGCATGCACAGCTGAAGAGGACAGAGATGGAATCTGGCAAATGGAATGACATCTATAGTGGATACCATGAGCCCAATCACCTCCATGCACCGGGCCACTGATGGCCCTGAGGAGGATTGGAGGGCCAGACAACTGGAGACAATCTTGCAACATCTCTTGTCTATTAGGAATAGCTTCATGGCAATGGAGTCTATTATCGTGCCCAGAAATTCCACTCTGGTACTGGAAACCAGAGAACTCTTTCCTGAGTTTACCATCCATCTATGAGATTGTAGAAGAAGTAGTAGAGCACTCAAGTGGTCCTCTGTAAGCTGGCAGGATGGAGCCTGAACCAGAATGTCATCCAGATAAGGAGCCACTGCTATCCCCCTGGATCTCGCCACCGCGAGCAGAGCTCCCAGAACCTTTGTGAAGATTCTTGGGGCAGTAGCTAGCCCGAAGGGAAGAGCTACAAACTGGAAGTGCTGATCCAGAAAGGCGAACCTTAAGGATCCTTGTGAATTGGCACGTGAAGGTAGGCTTCCCTCAAGTCTATCGTAGTCATAAACTGACCCTCTTGAACTAGGGGCAGTATAGACCTTATTGTCTCTATTTTGAACGATGGAACCGACAGAAACTTGTTTAAGCACTTTAGATCTAGAATCAGGTGAAATGTGCCCTCCTTCTTTGGTACCACAAAAAGGTTTGAATAGTACCCTAAACCCCTTTCTGCTAGAGGTACCGGTACAATTACTCCTAGAGAGGAGATATCCCTCACGCACTCTAGAAAGGCAATCTGTTTCTCTGGATTTGATGAGAGATTTGACAAGAGGAATCTGCCCCTGGGAGGATGAGTTTTGAAACCTATCCTGTAACCCTGGGTACAACTTCCAGAACCCAAGGATCCTGTACGTCTCTCAACAAAACCTCAGCAAAAAGAGAGAGTCTGCCCCTACGAGATCCAGAGATGGATTGGGGGCCACCCCTTCATGTCGATTTTGTTTCGGCGGGCTTTTTGCTCTGCTTGGCTTTATTCCAAGACTGAGAGGGTTTCCAAGATCCCTTGGACTGCTCGGTCTTAGCGGCAGATTAGGTTTGTTCTTCTTATTCTGCGGTAGAAAGGCACCCTTGCCCCCCCTGACCGTGGATATAATCAAGTCCAAGCCTGGACCGAAAAGAATCTTTCCTTTAAACGGAAGGGAAAGCAATCTAGATTTGGACATCATGCCAGCAGACCACGACTTCAACCACAGGGCCCTCCGGGCCAGCACAGAAAAAAAAAGCCTGATGTCTTGGCATTCAAGCGAATAATCTGCATATTAGCATCACAAATAAACGAATTAGCTACCCTCGAGGCCTTAATTTTTTCATGTATTTTTTCGAGGGGAGTCTCCACCTCGATCATTTCTGATAGGTTGCGGCTCCCGCAACCGCGGCTGCAGGTTGAAAAAAGAACCCCGCATGCTGAAACATTTTTCTTAACAGGGTCTCTAATTTGTTATCCAATCCATGGGTTCCTTAAACGACGAACTATTCTCAAGCGGGATAGTGGTGCGTTTAGCGAGCGTGGAGATAGCTCCATCCACTTTAGGGACAGATCCCCACAATTCTAGCTGAGAATCTGGAACCGGTAACAATTTTTTAAACAAAGAAGAAGGGGAGAAAGATGAGCCAAGTCTCTCCCACTCATTCTTAATAACATTCACCATCTTTACAGGAACGGGGAAAGTCTGGGGTACTACCCTGTCCTCATAAACTTTATCAAACTTAGGAATAGAAGGTTCCTCCGGTAACTTCGGTTCCGGAACCTCTAGAGTCACTAACACCTCTTTTAACAAAAAGCGTAAGTTCTCCATCCTAAACCTAAAATCTGGTTCCTCCTCAATCGGAGGTTTAGATGTCGCAGATTCTGACCCAGAGAGAGAGTCCTCCGAAGTATCGGAATCCTCAGCATCAGCGTATAATCTAGTCTCAGATACATCCAACGGAGTAGATGACCCCTGGGAAGGATGGCAATGCTTAACCTTTCTCTTGCGCTTGGCCTGGCGAGGTAAAGCACTAATGACCGCAGATACCGCAGTTTGCAACTGTTCAGCGAAATCGTCAGGGAACATGGCCCCTCCCGCAAGAGGATTAGAAGTGCACTGGGGAGCTGCATGTGTAATCGGAGATAAGTGTAGGTAACGAACCTCACGGGATGGAGACCCCTCAGAGGTGGACGGCTCAGTGGTACTAAACATCTTATTTCTTTTAGATATCACTATTTTATCGAGGCATGTGGAACATAGTTGAGCAGGCGGGTATACTGAAGCCTCCTCACAATAAACACAGGCATTAGACTTAGGTAAAGAGGGAGTACCCTCTAACATATCAGAGTCCTCCATAGCTTGCGCCTTTAATAAGGACTATAGAAAAGATTAAAAACGACACCTTTATACTCCCAATGGCCGGGGCACTCACCACCTCCTATGACCCAGGCCCACAGAGAACTCCTTTTTGTCTCCTGCAACCGACGGTCAGGAAAAAGAAGAGAAAGAAGCCACACCCGGTCACATGGAGTACTGTGCAGGACCGCCCCTGCAGCCAAGAAAAAGCATGCCAACTAAAACAGGCTGCACAGCAATCAAAGGAGCCTGACTGTTCCACATTGCCAGAGCCACATCTCACACATATCGCAGCAGAAAACACAAAGCAATCATGTATACATCCCCCCTATTCAATAATCACCTTCCGGAGATATTAACCCTTGAATCTATATAGATAAAGGAGTCACACTGTGACCCTTTCTTCTTGTGTTATCATTACAGATATAAAAATGAAACGATCTTACCAGAATCAAATCAACCCGTGGAACTGGAACATGGTCTCTCAAGTTTGACAGTGTGTAGCATAGCTCCTGACATGGACTTGAGTGAAGAAAGCAGGCAGTGAAACTCGTCAACACTGATTGCTTTAGGAGCTGTTAATACGAGTCTGGATGGTTTCGCAGAAAGACTCTCCCTGCATCTCCAGACCCTAACATTTGTCAATGCGCTCACTGAGAGGCTGAAAAGACTACTTAAAACTCCAGTCCCATTCCGAAGCGTACTACCCACCATAAGAGACCACTCCGAATCTTCCGACACTTCTCTGCCATCCTCCTGTGACGAAAGGCAAAGAATGACTGGGGGATGAGGAGAGTGGGGGAAGTAGTTAAGCCTTTGGCTGGGTTGTCTTTGCCTCCTCCTGGTGGCCAGGTTCTGTATTTCCTACAAGTAATGAATGAAGCCGTGGACTCTCCTTGTATTAGATGGAAAATGTATAGTTTTTCTTATTTTTAAATAACATTGTGCTGATATTTAGACTTCTAAATAAGCCCAAAAGTTTTAGATGCATACTGATGTATGCAGTTTTAGATGTATACTGATGTATACAGACTCCAGCTTGCCTCTGTTTGCATAATGGGTCTTTTTTTATGCAGGAGAGGGTCTGCTCTCAGCTCCTTTCAATGGGTGTCCCAACCTAGCCTCATCAACAGTGCTAAATTGGAAGCTTCTAAGTTTTAAAAGTTTTTTTTTCCACTAGATTGTCTATCAGTATCTGTGTATATTCTTCTTTATACTACTGTATATTACATGCAGGCACAGCTATATAAAAATTGGTGTATACTGTCCCTTTAAACCTAGAAAGTGAAGCAAATAATCAGTTATTCAGTGAAATAATTGGAAGAGTATATACAATACAATTTCCAATACATTTTATAAAAAAAGAATATTTTATCTAGGAACACAATAAAAAACAGAATTTATGCTTACCTGATAAATGACTTTCTCTTGCGGTGTATCCAGTCCACGGATTCATCCTTTACTTGTGGGATATTCTCATTCCCTACAGGAAGTGGCAAAGAGAGCACACAGCAGAGCTGTCCATATAGCTCCCCCTCTAGCTCCACCCCCCAGTCATTTGACCAAAGGTTAGGAACAAAAAGGAGAAACCATAGGGTGTAGTGGTGACTGTAGTTTAAACAAAAAATTTTTACCTGACTTAAATGCCAGGGCGGGCCGTGGACTGGATACACCGCAAGAGAAAGTAATTTATCAGGTAAGCATAAATTCTGTTTTCTCTTGAAAGGTGTATCCAGTCCACGGATTCATCCTTTACTTGTGGGATACCAATACCAAAGCTTTAGGACACGGATGAAGGGAGGGAACAAGACAGGTACCTTAAACGGAAGGCACCACTGCTTGCAAAACCTTTCTCCTAAAAATAGCCTCCGAAGAAGCAAAAGTATTGAATTTGTAAAATTTGGCAAAAGTATGCAGTGAAGACCAAGTCGCTGCCTTACAAATCTGTTCCACAGAAGCCTCATTTTTGAAAGCCCATGTGGAAGCCACTGCTCTGGTAGAATGAGCAGTAATTCTTTCAGGAGGCTGCTGGCCAGCAGTCTCATAGGCCAAACGGATGATGCTTTTCAGCCAAAAGGAAAGAGAGGTAGCAGTCGCTTTCTGACCTCTCCTCTTACCAGAATAGATAACAAACAAGGAAGATGTTTGTCTGAAATCCATAGTTGCTTGTAAATAGAACTTTAAAGCACGAACTACATCAAGATTGTGTAAAAGACGTTCCTTCTTCGAAGATGGATTAGGACACAGAGAAGGAACAACTATTTCCTGGTTAATATTCTTGTTAGAAACAACTTTAGGAAGAAAACCAGGTTTGGTACGCAAAACTACCTTATCTGTGTGGAACACCAGGTAAGGTGAATCACACTGTAAGGCAGATAATTCTGAAACTCTTCGAGCAGAAGAGATAGCTACCAAAAACAAAACTTTCCAAGATAACAACTTAATGTCTTTGGAATGTAAAGGTTCAAACGGAACCCCTTGAAGAACTGAAAGAACTAGATTCAAACTCCATGGCGGAGCCACAGGTTTATAGACAGGCTTGATTCTGACTAAAGCCTGAGCAAACGCTTGAACGTCTGGTACTTCTGCCAGACGCTTGTGTAACAGGATAGACAAAGCAGATATTTGTCCTTTTAAGGAACTAGCTGACAATCCTTCCTCCAATCCTTCTTGGAGAAAGGACAATATCCTGGGAATCCTAATCTTATTCCATGAGTAACCCTTGGATTCACACCAACAAAGATATTTCCGCCATAACTTATGGTAGATTTTCCTGGTGACAGGCTTTCTAGCCTGAATCAGAGTATCTATAACTGACTCAGAGAACCCACACTTTGATAGAATTGAGCGTTCAATCTCCAAGCAGTCAGACGTAGAGAAACTAAATTTGGATGCTTGAACGGACCCTGTATTAGAAGATCCTGCCTCATTGGCAGTATCCATGATGGGACAGATGACATGTCCACTAGGTATGCATACCAAGTCCTGCGTGGCCACGCAGGCGCTATCAGAATCACTGAAGCCTTCTCCTGCTTGATTCTGGCGACCAGACGCGGGAGGAGAGGAAACGGTGGAAAAACATAAGCCAGATTGAAGGACCAAGGCGCTGCTAGAGCATCTATCAATACCGCCTTGGGGTCCTGGGACCTGGATCCGTAGAGAGGAAGTTTGGCGTTCTGACAGGACGCCATCAGATCCAATTCTGGAGTGCCCCATAGCTGAGTCAGCTGAGCAAATACCTCCGGGTGGAGTTCCCACTCCCCCGGGTGAAAAGTCTGACAACTTAGAAAATCCGCCTCCCAGTTGTCTACTCCTGGGATGTGAATTGCTGAGAGATGGCAGGAGTGGTCCTCCGCCCACCTGATTATTTTGGTTACTTCCGTCATCGCTAGGGAACTCTTTGTTCCCCCCCTGATGATTGACGTAAGCTACAGTCGTGATGTTGTCCGACTGTATGAATTTGTCCGCAGCTAGTTGAGGCCATGCCTGAAGAGCGTTGAATATCGCCCTCAGTTCCAGAATGTTTATCGGGAGAAGCGTTTCTTCCCGAAACCATAAGCCCTGAGCTTTCAGGGAGTCACAGACCGCACCCCAGCCTAACAGACTGGCGTCGGTCGTTACAATGACCCACTCTGGCCTGCGGAAACATATTCCCTGAGACAGGTGGTCCTGAGACAACCGCCAGAGAAGAGAATCTCTGGTCTCCTGGTCCAACTGAATTTGAGGAGACAAATCTGCATAATCCCCATTCCACTGTTTGAGCATGCATAGTTGCAGTGGTCTGAGGTGTATCAGAGCAAAAGGGACTATGTCATTAATCCGATTAATCCGATTGTCTCCATGCACTGAGCAACAGATGGCCGGGGAATGGAATGAAGAACTTGGCAAGTAGTTAAGAGTTTGAATTTTCTGACCTCCGTCAGAAATATTTTCATTTCTACCGAGTCTATTAGAGTCCCTAGGAAGGGAACCCTTGTAAGAGGGGAAAGAGAACTCTTTTTGATGTTCACCTTCCACCCGTGAGACCTCAGAAAGGCCAATACAATCTCTGTCTGAGACTTGGCTCTTTGGAAAGACGGCGCCTGAATTAAAATGTCATCTAGGTAAGGCGCCACTGCTATGCCCCGCGGTCTTAGCACCACCAGAAGGGACCCTAGCACCTTTGTGAAAATTCTGGGAGCAGTGGCTAAGCCGAAAGGAAGAGCCACAAACTGGTAATGCTTGTCCAGAAAGGCGAACCTGAGAAACTGGTGATGATCTTTGTGGATAGGAATGTGTAGGTATGCATCCTTTAGATCCACGCTAGTCATATATTGACCTTCCTGGATCATTGGTAAGATTGTCTCCATTTTGAATGATGGGACTCTGAGGAATCTATTTAGAATTTTTAGATCCAGGATGGGTCTGAAAGTTCCCTCTTTTTTGGGAACCACAAACAGGTTTGAGTAAAAACCCAGCCCTTGTTTCACGATTGGAACTGGGTGGATCACTCCCATTGTATGTAGATCTTCTACACAGCGTAAAAACGCCTCTTTCTTTGTCTGATCTGTAGCCAGATGAGAAATGTGGAACCTCCCCCTTGGAGGAGAACCCTTGAATTTTAGAAGATATCCCTGGGATACAATATCTAATGCCCAAGGATCGTGTACATCTCTTGCCC
The DNA here is from genome assembly GCF_027579735.1 of Bombina bombina. NCBI lineage: Eukaryota > Metazoa > Chordata > Amphibia > Anura > Bombinatoridae > Bombina > Bombina bombina. The sequence goes on from NC_069501.1 coordinate 291,910,285, forward strand.
AGGCCTGAGCGAAGAGAGAGAGTCTGCCCCCTACTAGATCCGGTCCCGGATCGGGGGCTACCCCTTCATGCTGTCTTGGTGGCAGCTGCAGGTTTTTTGGCCTGTTTCCCCTTATTCCAGCCCTGGTAAGGTTTCGAAGTTGCCTTGGGCTGTGAAGCGTTACCCTCTTGCTTTGCAGCCGGAGAGGATGAAGCGGGGCCGTTCCTGAAATTACGAAAGGAACGAAAATTAGCTTTGTTCTTTGTCTTAAAGGACTTGTCCTGAGGGAGAGCATGGCCTTTTCCCCCGGTGATTTCTGAAATAATCTCTTTCAATTCAGGCCCGAAGCGGGTCTTTCCTTTGAAAGGGATGTTCAAAAGCTTGGATTTAGACGACACATCGGCCGACCAGGACTTTAGCCATAGCGCCCTACGCACCAAAATGGCGAAACCTGAATTTTTTGCCGCTAACTTAGCTATTTGGAAAGCGGCGTCAGTGATAAAAGAATTAGCTAGCTTTAGAGCCTTAATTCTATCCATTTCCTCATATGAGGTCTCCGTCTGGAGCGAGTCTTCCAGCGCCTCAAACCAGAAAGCGGCTGCAGTAGTTACAGGAATAATGCAGGCAATAGGCTGGAGAAGAAAACCTTGTTGAACAAAAATTTTCTTAAGTAAACCCTCTAACTTCTTATCCATAGGGTCTTTGAAAGCACAACTGTCTTCAATTGGTATGGCTGTGCGTTTAGCAAGTGAAGAAACAGCCCCCTCCACCTTAGGGACCGTCTGCCACGAGTTCCGCACAGGGTCAGATATGGGGAACATTTTCTTAAAAACAGGAGGGGGAACAAAGGGAACACCTGGTCTATCCCACTCCCTAGTAATGATATCCGCAATCCTCTTAGGAACCGGAAACGCATCCGTATAAACAGGGACCTCTAGGTACTTGTCCATTTTACACAATTTCTCTGGGATCACCAAAGGGTCGCAGTCATCCAGAGTAGCTAATACCTCCCTAAGCAAAACGCGTAGGTGTTCTAGTTTAAATTTAAAAGCCAATGTATCTGAATCTGTCTGAGGAGGAACCCTTCCTGAATCAGAGACTTCTCCCTCAAACATCAAATCCCTCGCTCCCACTTCAGAGCGTTGTGAGGGTATATCGGATACGGCTACCAAAGCGTCAGAATGCTCATAATCTGTTCTTAAAATGGAGCTATCACGCTTTGCAGATAACACGGGCAGTTTAGATAAGAAGGCTGTAAGAGAATTATCCATGACTGCCGCTAAGTCTTGTAATGTAAAAGGGTTAGACACACTAGAGGTACTAGGCATTGCTTGCGCGGGCGTAACTGGTTGTGACACTTGGGGAGAGGCAGACGGGCTACCCTCGTTACCTTCAGTCTGAGAATCATCTTGGGCCACATTCTTAAGTGCAACAATATGATCTTTAAAGTGTATAGACATATCAGTACAAGTGGGACACATTCTGAGAGGGGGTTCCACCATGGCTTCTAAACACATTGAACAAGGATTTTCCTTAGTGTCAGACATGTTTAACAGACTAGTAGTATACACAAACAGGCTTGGAAATCACTTTAATCAAATAAAAAACACAATTTGAAAAAACGTTACTGTGCCTTTAAGAGATAAAAAGAGCACACAATTTTACAAAACAGTGAAAAATGCAGCAATCCTTTTGAAATTTTCACAGTATATACCTAAAGCCTTAATAAGATTGCACCACAAGTTGCAGAACGATTAACCCCTTAATGCCCAAACCGGAGCAGCCTAAAGCCAACACCCGGTTAAAATTACTACAGCACCTTGCCACAGCCTTGCTGTGGCCCTACCTGCCCTTAGGGATCAGATTTGGGGGAATATAGCTTCTTTAAGGCCCTCAAACAGCAGCAGGACCCTCCATGTGAAGCAGCATGAACTTCTCTGCAATTCTAACTGCGCATCTGAGGCGCGAAATCAGTCCCCTCCCACTCTACTCCGGAGCTGTGAGGCCTACTAAATCACTCCTAAGTGAATAAAAAACAGCCATGTGGGAAATAACCCCATAAAGAACCCAAAAGGGCTTTCAAAGTGTCTTGCAAAACAATTTTTCCTTAGCTAAACAATCGATTGCCCTTAATAAGTTGTCAACCAGTATATTAGCCCTATTATGTAAGCATTAAATTCCTTACTAAGTCTGTGAACATAGCTTACCCGCCCCTCATGGGGATATTGTCAGTCTCTTCTAGCATTATCTCAGTCTTGTCTAGAAATAAATGACTGAACATACCTTATTGCAGATCACCCTGAAAAACTGTTCCCCCCAACTGAAGTTTTCTGGTACTCCTCAGTCCTGTGTGGGAACAGCAGTGGATTCTAGTTACAACATGCTAAAATCATTTTCCTCTCAGCAGAAATCTTCATCACTTTTCTGCTAGAGAGTAAATAGTACAAACCGGTACCATTTAAATAACAAACTTTTGATTGAAGATAATAAAACTACAATTCTAACACCACATTCA